>NC_080030.1:81580391-82204744 GCF_030020395.1 Manis pentadactyla | reverse complement strand
AATCAAGACTGAGAAGGAGACAGAGGAATGACTGCGCGCCTAGTGACGGTACGTTGACAAAAATGGACAAAATAAATAAACAGATAGATTGAGACAGATACATGAGATAGATGGATAGATTAGATCAGACTGACAGATGAGATAGAATGATAGGTTACATAGACCATATAGATACATATAGAGAGATTAGACAGACTAGGCAGACAGATTAGATAGATGATACATGATAGATCAGGTGGACAGATTAGACAGACACCTATAGATACACATAGATAGATGACAGGTAGATAGATTGATAAAGATGACAGACTAGATAGATGATATAGATACATACAGGTTAGATAGCCACATTGATATAGATACATATAGATGACAGATAACAGACAGATAGGTGGTAGATTAGATAGTTTGGATAGATAGACACAGAGATGACAGTAGATAGATGAGAGTAGAGAGATCAGATAGATAAGATAGACAGATAGACAGACAGACAGACAGACAGACAGACAGGTAAGAAAGCATAATACTCAACAAAGCTATCGCTCATAACCAGGAGAGCAACGATGAAAGCACAGAGAAGAACTACAAGCGAAAAGGAGACAGAAATCAACTTGAAGAAGTGCCATAAGGACACAGCTATCAATTATCACAGTAAAGGGAAAGACTTTAAATGCTCCAAACAAAAGACACAGGGTTGAATGAATGGATGAAAACTCAAGACCGCCTACGTGCTCCCTTACTGGAGGCTCACTTGAGATCCAAGCACACAGACAAACTACAAGTTGAAGGGGTGGGAAAAGGTACCCTATCCAAGTGAAACTGAAACTGAAAAAGAAAAAAAAAAAATTAAAGATGGCTTGGTGGGATTAAAGACGGCAGGCAGTGTGAGAGGGGAGGCAGAAACCTCCTCCGAAAACCACATACATGCATACGTACATACAATGTGGAAACATCACAACTACACCAGATCCTGGAAGAGAAGCAGGAGAGGAGGCTGCCGCGGCAGGCCGTCACCTCAAGGTGAAGGGTGACGTACCAAAGCCGTGATCCGGAGGGACCCGGCAGGCCCTTCCCGCACCCGAGCTCACCGGAGGGAGGAAGAGAAACGGAAACGGGGAGGCGGGTGGAGGCCTAGGACTGCTCGACACCCAGCCCTGGAGATCTGCTCCGGGAGCACGGACCTACCTCACATGATGCTCTGGAGGACCGGTGGGGTTGGAAAGCAAAGACAGGCGGAGCACTTGGAGAGACTTGAGGTTCCTGCCACTCGCGCAACACAGGGATCCACATCCGGCTGCTGTGGGATGAAAGAAAGGCGGGCAGTCTGAGAGACTTCCTAACAGCGAGAGAGCTGCTAAAGGGGCAAGGGTTGCACAGAGCTTGCCGCTCGGGAGAAAGCACAGGTGCGCAAACCTGTCCGGGTGCACTCTGCCCAGCAGGTGGGGGAACTTTTAGGAGCTCCGGGCGCTCCACCCACCCTGGCTGCCTACGCAGCTCCAAGGCCCCCCACCGTGATGTGACTGATAACACAACACGGCGGCCTGCTGCACCTTCCTCCCCCGCCAGCACCGGCTCGCAAACCGGCTGCTCCCCTCCATCGCGCCAGGCCAGCGACAGGACGGCCCCACCTACGGCAGCCACGGGTGCAAAGCACAGAGGCTTCTCCCCGCGTGCTCCGCAAACTGGCCCTGGCGGTGGACACAGGCACTGCGGCCGGGAAGCGGGAAAGACCTCTTCCCTCCCGCGGGCACCAGCGCCGCCCCCGTGACCCCTGCCTGCCATCACCCCAAGGGCTGAGCAGCTCCAGAGGGAAAAGCTTCTGGGCGCTGTACAGGGCGCCACCTACAAATACGAAACGTCAAAGCCAAAGGAACCTGGTAACAGGACTCGATCCATCTTTGTGAGAGGGATCCCCACATAAAAATCAGAAACATGCTCATGGAGCTCCAGCAAAAAGTTGCCCCTGTCTCTTGGGCATAATTCTGTCTCTGTCTCTCTCTCTCTCTCTCTCCCAGGAGCACTTTGGAGGCCTTGTTCTGAAAGGGATGCTGGGGCAGCCCAGCAGGAACGGGCACAGCTCTCAGATCCACCCCGGCCAGTGCCAGGGCAGTCCCACACGGGGCCTGACCGAACTGCAACGGGGGGACGCCGCACGTGTAACTCCGCAGGAAATAACAGTGCCGCACACTAGCCTTCCCATGAATGGCTAGTGGCTAGGTGGCTCCACCGATACCAGGTGACGTCCACATCCCGGGCCTTACCTCCGTGGCAACCTTTTTTCCCCGTGAACCTTGAAAGCAGCACATGGAAAGATACTTACTACCAGTCTCCACCATCTCACCTCTCAGTTTAGGCTCGATGTTCCTCTATCACATCTTCTCCTCTTCGTTCCAGTTTTCTGGGCGGGTTGGTGTTCTGAGGGAAAAAAAAAAAAAATTGACTCAGAGTTGGAATGAGATGGCAGGGGGTAGAAGATTCTGTTTAAAAACCATCAGTAGAACACAGACATCCGACAGTATGGGAGGACAGATTCATAGATGGCATATCCGATAAGGGGTTGATGACATCTAAAATACGTATGAAGTGCCCACGCACCTCCACACAGAAAAAGCAAATAATCCAATTAAAACATGGGCAGAGGATCTGAACAGACACTTCTCCAAAGAAGAAATTCAGGTGGCCAACAGGCACATGAAAAGATCCTCCACACCGCCAATCCTCAGAGAAATGCAAATTAAAACCACCATGAGATATCACCTCACACCAGTCAGGATGGCCACCATCGGGAAGACACACAACAACAGACGGTGGCGAGGATGTGGAGAGAGGGGAACCCTCCGACACTGCTGGTGGGAATGCACATCTCAGCTCAACCATTGTGGAAAGCAGTATGGAGGTTCCTCAAAAACCAGAAAAGTACAAATACCATTTGACCCAGGAATTCCACTCCCAGCAATGTACCCTAAGAATGCAGGAGCCTAGTTTGAAAAAGACACACGCACCCCTATGTCTATCACAGCACTACGCACAATAGCCAAGAAATGGAAGCAACGTGAGTGTCCGTCAGTAGGCGGATGGATAAAGAAGAGGTGGTACATATGCAAGATGGAATATTATTCAGCCGTAAGAAGAAAAGAAATCCTACCGTTTGCGACAACACGGATGGAGCTAGAGGGTATTATGCTCAGTGAAATGAGCAGGATGGAGAAAGACAAGCATCAGATGACTTCACTCATCTGTGGGGTAAAAGAACAAAGCAGAAACTAAAGGAGCAAAACGGCAGCAGACTCACAGAACCCAAGAGTGGACTAACAGTTACCAAAGGGAAAGGGACTGGGGAGGATGGGTGGGGAGGGAGGGATAAGTGGGGAAAAGGGGCATTACGGCTCGCACACATAACGTAGGGGGTGGGGCGGCGGGGTTGCCGTGGCCCGGGGAAGGCAGCGTAACACAGAGAAGACAGGTATGGATCCTACAGCGTATTACGACGCCGAAGGACAGTGACTGTAATGGGGTATGTGGTGGGGGGACTTGATAAGATAATGGGAGGGGGAGTCCAGTAACCATGTTGCTCATGTCATTGTACATTAACGGTCACACACACACAAAAATCACAACGAGCTATCACCTCACGCCAGTCAGAATGGCTAGTACCAAAAGAAGAGAAAAAAAACCCCAAAAAGAACAAAACAAGAAATAACAAGCGTTGATGAGGAAGTGGACAAAGGGAACCCTCGTGTACTGTTGGTGACCATGTAAATTGGTGCAGCTACTATGGCAAACAGTGTGGAGGTTCCTAAAAATATCCATAGCGGTACCACATGACCCAGCGTTCTTTTTCATACACAGCAGTGGAACTCCCTTCAGGATACCGGACCTGTTCCCAATGCATACAACACCAAGCAATTCTCCAACACCAGCAGGGTTTCTGAGAACTCAACTCTGAGGATATCTGCCTGGACGCAGCACAAGATTCCCCAGGGTAAGGTTTCTATCCTCAAGACTGCCCTCCACCCCCAACTCCAGAGCCCGGTTGCCAGGCCCATGCAATTAGCTTGTGCTTCCCACCTACATACAGGCTAGGATTGGAAGTTCCAACGACCTCCCCCTTAGTAAGTACTGCCCAAGTTGCTAGGGTGCCTCAGCAGCTCAGGAAAACACGTTTACCAGTTTAACAAAGACTATCATAAAGGACACAGCAGCGCACGCGCGCGCTTCACACGCACACGCACGCGCACACACGGCAAGGTCCCAAGTAAAGGAGCTTCTGTCCTCCCGGGACTTGGGGAATGGCATGGTGGCATGTGCAGGCGACCTGGTTCCCCAAGCATGGAAGCTCTGACAGAGAAGCAGGAGATGAGAGAGAGAGAGCTGTGCTCTTCTCATAGGGTTCTGTGAGGGCTTCACTGCAGAGTCATGGCTGACTAAATCGCTGGCCATTGCTGATTCAACCTCCAGCCCTCATCCCTTTCCTCTTCCTTCCCTGGGGGCTGGGGGCTGCAAGTTCCCACCCGCTAACCACAAGCCTGGAGCCCCTGGCGACCAGCCTCTACCCTGGGCTAGGGCCCCAAAGCCTCTGCATTAACCTAACGAGACACCCATTGGACAGTTGTGGCTCAGAAGGATTTTCAGGAACTGCGGATGAGGAGCAAGAATACCTAGGAAATGAACAAAATATTAGCAAAACCAAATTCAAAAATACATCAAGGGGATCAAACACCCTGATCAAGTGGGATTCATCCCAGGGATGCAAGGATGGTGACAGCATTCGAAAATCCATCCACACCATCCACCACATAAACAGAAAGAAAGACAAAAACCACACGATCGTCTCCACAGATGCTGAAAAAGCATCCGACAAAATGCAACATCCACTCACGATAAAATCTCTCAACCAAGTGGGTATACAGGGCGAGCACCTCAACCTAATAAAGGCCGTATATGACAAAACCCACAGCCAACGTCATACTCAACAGCGAGAGGCTGAAAGCCGTTCCTCTGAGATGGGGAACGAGACAGGGGTGCCCACTCTCCCCACCGTTATTCAACACAGTCCCGGGGGTCCCAGCCACGGCAATTAGAACAGACAAAGAAATACAAGGAATCCAGACTGGTAAAGAAGCAGCTAGGCGGTCACCATCTGCAGATGACACGATACTGTACGTAAGGAAACCCTGAAGAATCCACTCCAAAACTGCTACAACTGATAACCGGGATACAGCAGAGCTGCGGGACACAAAATCAACACACAGAAATCTGAGGCTTTCCTGTACACTAACAGTGAACCAAAGGAGAGGGAAATCAGGAAAACAATTCCATTCGCAAATGCATCAAAAAGAATAAAATACCTAGGAATAAACCTAACCAAGGAAGCGAAAGACCTATACCCTGAAAACGATAAGACACTCTTAAGAGAAATTAAAGAGGACGCTAACAAATGGAAACTCATCCCACGCTCTTGGCTAGGAAGAATTAATATCGTCAGAATGGCCATCCTGCCCAAAGCAATCTACAGATCGGGTGCAGTCCCTATCAAATCACCAACAGCATTCTTCCACGTACTGGAACAAATAGGTCAAAAATTCATATGGAAACGCCAAAGATCCCGAATAGCCATAGCAATCCTGAGAAGGAAGAAGAAAGCATGTCTGTGTGTGTGTGTGTGTGTGTGTGTGGTGTGTGTGTGTGGTGTGTGTGTGTGTGTGTGGTGTGTGTGTGTGTGTGTGTGGGGTCTGTGTGTGTGGTGTGTGTGTGTGTGTTGTGTGTGTGTGTGTGTGTGTGTGTGTGGTGTGTGTGTGTGTGTGTCTGTGTGAGTGTGTGTGTGTCTGTGTGTGTGTGTGGGTGCGGTATCTCGCTCCCCAACATCAAGCTCTACTACAAAGCCACAGTCTTGATCAAGACAGTTTGCTCCTGGCACTAGAACAGAGCCACAGACGGGTGGAACAGAATAAGAGACTCCAGACATTAACCCAAACATATGTGGTCAATTAATATATGATGAGGGAGCCGGGGACATACAATGGGGAAATGACACTCTCTTCAACAGACGGTGCTGGCAAAACTGGACAGCTACACGTAAGAGAATGAAACTGGATCACTGTCTAACCCCATACAGAAGAGTAAATTCGAAATGGATCCAAGACCTGAATGTGAGTCATGAAACCATAAAACTCTCAGAAAAAAAACATATAGGCACAAATCTCCTGGACATAAACATGAGCGACTTCTTCAAGAACATAACCTCCCCGGGCAAGGGAAACAAGAGCAAAAATGAACTGGTGGGACTACATCAAGCTGAAAAGCTTCTGTACAGCAAAGGACACCCTCAATAGAACAAAAAGGTACCCTAAAGTATATGCGAGAATATATTCATCAATGACAGATCCGATAAAGGGTTGACATCCAAAATAAAGAGCTCACGCACCTCAACAGACAAGAAAAGCAAATAATCCCATTAAAAAATGGGCAGAGGATCTGAACAGACACTTCTCCAAAGAAGAAATTGAGGTGGCCAGCAGGCACATGAAAAGATCCTCCACACCGCCAATCCTCAGAGAAATGCAAATTAAAACCACCATGAGATATCACCTCACACCAGTCAGGATGGCCACCATCGGGAAGACACACAACAACAGACGGTGGCGAGGATGTGGAGAGAGGGGAACCCTCCGACACTGCTGGTGGGAATGGACATCTCAGCTCAACCATTGTGGAAAGCAGTATGGAGGTTCCTCAGGAAGCTCAAAATAGAAATACCACTTGACCCGGGAATTCCACTTCTAGGAATTTACCCTAAGAGTGTAGCAGCCCAGTTTGAAAAAGACAGATGCGCCCCTATGCTTATCGCAGCGCTATTTACAAGAGCCGAGAAATGGAAGCAACCTAAGTGTCCATCAGCAGGTGAATGGATAAAGAAGACGTGGTACATATGATACACAATGGAGTATCACTCAGCCATAAGAAGAAAACAAATCCTACCGTTGGCAACAACACGGATGGAGCTAGAGGGTATTATGACTATGCTCAGTGAAATAAGCCAGGCGGAGAAAGACAAGTACCAAGGGATTTCACTCATATGTGGAGTATAAGAACAAAGAGAAACTGAAGGAACAAAACAGCAGCAGAATCACAGAACCTAAGAATGGACTAACAGTTACCAAATGGAAAGGGACTGGGGAGGATGGGTGGGAAGGGAGGGATAACGGTGGGGAAAAAGAAAGGAGGCCTTACGATTATTAGCATGTATAATGTGGGGCGGGGTGGGGGGGGCGCGCATAGGGAGGACTGTGCGACACAGAGCAGACGAGTAGTGATTCTACAGCATCCTACTACACTGATGGACAGTGACTGTCACGGGGTTTGTGGGGGCGGACTTGGTGAAGGGGGGAGTCGAGGAAACATAATGTTCTTCATGTAACTGTAGATTAAGGATAACAAAATGAATAAACATAAGAAAATGACAGTAAGAAAATAAAAAGTGTTTCCCAGTTTACTGTGTTGTGTTACTCGTATACCAGACACAGGCCCCAAAACGAGACCAAAGAGAAAAATCTGGGCCGCCAGGCTCAGTGAGAACGTGGAATGTTGCTATGCTGAAACCTGGTGGTCCCTGACCTACGCTTTCCGGGAAGCGAAGAAAGAACCTGCCCGCTAGCTAGAAAGGGAAGTCACGCGGACGGTCCCCTCCTCGGAATCTGTCACCCGCCTGGCTGGCCATGGCGGAGGAAGCATGTCTGGCTCCAGGCCTCCCAGAGAAGATGGGAAGGCCCGGGGCGAGGGCGGGCGGCGCCCCGGCAGCCCCGGCCTCAGGGACCGCGGGGGCACAGCATTGGCCGCCGCGCCCCGGGTCCCAAGCGCGTGCAGAGGCGACACCCGGGCGGGCGTAGCTCTGACAGACGCGAGCACTGCGGCCCTGAATGGTCTGCGTGGTGGTCTGGCTGGCCCTGACACCTGCACGGCCCTCGGCGGGCAGTCCCGGGGGTGGGGGGGGCTGGGGACACTACTGGGGTTGGCGTGGGGCCCACGCCCTGTGACACTGGGCCAGGGTCTCCTCTGGGTGGGGCTGGTGTGCTCACGGCAGTGGGGGCTCCCCTCCCCCCTGGGTGACATCACGGTTGCCCGGGCGGCTGCTCTGTGATGCGTCCCCTGGCTGACCTATCAGAGGCTGCCCTAGCTGGGCAACTCCGTGCGCGCTGAGGAGGTCTGAGGAGGAGTTGGAAGCTCTCCCTAGCTTCGTACCCTATTCTCATGCCTGTCTCAAACGAAGGACCTATGGACACCACGCCGCTGGGGCCGGACTCTGACGCGGAGGGCGAGCCTCTGAACACCATGCCGCCCCCGTGGGCCGCCGCCGCCCTGGGGCCGGACTCTGACACGGCCGGCGAGCCCATGGACACCACGCCGCCGCCGTGGGCCGCCGCCGCCCTGGGGCCGGACTCTGACACGGCCGGCGAGCCCATGGACACCACGCCGCCGCCGTGGGCCGCCGCCGCCCTGGGGCCGGACTCTGACACGGCCGGCCAGCCCATGGACACCACGCCGCCGCCGTGGGCCGCCGCCGCCCTGGGGCCGGACTCTGACACGGCCGGCCAGCCCATGGACACCACGCCGCCGCCGTGGGCCGCCGCCGCCCTGGGGCCGGACTCTGACACGGCCGGCGAGCCCATGGACACCACGCCGCCGCCGTGGGCCGCCGCCGCCCTGGGGCCGGACTCTGACACGGCCGGCGAGCCCATGGACACCACGCCGCCGCCGTGGGCCGCCGGCCCGGGGCCCGACTCTGACACGGCCGGCGCGCCTATGCGCACCACTGCGCCCCTGCGGGCCATCTTCCGGTCCCCACCGGCCCGATGCCACACGTGGCACAACCGCCGGGCTCAGCCCTACCCCCGACGACGGTGACGCGCTGGACACGCCGCCACCCTTGCGGCCGTCTACCGGTCTCCCCCAGCCCCGTACAAGGCCCATGTCCTTTTGTTGGCGCTTCCTATCCTCCCTGCTATCCATTAAAGAAAGTCTTTCCCAGATCTGTGTGGGTGTATTGTATTTTCCCACTAAACCCTGTTCTTGCTAATATGCCTCTGGCTGTCTTTACTCTTTCACTCTGCTACAGAGGAAGAACTCACATACACGAGTGATAACGCTTTGAGCCACACCGAACAATGTAACATGCCCCACGCCCCAGTGACCGGGATGTGGAAGTAGCCGCGTTTTATGACTGTGCGTGCTCCACGCGAGGCCTGCGTGCTGAGCGTTTAAGGGATGACAGCCCAGGGGGAGGCAAGTCCAGAGGAGGGAGACCGGGTTGGCTAACGAGGCCCCTTCCCTCTTCTCTGCCACTGCTCTGAGCTCGCCGCAGGCTAGGGAATCCCTGCTGTGACACAGAAAACCACTCTTTTCATTTTGGTTCTTAAACATGTTTAATTCTGTGTGTGTGTGTGTGTGTGTGTGTGTGTGTGCGCGTGCGTGTGCGTGTACCACTGCCCCTATCGGTCTAAAAGTAACAAAGAAATGCGCGATAGAGCGAACAACTTGCAAACAGTGACCAGAAAGAGTAAACTTTTCCACTAGCCTCTGGGGATATAGATATCCCAAGTGTTTCTATGCAATTGTAGAAAGATTTTGCTGGAAATCTCGCTGGGACCACTCTGAACCATCACGTTAGTTAAGGCAATAAGCCAGGACAGGAGAGCAGCAAAGAGCACCCACGGTGCGTCTCCTACGTATAAGGCCAAGGGGTACAGGCTTTAATTCTACCACCTCACTTCATCTCACCATGACTGACGTGGGGTGACCCTTACGCACCACCTTCATACATGAGTAAAAAGTTACTTCAGAATCACTTCCCTTGACAGAACATAAATAAATGCAAGGACATCAACATTCCTCGAATTCCTGCCACCGCCACCCAACTCTTTATGCTCAGCACCCTTTCCACACCAACAGAAAACACAGCTCTAAATGCTACTATTCCATTTCAGATAGACCTCACTCACATCTAAATGCCTAAATGCACTGAAACTCCACCTCCACCTTGACAACAGAGGGGAGCAGTTTCCCCGCGAGCTAGCTGGCCTGCCACCTCAGCAAGCCCACGGGCCACTAGCCCACACCAGCCCCGCGTCTCCCCAAGAAGGCGGCTCACTGAACCTGCGACTACACATGCTCTCTGGAGATGGGCGGCCAAGCAGGGCCACCCAGGTGACATCGGCGCGCAGGCACACAGACCTACTACTGGGCGTGCACCTGCCTCGGCCCCAGCAGGCCGGCCGGGGTGCTCCCTGTGTGGGGCCTCGGATCTGCCCCGCAGCTCACGCAGCCGCCCCGGCAGGGCCAGCGCCAGGGCAGAGCACCCGGAGGGCCCCAGCCCGCACTGGTTAGAGAGTCCAGCCGGCCATCTACACCCAGCGGACTCGGGCCACCTACCCAGGTGTTCCAACCCACGGCCACTCCTCTCAAGACCCAAACACACAGCTAACTCACAGAAACAAACACAAGGAATCAAGACTGAGAAGGAGACAGAGGAATGACTGCGCGCCTAGTGACGGTACGTTGACAAAAATGGACAAAATAAATAAACAGATAGATTGAGACAGATACATGAGATAGATGGATAGATTAGATCAGACTGACAGATGAGATAGAATGATAGGTTACATAGACCATATAGATACATATAGAGAGATTAGACAGACTAGGCAGACAGATTAGATAGATGATACATGATAGATCAGGTGGACAGATTAGACAGACACCTATAGATACACATAGATAGATGACAGGTAGATAGATTGATAAAGATGACAGACTAGATAGATGATATAGATACATACAGGTTAGATAGCCACATTGATATAGATACATATAGATGACAGATAACAGACAGATAGGTGGTAGATTAGATAGTTTGGATAGATAGACACAGAGATGACAGTAGATAGATGAGAGTAGAGAGATCAGATAGATAAGATAGACAGATAGACAGACAGACAGACAGACAGACAGACAGGTAAGAAAGCATAATACTCAACAAAGCTATCGCTCATAACCAGGAGAGCAACGATGAAAGCACAGAGAAGAACTACAAGCGAAAAGGAGACAGAAATCAACTTGAAGAAGTGCCATAAGGACACAGCTATCAATTATCACAGTAAAGGGAAAGACTTTAAATGCTCCAAACAAAAGACACAGGGTTGAATGAATGGATGAAAACTCAAGACCGCCTACGTGCTCCCTTACTGGAGGCTCACTTGAGATCCAAGCACACAGACAAACTACAAGTTGAAGGGGTGGGAAAAGGTACCCTATCCAAGTGAAACTGAAACTGAAAAAGAAAAAAAAAAAATTAAAGATGGCTTGGTGGGATTAAAGACGGCAGGCAGTGTGAGAGGGGAGGCAGAAACCTCCTCCGAAAACCACATACATGCATACGTACATACAATGTGGAAACATCACAACTACACCAGATCCTGGAAGAGAAGCAGGAGAGGAGGCTGCCGCGGCAGGCCGTCACCTCAAGGTGAAGGGTGACGTACCAAAGCCGTGATCCGGAGGGACCCGGCAGGCCCTTCCCGCACCCGAGCTCACCGGAGGGAGGAAGAGAAACGGAAACGGGGAGGCGGGTGGAGGCCTAGGACTGCTCGACACCCAGCCCTGGAGATCTGCTCCGGGAGCACGGACCTACCTCACATGATGCTCTGGAGGACCGGTGGGGTTGGAAAGCAAAGACAGGCGGAGCACTTGGAGAGACTTGAGGTTCCTGCCACTCGCGCAACACAGGGATCCACATCCGGCTGCTGTGGGATGAAAGAAAGGCGGGCAGTCTGAGAGACTTCCTAACAGCGAGAGAGCTGCTAAAGGGGCAAGGGTTGCACAGAGCTTGCCGCTCGGGAGAAAGCACAGGTGCGCAAACCTGTCCGGGTGCACTCTGCCCAGCAGGTGGGGGAACTTTTAGGAGCTCCGGGCGCTCCACCCACCCTGGCTGCCTACGCAGCTCCAAGGCCCCCCACCGTGATGTGACTGATAACACAACACGGCGGCCTGCTGCACCTTCCTCCCCCGCCAGCACCGGCTCGCAAACCGGCTGCTCCCCTCCATCGCGCCAGGCCAGCGACAGGACGGCCCCACCTACGGCAGCCACGGGTGCAAAGCACAGAGGCTTCTCCCCGCGTGCTCCGCAAACTGGCCCTGGCGGTGGACACAGGCACTGCGGCCGGGAAGCGGGAAAGACCTCTTCCCTCCCGCGGGCACCAGCGCCGCCCCCGTGACCCCTGCCTGCCATCACCCCAAGGGCTGAGCAGCTCCAGAGGGAAAAGCTTCTGGGCGCTGTACAGGGCGCCACCTACAAATACGAAACGTCAAAGCCAAAGGAACCTGGTAACAGGACTCGATCCATCTTTGTGAGAGGGATCCCCACATAAAAATCAGAAACATGCTCATGGAGCTCCAGCAAAAAGTTGCCCCTGTCTCTTGGGCATAATTCTGTCTCTGTCTCTCTCTCTCTCTCTCTCCCAGGAGCACTTTGGAGGCCTTGTTCTGAAAGGGATGCTGGGGCAGCCCAGCAGGAACGGGCACAGCTCTCAGATCCACCCCGGCCAGTGCCAGGGCAGTCCCACACGGGGCCTGACCGAACTGCAACGGGGGGACGCCGCACGTGTAACTCCGCAGGAAATAACAGTGCCGCACACTAGCCTTCCCATGAATGGCTAGTGGCTAGGTGGCTCCACCGATACCAGGTGACGTCCACATCCCGGGCCTTACCTCCGTGGCAACCTTTTTTCCCCGTGAACCTTGAAAGCAGCACATGGAAAGATACTTACTACCAGTCTCCACCATCTCACCTCTCAGTTTAGGCTCGATGTTCCTCTATCACATCTTCTCCTCTTCGTTCCAGTTTTCTGGGCGGGTTGGTGTTCTGAGGGAAAAAAAAAAAAAATTGACTCAGAGTTGGAATGAGATGGCAGGGGGTAGAAGATTCTGTTTAAAAACCATCAGTAGAACACAGACATCCGACAGTATGGGAGGACAGATTCATAGATGGCATATCCGATAAGGGGTTGATGACATCTAAAATACGTATGAAGTGCCCACGCACCTCCACACAGAAAAAGCAAATAATCCAATTAAAACATGGGCAGAGGATCTGAACAGACACTTCTCCAAAGAAGAAATTCAGGTGGCCAACAGGCACATGAAAAGATCCTCCACACCGCCAATCCTCAGAGAAATGCAAATTAAAACCACCATGAGATATCACCTCACACCAGTCAGGATGGCCACCATCGGGAAGACACACAACAACAGACGGTGGCGAGGATGTGGAGAGAGGGGAACCCTCCGACACTGCTGGTGGGAATGCACATCTCAGCTCAACCATTGTGGAAAGCAGTATGGAGGTTCCTCAAAAACCAGAAAAGTACAAATACCATTTGACCCAGGAATTCCACTCCCAGCAATGTACCCTAAGAATGCAGGAGCCTAGTTTGAAAAAGACACACGCACCCCTATGTCTATCACAGCACTACGCACAATAGCCAAGAAATGGAAGCAACGTGAGTGTCCGTCAGTAGGCGGATGGATAAAGAAGAGGTGGTACATATGCAAGATGGAATATTATTCAGCCGTAAGAAGAAAAGAAATCCTACCGTTTGCGACAACACGGATGGAGCTAGAGGGTATTATGCTCAGTGAAATGAGCAGGATGGAGAAAGACAAGCATCAGATGACTTCACTCATCTGTGGGGTAAAAGAACAAAGCAGAAACTAAAGGAGCAAAACGGCAGCAGACTCACAGAACCCAAGAGTGGACTAACAGTTACCAAAGGGAAAGGGACTGGGGAGGATGGGTGGGGAGGGAGGGATAAGTGGGGAAAAGGGGCATTACGGCTCGCACACATAACGTAGGGGGTGGGGCGGCGGGGTTGCCGTGGCCCGGGGAAGGCAGCGTAACACAGAGAAGACAGGTATGGATCCTACAGCGTATTACGACGCCGAAGGACAGTGACTGTAATGGGGTATGTGGTGGGGGGACTTGATAAGATAATGGGAGGGGGAGTCCAGTAACCATGTTGCTCATGTCATTGTACATTAACGGTCACACACACACAAAAATCACAACGAGCTATCACCTCACGCCAGTCAGAATGGCTAGTACCAAAAGAAGAGAAAAAAAACCCCAAAAAGAACAAAACAAGAAATAACAAGCGTTGATGAGGAAGTGGACAAAGGGAACCCTCGTGTACTGTTGGTGACCATGTAAATTGGTGCAGCTACTATGGCAAACAGTGTGGAGGTTCCTAAAAATATCCATAGCGGTACCACATGACCCAGCGTTCTTTTTCATACACAGCAGTGGAACTCCCTTCAGGATACCGGACCTGTTCCCAATGCATACAACACCAAGCAATTCTCCAACACCAGCAGGGTTTCTGAGAACTCAACTCTGAGGATATCTGCCTGGACGCAGCACAAGATTCCCCAGGGTAAGGTTTCTATCCTCAAGACTGCCCTCCACCCCCAACTCCAGAGCCCGGTTGCCAGGCCCATGCAATTAGCTTGTGCTTCCCACCTACATACAGGCTAGGATTGGAAGTTCCAACGACCTCCCCCTTAGTAAGTACTGCCCAAGTTGCTAGGGTGCCTCAGCAGCTCAGGAAAACACGTTTACCAGTTTAACAAAGACTATCATAAAGGACACAGCAGCGCACGCGCGCGCTTCACACGCACACGCACGCGCACACACGGCAAGGTCCCAAGTAAAGGAGCTTCTGTCCTCCCGGGACTTGGGGAATGGCATGGTGGCATGTGCAGGCGACCTGGTTCCCCAAGCATGGAAGCTCTGACAGAGAAGCAGGAGATGAGAGAGAGAGAGCTGTGCTCTTCTCATAGGGTTCTGTGAGGGCTTCACTGCAGAGTCATGGCTGACTAAATCGCTGGCCATTGCTGATTCAACCTCCAGCCCTCATCCCTTTCCTCTTCCTTCCCTGGGGGCTGGGGGCTGCAAGTTCCCACCCGCTAACCACAAGCCTGGAGCCCCTGGCGACCAGCCTCTACCCTGGGCTAGGGCCCCAAAGCCTCTGCATTAACCTAACGAGACACCCATTGGACAGTTGTGGCTCAGAAGGATTTTCAGGAACTGCGGATGAGGAGCAAGAATACCTAGGAAATGAACAAAATATTAGCAAAACCAAATTCAAAAATACATCAAGGGGATCAAACACCCTGATCAAGTGGGATTCATCCCAGGGATGCAAGGATGGTGACAGCATTCGAAAATCCATCCACACCATCCACCACATAAACAGAAAGAAAGACAAAAACCACACGATCGTCTCCACAGATGCTGAAAAAGCATCCGACAAAATGCAACATCCACTCACGATAAAATCTCTCAACCAAGTGGGTATACAGGGCGAGCACCTCAACCTAATAAAGGCCGTATATGACAAAACCCACAGCCAACGTCATACTCAACAGCGAGAGGCTGAAAGCCGTTCCTCTGAGATGGGGAACGAGACAGGGGTGCCCACTCTCCCCACCGTTATTCAACACAGTCCCGGGGGTCCCAGCCACGGCAATTAGAACAGACAAAGAAATACAAGGAATCCAGACTGGTAAAGAAGCAGCTAGGCGGTCACCATCTGCAGATGACACGATACTGTACGTAAGGAAACCCTGAAGAATCCACTCCAAAACTGCTACAACTGATAACCGGGATACAGCAGAGCTGCGGGACACAAAATCAACACACAGAAATCTGAGGCTTTCCTGTACACTAACAGTGAACCAAAGGAGAGGGAAATCAGGAAAACAATTCCATTCGCAAATGCATCAAAAAGAATAAAATACCTAGGAATAAACCTAACCAAGGAAGCGAAAGACCTATACCCTGAAAACGATAAGACACTCTTAAGAGAAATTAAAGAGGACGCTAACAAATGGAAACTCATCCCACGCTCTTGGCTAGGAAGAATTAATATCGTCAGAATGGCCATCCTGCCCAAAGCAATCTACAGATCGGGTGCAGTCCCTATCAAATCACCAACAGCATTCTTCCACGTACTGGAACAAATAGGTCAAAAATTCATATGGAAACGCCAAAGATCCCGAATAGCCATAGCAATCCTGAGAAGGAAGAAGAAAGCATGTCTGTGTGTGTGTGTGTGTGTGTGTGTGGTGTGTGTGTGTGGTGTGTGTGTGTGTGTGTGGTGTGTGTGTGTGTGTGTGTGGGGTCTGTGTGTGTGGTGTGTGTGTGTGTGTTGTGTGTGTGTGTGTGTGTGTGTGTGTGGTGTGTGTGTGTGTGTGTCTGTGTGAGTGTGTGTGTGTCTGTGTGTGTGTGTGGGTGCGGTATCTCGCTCCCCAACATCAAGCTCTACTACAAAGCCACAGTCTTGATCAAGACAGTTTGCTCCTGGCACTAGAACAGAGCCACAGACGGGTGGAACAGAATAAGAGACTCCAGACATTAACCCAAACATATGTGGTCAATTAATATATGATGAGGGAGCCGGGGACATACAATGGGGAAATGACACTCTCTTCAACAGACGGTGCTGGCAAAACTGGACAGCTACACGTAAGAGAATGAAACTGGATCACTGTCTAACCCCATACAGAAGAGTAAATTCGAAATGGATCCAAGACCTGAATGTGAGTCATGAAACCATAAAACTCTCAGAAAAAAAACATATAGGCACAAATCTCCTGGACATAAACATGAGCGACTTCTTCAAGAACATAACCTCCCCGGGCAAGGGAAACAAGAGCAAAAATGAACTGGTGGGACTACATCAAGCTGAAAAGCTTCTGTACAGCAAAGGACACCCTCAATAGAACAAAAAGGTACCCTAAAGTATATGCGAGAATATATTCATCAATGACAGATCCGATAAAGGGTTGACATCCAAAATAAAGAGCTCACGCACCTCAACAGACAAGAAAAGCAAATAATCCCATTAAAAAATGGGCAGAGGATCTGAACAGACACTTCTCCAAAGAAGAAATTGAGGTGGCCAGCAGGCACATGAAAAGATCCTCCACACCGCCAATCCTCAGAGAAATGCAAATTAAAACCACCATGAGATATCACCTCACACCAGTCAGGATGGCCACCATCGGGAAGACACACAACAACAGACGGTGGCGAGGATGTGGAGAGAGGGGAACCCTCCGACACTGCTGGTGGGAATGGACATCTCAGCTCAACCATTGTGGAAAGCAGTATGGAGGTTCCTCAGGAAGCTCAAAATAGAAATACCACTTGACCCGGGAATTCCACTTCTAGGAATTTACCCTAAGAGTGTAGCAGCCCAGTTTGAAAAAGACAGATGCGCCCCTATGCTTATCGCAGCGCTATTTACAAGAGCCGAGAAATGGAAGCAACCTAAGTGTCCATCAGCAGGTGAATGGATAAAGAAGACGTGGTACATATGATACACAATGGAGTATCACTCAGCCATAAGAAGAAAACAAATCCTACCGTTGGCAACAACACGGATGGAGCTAGAGGGTATTATGACTATGCTCAGTGAAATAAGCCAGGCGGAGAAAGACAAGTACCAAGGGATTTCACTCATATGTGGAGTATAAGAACAAAGAGAAACTGAAGGAACAAAACAGCAGCAGAATCACAGAACCTAAGAATGGACTAACAGTTACCAAATGGAAAGGGACTGGGGAGGATGGGTGGGAAGGGAGGGATAACGGTGGGGAAAAAGAAAGGAGGCCTTACGATTATTAGCATGTATAATGTGGGGCGGGGTGGGGGGGGCGCGCATAGGGAGGACTGTGCGACACAGAGCAGACGAGTAGTGATTCTACAGCATCCTACTACACTGATGGACAGTGACTGTCACGGGGTTTGTGGGGGCGGACTTGGTGAAGGGGGGAGTCGAGGAAACATAATGTTCTTCATGTAACTGTAGATTAAGGATAACAAAATGAATAAACATAAGAAAATGACAGTAAGAAAATAAAAAGTGTTTCCCAGTTTACTGTGTTGTGTTACTCGTATACCAGACACAGGCCCCAAAACGAGACCAAAGAGAAAAATCTGGGCCGCCAGGCTCAGTGAGAACGTGGAATGTTGCTATGCTGAAACCTGGTGGTCCCTGACCTACGCTTTCCGGGAAGCGAAGAAAGAACCTGCCCGCTAGCTAGAAAGGGAAGTCACGCGGACGGTCCCCTCCTCGGAATCTGTCACCCGCCTGGCTGGCCATGGCGGAGGAAGCATGTCTGGCTCCAGGCCTCCCAGAGAAGATGGGAAGGCCCGGGGCGAGGGCGGGCGGCGCCCCGGCAGCCCCGGCCTCAGGGACCGCGGGGGCACAGCATTGGCCGCCGCGCCCCGGGTCCCAAGCGCGTGCAGAGGCGACACCCGGGCGGGCGTAGCTCTGACAGACGCGAGCACTGCGGCCCTGAATGGTCTGCGTGGTGGTCTGGCTGGCCCTGACACCTGCACGGCCCTCGGCGGGCAGTCCCGGGGGTGGGGGGGGCTGGGGACACTACTGGGGTTGGCGTGGGGCCCACGCCCTGTGACACTGGGCCAGGGTCTCCTCTGGGTGGGGCTGGTGTGCTCACGGCAGTGGGGGCTCCCCTCCCCCCTGGGTGACATCACGGTTGCCCGGGCGGCTGCTCTGTGATGCGTCCCCTGGCTGACCTATCAGAGGCTGCCCTAGCTGGGCAACTCCGTGCGCGCTGAGGAGGTCTGAGGAGGAGTTGGAAGCTCTCCCTAGCTTCGTACCCTATTCTCATGCCTGTCTCAAACGAAGGACCTATGGACACCACGCCGCTGGGGCCGGACTCTGACGCGGAGGGCGAGCCTCTGAACACCATGCCGCCCCCGTGGGCCGCCGCCGCCCTGGGGCCGGACTCTGACACGGCCGGCGAGCCCATGGACACCACGCCGCCGCCGTGGGCCGCCGCCGCCCTGGGGCCGGACTCTGACACGGCCGGCGAGCCCATGGACACCACGCCGCCGCCGTGGGCCGCCGCCGCCCTGGGGCCGGACTCTGACACGGCCGGCCAGCCCATGGACACCACGCCGCCGCCGTGGGCCGCCGCCGCCCTGGGGCCGGACTCTGACACGGCCGGCCAGCCCATGGACACCACGCCGCCGCCGTGGGCCGCCGCCGCCCTGGGGCCGGACTCTGACACGGCCGGCGAGCCCATGGACACCACGCCGCCGCCGTGGGCCGCCGCCGCCCTGGGGCCGGACTCTGACACGGCCGGCGAGCCCATGGACACCACGCCGCCGCCGTGGGCCGCCGGCCCGGGGCCCGACTCTGACACGGCCGGCGCGCCTATGCGCACCACTGCGCCCCTGCGGGCCATCTTCCGGTCCCCACCGGCCCGATGCCACACGTGGCACAACCGCCGGGCTCAGCCCTACCCCCGACGACGGTGACGCGCTGGACACGCCGCCACCCTTGCGGCCGTCTACCGGTCTCCCCCAGCCCCGTACAAGGCCCATGTCCTTTTGTTGGCGCTTCCTATCCTCCCTGCTATCCATTAAAGAAAGTCTTTCCCAGATCTGTGTGGGTGTATTGTATTTTCCCACTAAACCCTGTTCTTGCTAATATGCCTCTGGCTGTCTTTACTCTTTCACTCTGCTACAGAGGAAGAACTCACATACACGAGTGATAACGCTTTGAGCCACACCGAACAATGTAACATGCCCCACGCCCCAGTGACCGGGATGTGGAAGTAGCCGCGTTTTATGACTGTGCGTGCTCCACGCGAGGCCTGCGTGCTGAGCGTTTAAGGGATGACAGCCCAGGGGGAGGCAAGTCCAGAGGAGGGAGACCGGGTTGGCTAACGAGGCCCCTTCCCTCTTCTCTGCCACTGCTCTGAGCTCGCCGCAGGCTAGGGAATCCCTGCTGTGACACAGAAAACCACTCTTTTCATTTTGGTTCTTAAACATGTTTAATTCTGTGTGTGTGTGTGTGTGTGTGTGTGTGTGTGTGTGTGTGTGTGTGTGCGCGTGCGTGTGCGTGTACCACTGCCCCTATCGGTCTAAAAGTAACAAAGAAATGCGCGATAGAGCGAACAACTTGCAAACAGTGACCAGAAAGAGTAAACTTTTCCACTAGCCTCTGGGGATATAGATATCCCAAGTGTTTCTATGCAATTGTAGAAAGATTTTGCTGGAAATCTCGCTGGGACCACTCTGAACCATCACGTTAGTTAAGGCAATAAGCCAGGACAGGAGAGCAGCAAAGAGCACCCACGGTGCGTCTCCTACGTATAAGGCCAAGGGGTACAGGCTTTAATTCTACCACCTCACTTCATCTCACCATGACTGACGTGGGGTGACCCTTACGCACCACCTTCATACATGAGTAAAAAGTTACTTCAGAATCACTTCCCTTGACAGAACATAAATAAATGCAAGGACATCAACATTCCTCGAATTCCTGCCACCGCCACCCAACTCTTTATGCTCAGCACCCTTTCCACACCAACAGAAAACACAGCTCTAAATGCTACTATTCCATTTCAGATAGACCTCACTCACATCTAAATGCCTAAATGCACTGAAACTCCACCTCCACCTTGACAACAGAGGGGAGCAGTTTCCCCGCGAGCTAGCTGGCCTGCCACCTCAGCAAGCCCACGGGCCACTAGCCCACACCAGCCCCGCGTCTCCCCAAGAAGGCGGCTCACTGAACCTGCGACTACACATGCTCTCTGGAGATGGGCGGCCAAGCAGGGCCACCCAGGTGACATCGGCGCGCAGGCACACAGACCTACTACTGGGCGTGCACCTGCCTCGGCCCCAGCAGGCCGGCCGGGGTGCTCCCTGTGTGGGGCCTCGGATCTGCCCCGCAGCTCACGCAGCCGCCCCGGCAGGGCCAGCGCCAGGGCAGAGCACCCGGAGGGCCCCAGCCCGCACTGGTTAGAGAGTCCAGCCGGCCATCTACACCCAGCGGACTCGGGCCACCTACCCAGGTGTTCCAACCCACGGCCACTCCTCTCAAGACCCAAACACACAGCTAACTCACAGAAACAAACACAAGGAATCAAGACTGAGAAGGAGACAGAGGAATGACTGCGCGCCTAGTGACGGTACGTTGACAAAAATGGACAAAATAAATAAACAGATAGATTGAGACAGATACATGAGATAGATGGATAGATTAGATCAGACTGACAGATGAGATAGAATGATAGGTTACATAGACCATATAGATACATATAGAGAGATTAGACAGACTAGGCAGACAGATTAGATAGATGATACATGATAGATCAGGTGGACAGATTAGACAGACACCTATAGATACACATAGATAGATGACAGGTAGATAGATTGATAAAGATGACAGACTAGATAGATGATATAGATACATACAGGTTAGATAGCCACATTGATATAGATACATATAGATGACAGATAACAGACAGATAGGTGGTAGATTAGATAGTTTGGATAGATAGACACAGAGATGACAGTAGATAGATGAGAGTAGAGAGATCAGATAGATAAGATAGACAGATAGACAGACAGACAGACAGACAGACAGACAGGTAAGAAAGCATAATACTCAACAAAGCTATCGCTCATAACCAGGAGAGCAACGATGAAAGCACAGAGAAGAACTACAAGCGAAAAGGAGACAGAAATCAACTTGAAGAAGTGCCATAAGGACACAGCTATCAATTATCACAGTAAAGGGAAAGACTTTAAATGCTCCAAACAAAAGACACAGGGTTGAATGAATGGATGAAAACTCAAGACCGCCTACGTGCTCCCTTACTGGAGGCTCACTTGAGATCCAAGCACACAGACAAACTACAAGTTGAAGGGGTGGGAAAAGGTACCCTATCCAAGTGAAACTGAAACTGAAAAAGAAAAAAAAAAAATTAAAGATGGCTTGGTGGGATTAAAGACGGCAGGCAGTGTGAGAGGGGAGGCAGAAACCTCCTCCGAAAACCACATACATGCATACGTACATACAATGTGGAAACATCACAACTACACCAGATCCTGGAAGAGAAGCAGGAGAGGAGGCTGCCGCGGCAGGCCGTCACCTCAAGGTGAAGGGTGACGTACCAAAGCCGTGATCCGGAGGGACCCGGCAGGCCCTTCCCGCACCCGAGCTCACCGGAGGGAGGAAGAGAAACGGAAACGGGGAGGCGGGTGGAGGCCTAGGACTGCTCGACACCCAGCCCTGGAGATCTGCTCCGGGAGCACGGACCTACCTCACATGATGCTCTGGAGGACCGGTGGGGTTGGAAAGCAAAGACAGGCGGAGCACTTGGAGAGACTTGAGGTTCCTGCCACTCGCGCAACACAGGGATCCACATCCGGCTGCTGTGGGATGAAAGAAAGGCGGGCAGTCTGAGAGACTTCCTAACAGCGAGAGAGCTGCTAAAGGGGCAAGGGTTGCACAGAGCTTGCCGCTCGGGAGAAAGCACAGGTGCGCAAACCTGTCCGGGTGCACTCTGCCCAGCAGGTGGGGGAACTTTTAGGAGCTCCGGGCGCTCCACCCACCCTGGCTGCCTACGCAGCTCCAAGGCCCCCCACCGTGATGTGACTGATAACACAACACGGCGGCCTGCTGCACCTTCCTCCCCCGCCAGCACCGGCTCGCAAACCGGCTGCTCCCCTCCATCGCGCCAGGCCAGCGACAGGACGGCCCCACCTACGGCAGCCACGGGTGCAAAGCACAGAGGCTTCTCCCCGCGTGCTCCGCAAACTGGCCCTGGCGGTGGACACAGGCACTGCGGCCGGGAAGCGGGAAAGACCTCTTCCCTCCCGCGGGCACCAGCGCCGCCCCCGTGACCCCTGCCTGCCATCACCCCAAGGGCTGAGCAGCTCCAGAGGGAAAAGCTTCTGGGCGCTGTACAGGGCGCCACCTACAAATACGAAACGTCAAAGCCAAAGGAACCTGGTAACAGGACTCGATCCATCTTTGTGAGAGGGATCCCCACATAAAAATCAGAAACATGCTCATGGAGCTCCAGCAAAAAGTTGCCCCTGTCTCTTGGGCATAATTCTGTCTCTGTCTCTCTCTCTCTCTCTCTCCCAGGAGCACTTTGGAGGCCTTGTTCTGAAAGGGATGCTGGGGCAGCCCAGCAGGAACGGGCACAGCTCTCAGATCCACCCCGGCCAGTGCCAGGGCAGTCCCACACGGGGCCTGACCGAACTGCAACGGGGGGACGCCGCACGTGTAACTCCGCAGGAAATAACAGTGCCGCACACTAGCCTTCCCATGAATGGCTAGTGGCTAGGTGGCTCCACCGATACCAGGTGACGTCCACATCCCGGGCCTTACCTCCGTGGCAACCTTTTTTCCCCGTGAACCTTGAAAGCAGCACATGGAAAGATACTTACTACCAGTCTCCACCATCTCACCTCTCAGTTTAGGCTCGATGTTCCTCTATCACATCTTCTCCTCTTCGTTCCAGTTTTCTGGGCGGGTTGGTGTTCTGAGGGAAAAAAAAAAAAAATTGACTCAGAGTTGGAATGAGATGGCAGGGGGTAGAAGATTCTGTTTAAAAACCATCAGTAGAACACAGACATCCGACAGTATGGGAGGACAGATTCATAGATGGCATATCCGATAAGGGGTTGATGACATCTAAAATACGTATGAAGTGCCCACGCACCTCCACACAGAAAAAGCAAATAATCCAATTAAAACATGGGCAGAGGATCTGAACAGACACTTCTCCAAAGAAGAAATTCAGGTGGCCAACAGGCACATGAAAAGATCCTCCACACCGCCAATCCTCAGAGAAATGCAAATTAAAACCACCATGAGATATCACCTCACACCAGTCAGGATGGCCACCATCGGGAAGACACACAACAACAGACGGTGGCGAGGATGTGGAGAGAGGGGAACCCTCCGACACTGCTGGTGGGAATGCACATCTCAGCTCAACCATTGTGGAAAGCAGTATGGAGGTTCCTCAAAAACCAGAAAAGTACAAATACCATTTGACCCAGGAATTCCACTCCCAGCAATGTACCCTAAGAATGCAGGAGCCTAGTTTGAAAAAGACACACGCACCCCTATGTCTATCACAGCACTACGCACAATAGCCAAGAAATGGAAGCAACGTGAGTGTCCGTCAGTAGGCGGATGGATAAAGAAGAGGTGGTACATATGCAAGATGGAATATTATTCAGCCGTAAGAAGAAAAGAAATCCTACCGTTTGCGACAACACGGATGGAGCTAGAGGGTATTATGCTCAGTGAAATGAGCAGGATGGAGAAAGACAAGCATCAGATGACTTCACTCATCTGTGGGGTAAAAGAACAAAGCAGAAACTAAAGGAGCAAAACGGCAGCAGACTCACAGAACCCAAGAGTGGACTAACAGTTACCAAAGGGAAAGGGACTGGGGAGGATGGGTGGGGAGGGAGGGATAAGTGGGGAAAAGGGGCATTACGGCTCGCACACATAACGTAGGGGGTGGGGCGGCGGGGGTGCCGGGGCCCGGGGAAGGCAGCATAACACAGAGAAGACAGGTAGGGATTCTACAGCGTCTTACGACGCCGAAGGACAGTGACTGTAATGGGGTAAGGGGTGGGGGGGACTTGATAAGATAGTGGGAGGGGGAGTCCAGTAACCATGTTGCTCATGTAATTGTACATTAACGGTCACACACACGCAAAAATCACAACGAGCTATCACCTCACACCAGTCAGAATGGCTAGTACCAAAAGAAGAGAAAAAAAAAAACAAAAAAAAGCAAAACAAGAAATAACAAGCGTTGATGAGGAAGTGGACAAAGGGAACCCTCGTGCACTGTTGGTGACCATGTAAATTGGTGCAGCTACTATGGGAAACAGTGTGGAGGTTCCTAAAAATATCCATAGCGGTACCACATGACCCAGCGTTCTTTTTCATACACAGCAGTGGAACTCCCTTCAGGATACCGGACCTGTTCCCAATGCATACAACACCAAGCAATTCTCCAACACCAGCAGGGTTTCTGAGAACTCAACTCTGAGGATATCTGCCTGGACGCAGCACAAGATTCCCCAGGGTAAGGTTTCTATCCTCAAGACTGCCCTCCACCCCCAACTCCAGAGCCCGGTTGCCAGGCCCATGCAATTAGCTTGTGCTTCCCACCTACATACAGGCTAGGATTGGAAGTTCCAACGACCTCCCCCTTAGTAAGTACTGCCCAAGTTGCTAGGGTGCCTCAGCAGCTCAGGAAAACACGTTTACCAGTTTAACAAAGACTATCATAAAGGACACAGCAGCGCACGCGCGCGCTTCACACGCACACGCACGCGCACACACGGCAAGGTCCCAAGTAAAGGAGCTTCTGTCCTCCCGGGACTTGGGGAATGGCATGGTGGCATGTGCAGGCGACCTGGTTCCCCAAGCATGGAAGCTCTGACAGAGAAGCAGGAGATGAGAGAGAGAGAGCTTTGCTCTTCTCATAGGGTTCTGTGAGGGCTTCACTGCAGAGTCATGGCTGACTAAATCGCTGGCCATTGCTGATTCAACCTCCAGCCCTCATCCCTTTCCTCTTCCTTCCCTGGGGGCTGGAGGCTGCAAGTTCCCACCCGCTAACCACAAGCCTGGAGCCCCTGGCGACCAGCCTCTACCCTGGGCTAGGGCCCCAAAGCCTCTGCATTAACCTAACGAGACACCCATTGGACAGTTGTGGCTCAGAAGGATTTTCAGGAACTGCGGATGAGGAGCAAGAATACCTAGGAAATGAACAAAATATTAGCAAAAACAAATTCAAAAATACATTAAGGGGATCAAACACCCTGATCAAGTGGGATTCATCCCAGGGATGCAAGGATGGTGACAGCATTCGAAAATCCATCCACACCATCCACCACATAAACAGAAAGAAAGACAAAAACCACGCGATCGTCTCCACAGATGCTGAAAAAGCATCCGACAAAATGCAACATCCACTCACGATAAAAACTCTCAACCAAGTGGGTATACAGGGCGAGCACCTCAACCTAATAAAGGCCGTATATGACAAAACCCACAGCCAACGTCATACTCAACAGCGAGAGGCTGAAAGCCGTTCCTCTGAGATGGGGAACGAGACAGGGGTGCCCACTCTCCCCACCGTTATTCAACACAGTCCCGGGGGTCCCAGCCACGGCAATTAGAACAGACAAAGAAATACAAGGAATCCAGACTGGTAAAGAAGCAGCTAGGCGGTCACCATCTGCAGATGACACGATACTGTACGTAAGGAAACCCTGAAGAATCCACTCCAAAACTGCTACAACTGATAACCGGAATACAGCAGAGCTGCGGGACACAAAATCAACACACAGAAATCTGAGGCTTTCCTGTACACTAACAGTGAACCAAAGGAGAGGGAAATCAGGAAAACAATTCCATTCACAACTGCATCAAAAAGAATAAAATGCCTAGGAATAAACCTAACCAAGGAAGCGAAAGACCTATACCCTGAAAACGATAAGACACTCTTAAGAGAAATTAAAGAGGATGCTAACAAATGGAAACTCATCCCACGCTCTTGGCTAGGAAGAATAAATATCGTCAGAATGGCCATCCTGCCCAAAGCAATCTACAGATCGGGTGCAGTCCCTATCAAATCACCAACAGCATTCTTCCACGTACTGGAACAAATACTTCAAAAATTCATATGGAAACGCCAAAGATCCCGAATAGCCATAGCAATCCTGAGAAGGAAGAAGAAAGCATGTCTGTGTGTGTGTGTGTGTGTGTGTGTGTGTGTGTGGTGTGTGTGTGTGTGTGTGGTGTGTGTGTGTGGTCTGTGTGTGGTGTGTGTGTGTGTGTGTGTGGTGGGTGTGTGTGTGTGTGGTGTGTGTGTGTGGTGGGTGTGTGTGTGTGGTGTGTGTGTGTGGTGTGTGTGTGTGTGTGGGGTGTGTGTATGTGTGTGTGTGTGTGTGTGTGGTCTGTGTGTGTGGGGTGTGTGTGTGTGGTCTGTGTGTGTGGTCTGTGTGTGTGGGGTGTGTGTGTGTGTGTGTGTGTGTGTGGTGTGTGTGTGTGTGGTGTGTGTGTGTGGTGTGTGTGTGTGTGATGTGTGTGTGTGTGGGGGTGGGGTGTGTGTGGGGTGTGTGTATGTGTGTGTGTGTGTGTGTGTGGTGTGTGTGTGCGATCTGTGTGTGTGTGGTCTGTGTGTGTAGGGTGTGTGTGTGTGTGTGTGTGTGGTGTGTGTGTGGGTGTGTGTGGTGTGTGTGTGTGGTGTGTGTGTGTGTGGTGTGTGTGTGTGGTGTGTGTGTGTGTGTGTGGGTGCGGTATCTCGCTCCCCAACATCAAGCTCTACTACAAAGCCACAGTCTTGATCAAGACAGTTTGCTCCTGGCACTAGAACAGAGCCACAGACGGGTGGAACAGAATAAGAGACTCCAGACATTAACCCAAACATATGTGGTCAATTAATATATGATGAGGGAGCCGGGGACATACAATGGGGAAATGACACTCTCTTCAACAGACGGTGCTGGCAAAACTGGACAGCTACACGTAAGAGAATGAAACTGGATCACTGTCTAACCCCATACAGAAGAGTAAATTCGAAATGGATCCAAGACCTGAATGTGAGTCATGAAACCATAAAACTCTCAGAAAAAAAACATATAGGCACAAATCTCCTGGACATAAACATGAGCGACTTCTTCAAGAACATAACCTCCCCGGGCAAGGGAAGCAAGAGCAAAAATGAACTGGTGGGACTACATCAAGCTGAAAAGCTTCTGTACAGCAAAGGACACCCTCAATAGAACAAAAAGGTACCCTAAAGTATATGCGAGAATATATTCATCAATGACAGATCCGATAAAGGGTTGACATCCAAAATACATAAAGAGCTCACGCACCTCAACAGACAAGAAAAGCAAATAATCCCATTAAAAAATGGGCAGAGGATCTGAACAGACACTTCTCCAAAGAAGAAATTGAGGTGGCCAGCAGGCACATGAAAAGATCCTCCACACCGCCAATCCTCAGAGAAATGCAAATTAAAACCACCATGAGATATCACCTCACACCAGTCAGGATGGCCACCATCGGGAAGACACACAACAACAGACGGTGGCGAGGATGTGGAGAGAGGGGAACCCTCCGACACTGCTGGTGGGAATGCACATCTCAGCTCAACCATTGTGGAAAGCAGTATGGAGGTTCCTCAAAAACCAGAAAAGTACAAATACCATTTGACCCAGGAATTCCACTCCCAGCAATGTACCCTAAGAATGCAGGAGCCTAGTTTGAAAAAGACACACGCACCCCTATGTCTATCACAGCACTACGCACAATAGCCAAGAAATGGAAGCAACGTGAGTGTCCGTCAGTAGGCGGATGGATAAAGAAGAGGTGGTACATATGCAAGATGGAATATTATTCAGCCGTAAGAAGAAAAGAAATCCTACCGTTTGCGACAACACGGATGGAGCTAGAGGGTATTATGCTCAGTGAAATGAGCAGGATGGAGAAAGACAAGCATCAGATGACTTCACTCATCTGTGGGGTAAAAGAACAAAGCAGAAACTAAAGGAGCAAAACGGCAGCAGACTCACAGAACCCAAGAGTGGACTAACAGTTACCAAAGGGAAAGGGACTGGGGAGGATGGGTGGGGAGGGAGGGATAAGTGGGGAAAAGGGGCATTACGGCTCGCACACATAACGTAGGGGGTGGGGCGGCGGGGGTGCCGGGGCCCGGGGAAGGCAGCATAACACAGAGAAGACAGGTAGGGATTCTACAGCGTCTTACGACGCCGAAGGGCAGTGACTGTAATGGGGTAAGGGGTGGGGGGGACTTGATAAGATAGTGGGAGGGGGAGTCCAGTAACCATGTTGCTCATGTAATTGTACATTAACGGTCACACACACGCAAAAATCACAACGAGCTATCACCTCACACCAGTCAGAATGGCTAGTACCAAAAGAAGAGAAAAAAAAAAACAAAAAAAAGCAAAACAAGAAATAACAAGCGTTGATGAGGAAGTGGACAAAGGGAACCCTCGTGCACTGTTGGTGACCATGTAAATTGGTGCAGCTACTATGGGAAACAGTGTGGAGGTTCCTAAAAATATCCATAGCGGTACCACATGACCCAGCGTTCTTTTTCATACACAGCAGTGGAACTCCCTTCAGGATACCGGACCTGTTCCCAATGCATACAACACCAAGCAATTCTCCAACACCAGCAGGGTTTCTGAGAACTCAACTCTGAGGATATCTGCCTGGACGCAGCACAAGATTCCCCAGGGTAAGGTTTCTATCCTCAAGACTGCCCTCCACCCCCAACTCCAGAGCCCGGTTGCCAGGCCCATGCAATTAGCTTGTGCTTCCCACCTACATACAGGCTAGGATTGGAAGTTCCAACGACCTCCCCCTTAGTAAGTACTGCCCAAGTTGCTAGGGTGCCTCAGCAGCTCAGGAAAACACGTTTACCAGTTTAACAAAGACTATCATAAAGGACACAGCAGCGCACGCGCGCGCTTCACACGCACACGCACGCGCACACACGGCAAGGTCCCAAGTAAAGGAGCTTCTGTCCTCCCGGGACTTGGGGAATGGCATGGTGGCATGTGCAGGCGACCTGGTTCCCCAAGCATGGAAGCTCTGACAGAGAAGCAGGAGATGAGAGAGAGAGAGCTTTGCTCTTCTCATAGGGTTCTGTGAGGGCTTCACTGCAGAGTCATGGCTGACTAAATCGCTGGCCATTGCTGATTCAACCTCCAGCCCTCATCCCTTTCCTCTTCCTTCCCTGGGGGCTGGAGGCTGCAAGTTCCCACCCGCTAACCACAAGCCTGGAGCCCCTGGCGACCAGCCTCTACCCTGGGCTAGGGCCCCAAAGCCTCTGCATTAACCTAACGAGACACCCATTGGACAGTTGTGGCTCAGAAGGATTTTCAGGAACTGCGGATGAGGAGCAAGAATACCTAGGAAATGAACAAAATATTAGCAAAAACAAATTCAAAAATACATCAAGGGGATCAAACACCCTGATCAAGTGGGATTCATCCCAGGGATGCAAGGATGGTGACAGCATTCGAAAATCCATCCACACCATCCACCACAGAAACAGAAAGAAAGACAAAAACCACGCGATCGTCTCCACAGATGCTGAAAAAGCATCCGACAAAATGCAACATCCACTCACGATAAAAACTCTCAACCAAGTGGGTATACAGGGCGAGCACCTCAACCTAATAAAGGCCGTATATGACAAAACCCACAGCCAACGTCATACTCAACAGCGAGAGGCTGAAAGCCGTTCCTCTGAGATGGGGAACGAGACAGGGGTGCCCACTCTCCCCACCGTTATTCAACACAGTCCCGGGGGTCCCAGCCACGGCAATTAGAACAGACAAAGAAATACAAGGAATCCAGACTGGTAAAGAAGCAGCTAGGCGGTCACCATCTGCAGATGACACGATACTGTACGTAAGGAAACCCTGAAGAATCCACTCCAAAACTGCTACAACTGATAACCGGAATACAGCAGAGCTGCGGGACACAAAATCAACACACAGAAATCTGAGGCTTTCCTGTACACTAACAGTGAACCAAAGGAGAGGGAAATCAGGAAAACAATTCCATTCACAACTGCATCAAAAAGAATAAAATGCCTAGGAATAAACCTAACCAAGGAAGCGAAAGACCTATACCCTGAAAACGATAAGACACTCTTAAGAGAAATTAAAGAGGATGCTAACAAATGGAAACTCATCCCACGCTCTTGGCTAGGAAGAATAAATATCGTCAGAATGGCCATCCTGCCCAAAGCAATCTACAGATCGGGTGCAGTCCCTATCAAATCACCAACAGCATTCTTCCACGTACTGGAACAAATACTTCAAAAATTCATATGGAAACGCCAAAGATCCCGAATAGCCATAGCAATCCTGAGAAGGAAGAAGAAAGCATGTCTGTGTGTGTGTGTGTGTGTGTGTGTGTGTGTGTGTGTGTGGTGTGTGTGTGTGTGTGTGGTGTGTGTGTGTGGTCTGTGTGTGTGGTGTGTGTGTGTGTGTGTGGTGGGTGTGTGTGTGTGTGGTGTGTGTGTGTGGTGGGTGTCTGTGTGTGGTGTGTGTGTGTGGTGTGTGTGTGTGGGGGTGTGTGTGTGTGTGGGGTGTGTGTGTGTGTGTGTGTGTGTGTGTGTGTGTGTGGTGTGTGTGTGTGTGGTCTGTGTGTGGGGTGTGTGTGTGTGTGTGTGTGTGTGTGTGGTGTGTGTGTGTGTGTGGTGTCTGTGTGTGGTGTGTGTGTGTGTGTGGGGGTGGGGTGTGTGTGGGGTGTGTGTATGTGTGTGTGTGTGTGTGTGGTGTGTGTATGCGGTCTGTGTGTGTGTGGTCTGTGTGTGTAGGGTGTGTGTGTGTGTGTGTGTGTGTGGTGTGTGTGTGGGTGTGTGTGTGTGGTGTGTGTGTGTGTGGTGTGTGTGTGTGTGTGTGTGTGTGTGTGTCTGTGTGTGTGTGTGTGTGTGTGGGTGCGGTATCTCGCTCCCCAACATCAAGCTCTACTACAAAGCCACAGTCTTGATCAAGACAGTTTGCTCCTGGCACTAGAACAGAGCCACAGACGGGTGGAACAGAATAAGAGACTCCAGACATTAACCCAAACATATGTGGTCAATTAATATATGATGAGGGAGCCGGGGACATACAATGGGGAAATGACACTCTCTTCAACAGACGGTGCTGGCAAAACTGGACAGCTACACGTAAGAGAATGAAACTGGATCACTGTCTAACCCCATACAGAAGAGTAAATTCGAAATGGATCCAAGTCCTGAATGTGAGTCATGAAACCATAAAACTCTCAGAAAAAAAACATATAGGCACAAATCTCCTGGACATAAACATGAGCGACTTCTTCAAGAACATAACCTCCCCGGGCAAGGGAAACAAGAGCAAAAATGAACTGGTGGGACTACATCAAGCTGAAAAGCTTCTGTACAGCAAAGGACACCCTCAATAGAACAAAAAGGTACCCTAAAGTATATGCGAGAATATATTCATCAATGACAGATCCGATAAAGGGTTGACATCCAAAATACATAAAGAGCTCACGCACCTCAACAGACAAGAAAAGCAAATAATCCCATTAAAAAATGGGCAGAGGATCTGAACAGACACTTCTCCAAAGAAGAAATTGAGGTGGCCAGCAGGCACATGAAAAGATCCTCCACACCGCCAATCCTCAGAGAAATGCAAATTAAAACCACCATGAGATATCACCTCACACCAGTCAGGATGGCCACCATCGGGAAGACACACAACAACAGACGGTGGCGAGGATGTGGAGAGAGGGGAACCCTCCGACACTGCTGGTGGGAATGCACATCTCAGCTCAACCATTGTGGAAAGCAGTATGGAGGTTCCTCAAAAACCAGAAAAGTACAAATACCATTTGACCCAGGAATTCCACTCCCAGCAATGTACCCTAAGAGTGTAGCAGCCCAGTTTGAAAAAGACAGATGCGCCCCTATGCTTATCGCAGCGCTATTTACAAGAGCCGAGAAATGGAAGCAACCTAAGTGTCCATCAGCAGGTGAATGGATAAAGAAGACGTGGTACATATGATACACAATGGAGTATCACTCAGCCATAAGAAGAAAACAAATCCTACCGTTGGCAACAACACGGATGGAGCTAGAGGGTATTATGACTATGCTCAGTGAAATAAGCCAGGCGGAGAAAGACAAGTACCAAGGGATTTCACTCATATGTGGAGTATAAGAACAAAGAGAAACTGAAGGAACAAAACAGCAGCAGAATCACAGAACCTAAGAATGGACTAACAGTTACCAAATGGAAAGGGACTGGGGAGGATGGGTGGGAAGGGAGGGATAACGGTGGGGAAAAAGAAAGGAGGCCTTACGATTATTAGCATGTATAATGTGGGGCGGGGTGGGGGGGGCGCGCATAGGGAGGACTGTGCGACACAGAGCAGACGAGTAGTGATTCTACAGCATCCTACTACACTGATGGACAGTGACTGTCACGGGGTTTGTGGGGGCGGACTTGGTGAAGGGGGGAGTCGAGGAAACATAATGTTCTTCATGTAACTGTAGATTAAGGATAACAAAATGAATAAACATAAGAAAATGACAGTAAGAAAATAAAAAGTGTTTCCCAGTTTACTGTGTTGTGTTACTCGTATACCAGACACAGGCCCCAAAACGAGACCAAAGAGAAAAATCTGGGCCGCCAGGCTCAGTGAGAACGTGGAATGTTGCTATGCTGAAACCTGGTGGTCCCTGACCTACGCTTTCCGGGAAGCGAAGAAAGAACCTGCCCGCTAGCTAGAAAGGGAAGTCACGCGGACGGTCCCCTCCTCGGAATCTGTCACCCGCCTGGCTGGCCATGGCGGAGGAAGCATGTCTGGCTCCAGGCCTCCCAGAGAAGATGGGAAGGCCCGGGGCGAGGGCGGGCGGCGCCCCGGCAGCCCCGGCCTCAGGGACCGCGGGGGCACAGCATTGGCCGCCGCGCCCCGGGTCCCAAGCGCGTGCAGAGGCGACACCCGGGCGGGCGTAGCTCTGACAGACGCGAGCACTGCGGCCCTGAATGGTCTGCGTGGTGGTCTGGCTGGCCCTGACACCTGCACGGCCCTCGGCGGGCAGTCCCGGGGGTGGGGGGGGCTGGGGACACTACTGGGGTTGGCGTGGGGCCCACGCCCTGTGACACTGGGCCAGGGTCTCCTCTGGGTGGGGCTGGTGTGCTCACGGCAGTGGGGGCTCCCCTCCCCCCTGGGTGACATCACGGTTGCCCGGGCGGCTGCTCTGTGATGCGTCCCCTGGCTGACCTATCAGAGGCTGCCCTAGCTGGGCAACTCCGTGCGCGCTGAGGAGGTCTGAGGAGGAGTTGGAAGCTCTCCCTAGCTTCGTACCCTATTCTCATGCCTGTCTCAAACGAAGGACCTATGGACACCACGCCGCTGGGGCCGGACTCTGACGCGGAGGGCGAGCCTCTGAACACCATGCCGCCCCCGTGGGCCGCCGCCGCCCTGGGGCCGGACTCTGACACGGCCGGCGAGCCCATGGACACCACGCCGCCGCCGTGGGCCGCCGCCGCCCTGGGGCCGGACTCTGACACGGCCGGCGAGCCCATGGACACCACGCCGCCGCCGTGGGCCGCCGCCGCCCTGGGGCCGGACTCTGACACGGCCGGCCAGCCCATGGACACCACGCCGCCGCCGTGGGCCGCCGCCGCCCTGGGGCCGGACTCTGACACGGCCGGCCAGCCCATGGACACCACGCCGCCGCCGTGGGCCGCCGCCGCCCTGGGGCCGGACTCTGACACGGCCGGCGAGCCCATGGACACCACGCCGCCGCCGTGGGCCGCCGCCGCCCTGGGGCCGGACTCTGACACGGCCGGCGAGCCCATGGACACCACGCCGCCGCCGTGGGCCGCCGGCCCGGGGCCCGACTCTGACACGGCCGGCGCGCCTATGCGCACCACTGCGCCCCTGCGGGCCATCTTCCGGTCCCCACCGGCCCGATGCCACACGTGGCACAACCGCCGGGCTCAGCCCTACCCCCGACGACGGTGACGCGCTGGACACGCCGCCACCCTTGCGGCCGTCTACCGGTCTCCCCCAGCCCCGTACAAGGCCCATGTCCTTTTGTTGGCGCTTCCTATCCTCCCTGCTATCCATTAAAGAAAGTCTTTCCCAGATCTGTGTGGGTGTATTGTATTTTCCCACTAAACCCTGTTCTTGCTAATATGCCTCTGGCTGTCTTTACTCTTTCACTCTGCTACAGAGGAAGAACTCACATACACGAGTGATAACGCTTTGAGCCACACCGAACAATGTAACATGCCCCACGCCCCAGTGACCGGGATGTGGAAGTAGCCGCGTTTTATGACTGTGCGTGCTCCACGCGAGGCCTGCGTGCTGAGCGTTTAAGGGATGACAGCCCAGGGGGAGGCAAGTCCAGAGGAGGGAGACCGGGTTGGCTAACGAGGCCCCTTCCCTCTTCTCTGCCACTGCTCTGAGCTCGCCGCAGGCTAGGGAATCCCTGCTGTGACACAGAAAACCACTCTTTTCATTTTGGTTCTTAAACATGTTTAATTCTGTGTGTGTGTGTGTGTGTGTGTGTGTGTGTGCGCGTGCGTGTGCGTGTACCACTGCCCCTATCGGTCTAAAAGTAACAAAGAAATGCGCGATAGAGCGAACAACTTGCAAACAGTGACCAGAAAGAGTAAACTTTTCCACTAGCCTCTGGGGATATAGATATCCCAAGTGTTTCTATGCAATTGTAGAAAGATTTTGCTGGAAATCTCGCTGGGACCACTCTGAACCATCACGTTAGTTAAGGCAATAAGCCAGGACAGGAGAGCAGCAAAGAGCACCCACGGTGCGTCTCCTACGTATAAGGCCAAGGGGTACAGGCTTTAATTCTACCACCTCACTTCATCTCACCATGACTGACGTGGGGTGACCCTTACGCACCACCTTCATACATGAGTAAAAAGTTACTTCAGAATCACTTCCCTTGACAGAACATAAATAAATGCAAGGACATCAACATTCCTCGAATTCCTGCCACCGCCACCCAACTCTTTATGCTCAGCACCCTTTCCACACCAACAGAAAACACAGCTCTAAATGCTACTATTCCATTTCAGATAGACCTCACTCACATCTAAATGCCTAAATGCACTGAAACTCCACCTCCACCTTGACAACAGAGGGGAGCAGTTTCCCCGCGAGCTAGCTGGCCTGCCACCTCAGCAAGCCCACGGGCCACTAGCCCACACCAGCCCCGCGTCTCCCCAAGAAGGCGGCTCACTGAACCTGCGACTACACATGCTCTCTGGAGATGGGCGGCCAAGCAGGGCCACCCAGGTGACATCGGCGCGCAGGCACACAGACCTACTACTGGGCGTGCACCTGCCTCGGCCCCAGCAGGCCGGCCGGGGTGCTCCCTGTGTGGGGCCTCGGATCTGCCCCGCAGCTCACGCAGCCGCCCCGGCAGGGCCAGCGCCAGGGCAGAGCACCCGGAGGGCCCCAGCCCGCACTGGTTAGAGAGTCCAGCCGGCCATCTACACCCAGCGGACTCGGGCCACCTACCCAGGTGTTCCAACCCACGGCCACTCCTCTCAAGACCCAAACACACAGCTAACTCACAGAAACAAACACAAGGAATCAAGACTGAGAAGGAGACAGAGGAATGACTGCGCGCCTAGTGACGGTACGTTGACAAAAATGGACAAAATAAATAAACAGATAGATTGAGACAGATACATGAGATAGATGGATAGATTAGATCAGACTGACAGATGAGATAGAATGATAGGTTACATAGACCATATAGATACATATAGAGAGATTAGACAGACTAGGCAGACAGATTAGATAGATGATACATGATAGATCAGGTGGACAGATTAGACAGACACCTATAGATACACATAGATAGATGACAGGTAGATAGATTGATAAAGATGACAGACTAGATAGATGATATAGATACATACAGGTTAGATAGCCACATTGATATAGATACATATAGATGACAGATAACAGACAGATAGGTGGTAGATTAGATAGTTTGGATAGATAGACACAGAGATGACAGTAGATAGATGAGAGTAGAGAGATCAGATAGATAAGATAGACAGATAGACAGACAGACAGACAGACAGACAGACAGGTAAGAAAGCATAATACTCAACAAAGCTATCGCTCATAACCAGGAGAGCAACGATGAAAGCACAGAGAAGAACTACAAGCGAAAAGGAGACAGAAATCAACTTGAAGAAGTGCCATAAGGACACAGCTATCAATTATCACAGTAAAGGGAAAGACTTTAAATGCTCCAAACAAAAGACACAGGGTTGAATGAATGGATGAAAACTCAAGACCGCCTACGTGCTCCCTTACTGGAGGCTCACTTGAGATCCAAGCACACAGACAAACTACAAGTTGAAGGGGTGGGAAAAGGTACCCTATCCAAGTGAAACTGAAACTGAAAAAGAAAAAAAAAAAATTAAAGATGGCTTGGTGGGATTAAAGACGGCAGGCAGTGTGAGAGGGGAGGCAGAAACCTCCTCCGAAAACCACATACATGCATACGTACATACAATGTGGAAACATCACAACTACACCAGATCCTGGAAGAGAAGCAGGAGAGGAGGCTGCCGCGGCAGGCCGTCACCTCAAGGTGAAGGGTGACGTACCAAAGCCGTGATCCGGAGGGACCCGGCAGGCCCTTCCCGCACCCGAGCTCACCGGAGGGAGGAAGAGAAACGGAAACGGGGAGGCGGGTGGAGGCCTAGGACTGCTCGACACCCAGCCCTGGAGATCTGCTCCGGGAGCACGGACCTACCTCACATGATGCTCTGGAGGACCGGTGGGGTTGGAAAGCAAAGACAGGCGGAGCACTTGGAGAGACTTGAGGTTCCTGCCACTCGCGCAACACAGGGATCCACATCCGGCTGCTGTGGGATGAAAGAAAGGCGGGCAGTCTGAGAGACTTCCTAACAGCGAGAGAGCTGCTAAAGGGGCAAGGGTTGCACAGAGCTTGCCGCTCGGGAGAAAGCACAGGTGCGCAAACCTGTCCGGGTGCACTCTGCCCAGCAGGTGGGGGAACTTTTAGGAGCTCCGGGCGCTCCACCCACCCTGGCTGCCTACGCAGCTCCAAGGCCCCCCACCGTGATGTGACTGATAACACAACACGGCGGCCTGCTGCACCTTCCTCCCCCGCCAGCACCGGCTCGCAAACCGGCTGCTCCCCTCCATCGCGCCAGGCCAGCGACAGGACGGCCCCACCTACGGCAGCCACGGGTGCAAAGCACAGAGGCTTCTCCCCGCGTGCTCCGCAAACTGGCCCTGGCGGTGGACACAGGCACTGCGGCCGGGAAGCGGGAAAGACCTCTTCCCTCCCGCGGGCACCAGCGCCGCCCCCGTGACCCCTGCCTGCCATCACCCCAAGGGCTGAGCAGCTCCAGAGGGAAAAGCTTCTGGGCGCTGTACAGGGCGCCACCTACAAATACGAAACGTCAAAGCCAAAGGAACCTGGTAACAGGACTCGATCCATCTTTGTGAGAGGGATCCCCACATAAAAATCAGAAACATGCTCATGGAGCTCCAGCAAAAAGTTGCCCCTGTCTCTTGGGCATAATTCTGTCTCTGTCTCTCTCTCTCTCTCTCTCCCAGGAGCACTTTGGAGGCCTTGTTCTGAAAGGGATGCTGGGGCAGCCCAGCAGGAACGGGCACAGCTCTCAGATCCACCCCGGCCAGTGCCAGGGCAGTCCCACACGGGGCCTGACCGAACTGCAACGGGGGGACGCCGCACGTGTAACTCCGCAGGAAATAACAGTGCCGCACACTAGCCTTCCCATGAATGGCTAGTGGCTAGGTGGCTCCACCGATACCAGGTGACGTCCACATCCCGGGCCTTACCTCCGTGGCAACCTTTTTTCCCCGTGAACCTTGAAAGCAGCACATGGAAAGATACTTACTACCAGTCTCCACCATCTCACCTCTCAGTTTAGGCTCGATGTTCCTCTATCACATCTTCTCCTCTTCGTTCCAGTTTTCTGGGCGGGTTGGTGTTCTGAGGGAAAAAAAAAAAAAATTGACTCAGAGTTGGAATGAGATGGCAGGGGGTAGAAGATTCTGTTTAAAAACCATCAGTAGAACACAGACATCCGACAGTATGGGAGGACAGATTCATAGATGGCATATCCGATAAGGGGTTGATGACATCTAAAATACGTATGAAGTGCCCACGCACCTCCACACAGAAAAAGCAAATAATCCAATTAAAACATGGGCAGAGGATCTGAACAGACACTTCTCCAAAGAAGAAATTCAGGTGGCCAACAGGCACATGAAAAGATCCTCCACACCGCCAATCCTCAGAGAAATGCAAATTAAAACCACCATGAGATATCACCTCACACCAGTCAGGATGGCCACCATCGGGAAGACACACAACAACAGACGGTGGCGAGGATGTGGAGAGAGGGGAACCCTCCGACACTGCTGGTGGGAATGCACATCTCAGCTCAACCATTGTGGAAAGCAGTATGGAGGTTCCTCAAAAACCAGAAAAGTACAAATACCATTTGACCCAGGAATTCCACTCCCAGCAATGTACCCTAAGAATGCAGGAGCCTAGTTTGAAAAAGACACACGCACCCCTATGTCTATCACAGCACTACGCACAATAGCCAAGAAATGGAAGCAACGTGAGTGTCCGTCAGTAGGCGGATGGATAAAGAAGAGGTGGTACATATGCAAGATGGAATATTATTCAGCCGTAAGAAGAAAAGAAATCCTACCGTTTGCGACAACACGGATGGAGCTAGAGGGTATTATGCTCAGTGAAATGAGCAGGATGGAGAAAGACAAGCATCAGATGACTTCACTCATCTGTGGGGTAAAAGAACAAAGCAGAAACTAAAGGAGCAAAACGGCAGCAGACTCACAGAACCCAAGAGTGGACTAACAGTTACCAAAGGGAAAGGGACTGGGGAGGATGGGTGGGGAGGGAGGGATAAGTGGGGAAAAGGGGCATTACGGCTCGCACACATAACGTAGGGGGTGGGGCGGCGGGGTTGCCGTGGCCCGGGGAAGGCAGCGTAACACAGAGAAGACAGGTATGGATCCTACAGCGTATTACGACGCCGAAGGACAGTGACTGTAATGGGGTATGTGGTGGGGGGACTTGATAAGATAATGGGAGGGGGAGTCCAGTAACCATGTTGCTCATGTCATTGTACATTAACGGTCACACACACACAAAAATCACAACGAGCTATCACCTCACGCCAGTCAGAATGGCTAGTACCAAAAGAAGAGAAAAAAAACCCCAAAAAGAACAAAACAAGAAATAACAAGCGTTGATGAGGAAGTGGACAAAGGGAACCCTCGTGTACTGTTGGTGACCATGTAAATTGGTGCAGCTACTATGGCAAACAGTGTGGAGGTTCCTAAAAATATCCATAGCGGTACCACATGACCCAGCGTTCTTTTTCATACACAGCAGTGGAACTCCCTTCAGGATACCGGACCTGTTCCCAATGCATACAACACCAAGCAATTCTCCAACACCAGCAGGGTTTCTGAGAACTCAACTCTGAGGATATCTGCCTGGACGCAGCACAAGATTCCCCAGGGTAAGGTTTCTATCCTCAAGACTGCCCTCCACCCCCAACTCCAGAGCCCGGTTGCCAGGCCCATGCAATTAGCTTGTGCTTCCCACCTACATACAGGCTAGGATTGGAAGTTCCAACGACCTCCCCCTTAGTAAGTACTGCCCAAGTTGCTAGGGTGCCTCAGCAGCTCAGGAAAACACGTTTACCAGTTTAACAAAGACTATCATAAAGGACACAGCAGCGCACGCGCGCGCTTCACACGCACACGCACGCGCACACACGGCAAGGTCCCAAGTAAAGGAGCTTCTGTCCTCCCGGGACTTGGGGAATGGCATGGTGGCATGTGCAGGCGACCTGGTTCCCCAAGCATGGAAGCTCTGACAGAGAAGCAGGAGATGAGAGAGAGAGAGCTGTGCTCTTCTCATAGGGTTCTGTGAGGGCTTCACTGCAGAGTCATGGCTGACTAAATCGCTGGCCATTGCTGATTCAACCTCCAGCCCTCATCCCTTTCCTCTTCCTTCCCTGGGGGCTGGGGGCTGCAAGTTCCCACCCGCTAACCACAAGCCTGGAGCCCCTGGCGACCAGCCTCTACCCTGGGCTAGGGCCCCAAAGCCTCTGCATTAACCTAACGAGACACCCATTGGACAGTTGTGGCTCAGAAGGATTTTCAGGAACTGCGGATGAGGAGCAAGAATACCTAGGAAATGAACAAAATATTAGCAAAACCAAATTCAAAAATACATCAAGGGGATCAAACACCCTGATCAAGTGGGATTCATCCCAGGGATGCAAGGATGGTGACAGCATTCGAAAATCCATCCACACCATCCACCACATAAACAGAAAGAAAGACAAAAACCACACGATCGTCTCCACAGATGCTGAAAAAGCATCCGACAAAATGCAACATCCACTCACGATAAAATCTCTCAACCAAGTGGGTATACAGGGCGAGCACCTCAACCTAATAAAGGCCGTATATGACAAAACCCACAGCCAACGTCATACTCAACAGCGAGAGGCTGAAAGCCGTTCCTCTGAGATGGGGAACGAGACAGGGGTGCCCACTCTCCCCACCGTTATTCAACACAGTCCCGGGGGTCCCAGCCACGGCAATTAGAACAGACAAAGAAATACAAGGAATCCAGACTGGTAAAGAAGCAGCTAGGCGGTCACCATCTGCAGATGACACGATACTGTACGTAAGGAAACCCTGAAGAATCCACTCCAAAACTGCTACAACTGATAACCGGGATACAGCAGAGCTGCGGGACACAAAATCAACACACAGAAATCTGAGGCTTTCCTGTACACTAACAGTGAACCAAAGGAGAGGGAAATCAGGAAAACAATTCCATTCGCAAATGCATCAAAAAGAATAAAATACCTAGGAATAAACCTAACCAAGGAAGCGAAAGACCTATACCCTGAAAACGATAAGACACTCTTAAGAGAAATTAAAGAGGACGCTAACAAATGGAAACTCATCCCACGCTCTTGGCTAGGAAGAATTAATATCGTCAGAATGGCCATCCTGCCCAAAGCAATCTACAGATCGGGTGCAGTCCCTATCAAATCACCAACAGCATTCTTCCACGTACTGGAACAAATAGGTCAAAAATTCATATGGAAACGCCAAAGATCCCGAATAGCCATAGCAATCCTGAGAAGGAAGAAGAAAGCATGTCTGTGTGTGTGTGTGTGTGTGTGTGTGGTGTGTGTGTGTGGTGTGTGTGTGTGTGTGTGGTGTGTGTGTGTGTGTGTGTGGGGTCTGTGTGTGTGGTGTGTGTGTGTGTGTTGTGTGTGTGTGTGTGTGTGTGTGTGTGGTGTGTGTGTGTGTGTGTCTGTGTGAGTGTGTGTGTGTCTGTGTGTGTGTGTGGGTGCGGTATCTCGCTCCCCAACATCAAGCTCTACTACAAAGCCACAGTCTTGATCAAGACAGTTTGCTCCTGGCACTAGAACAGAGCCACAGACGGGTGGAACAGAATAAGAGACTCCAGACATTAACCCAAACATATGTGGTCAATTAATATATGATGAGGGAGCCGGGGACATACAATGGGGAAATGACACTCTCTTCAACAGACGGTGCTGGCAAAACTGGACAGCTACACGTAAGAGAATGAAACTGGATCACTGTCTAACCCCATACAGAAGAGTAAATTCGAAATGGATCCAAGACCTGAATGTGAGTCATGAAACCATAAAACTCTCAGAAAAAAAACATATAGGCACAAATCTCCTGGACATAAACATGAGCGACTTCTTCAAGAACATAACCTCCCCGGGCAAGGGAAACAAGAGCAAAAATGAACTGGTGGGACTACATCAAGCTGAAAAGCTTCTGTACAGCAAAGGACACCCTCAATAGAACAAAAAGGTACCCTAAAGTATATGCGAGAATATATTCATCAATGACAGATCCGATAAAGGGTTGACATCCAAAATAAAGAGCTCACGCACCTCAACAGACAAGAAAAGCAAATAATCCCATTAAAAAATGGGCAGAGGATCTGAACAGACACTTCTCCAAAGAAGAAATTGAGGTGGCCAGCAGGCACATGAAAAGATCCTCCACACCGCCAATCCTCAGAGAAATGCAAATTAAAACCACCATGAGATATCACCTCACACCAGTCAGGATGGCCACCATCGGGAAGACACACAACAACAGACGGTGGCGAGGATGTGGAGAGAGGGGAACCCTCCGACACTGCTGGTGGGAATGGACATCTCAGCTCAACCATTGTGGAAAGCAGTATGGAGGTTCCTCAGGAAGCTCAAAATAGAAATACCACTTGACCCGGGAATTCCACTTCTAGGAATTTACCCTAAGAGTGTAGCAGCCCAGTTTGAAAAAGACAGATGCGCCCCTATGCTTATCGCAGCGCTATTTACAAGAGCCGAGAAATGGAAGCAACCTAAGTGTCCATCAGCAGGTGAATGGATAAAGAAGACGTGGTACATATGATACACAATGGAGTATCACTCAGCCATAAGAAGAAAACAAATCCTACCGTTGGCAACAACACGGATGGAGCTAGAGGGTATTATGACTATGCTCAGTGAAATAAGCCAGGCGGAGAAAGACAAGTACCAAGGGATTTCACTCATATGTGGAGTATAAGAACAAAGAGAAACTGAAGGAACAAAACAGCAGCAGAATCACAGAACCTAAGAATGGACTAACAGTTACCAAATGGAAAGGGACTGGGGAGGATGGGTGGGAAGGGAGGGATAACGGTGGGGAAAAAGAAAGGAGGCCTTACGATTATTAGCATGTATAATGTGGGGCGGGGTGGGGGGGGCGCGCATAGGGAGGACTGTGCGACACAGAGCAGACGAGTAGTGATTCTACAGCATCCTACTACACTGATGGACAGTGACTGTCACGGGGTTTGTGGGGGCGGACTTGGTGAAGGGGGGAGTCGAGGAAACATAATGTTCTTCATGTAACTGTAGATTAAGGATAACAAAATGAATAAACATAAGAAAATGACAGTAAGAAAATAAAAAGTGTTTCCCAGTTTACTGTGTTGTGTTACTCGTATACCAGACACAGGCCCCAAAACGAGACCAAAGAGAAAAATCTGGGCCGCCAGGCTCAGTGAGAACGTGGAATGTTGCTATGCTGAAACCTGGTGGTCCCTGACCTACGCTTTCCGGGAAGCGAAGAAAGAACCTGCCCGCTAGCTAGAAAGGGAAGTCACGCGGACGGTCCCCTCCTCGGAATCTGTCACCCGCCTGGCTGGCCATGGCGGAGGAAGCATGTCTGGCTCCAGGCCTCCCAGAGAAGATGGGAAGGCCCGGGGCGAGGGCGGGCGGCGCCCCGGCAGCCCCGGCCTCAGGGACCGCGGGGGCACAGCATTGGCCGCCGCGCCCCGGGTCCCAAGCGCGTGCAGAGGCGACACCCGGGCGGGCGTAGCTCTGACAGACGCGAGCACTGCGGCCCTGAATGGTCTGCGTGGTGGTCTGGCTGGCCCTGACACCTGCACGGCCCTCGGCGGGCAGTCCCGGGGGTGGGGGGGGCTGGGGACACTACTGGGGTTGGCGTGGGGCCCACGCCCTGTGACACTGGGCCAGGGTCTCCTCTGGGTGGGGCTGGTGTGCTCACGGCAGTGGGGGCTCCCCTCCCCCCTGGGTGACATCACGGTTGCCCGGGCGGCTGCTCTGTGATGCGTCCCCTGGCTGACCTATCAGAGGCTGCCCTAGCTGGGCAACTCCGTGCGCGCTGAGGAGGTCTGAGGAGGAGTTGGAAGCTCTCCCTAGCTTCGTACCCTATTCTCATGCCTGTCTCAAACGAAGGACCTATGGACACCACGCCGCTGGGGCCGGACTCTGACGCGGAGGGCGAGCCTCTGAACACCATGCCGCCCCCGTGGGCCGCCGCCGCCCTGGGGCCGGACTCTGACACGGCCGGCGAGCCCATGGACACCACGCCGCCGCCGTGGGCCGCCGCCGCCCTGGGGCCGGACTCTGACACGGCCGGCGAGCCCATGGACACCACGCCGCCGCCGTGGGCCGCCGCCGCCCTGGGGCCGGACTCTGACACGGCCGGCCAGCCCATGGACACCACGCCGCCGCCGTGGGCCGCCGCCGCCCTGGGGCCGGACTCTGACACGGCCGGCCAGCCCATGGACACCACGCCGCCGCCGTGGGCCGCCGCCGCCCTGGGGCCGGACTCTGACACGGCCGGCGAGCCCATGGACACCACGCCGCCGCCGTGGGCCGCCGCCGCCCTGGGGCCGGACTCTGACACGGCCGGCGAGCCCATGGACACCACGCCGCCGCCGTGGGCCGCCGGCCCGGGGCCCGACTCTGACACGGCCGGCGCGCCTATGCGCACCACTGCGCCCCTGCGGGCCATCTTCCGGTCCCCACCGGCCCGATGCCACACGTGGCACAACCGCCGGGCTCAGCCCTACCCCCGACGACGGTGACGCGCTGGACACGCCGCCACCCTTGCGGCCGTCTACCGGTCTCCCCCAGCCCCGTACAAGGCCCATGTCCTTTTGTTGGCGCTTCCTATCCTCCCTGCTATCCATTAAAGAAAGTCTTTCCCAGATCTGTGTGGGTGTATTGTATTTTCCCACTAAACCCTGTTCTTGCTAATATGCCTCTGGCTGTCTTTACTCTTTCACTCTGCTACAGAGGAAGAACTCACATACACGAGTGATAACGCTTTGAGCCACACCGAACAATGTAACATGCCCCACGCCCCAGTGACCGGGATGTGGAAGTAGCCGCGTTTTATGACTGTGCGTGCTCCACGCGAGGCCTGCGTGCTGAGCGTTTAAGGGATGACAGCCCAGGGGGAGGCAAGTCCAGAGGAGGGAGACCGGGTTGGCTAACGAGGCCCCTTCCCTCTTCTCTGCCACTGCTCTGAGCTCGCCGCAGGCTAGGGAATCCCTGCTGTGACACAGAAAACCACTCTTTTCATTTTGGTTCTTAAACATGTTTAATTCTGTGTGTGTGTGTGTGTGTGTGTGTGTGTGTGTGTGTGTGTGTGTGTGCGCGTGCGTGTGCGTGTACCACTGCCCCTATCGGTCTAAAAGTAACAAAGAAATGCGCGATAGAGCGAACAACTTGCAAACAGTGACCAGAAAGAGTAAACTTTTCCACTAGCCTCTGGGGATATAGATATCCCAAGTGTTTCTATGCAATTGTAGAAAGATTTTGCTGGAAATCTCGCTGGGACCACTCTGAACCATCACGTTAGTTAAGGCAATAAGCCAGGACAGGAGAGCAGCAAAGAGCACCCACGGTGCGTCTCCTACGTATAAGGCCAAGGGGTACAGGCTTTAATTCTACCACCTCACTTCATCTCACCATGACTGACGTGGGGTGACCCTTACGCACCACCTTCATACATGAGTAAAAAGTTACTTCAGAATCACTTCCCTTGACAGAACATAAATAAATGCAAGGACATCAACATTCCTCGAATTCCTGCCACCGCCACCCAACTCTTTATGCTCAGCACCCTTTCCACACCAACAGAAAACACAGCTCTAAATGCTACTATTCCATTTCAGATAGACCTCACTCACATCTAAATGCCTAAATGCACTGAAACTCCACCTCCACCTTGACAACAGAGGGGAGCAGTTTCCCCGCGAGCTAGCTGGCCTGCCACCTCAGCAAGCCCACGGGCCACTAGCCCACACCAGCCCCGCGTCTCCCCAAGAAGGCGGCTCACTGAACCTGCGACTACACATGCTCTCTGGAGATGGGCGGCCAAGCAGGGCCACCCAGGTGACATCGGCGCGCAGGCACACAGACCTACTACTGGGCGTGCACCTGCCTCGGCCCCAGCAGGCCGGCCGGGGTGCTCCCTGTGTGGGGCCTCGGATCTGCCCCGCAGCTCACGCAGCCGCCCCGGCAGGGCCAGCGCCAGGGCAGAGCACCCGGAGGGCCCCAGCCCGCACTGGTTAGAGAGTCCAGCCGGCCATCTACACCCAGCGGACTCGGGCCACCTACCCAGGTGTTCCAACCCACGGCCACTCCTCTCAAGACCCAAACACACAGCTAACTCACAGAAACAAACACAAGGAATCAAGACTGAGAAGGAGACAGAGGAATGACTGCGCGCCTAGTGACGGTACGTTGACAAAAATGGACAAAATAAATAAACAGATAGATTGAGACAGATACATGAGATAGATGGATAGATTAGATCAGACTGACAGATGAGATAGAATGATAGGTTACATAGACCATATAGATACATATAGAGAGATTAGACAGACTAGGCAGACAGATTAGATAGATGATACATGATAGATCAGGTGGACAGATTAGACAGACACCTATAGATACACATAGATAGATGACAGGTAGATAGATTGATAAAGATGACAGACTAGATAGATGATATAGATACATACAGGTTAGATAGCCACATTGATATAGATACATATAGATGACAGATAACAGACAGATAGGTGGTAGATTAGATAGTTTGGATAGATAGACACAGAGATGACAGTAGATAGATGAGAGTAGAGAGATCAGATAGATAAGATAGACAGATAGACAGACAGACAGACAGACAGACAGACAGGTAAGAAAGCATAATACTCAACAAAGCTATCGCTCATAACCAGGAGAGCAACGATGAAAGCACAGAGAAGAACTACAAGCGAAAAGGAGACAGAAATCAACTTGAAGAAGTGCCATAAGGACACAGCTATCAATTATCACAGTAAAGGGAAAGACTTTAAATGCTCCAAACAAAAGACACAGGGTTGAATGAATGGATGAAAACTCAAGACCGCCTACGTGCTCCCTTACTGGAGGCTCACTTGAGATCCAAGCACACAGACAAACTACAAGTTGAAGGGGTGGGAAAAGGTACCCTATCCAAGTGAAACTGAAACTGAAAAAGAAAAAAAAAAAATTAAAGATGGCTTGGTGGGATTAAAGACGGCAGGCAGTGTGAGAGGGGAGGCAGAAACCTCCTCCGAAAACCACATACATGCATACGTACATACAATGTGGAAACATCACAACTACACCAGATCCTGGAAGAGAAGCAGGAGAGGAGGCTGCCGCGGCAGGCCGTCACCTCAAGGTGAAGGGTGACGTACCAAAGCCGTGATCCGGAGGGACCCGGCAGGCCCTTCCCGCACCCGAGCTCACCGGAGGGAGGAAGAGAAACGGAAACGGGGAGGCGGGTGGAGGCCTAGGACTGCTCGACACCCAGCCCTGGAGATCTGCTCCGGGAGCACGGACCTACCTCACATGATGCTCTGGAGGACCGGTGGGGTTGGAAAGCAAAGACAGGCGGAGCACTTGGAGAGACTTGAGGTTCCTGCCACTCGCGCAACACAGGGATCCACATCCGGCTGCTGTGGGATGAAAGAAAGGCGGGCAGTCTGAGAGACTTCCTAACAGCGAGAGAGCTGCTAAAGGGGCAAGGGTTGCACAGAGCTTGCCGCTCGGGAGAAAGCACAGGTGCGCAAACCTGTCCGGGTGCACTCTGCCCAGCAGGTGGGGGAACTTTTAGGAGCTCCGGGCGCTCCACCCACCCTGGCTGCCTACGCAGCTCCAAGGCCCCCCACCGTGATGTGACTGATAACACAACACGGCGGCCTGCTGCACCTTCCTCCCCCGCCAGCACCGGCTCGCAAACCGGCTGCTCCCCTCCATCGCGCCAGGCCAGCGACAGGACGGCCCCACCTACGGCAGCCACGGGTGCAAAGCACAGAGGCTTCTCCCCGCGTGCTCCGCAAACTGGCCCTGGCGGTGGACACAGGCACTGCGGCCGGGAAGCGGGAAAGACCTCTTCCCTCCCGCGGGCACCAGCGCCGCCCCCGTGACCCCTGCCTGCCATCACCCCAAGGGCTGAGCAGCTCCAGAGGGAAAAGCTTCTGGGCGCTGTACAGGGCGCCACCTACAAATACGAAACGTCAAAGCCAAAGGAACCTGGTAACAGGACTCGATCCATCTTTGTGAGAGGGATCCCCACATAAAAATCAGAAACATGCTCATGGAGCTCCAGCAAAAAGTTGCCCCTGTCTCTTGGGCATAATTCTGTCTCTGTCTCTCTCTCTCTCTCTCTCCCAGGAGCACTTTGGAGGCCTTGTTCTGAAAGGGATGCTGGGGCAGCCCAGCAGGAACGGGCACAGCTCTCAGATCCACCCCGGCCAGTGCCAGGGCAGTCCCACACGGGGCCTGACCGAACTGCAACGGGGGGACGCCGCACGTGTAACTCCGCAGGAAATAACAGTGCCGCACACTAGCCTTCCCATGAATGGCTAGTGGCTAGGTGGCTCCACCGATACCAGGTGACGTCCACATCCCGGGCCTTACCTCCGTGGCAACCTTTTTTCCCCGTGAACCTTGAAAGCAGCACATGGAAAGATACTTACTACCAGTCTCCACCATCTCACCTCTCAGTTTAGGCTCGATGTTCCTCTATCACATCTTCTCCTCTTCGTTCCAGTTTTCTGGGCGGGTTGGTGTTCTGAGGGAAAAAAAAAAAAAATTGACTCAGAGTTGGAATGAGATGGCAGGGGGTAGAAGATTCTGTTTAAAAACCATCAGTAGAACACAGACATCCGACAGTATGGGAGGACAGATTCATAGATGGCATATCCGATAAGGGGTTGATGACATCTAAAATACGTATGAAGTGCCCACGCACCTCCACACAGAAAAAGCAAATAATCCAATTAAAACATGGGCAGAGGATCTGAACAGACACTTCTCCAAAGAAGAAATTCAGGTGGCCAACAGGCACATGAAAAGATCCTCCACACCGCCAATCCTCAGAGAAATGCAAATTAAAACCACCATGAGATATCACCTCACACCAGTCAGGATGGCCACCATCGGGAAGACACACAACAACAGACGGTGGCGAGGATGTGGAGAGAGGGGAACCCTCCGACACTGCTGGTGGGAATGCACATCTCAGCTCAACCATTGTGGAAAGCAGTATGGAGGTTCCTCAAAAACCAGAAAAGTACAAATACCATTTGACCCAGGAATTCCACTCCCAGCAATGTACCCTAAGAATGCAGGAGCCTAGTTTGAAAAAGACACACGCACCCCTATGTCTATCACAGCACTACGCACAATAGCCAAGAAATGGAAGCAACGTGAGTGTCCGTCAGTAGGCGGATGGATAAAGAAGAGGTGGTACATATGCAAGATGGAATATTATTCAGCCGTAAGAAGAAAAGAAATCCTACCGTTTGCGACAACACGGATGGAGCTAGAGGGTATTATGCTCAGTGAAATGAGCAGGATGGAGAAAGACAAGCATCAGATGACTTCACTCATCTGTGGGGTAAAAGAACAAAGCAGAAACTAAAGGAGCAAAACGGCAGCAGACTCACAGAACCCAAGAGTGGACTAACAGTTACCAAAGGGAAAGGGACTGGGGAGGATGGGTGGGGAGGGAGGGATAAGTGGGGAAAAGGGGCATTACGGCTCGCACACATAACGTAGGGGGTGGGGCGGCGGGGGTGCCGGGGCCCGGGGAAGGCAGCATAACACAGAGAAGACAGGTAGGGATTCTACAGCGTCTTACGACGCCGAAGGACAGTGACTGTAATGGGGTAAGGGGTGGGGGGGACTTGATAAGATAGTGGGAGGGGGAGTCCAGTAACCATGTTGCTCATGTAATTGTACATTAACGGTCACACACACGCAAAAATCACAACGAGCTATCACCTCACACCAGTCAGAATGGCTAGTACCAAAAGAAGAGAAAAAAAAAAACAAAAAAAAGCAAAACAAGAAATAACAAGCGTTGATGAGGAAGTGGACAAAGGGAACCCTCGTGCACTGTTGGTGACCATGTAAATTGGTGCAGCTACTATGGGAAACAGTGTGGAGGTTCCTAAAAATATCCATAGCGGTACCACATGACCCAGCGTTCTTTTTCATACACAGCAGTGGAACTCCCTTCAGGATACCGGACCTGTTCCCAATGCATACAACACCAAGCAATTCTCCAACACCAGCAGGGTTTCTGAGAACTCAACTCTGAGGATATCTGCCTGGACGCAGCACAAGATTCCCCAGGGTAAGGTTTCTATCCTCAAGACTGCCCTCCACCCCCAACTCCAGAGCCCGGTTGCCAGGCCCATGCAATTAGCTTGTGCTTCCCACCTACATACAGGCTAGGATTGGAAGTTCCAACGACCTCCCCCTTAGTAAGTACTGCCCAAGTTGCTAGGGTGCCTCAGCAGCTCAGGAAAACACGTTTACCAGTTTAACAAAGACTATCATAAAGGACACAGCAGCGCACGCGCGCGCTTCACACGCACACGCACGCGCACACACGGCAAGGTCCCAAGTAAAGGAGCTTCTGTCCTCCCGGGACTTGGGGAATGGCATGGTGGCATGTGCAGGCGACCTGGTTCCCCAAGCATGGAAGCTCTGACAGAGAAGCAGGAGATGAGAGAGAGAGAGCTTTGCTCTTCTCATAGGGTTCTGTGAGGGCTTCACTGCAGAGTCATGGCTGACTAAATCGCTGGCCATTGCTGATTCAACCTCCAGCCCTCATCCCTTTCCTCTTCCTTCCCTGGGGGCTGGAGGCTGCAAGTTCCCACCCGCTAACCACAAGCCTGGAGCCCCTGGCGACCAGCCTCTACCCTGGGCTAGGGCCCCAAAGCCTCTGCATTAACCTAACGAGACACCCATTGGACAGTTGTGGCTCAGAAGGATTTTCAGGAACTGCGGATGAGGAGCAAGAATACCTAGGAAATGAACAAAATATTAGCAAAAACAAATTCAAAAATACATTAAGGGGATCAAACACCCTGATCAAGTGGGATTCATCCCAGGGATGCAAGGATGGTGACAGCATTCGAAAATCCATCCACACCATCCACCACATAAACAGAAAGAAAGACAAAAACCACGCGATCGTCTCCACAGATGCTGAAAAAGCATCCGACAAAATGCAACATCCACTCACGATAAAAACTCTCAACCAAGTGGGTATACAGGGCGAGCACCTCAACCTAATAAAGGCCGTATATGACAAAACCCACAGCCAACGTCATACTCAACAGCGAGAGGCTGAAAGCCGTTCCTCTGAGATGGGGAACGAGACAGGGGTGCCCACTCTCCCCACCGTTATTCAACACAGTCCCGGGGGTCCCAGCCACGGCAATTAGAACAGACAAAGAAATACAAGGAATCCAGACTGGTAAAGAAGCAGCTAGGCGGTCACCATCTGCAGATGACACGATACTGTACGTAAGGAAACCCTGAAGAATCCACTCCAAAACTGCTACAACTGATAACCGGAATACAGCAGAGCTGCGGGACACAAAATCAACACACAGAAATCTGAGGCTTTCCTGTACACTAACAGTGAACCAAAGGAGAGGGAAATCAGGAAAACAATTCCATTCACAACTGCATCAAAAAGAATAAAATGCCTAGGAATAAACCTAACCAAGGAAGCGAAAGACCTATACCCTGAAAACGATAAGACACTCTTAAGAGAAATTAAAGAGGATGCTAACAAATGGAAACTCATCCCACGCTCTTGGCTAGGAAGAATAAATATCGTCAGAATGGCCATCCTGCCCAAAGCAATCTACAGATCGGGTGCAGTCCCTATCAAATCACCAACAGCATTCTTCCACGTACTGGAACAAATACTTCAAAAATTCATATGGAAACGCCAAAGATCCCGAATAGCCATAGCAATCCTGAGAAGGAAGAAGAAAGCATGTCTGTGTGTGTGTGTGTGTGTGTGTGTGTGTGTGTGGTGTGTGTGTGTGTGTGTGGTGTGTGTGTGTGGTCTGTGTGTGGGGTGTGTGTGTGTGTGTGTGGTGGGTGTGTGTGTGTGTGGTGTGTGTGTGTGGTGGGTGTGTGTGTGTGGTGTGTGTGTGTGGTGTGTGTGTGTGTGTGGGGTGTGTGTATGTGTGTGTGTGTGTGTGTGTGGTCTGTGTGTGTGGGGTGTGTGTGTGTGGTCTGTGTGTGTGGTCTGTGTGTGTGGGGTGTGTGTGTGTGTGTGTGTGTGTGTGGTGTGTGTGTGTGTGGTGTGTGTGTGTGGTGTGTGTGTGTGTGATGTGTGTGTGTGTGGGGGTGGGGTGTGTGTGGGGTGTGTGTATGTGTGTGTGTGTGTGTGTGTGGTGTGTGTGTGCGATCTGTGTGTGTGTGGTCTGTGTGTGTAGGGTGTGTGTGTGTGTGTGTGTGTGGTGTGTGTGTGGGTGTGTGTGGTGTGTGTGTGTGGTGTGTGTGTGTGTGGTGTGTGTGTGTGGTGTGTGTGTGTGTGTGTGGGTGCGGTATCTCGCTCCCCAACATCAAGCTCTACTACAAAGCCACAGTCTTGATCAAGACAGTTTGCTCCTGGCACTAGAACAGAGCCACAGACGGGTGGAACAGAATAAGAGACTCCAGACATTAACCCAAACATATGTGGTCAATTAATATATGATGAGGGAGCCGGGGACATACAATGGGGAAATGACACTCTCTTCAACAGACGGTGCTGGCAAAACTGGACAGCTACACGTAAGAGAATGAAACTGGATCACTGTCTAACCCCATACAGAAGAGTAAATTCGAAATGGATCCAAGACCTGAATGTGAGTCATGAAACCATAAAACTCTCAGAAAAAAAACATATAGGCACAAATCTCCTGGACATAAACATGAGCGACTTCTTCAAGAACATAACCTCCCCGGGCAAGGGAAGCAAGAGCAAAAATGAACTGGTGGGACTACATCAAGCTGAAAAGCTTCTGTACAGCAAAGGACACCCTCAATAGAACAAAAAGGTACCCTAAAGTATATGCGAGAATATATTCATCAATGACAGATCCGATAAAGGGTTGACATCCAAAATACATAAAGAGCTCACGCACCTCAACAGACAAGAAAAGCAAATAATCCCATTAAAAAATGGGCAGAGGATCTGAACAGACACTTCTCCAAAGAAGAAATTGAGGTGGCCAGCAGGCACATGAAAAGATCCTCCACACCGCCAATCCTCAGAGAAATGCAAATTAAAACCACCATGAGATATCACCTCACACCAGTCAGGATGGCCACCATCGGGAAGACACACAACAACAGACGGTGGCGAGGATGTGGAGAGAGGGGAACCCTCCGACACTGCTGGTGGGAATGCACATCTCAGCTCAACCATTGTGGAAAGCAGTATGGAGGTTCCTCAAAAACCAGAAAAGTACAAATACCATTTGACCCAGGAATTCCACTCCCAGCAATGTACCCTAAGAATGCAGGAGCCTAGTTTGAAAAAGACACACGCACCCCTATGTCTATCACAGCACTACGCACAATAGCCAAGAAATGGAAGCAACGTGAGTGTCCGTCAGTAGGCGGATGGATAAAGAAGAGGTGGTACATATGCAAGATGGAATATTATTCAGCCGTAAGAAGAAAAGAAATCCTACCGTTTGCGACAACACGGATGGAGCTAGAGGGTATTATGCTCAGTGAAATGAGCAGGATGGAGAAAGACAAGCATCAGATGACTTCACTCATCTGTGGGGTAAAAGAACAAAGCAGAAACTAAAGGAGCAAAACGGCAGCAGACTCACAGAACCCAAGAGTGGACTAACAGTTACCAAAGGGAAAGGGACTGGGGAGGATGGGTGGGGAGGGAGGGATAAGTGGGGAAAAGGGGCATTACGGCTCGCACACATAACGTAGGGGGTGGGGCGGCGGGGGTGCCGGGGCCCGGGGAAGGCAGCATAACACAGAGAAGACAGGTAGGGATTCTACAGCGTCTTACGACGCCGAAGGGCAGTGACTGTAATGGGGTAAGGGGTGGGGGGGACTTGATAAGATAGTGGGAGGGGGAGTCCAGTAACCATGTTGCTCATGTAATTGTACATTAACGGTCACACACACGCAAAAATCACAACGAGCTATCACCTCACACCAGTCAGAATGGCTAGTACCAAAAGAAGAGAAAAAAAAAAACAAAAAAAAGCAAAACAAGAAATAACAAGCGTTGATGAGGAAGTGGACAAAGGGAACCCTCGTGCACTGTTGGTGACCATGTAAATTGGTGCAGCTACTATGGGAAACAGTGTGGAGGTTCCTAAAAATATCCATAGCGGTACCACATGACCCAGCGTTCTTTTTCATACACAGCAGTGGAACTCCCTTCAGGATACCGGACCTGTTCCCAATGCATACAACACCAAGCAATTCTCCAACACCAGCAGGGTTTCTGAGAACTCAACTCTGAGGATATCTGCCTGGACGCAGCACAAGATTCCCCAGGGTAAGGTTTCTATCCTCAAGACTGCCCTCCACCCCCAACTCCAGAGCCCGGTTGCCAGGCCCATGCAATTAGCTTGTGCTTCCCACCTACATACAGGCTAGGATTGGAAGTTCCAACGACCTCCCCCTTAGTAAGTACTGCCCAAGTTGCTAGGGTGCCTCAGCAGCTCAGGAAAACACGTTTACCAGTTTAACAAAGACTATCATAAAGGACACAGCAGCGCACGCGCGCGCTTCACACGCACACGCACGCGCACACACGGCAAGGTCCCAAGTAAAGGAGCTTCTGTCCTCCCGGGACTTGGGGAATGGCATGGTGGCATGTGCAGGCGACCTGGTTCCCCAAGCATGGAAGCTCTGACAGAGAAGCAGGAGATGAGAGAGAGAGAGCTTTGCTCTTCTCATAGGGTTCTGTGAGGGCTTCACTGCAGAGTCATGGCTGACTAAATCGCTGGCCATTGCTGATTCAACCTCCAGCCCTCATCCCTTTCCTCTTCCTTCCCTGGGGGCTGGAGGCTGCAAGTTCCCACCCGCTAACCACAAGCCTGGAGCCCCTGGCGACCAGCCTCTACCCTGGGCTAGGGCCCCAAAGCCTCTGCATTAACCTAACGAGACACCCATTGGACAGTTGTGGCTCAGAAGGATTTTCAGGAACTGCGGATGAGGAGCAAGAATACCTAGGAAATGAACAAAATATTAGCAAAAACAAATTCAAAAATACATCAAGGGGATCAAACACCCTGATCAAGTGGGATTCATCCCAGGGATGCAAGGATGGTGACAGCATTCGAAAATCCATCCACACCATCCACCACAGAAACAGAAAGAAAGACAAAAACCACGCGATCGTCTCCACAGATGCTGAAAAAGCATCCGACAAAATGCAACATCCACTCACGATAAAAACTCTCAACCAAGTGGGTATACAGGGCGAGCACCTCAACCTAATAAAGGCCGTATATGACAAAACCCACAGCCAACGTCATACTCAACAGCGAGAGGCTGAAAGCCGTTCCTCTGAGATGGGGAACGAGACAGGGGTGCCCACTCTCCCCACCGTTATTCAACACAGTCCCGGGGGTCCCAGCCACGGCAATTAGAACAGACAAAGAAATACAAGGAATCCAGACTGGTAAAGAAGCAGCTAGGCGGTCACCATCTGCAGATGACACGATACTGTACGTAAGGAAACCCTGAAGAATCCACTCCAAAACTGCTACAACTGATAACCGGAATACAGCAGAGCTGCGGGACACAAAATCAACACACAGAAATCTGAGGCTTTCCTGTACACTAACAGTGAACCAAAGGAGAGGGAAATCAGGAAAACAATTCCATTCACAACTGCATCAAAAAGAATAAAATGCCTAGGAATAAACCTAACCAAGGAAGCGAAAGACCTATACCCTGAAAACGATAAGACACTCTTAAGAGAAATTAAAGAGGATGCTAACAAATGGAAACTCATCCCACGCTCTTGGCTAGGAAGAATAAATATCGTCAGAATGGCCATCCTGCCCAAAGCAATCTACAGATCGGGTGCAGTCCCTATCAAATCACCAACAGCATTCTTCCACGTACTGGAACAAATACTTCAAAAATTCATATGGAAACGCCAAAGATCCCGAATAGCCATAGCAATCCTGAGAAGGAAGAAGAAAGCATGTCTGTGTGTGTGTGTGTGTGTGTGTGTGTGTGTGTGTGTGTGGTGTGTGTGTGTGTGTGTGGTGTGTGTGTGTGGTCTGTGTGTGTGGTGTGTGTGTGTGTGTGTGGTGGGTGTGTGTGTGTGTGGTGTGTGTGTGTGGTGGGTGTCTGTGTGTGGTGTGTGTGTGTGGTGTGTGTGTGTGGGGGTGTGTGTGTGTGTGGGGTGTGTGTGTGTGTGTGTGTGTGTGTGTGTGTGTGTGGTGTGTGTGTGTGTGGTCTGTGTGTGGGGTGTGTGTGTGTGTGTGTGTGTGTGTGTGGTGTGTGTGTGTGTGTGGTGTCTGTGTGTGGTGTGTGTGTGTGTGTGGGGGTGGGGTGTGTGTGGGGTGTGTGTATGTGTGTGTGTGTGTGTGTGGTGTGTGTATGCGGTCTGTGTGTGTGTGGTCTGTGTGTGTAGGGTGTGTGTGTGTGTGTGTGTGTGTGGTGTGTGTGTGGGTGTGTGTGTGTGGTGTGTGTGTGTGTGGTGTGTGTGTGTGTGTGTGTGTGTGTGTGTCTGTGTGTGTGTGTGTGTGTGTGGGTGCGGTATCTCGCTCCCCAACATCAAGCTCTACTACAAAGCCACAGTCTTGATCAAGACAGTTTGCTCCTGGCACTAGAACAGAGCCACAGACGGGTGGAACAGAATAAGAGACTCCAGACATTAACCCAAACATATGTGGTCAATTAATATATGATGAGGGAGCCGGGGACATACAATGGGGAAATGACACTCTCTTCAACAGACGGTGCTGGCAAAACTGGACAGCTACACGTAAGAGAATGAAACTGGATCACTGTCTAACCCCATACAGAAGAGTAAATTCGAAATGGATCCAAGACCTGAATGTGAGTCATGAAACCATAAAACTCTCAGAAAAAAAACATATAGGCACAAATCTCCTGGACATAAACATGAGCGACTTCTTCAAGAACATAACCTCCCCGGGCAAGGGAAACAAGAGCAAAAATGAACTGGTGGGACTACATCAAGCTGAAAAGCTTCTGTACAGCAAAGGACACCCTCAATAGAACAAAAAGGTACCCTAAAGTATATGCGAGAATATATTCATCAATGACAGATCCGATAAAGGGTTGACATCCAAAATACATAAAGAGCTCACGCACCTCAACAGACAAGAAAAGCAAATAATCCCATTAAAAAATGGGCAGAGGATCTGAACAGACACTTCTCCAAAGAAGAAATTGAGGTGGCCAGCAGGCACATGAAAAGATCCTCCACACCGCCAATCCTCAGAGAAATGCAAATTAAAACCACCATGAGATATCACCTCACACCAGTCAGGATGGCCACCATCGGGAAGACACACAACAACAGACGGTGGCGAGGATGTGGAGAGAGGGGAACCCTCCGACACTGCTGGTGGGAATGCACATCTCAGCTCAACCATTGTGGAAAGCAGTATGGAGGTTCCTCAAAAACCAGAAAAGTACAAATACCATTTGACCCAGGAATTCCACTCCCAGCAATGTACCCTAAGAGTGTAGCAGCCCAGTTTGAAAAAGACAGATGCGCCCCTATGCTTATCGCAGCGCTATTTACAAGAGCCGAGAAATGGAAGCAACCTAAGTGTCCATCAGCAGGTGAATGGATAAAGAAGACGTGGTACATATGATACACAATGGAGTATCACTCAGCCATAAGAAGAAAACAAATCCTACCGTTGGCAACAACACGGATGGAGCTAGAGGGTATTATGACTATGCTCAGTGAAATAAGCCAGGCGGAGAAAGACAAGTACCAAGGGATTTCACTCATATGTGGAGTATAAGAACAAAGAGAAACTGAAGGAACAAAACAGCAGCAGAATCACAGAACCTAAGAATGGACTAACAGTTACCAAATGGAAAGGGACTGGGGAGGATGGGTGGGAAGGGAGGGATAACGGTGGGGAAAAAGAAAGGAGGCCTTACGATTATTAGCATGTATAATGTGGGGCGGGGTGGGGGGGGCGCGCATAGGGAGGACTGTGCGACACAGAGCAGACGAGTAGTGATTCTACAGCATCCTACTACACTGATGGACAGTGACTGTCACGGGGTTTGTGGGGGCGGACTTGGTGAAGGGGGGAGTCGAGGAAACATAATGTTCTTCATGTAACTGTAGATTAAGGATAACAAAATGAATAAACATAAGAAAATGACAGTAAGAAAATAAAAAGTGTTTCCCAGTTTACTGTGTTGTGTTACTCGTATACCAGACACAGGCCCCAAAACGAGACCAAAGAGAAAAATCTGGGCCGCCAGGCTCAGTGAGAACGTGGAATGTTGCTATGCTGAAACCTGGTGGTCCCTGACCTACGCTTTCCGGGAAGCGAAGAAAGAACCTGCCCGCTAGCTAGAAAGGGAAGTCACGCGGACGGTCCCCTCCTCGGAATCTGTCACCCGCCTGGCTGGCCATGGCGGAGGAAGCATGTCTGGCTCCAGGCCTCCCAGAGAAGATGGGAAGGCCCGGGGCGAGGGCGGGCGGCGCCCCGGCAGCCCCGGCCTCAGGGACCGCGGGGGCACAGCATTGGCCGCCGCGCCCCGGGTCCCAAGCGCGTGCAGAGGCGACACCCGGGCGGGCGTAGCTCTGACAGACGCGAGCACTGCGGCCCTGAATGGTCTGCGTGGTGGTCTGGCTGGCCCTGACACCTGCACGGCCCTCGGCGGGCAGTCCCGGGGGTGGGGGGGGGCTGGGGACACTACTGGGGTTGGCGTGGGGCCCACGCCCTGTGACACTGGGCCAGGGTCTCCTCTGGGTGGGGCTGGTGTGCTCACGGCAGTGGGGGCTCCCCTCCCCCCTGGGTGACATCACGGTTGCCCGGGCGGCTGCTCTGTGATGCGTCCCCTGGCTGACCTATCAGAGGCTGCCCTAGCTGGGCAACTCCGTGCGCGCTGAGGAGGTCTGAGGAGGAGTTGGAAGCTCTCCCTAGCTTCGTACCCTATTCTCATGCCTGTCTCAAACGAAGGACCTATGGACACCACGCCGCTGGGGCCGGACTCTGACGCGGAGGGCGAGCCTCTGAACACCATGCCGCCCCCGTGGGCCGCCGCCGCCCTGGGGCCGGACACTGACACGGCCGGCGAGCCCATGGACACCACGCCGCCGCCGTGGGCCGCCGCCGCCCTGGGGCCGGACTCTGACACGGCCGGCGAGCCCATGGACACCACGCCGCCGCCGTGGGCCGCCGCCGCCCTGGGGCCGGACTCTGACACGGCCGGCGAGCCCATGGACACCACGCCGCCGCCGTGGGCCGCCGCCGCCCTGGGGCCGGACTCTGACACGGCCGGCGAGCCCATGGACACCACGCCGCCGCCGTGGGCCGCCGCCGCCCTGGGGCCGGACTCTGACACGGCCGGCGAGCCCATGGACACCACGCCGCCGCCGTGGGCCGCCGCCGCCCTGGGGCCGGACTCTGACACGGCCGGCCAGCCCATGGACACCACGCCGCCGCCGTGGGCCGCCGCCGCCCTGGGGCCGGACTCTGACACGGCCGGCGAGCCCATGGACACCACGCCGCCGCCGTGGGCCGCCGGCCCGGGGCCCGACTCTGACACGGCCGGCGCGCCTATGCGCACCACTGCGCCCCTGCGGGCCATCTTCCGGTCCCCACCGGCCCGATGCCACACGTGGCACAACCGCCGGGCTCAGCCCTACCCCCGACGACGGTGACGCGCTGGACACGCCGCCACCCTTGCGGCCGTCTACCGGTCTCCCCCAGCCCCGTACAAGGCCCATGTCCTTTTGTTGGCGCTTCCTATCCTCCCTGCTATCCATTAAAGAAAGTCTTTCCCAGATCTGTGTGCGTGTATTGTATTTTCCCACTAAACCCTGTTCTTGCTAATATGCCTCTGGCTGTCTTTACTCTTTCACTCTGCTACAGAGGAAGAACTCACATACACGAGTGATAACGCTTTGAGCCACACCGAACAATGTAACATGCCCCACGCCCCAGTGACCGGGATGTGGAAGTAGCCGCGTTTTATGACTGTGCGTGCTCCACGCGAGGCCTGCGTGCTGAGCGTTTAAGGGATGACAGCCCAGGGGGAGGCAAGTCCAGAGGAGGGAGACCGGGTTGGCTAACGAGGCCCCTTCCCTCTTCTCTGCCACTGCTCTGAGCTCGCCGCAGGCTAGGGAATCCCTGCTGTGACACAGAAAACCACTCTTTTCATTTTGGTTCTTAAACATGTTTAATTCTGTGTGTGTGTGTGTGTGTGTGTGTGTGTGTGCGCGTGCGTGTGCGTGTACCACTGCCCCTATCGGTCTAAAAGTAACAAAGAAATGCGCGATAGAGCGAACAACTTGCAAACAGTGACCAGAAAGAGTAAACTTTTCCACTAGCCTCTGGGGATATAGATATCCCAAGTGTTTCTATGCAATTGTAGAAAGATTTTGCTGGAAATCTCGCTGGGACCACTCTGAACCATCACGTTAGTTAAGGCAATAAGCCAGGACAGGAGAGCAGCAAAGAGCACCCACGGTGCGTCTCCTACGTATAAGGCCAAGGGGTACAGGCTTTAATTCTACCACCTCACTTCATCTCACCATGACTGACGTGGGGTGACCCTTACGCACCACCTTCATACATGAGTAAAAAGTTACTTCAGAATCACTTCCCTTGACAGAACATAAATAAATGCAAGGACATCAACATTCCTCGAATTCCTGCCACCGCCACCCAACTCTTTATGCTCAGCACCCTTTCCACACCAACAGAAAACACAGCTCTAAATGCTACTATTCCATTTCAGATAGACCTCACTCACATCTAAATGCCTAAATGCACTGAAACTCCACCTCCACCTTGACAACAGAGGGGAGCAGTTTCCCCGCGAGCTAGCTGGCCTGCCACCTCAGCAAGCCCACGGGCCACTAGCCCACACCAGCCCCGCGTCTCCCCAAGAAGGCGGCTCACTGAACCTGCGACTACACATGCTCTCTGGAGATGGGCGGCCAAGCAGGGCCACCCAGGTGACATCGGCGCGCAGGCACACAGACCTACTACTGGGCGTGCACCTGCCTCGGCCCCAGCAGGCCGGCCGGGGTGCTCCCTGTGTGGGGCCTCGGATCTGCCCCGCAGCTCACGCAGCCGCCCCGGCAGGGCCAGCGCCAGGGCAGAGCACCCGGAGGGCCCCAGCCCGCACTGGTTAGAGAGTCCAGCCGGCCATCTACACCCAGCGGACTCGGGCCACCTACCCAGGTGTTCCAACCCACGGCCACTCCTCTCAAGACCCAAACACACAGCTAACTCACAGAAACAAACACAAGGAATCAAGACTGAGAAGGAGACAGAGGAATGACTGCGCGCCTAGTGACGGTACGTTGACAAAAATGGACAAAATAAATAAACAGATAGATTGAGACAGATACATGAGATAGATGGATAGATTAGATCAGACTGACAGATGAGATAGAATGATAGGTTACATAGACCATATAGATACATATAGAGAGATTAGACAGACTAGGCAGACAGATTAGATAGATGATACATGATAGATCAGGTGGACAGATTAGACAGACACCTATAGATACACATAGATAGATGACAGGTAGATAGATTGATAAAGATGACAGACTAGATAGATGATATAGATACATACAGGTTAGATAGCCACATTGATATAGATACATATAGATGACAGATAACAGACAGATAGGTGGTAGATTAGATAGTTTGGATAGATAGACACAGAGATGACAGTAGATAGATGAGAGTAGAGAGATCAGATAGATAAGATAGACAGATAGACAGACAGACAGACAGACAGACAGACAGGTAAGAAAGCATAATACTCAACAAAGCTATTGCTCATAACCAGGAGAGCAACGATGAAAGCACAGAGAAGAACTACAAGCGAAAAGGAGACAGAAATCAACTTGAAGAAGTGCCATAAGGACACAGCTATCAATTATCACAGTAAAGGGAAAGACTTTAAATGCTCCAAACAAAAGACACAGGGTTGAATGAATGGATGAAAACTCAAGACCGCCTACGTGCTCCCTTACTGGAGGCTCACTTGAGATCCAAGCACACAGACAAACTACAAGTTGAAGGGGTGGGAAAAGGTACCCTATCCAAGTGAAACTGAAACTGAAAAAGAAAAAAAAAAAATTAAAGATGGCTTGGTGGGATTAAAGACGGCAGGCAGTGTGAGAGGGGAGGCAGAAACCTCCTCCGAAAACCACATACATGCATACGTACATACAATGTGGAAACATCACAACTACACCAGATCCTGGAAGAGAAGCAGGAGAGGAGGCTGCCGCGGCAGGCCGTCACCTCAAGGTGAAGGGTGACGTACCAAAGCCGTGATCCGGAGGGACCCGGCAGGCCCTTCCCGCACCCGAGCTCACCGGAGGGAGGAAGAGAAACGGAAACGGGGAGGCGGGTGGAGGCCTAGGACTGCTCGACACCCAGCCCTGGAGATCTGCTCCGGGAGCACGGACCTACCTCACATGATGCTCTGGAGGACCGGTGGGGTTGGAAAGCAAAGACAGGCGGAGCACTTGGAGAGACTTGAGGTTCCTGCCACTCGCGCAACACAGGGATCCACATCCGGCTGCTGTGGGATGAAAGAAAGGCGGGCAGTCTGAGAGACTTCCTAACAGCGAGAGAGCTGCTAAAGGGGCAAGGGTTGCACAGAGCTTGCCGCTCGGGAGAAAGCACAGGTGCGCAAACCTGTCCGGGTGCACTTTGCCCAGCAGGTGGGGGAACTTTTAGGAGCTCCGGGCGCTCCACCCACCCTGGCTGCCTACGCAGCTCCAAGGCCCCCCACCGTAATGTGACTGATAACACAACACGGCGGCCTGCTGCACCTTCCTCCCCTGCCAGCACCGGCTCGCAAACCGGCTGCTCCCCTCCATCGCGCCAGGCCAGCGACAGGACGGCCCCACCTATGGCAGCCACGGGTGCAAAGCACAGAGGCTTCTCCCCGCGTGCTCCGCAAACTGGCCCTGGCGGTGGACACAGGCACTGCGGCCGGGAAGCAGGAAAGACCTCTTCCCTCCCGCGGGCACCAGCGCCGCCCCCGTGACCCCTGCCTGCCATCACCCCAAGGGCTGAGCAGCTCCAGAGGGAAAAGCTTCTGGGCGCTGTACAGGGCGCCACCTACAAATACGAAACGTCAAAGCCAAAGGAACCTGGTAACAGGACTCGATCCATCTTTGTGAGAGGGATCCCCACATAAAAATCAGAAACATGCTCATGGAGCTCCAGCAAAAAGTTGCCCCTGTCTCTTGGGCATAATTCTGTCTCTGTCTCTGTCTCTCTCTCTCTCTCTCTCTCTCTCTCTCTCCCAGGAGCACTTTGGAGGCCTTGTTCTGAAAGGGATGCTGGGGCAGCCCAGCAGGAACGGGCACAGCTCTCAGATCCACCCCGGCCAGTGCCAGGGCAGTCCCACACGGGGCCTGACCGAACTGCATCGGGGGGACGCCGCACGTGTAACTCCGCAGGAAATAACAGTGCCGCACACTAGCCTTCCCATGAATGGCTAGTGGCTAGGTGGCTCCACCGATACCAGGTGACGTCCACATCCCGGGCCTTACCTCCGTGGCAACCTTTTTTCCCCGTGAACCTTGAAAGCAGCACATGGAAAGATACTTACTACCAGTCTCCACCATCTCACCTCTCAGTTTAGGCTCGATGTTCCTCTATCACATCTTCTCCTCTTCGTTCCAGTTTTCTGGGCGCGTTGGTGTTCTGAGGGAAAAAAAAAAAAATTGACTCAGAGTTGGAATGAGATGGCAGGGGGTAGAAGATTCTGTTTAAAAACCATCAGTAGAACACAGACATCCGACAGTATGGGAGGACAGATTCATAGATGGCATAGCCGATAAGGGGTTGATGACATCTAAAATACGTATGAAGTGCCCACGCACCTCCACACAGAAAAAGCAAATAATCCAATTAAAACATGGGCAGAGGATCTGAACAGACACTTCTCCAAAGAAGAAATTCAGGTGGCCAACAGGCACATGAAAAGATCCTCCACACCGCCAATCCTCAGAGAAATGCAAATTAAAACCACCATGAGATATCACCTCACACCAGTCAGGATGGCCACCATCGGGAAGACACACAACAACAGACGGTGGCGAGGATGTGGAGAGAGGGGAACCCTCCGACACTGCTGGTGGGAATGCACATCTCAGCTCAACCATTGTGGAAAGCAGTATGGAGGTTCCTCAAAAACCAGAAAAGTACAAATACCATTTGACCCAGGAATTCCACTCCCAGCAATGTACCCTAAGAATGCAGGAGCCTAGTTTGAAAAAGACACACGCACCCCTATGTCTATCACAGCACTACGCACAATAGCCAAGAAATGGAAGCAACGTGAGTGTCCGTCAGTAGGCGGATGGATAAAGAAGAGGTGGTACATATGCAAGATGGAATATTATTCAGCCGTAAGAAGAAAAGAAATCCTACCGTTTGCGACAACACGGATGGAGCTAGAGGGTATTATGCTCAGTGAAATGAGCAGGATGGAGAAAGACAAGCATCAGATGACTTCACTCATCTGTGGGGTAAAAGAACAAAGCAGAAACTAAAGGAGCAAAACGGCAGCAGACTCACAGAACCCAAGAGTGGACTAACAGTTACCAAAGGGAAAGGGACTGGGGAGGATGGGTGGGGAGGGAGGGATAAGTGGGGAAAAGGGGCATTACGGCTCGCACACATAACGTAGGGGGTGGGGCGGCGGGGGTGCCGGGGCCCGGGGAAGGCAGCATAACACAGAGAAGACAGGTAGGGATTCTACAGCGTCTTACGACGCCGAAGGACAGTGACTGTAATGGGGTAAGGGGTGGGGGGGACTTGATAAGATAGTGGGAGGGGGAGTCCAGTAACCATGTTGCTCATGTAATTGTACATTAACGGTCACACACACGCAAAAATCACAACGAGCTATCACCTCACACCAGTCAGAATGGCTAGTACCAAAAGAAGAGAAAAAAAAAAACAAAAAAAAGCAAAACAAGAAATAACAAGCGTTGATGAGGAAGTGGACAAAGGGAACCCTCGTGCACTGTTGGTGACCATGTAAATTGGTGCAGCTACTATGGGAAACAGTGTGGAGGTTCCTAAAAATATCCATAGCGGTACCACATGACCCAGCGTTCTTTTTCATACACAGCAGTGGAACTCCCTTCAGGATACCGGACCTGTTCCCAATGCATACAACACCAAGCAATTCTCCAACACCAGCAGGGTTTCTGAGAACTCAACTCTGAGGATATCTGCCTGGACGCAGCACAAGATTCCCCAGGGTAAGGTTTCTATCCTCAAGACTGCCCTCCACCCCCAACTCCAGAGCCCGGTTGCCAGGCCCATGCAATTAGCTTGTGCTTCCCACCTACATACAGGCTAGGATTGGAAGTTCCAACGACCTCCCCCTTAGTAAGTACTGCCCAAGTTGCTAGGGTGCCTCAGCAGCTCAGGAAAACACGTTTACCAGTTTAACAAAGACTATCATAAAGGACACAGCAGCGCACGCGCGCGCTTCACACGCACACGCACGCGCACACACGGCAAGGTCCCAAGTAAAGGAGCTTCTGTCCTCCCGGGACTTGGGGAATGGCATGGTGGCATGTGCAGGCGACCTGGTTCCCCAAGCATGGAAGCTCTGACAGAGAAGCAGGAGATGAGAGAGAGAGAGCTTTGCTCTTCTCATAGGGTTCTGTGAGGGCTTCACTGCAGAGTCATGGCTGACTAAATCGCTGGCCATTGCTGATTCAACCTCCAGCCCTCATCCCTTTCCTCTTCCTTCCCTGGGGGCTGGAGGCTGCAAGTTCCCACCCGCTAACCACAAGCCTGGAGCCCCTGGCGACCAGCCTCTACCCTGGGCTAGGGCCCCAAAGCCTCTGCATTAACCTAACGAGACACCCATTGGACAGTTGTGGCTCAGAAGGATTTTCAGGAACTGCGGATGAGGAGCAAGAATACCTAGGAAATGAACAAAATATTAGCAAAAACAAATTCAAAAATACATTAAGGGGATCAAACACCCTGATCAAGTGGGATTCATCCCAGGGATGCAAGGATGGTGACAGCATTCGAAAATCCATCCACACCATCCACCACATAAACAGAAAGAAAGACAAAAACCACGCGATCGTCTCCACAGATGCTGAAAAAGCATCCGACAAAATGCAACATCCACTCACGATAAAAACTCTCAACCAAGTGGGTATACAGGGCGAGCACCTCAACCTAATAAAGGCCGTATATGACAAAACCCACAGCCAACGTCATACTCAACAGCGAGAGGCTGAAAGCCGTTCCTCTGAGATGGGGAACGAGACAGGGGTGCCCACTCTCCCCACCGTTATTCAACACAGTCCCGGGGGTCCCAGCCACGGCAATTAGAACAGACAAAGAAATACAAGGAATCCAGACTGGTAAAGAAGCAGCTAGGCGGTCACCATCTGCAGATGACACGATACTGTACGTAAGGAAACCCTGAAGAATCCACTCCAAAACTGCTACAACTGATAACCGGAATACAGCAGAGCTGCGGGACACAAAATCAACACACAGAAATCTGAGGCTTTCCTGTACACTAACAGTGAACCAAAGGAGAGGGAAATCAGGAAAACAATTCCATTCACAACTGCATCAAAAAGAATAAAATGCCTAGGAATAAACCTAACCAAGGAAGCGAAAGACCTATACCCTGAAAACGATAAGACACTCTTAAGAGAAATTAAAGAGGATGCTAACAAATGGAAACTCATCCCACGCTCTTGGCTAGGAAGAATAAATATCGTCAGAATGGCCATCCTGCCCAAAGCAATCTACAGATCGGGTGCAGTCCCTATCAAATCACCAACAGCATTCTTCCACGTACTGGAACAAATACTTCAAAAATTCATATGGAAACGCCAAAGATCCCGAATAGCCATAGCAATCCTGAGAAGGAAGAAGAAAGCATGTCTGTGTGTGTGTGTGTGTGTGTGTGTGTGTGTGTGGTGTGTGTGTGTGTGTGTGGTGTGTGTGTGTGGTCTGTGTGTGGGGTGTGTGTGTGTGTGTGTGGTGGGTGTGTGTGTGTGTGGTGTGTGTGTGTGGTGGGTGTGTGTGTGTGGTGTGTGTGTGTGGTGTGTGTGTGTGTGTGGGGTGTGTGTATGTGTGTGTGTGTGTGTGTGTGGTCTGTGTGTGTGGGGTGTGTGTGTGTGGTCTGTGTGTGTGGTCTGTGTGTGTGGGGTGTGTGTGTGTGTGTGTGTGTGTGTGGTGTGTGTGTGTGTGGTGTGTGTGTGTGGTGTGTGTGTGTGTGATGTGTGTGTGTGTGGGGGTGGGGTGTGTGTGGGGTGTGTGTATGTGTGTGTGTGTGTGTGTGTGGTGTGTGTGTGCGATCTGTGTGTGTGTGGTCTGTGTGTGTAGGGTGTGTGTGTGTGTGTGTGTGTGGTGTGTGTGTGGGTGTGTGTGGTGTGTGTGTGTGGTGTGTGTGTGTGTGGTGTGTGTGTGTGGTGTGTGTGTGTGTGTGTGGGTGCGGTATCTCGCTCCCCAACATCAAGCTCTACTACAAAGCCACAGTCTTGATCAAGACAGTTTGCTCCTGGCACTAGAACAGAGCCACAGACGGGTGGAACAGAATAAGAGACTCCAGACATTAACCCAAACATATGTGGTCAATTAATATATGATGAGGGAGCCGGGGACATACAATGGGGAAATGACACTCTCTTCAACAGACGGTGCTGGCAAAACTGGACAGCTACACGTAAGAGAATGAAACTGGATCACTGTCTAACCCCATACAGAAGAGTAAATTCGAAATGGATCCAAGACCTGAATGTGAGTCATGAAACCATAAAACTCTCAGAAAAAAAACATATAGGCACAAATCTCCTGGACATAAACATGAGCGACTTCTTCAAGAACATAACCTCCCCGGGCAAGGGAAGCAAGAGCAAAAATGAACTGGTGGGACTACATCAAGCTGAAAAGCTTCTGTACAGCAAAGGACACCCTCAATAGAACAAAAAGGTACCCTAAAGTATATGCGAGAATATATTCATCAATGACAGATCCGATAAAGGGTTGACATCCAAAATACATAAAGAGCTCACGCACCTCAACAGACAAGAAAAGCAAATAATCCCATTAAAAAATGGGCAGAGGATCTGAACAGACACTTCTCCAAAGAAGAAATTGAGGTGGCCAGCAGGCACATGAAAAGATCCTCCACACCGCCAATCCTCAGAGAAATGCAAATTAAAACCACCATGAGATATCACCTCACACCAGTCAGGATGGCCACCATCGGGAAGACACACAACAACAGACGGTGGCGAGGATGTGGAGAGAGGGGAACCCTCCGACACTGCTGGTGGGAATGCACATCTCAGCTCAACCATTGTGGAAAGCAGTATGGAGGTTCCTCAAAAACCAGAAAAGTACAAATACCATTTGACCCAGGAATTCCACTCCCAGCAATGTACCCTAAGAATGCAGGAGCCTAGTTTGAAAAAGACACACGCACCCCTATGTCTATCACAGCACTACGCACAATAGCCAAGAAATGGAAGCAACGTGAGTGTCCGTCAGTAGGCGGATGGATAAAGAAGAGGTGGTACATATGCAAGATGGAATATTATTCAGCCGTAAGAAGAAAAGAAATCCTACCGTTTGCGACAACACGGATGGAGCTAGAGGGTATTATGCTCAGTGAAATGAGCAGGATGGAGAAAGACAAGCATCAGATGACTTCACTCATCTGTGGGGTAAAAGAACAAAGCAGAAACTAAAGGAGCAAAACGGCAGCAGACTCACAGAACCCAAGAGTGGACTAACAGTTACCAAAGGGAAAGGGACTGGGGAGGATGGGTGGGGAGGGAGGGATAAGTGGGGAAAAGGGGCATTACGGCTCGCACACATAACGTAGGGGGTGGGGCGGCGGGGGTGCCGGGGCCCGGGGAAGGCAGCATAACACAGAGAAGACAGGTAGGGATTCTACAGCGTCTTACGACGCCGAAGGGCAGTGACTGTAATGGGGTAAGGGGTGGGGGGGACTTGATAAGATAGTGGGAGGGGGAGTCCAGTAACCATGTTGCTCATGTAATTGTACATTAACGGTCACACACACGCAAAAATCACAACGAGCTATCACCTCACACCAGTCAGAATGGCTAGTACCAAAAGAAGAGAAAAAAAAAAACAAAAAAAAGCAAAACAAGAAATAACAAGCGTTGATGAGGAAGTGGACAAAGGGAACCCTCGTGCACTGTTGGTGACCATGTAAATTGGTGCAGCTACTATGGGAAACAGTGTGGAGGTTCCTAAAAATATCCATAGCGGTACCACATGACCCAGCGTTCTTTTTCATACACAGCAGTGGAACTCCCTTCAGGATACCGGACCTGTTCCCAATGCATACAACACCAAGCAATTCTCCAACACCAGCAGGGTTTCTGAGAACTCAACTCTGAGGATATCTGCCTGGACGCAGCACAAGATTCCCCAGGGTAAGGTTTCTATCCTCAAGACTGCCCTCCACCCCCAACTCCAGAGCCCGGTTGCCAGGCCCATGCAATTAGCTTGTGCTTCCCACCTACATACAGGCTAGGATTGGAAGTTCCAACGACCTCCCCCTTAGTAAGTACTGCCCAAGTTGCTAGGGTGCCTCAGCAGCTCAGGAAAACACGTTTACCAGTTTAACAAAGACTATCATAAAGGACACAGCAGCGCACGCGCGCGCTTCACACGCACACGCACGCGCACACACGGCAAGGTCCCAAGTAAAGGAGCTTCTGTCCTCCCGGGACTTGGGGAATGGCATGGTGGCATGTGCAGGCGACCTGGTTCCCCAAGCATGGAAGCTCTGACAGAGAAGCAGGAGATGAGAGAGAGAGAGCTTTGCTCTTCTCATAGGGTTCTGTGAGGGCTTCACTGCAGAGTCATGGCTGACTAAATCGCTGGCCATTGCTGATTCAACCTCCAGCCCTCATCCCTTTCCTCTTCCTTCCCTGGGGGCTGGAGGCTGCAAGTTCCCACCCGCTAACCACAAGCCTGGAGCCCCTGGCGACCAGCCTCTACCCTGGGCTAGGGCCCCAAAGCCTCTGCATTAACCTAACGAGACACCCATTGGACAGTTGTGGCTCAGAAGGATTTTCAGGAACTGCGGATGAGGAGCAAGAATACCTAGGAAATGAACAAAATATTAGCAAAAACAAATTCAAAAATACATCAAGGGGATCAAACACCCTGATCAAGTGGGATTCATCCCAGGGATGCAAGGATGGTGACAGCATTCGAAAATCCATCCACACCATCCACCACAGAAACAGAAAGAAAGACAAAAACCACGCGATCGTCTCCACAGATGCTGAAAAAGCATCCGACAAAATGCAACATCCACTCACGATAAAAACTCTCAACCAAGTGGGTATACAGGGCGAGCACCTCAACCTAATAAAGGCCGTATATGACAAAACCCACAGCCAACGTCATACTCAACAGCGAGAGGCTGAAAGCCGTTCCTCTGAGATGGGGAACGAGACAGGGGTGCCCACTCTCCCCACCGTTATTCAACACAGTCCCGGGGGTCCCAGCCACGGCAATTAGAACAGACAAAGAAATACAAGGAATCCAGACTGGTAAAGAAGCAGCTAGGCGGTCACCATCTGCAGATGACACGATACTGTACGTAAGGAAACCCTGAAGAATCCACTCCAAAACTGCTACAACTGATAACCGGAATACAGCAGAGCTGCGGGACACAAAATCAACACACAGAAATCTGAGGCTTTCCTGTACACTAACAGTGAACCAAAGGAGAGGGAAATCAGGAAAACAATTCCATTCACAACTGCATCAAAAAGAATAAAATGCCTAGGAATAAACCTAACCAAGGAAGCGAAAGACCTATACCCTGAAAACGATAAGACACTCTTAAGAGAAATTAAAGAGGATGCTAACAAATGGAAACTCATCCCACGCTCTTGGCTAGGAAGAATAAATATCGTCAGAATGGCCATCCTGCCCAAAGCAATCTACAGATCGGGTGCAGTCCCTATCAAATCACCAACAGCATTCTTCCACGTACTGGAACAAATACTTCAAAAATTCATATGGAAACGCCAAAGATCCCGAATAGCCATAGCAATCCTGAGAAGGAAGAAGAAAGCATGTCTGTGTGTGTGTGTGTGTGTGTGTGTGTGTGTGTGTGTGTGGTGTGTGTGTGTGTGTGTGGTGTGTGTGTGTGGTCTGTGTGTGTGGTGTGTGTGTGTGTGTGTGGTGGGTGTGTGTGTGTGTGGTGTGTGTGTGTGGTGGGTGTCTGTGTGTGGTGTGTGTGTGTGGTGTGTGTGTGTGGGGGTGTGTGTGTGTGTGGGGTGTGTGTGTGTGTGTGTGTGTGTGTGTGTGTGTGTGGTGTGTGTGTGTGTGGTCTGTGTGTGGGGTGTGTGTGTGTGTGTGTGTGTGTGTGTGGTGTGTGTGTGTGTGTGGTGTCTGTGTGTGGTGTGTGTGTGTGTGTGGGGGTGGGGTGTGTGTGGGGTGTGTGTATGTGTGTGTGTGTGTGTGTGGTGTGTGTATGCGGTCTGTGTGTGTGTGGTCTGTGTGTGTAGGGTGTGTGTGTGTGTGTGTGTGTGTGGTGTGTGTGTGGGTGTGTGTGTGTGGTGTGTGTGTGTGTGGTGTGTGTGTGTGTGTGTGTGTGTGTGTGTCTGTGTGTGTGTGTGTGTGTGTGGGTGCGGTATCTCGCTCCCCAACATCAAGCTCTACTACAAAGCCACAGTCTTGATCAAGACAGTTTGCTCCTGGCACTAGAACAGAGCCACAGACGGGTGGAACAGAATAAGAGACTCCAGACATTAACCCAAACATATGTGGTCAATTAATATATGATGAGGGAGCCGGGGACATACAATGGGGAAATGACACTCTCTTCAACAGACGGTGCTGGCAAAACTGGACAGCTACACGTAAGAGAATGAAACTGGATCACTGTCTAACCCCATACAGAAGAGTAAATTCGAAATGGATCCAAGTCCTGAATGTGAGTCATGAAACCATAAAACTCTCAGAAAAAAAACATATAGGCACAAATCTCCTGGACATAAACATGAGCGACTTCTTCAAGAACATAACCTCCCCGGGCAAGGGAAACAAGAGCAAAAATGAACTGGTGGGACTACATCAAGCTGAAAAGCTTCTGTACAGCAAAGGACACCCTCAATAGAACAAAAAGGTACCCTAAAGTATATGCGAGAATATATTCATCAATGACAGATCCGATAAAGGGTTGACATCCAAAATACATAAAGAGCTCACGCACCTCAACAGACAAGAAAAGCAAATAATCCCATTAAAAAATGGGCAGAGGATCTGAACAGACACTTCTCCAAAGAAGAAATTGAGGTGGCCAGCAGGCACATGAAAAGATCCTCCACACCGCCAATCCTCAGAGAAATGCAAATTAAAACCACCATGAGATATCACCTCACACCAGTCAGGATGGCCACCATCGGGAAGACACACAACAACAGACGGTGGCGAGGATGTGGAGAGAGGGGAACCCTCCGACACTGCTGGTGGGAATGCACATCTCAGCTCAACCATTGTGGAAAGCAGTATGGAGGTTCCTCAAAAACCAGAAAAGTACAAATACCATTTGACCCAGGAATTCCACTCCCAGCAATGTACCCTAAGAGTGTAGCAGCCCAGTTTGAAAAAGACAGATGCGCCCCTATGCTTATCGCAGCGCTATTTACAAGAGCCGAGAAATGGAAGCAACCTAAGTGTCCATCAGCAGGTGAATGGATAAAGAAGACGTGGTACATATGATACACAATGGAGTATCACTCAGCCATAAGAAGAAAACAAATCCTACCGTTGGCAACAACACGGATGGAGCTAGAGGGTATTATGACTATGCTCAGTGAAATAAGCCAGGCGGAGAAAGACAAGTACCAAGGGATTTCACTCATATGTGGAGTATAAGAACAAAGAGAAACTGAAGGAACAAAACAGCAGCAGAATCACAGAACCTAAGAATGGACTAACAGTTACCAAATGGAAAGGGACTGGGGAGGATGGGTGGGAAGGGAGGGATAACGGTGGGGAAAAAGAAAGGAGGCCTTACGATTATTAGCATGTATAATGTGGGGCGGGGTGGGGGGGGCGCGCATAGGGAGGACTGTGCGACACAGAGCAGACGAGTAGTGATTCTACAGCATCCTACTACACTGATGGACAGTGACTGTCACGGGGTTTGTGGGGGCGGACTTGGTGAAGGGGGGAGTCGAGGAAACATAATGTTCTTCATGTAACTGTAGATTAAGGATAACAAAATGAATAAACATAAGAAAATGACAGTAAGAAAATAAAAAGTGTTTCCCAGTTTACTGTGTTGTGTTACTCGTATACCAGACACAGGCCCCAAAACGAGACCAAAGAGAAAAATCTGGGCCGCCAGGCTCAGTGAGAACGTGGAATGTTGCTATGCTGAAACCTGGTGGTCCCTGACCTACGCTTTCCGGGAAGCGAAGAAAGAACCTGCCCGCTAGCTAGAAAGGGAAGTCACGCGGACGGTCCCCTCCTCGGAATCTGTCACCCGCCTGGCTGGCCATGGCGGAGGAAGCATGTCTGGCTCCAGGCCTCCCAGAGAAGATGGGAAGGCCCGGGGCGAGGGCGGGCGGCGCCCCGGCAGCCCCGGCCTCAGGGACCGCGGGGGCACAGCATTGGCCGCCGCGCCCCGGGTCCCAAGCGCGTGCAGAGGCGACACCCGGGCGGGCGTAGCTCTGACAGACGCGAGCACTGCGGCCCTGAATGGTCTGCGTGGTGGTCTGGCTGGCCCTGACACCTGCACGGCCCTCGGCGGGCAGTCCCGGGGGTGGGGGGGGCTGGGGACACTACTGGGGTTGGCGTGGGGCCCACGCCCTGTGACACTGGGCCAGGGTCTCCTCTGGGTGGGGCTGGTGTGCTCACGGCAGTGGGGGCTCCCCTCCCCCCTGGGTGACATCACGGTTGCCCGGGCGGCTGCTCTGTGATGCGTCCCCTGGCTGACCTATCAGAGGCTGCCCTAGCTGGGCAACTCCGTGCGCGCTGAGGAGGTCTGAGGAGGAGTTGGAAGCTCTCCCTAGCTTCGTACCCTATTCTCATGCCTGTCTCAAACGAAGGACCTATGGACACCACGCCGCTGGGGCCGGACTCTGACGCGGAGGGCGAGCCTCTGAACACCATGCCGCCCCCGTGGGCCGCCGCCGCCCTGGGGCCGGACTCTGACACGGCCGGCGAGCCCATGGACACCACGCCGCCGCCGTGGGCCGCCGCCGCCCTGGGGCCGGACTCTGACACGGCCGGCGAGCCCATGGACACCACGCCGCCGCCGTGGGCCGCCGCCGCCCTGGGGCCGGACTCTGACACGGCCGGCCAGCCCATGGACACCACGCCGCCGCCGTGGGCCGCCGCCGCCCTGGGGCCGGACTCTGACACGGCCGGCCAGCCCATGGACACCACGCCGCCGCCGTGGGCCGCCGCCGCCCTGGGGCCGGACTCTGACACGGCCGGCGAGCCCATGGACACCACGCCGCCGCCGTGGGCCGCCGCCGCCCTGGGGCCGGACTCTGACACGGCCGGCGAGCCCATGGACACCACGCCGCCGCCGTGGGCCGCCGGCCCGGGGCCCGACTCTGACACGGCCGGCGCGCCTATGCGCACCACTGCGCCCCTGCGGGCCATCTTCCGGTCCCCACCGGCCCGATGCCACACGTGGCACAACCGCCGGGCTCAGCCCTACCCCCGACGACGGTGACGCGCTGGACACGCCGCCACCCTTGCGGCCGTCTACCGGTCTCCCCCAGCCCCGTACAAGGCCCATGTCCTTTTGTTGGCGCTTCCTATCCTCCCTGCTATCCATTAAAGAAAGTCTTTCCCAGATCTGTGTGGGTGTATTGTATTTTCCCACTAAACCCTGTTCTTGCTAATATGCCTCTGGCTGTCTTTACTCTTTCACTCTGCTACAGAGGAAGAACTCACATACACGAGTGATAACGCTTTGAGCCACACCGAACAATGTAACATGCCCCACGCCCCAGTGACCGGGATGTGGAAGTAGCCGCGTTTTATGACTGTGCGTGCTCCACGCGAGGCCTGCGTGCTGAGCGTTTAAGGGATGACAGCCCAGGGGGAGGCAAGTCCAGAGGAGGGAGACCGGGTTGGCTAACGAGGCCCCTTCCCTCTTCTCTGCCACTGCTCTGAGCTCGCCGCAGGCTAGGGAATCCCTGCTGTGACACAGAAAACCACTCTTTTCATTTTGGTTCTTAAACATGTTTAATTCTGTGTGTGTGTGTGTGTGTGTGTGTGTGTGTGTGTGTGTGTGTGTGTGCGCGTGCGTGTGCGTGTACCACTGCCCCTATCGGTCTAAAAGTAACAAAGAAATGCGCGATAGAGCGAACAACTTGCAAACAGTGACCAGAAAGAGTAAACTTTTCCACTAGCCTCTGGGGATATAGATATCCCAAGTGTTTCTATGCAATTGTAGAAAGATTTTGCTGGAAATCTCGCTGGGACCACTCTGAACCATCACGTTAGTTAAGGCAATAAGCCAGGACAGGAGAGCAGCAAAGAGCACCCACGGTGCGTCTCCTACGTATAAGGCCAAGGGGTACAGGCTTTAATTCTACCACCTCACTTCATCTCACCATGACTGACGTGGGGTGACCCTTACGCACCACCTTCATACATGAGTAAAAAGTTACTTCAGAATCACTTCCCTTGACAGAACATAAATAAATGCAAGGACATCAACATTCCTCGAATTCCTGCCACCGCCACCCAACTCTTTATGCTCAGCACCCTTTCCACACCAACAGAAAACACAGCTCTAAATGCTACTATTCCATTTCAGATAGACCTCACTCACATCTAAATGCCTAAATGCACTGAAACTCCACCTCCACCTTGACAACAGAGGGGAGCAGTTTCCCCGCGAGCTAGCTGGCCTGCCACCTCAGCAAGCCCACGGGCCACTAGCCCACACCAGCCCCGCGTCTCCCCAAGAAGGCGGCTCACTGAACCTGCGACTACACATGCTCTCTGGAGATGGGCGGCCAAGCAGGGCCACCCAGGTGACATCGGCGCGCAGGCACACAGACCTACTACTGGGCGTGCACCTGCCTCGGCCCCAGCAGGCCGGCCGGGGTGCTCCCTGTGTGGGGCCTCGGATCTGCCCCGCAGCTCACGCAGCCGCCCCGGCAGGGCCAGCGCCAGGGCAGAGCACCCGGAGGGCCCCAGCCCGCACTGGTTAGAGAGTCCAGCCGGCCATCTACACCCAGCGGACTCGGGCCACCTACCCAGGTGTTCCAACCCACGGCCACTCCTCTCAAGACCCAAACACACAGCTAACTCACAGAAACAAACACAAGGAATCAAGACTGAGAAGGAGACAGAGGAATGACTGCGCGCCTAGTGACGGTACGTTGACAAAAATGGACAAAATAAATAAACAGATAGATTGAGACAGATACATGAGATAGATGGATAGATTAGATCAGACTGACAGATGAGATAGAATGATAGGTTACATAGACCATATAGATACATATAGAGAGATTAGACAGACTAGGCAGACAGATTAGATAGATGATACATGATAGATCAGGTGGACAGATTAGACAGACACCTATAGATACACATAGATAGATGACAGGTAGATAGATTGATAAAGATGACAGACTAGATAGATGATATAGATACATACAGGTTAGATAGCCACATTGATATAGATACATATAGATGACAGATAACAGACAGATAGGTGGTAGATTAGATAGTTTGGATAGATAGACACAGAGATGACAGTAGATAGATGAGAGTAGAGAGATCAGATAGATAAGATAGACAGATAGACAGACAGACAGACAGACAGACAGACAGGTAAGAAAGCATAATACTCAACAAAGCTATCGCTCATAACCAGGAGAGCAACGATGAAAGCACAGAGAAGAACTACAAGCGAAAAGGAGACAGAAATCAACTTGAAGAAGTGCCATAAGGACACAGCTATCAATTATCACAGTAAAGGGAAAGACTTTAAATGCTCCAAACAAAAGACACAGGGTTGAATGAATGGATGAAAACTCAAGACCGCCTACGTGCTCCCTTACTGGAGGCTCACTTGAGATCCAAGCACACAGACAAACTACAAGTTGAAGGGGTGGGAAAAGGTACCCTATCCAAGTGAAACTGAAACTGAAAAAGAAAAAAAAAAAATTAAAGATGGCTTGGTGGGATTAAAGACGGCAGGCAGTGTGAGAGGGGAGGCAGAAACCTCCTCCGAAAACCACATACATGCATACGTACATACAATGTGGAAACATCACAACTACACCAGATCCTGGAAGAGAAGCAGGAGAGGAGGCTGCCGCGGCAGGCCGTCACCTCAAGGTGAAGGGTGACGTACCAAAGCCGTGATCCGGAGGGACCCGGCAGGCCCTTCCCGCACCCGAGCTCACCGGAGGGAGGAAGAGAAACGGAAACGGGGAGGCGGGTGGAGGCCTAGGACTGCTCGACACCCAGCCCTGGAGATCTGCTCCGGGAGCACGGACCTACCTCACATGATGCTCTGGAGGACCGGTGGGGTTGGAAAGCAAAGACAGGCGGAGCACTTGGAGAGACTTGAGGTTCCTGCCACTCGCGCAACACAGGGATCCACATCCGGCTGCTGTGGGATGAAAGAAAGGCGGGCAGTCTGAGAGACTTCCTAACAGCGAGAGAGCTGCTAAAGGGGCAAGGGTTGCACAGAGCTTGCCGCTCGGGAGAAAGCACAGGTGCGCAAACCTGTCCGGGTGCACTCTGCCCAGCAGGTGGGGGAACTTTTAGGAGCTCCGGGCGCTCCACCCACCCTGGCTGCCTACGCAGCTCCAAGGCCCCCCACCGTGATGTGACTGATAACACAACACGGCGGCCTGCTGCACCTTCCTCCCCCGCCAGCACCGGCTCGCAAACCGGCTGCTCCCCTCCATCGCGCCAGGCCAGCGACAGGACGGCCCCACCTACGGCAGCCACGGGTGCAAAGCACAGAGGCTTCTCCCCGCGTGCTCCGCAAACTGGCCCTGGCGGTGGACACAGGCACTGCGGCCGGGAAGCGGGAAAGACCTCTTCCCTCCCGCGGGCACCAGCGCCGCCCCCGTGACCCCTGCCTGCCATCACCCCAAGGGCTGAGCAGCTCCAGAGGGAAAAGCTTCTGGGCGCTGTACAGGGCGCCACCTACAAATACGAAACGTCAAAGCCAAAGGAACCTGGTAACAGGACTCGATCCATCTTTGTGAGAGGGATCCCCACATAAAAATCAGAAACATGCTCATGGAGCTCCAGCAAAAAGTTGCCCCTGTCTCTTGGGCATAATTCTGTCTCTGTCTCTGTCTCTCTCTCTCTCTCTCTCTCTCTCTCTCTCCCAGGAGCACTTTGGAGGCCTTGTTCTGAAAGGGATGCTGGGGCAGCCCAGCAGGAACGGGCACAGCTCTCAGATCCACCCCGGCCAGTGCCAGGGCAGTCCCACACGGGGCCTGACCGAACTGCAACGGGGGGACGCCGCACGTGTAACTCCGCAGGAAATAACAGTGCCGCACACTAGCCTTCCCATGAATGGCTAGTGGCTAGGTGGCTCCACCGATACCAGGTGACGTCCACATCCCGGGCCTTACCTCCGTGGCAACCTTTTTTCCCCGTGAACCTTGAAAGCAGCACATGGAAAGATACTTACTACCAGTCTCCACCATCTCACCTCTCAGTTTAGGCTCGATGTTCCTCTATCACATCTTCTCCTCTTCGTTCCAGTTTTCTGGGCGGGTTGGTGTTCTGAGGGAAAAAAAAAAAAAATTGACTCAGAGTTGGAATGAGATGGCAGGGGGTAGAAGATTCTGTTTAAAAACCATCAGTAGAACACAGACATCCGACAGTATGGGAGGACAGATTCATAGATGGCATATCCGATAAGGGGTTGATGACATCTAAAATACGTATGAAGTGCCCACGCACCTCCACACAGAAAAAGCAAATAATCCAATTAAAACATGGGCAGAGGATCTGAACAGACACTTCTCCAAAGAAGAAATTCAGGTGGCCAACAGGCACATGAAAAGATCCTCCACACCGCCAATCCTCAGAGAAATGCAAATTAAAACCACCATGAGATATCACCTCACACCAGTCAGGATGGCCACCATCGGGAAGACACACAACAACAGACGGTGGCGAGGATGTGGCGAGAGGGGAACCCTCCGACACTGCTGGTGGGAATGCACATCTCAGCTCAACCATTGTGGAAAGCAGTATGGAGGTTCCTCAAAAACCAGAAAAGTACAAATACCATTTGACCCAGGAATTCCACTCCCAGCAATGTACCCTAAGAATGCAGGAGCCTAGTTTGAAAAAGACACACGCACCCCTATGTCTATCACAGCACTACGCACAATAGCCAAGAAATGGAAGCAACGTGAGTGTCCGTCAGTAGGCGGATGGATAAAGAAGAGGTGGTACATATGCAAGATGGAATATTATTCAGCCGTAAGAAGAAAAGAAATCCTACCGTTTGCGACAACACGGATGGAGCTAGAGGGTATTATGCTCAGTGAAATGAGCAGGATGGAGAAAGACAAGCATCAGATGACTTCACTCATCTGTGGGGTAAAAGAACAAAGCAGAAACTAAAGGAGCAAAACGGCAGCAGACTCACAGAACCCAAGAGTGGACTAACAGTTACCAAAGGGAAAGGGACTGGGGAGGATGGGTGGGGAGGGAGGGATAAGTGGGGAAAAGGGGCATTACGGCTCGCACACATAACGTAGGGGGTGGGGCGGCGGGGGTGCCGGGGCCCGGGGAAGGCAGCATAACACAGAGAAGACAGGTAGGGATTCTACAGCGTCTTACGACGCCGAAGGGCAGTGACTGTAATGGGGTAAGGGGTGGGGGGGACTTGATAAGATAGTGGGAGGGGGAGTCCAGTAACCATGTTGCTCATGTAATTGTACATTAACGGTCACACACACGCAAAAATCACAACGAGCTATCACCTCACACCAGTCAGAATGGCTAGTACCAAAAGAAGAGAAAAAAAAAAACAAAAAAAAGCAAAACAAGAAATAACAAGCGTTGATGAGGAAGTGGACAAAGGGAACCCTCGTGCACTGTTGGTGACCATGTAAATTGGTGCAGCTACTATGGGAAACAGTGTGGAGGTTCCTAAAAATATCCATAGCGGTACCACATGACCCAGCGTTCTTTTTCATACACAGCAGTGGAACTCCCTTCAGGATACCGGACCTGTTCCCAATGCATACAACACCAAGCAATTCTCCAACACCAGCAGGGTTTCTGAGAACTCAACTCTGAGGATATCTGCCTGGACGCAGCACAAGATTCCCCAGGGTAAGGTTTCTATCCTCAAGACTGCCCTCCACCCCCAACTCCAGAGCCCGGTTGCCAGGCCCATGCAATTAGCTTGTGCTTCCCACCTACATACAGGCTAGGATTGGAAGTTCCAACGACCTCCCCCTTAGTAAGTACTGCCCAAGTTGCTAGGGTGCCTCAGCAGCTCAGGAAAACACGTTTACCAGTTTAACAAAGACTATCATAAAGGACACAGCAGCGCACGCGCGCGCTTCACACGCACACGCACGCGCACACACGGCAAGGTCCCAAGTAAAGGAGCTTCTGTCCTCCCGGGACTTGGGGAATGGCATGGTGGCATGTGCAGGCGACCTGGTTCCCCAAGCATGGAAGCTCTGACAGAGAAGCAGGAGATGAGAGAGAGAGAGCTTTGCTCTTCTCATAGGGTTCTGTGAGGGCTTCACTGCAGAGTCATGGCTGACTAAATCGCTGGCCATTGCTGATTCAACCTCCAGCCCTCATCCCTTTCCTCTTCCTTCCCTGGGGGCTGGAGGCTGCAAGTTCCCACCCGCTAACCACAAGCCTGGAGCCCCTGGCGACCAGCCTCTACCCTGGGCTAGGGCCCCAAAGCCTCTGCATTAACCTAACGAGACACCCATTGGACAGTTGTGGCTCAGAAGGATTTTCAGGAACTGCGGATGAGGAGCAAGAATACCTAGGAAATGAACAAAATATTAGCAAAAACAAATTCAAAAATACATCAAGGGGATCAAACACCCTGATCAAGTGGGATTCATCCCAGGGATGCAAGGATGGTGACAGCATTCGAAAATCCATCCACACCATCCACCACATAAACAGAAAGAAAGACAAAAACCACGCGATCGTCTCCACAGATGCTGAAAAAGCATCCGACAAAATGCAACATCCACTCACGATAAAAACTCTCAACCAAGTGGGTATACAGGGCGAGCACCTCAACCTAATAAAGGCCGTATATGACAAAACCCACAGCCAACGTCATACTCAACAGCGAGAGGCTGAAAGCCGTTCCTCTGAGATGCGGAACGAGACAGGGGTGCCCACTCTCCCCACCGTTATTCAACACAGTCCCGGGGGTCCCAGCCACGGCAATTAGAACAGACAAAGAAATACAAGGAATCCAGACTGGTAAAGAAGCAGCTAGGCGGTCACCATCTGCAGATGACACGATACTGTACGTAAGGAAACCCTGAAGAATCCACTCCAAAACTGCTACAACTGATAACCGGAATACAGCAGAGCTGCGGAACACAAAATCAACACACAGAAATCTGAGGCTTTCCTGTACACTAACAGTGAACCAAAGGAGAGGGAAATCAGGAAAACAATTCCATTCGCAACTGCATCAAAAAGAATAAAATGCCTAGGAATAAACCTAACCAAGGAAGCGAAAGACCTATACCCTGAAAACGATAAGACACTCTTAAGAGAAATTAAAGAGGATGCTAACAAATGGAAACTCATCCCACGCTCTTGGCTAGGAAGAATAAATATCGTCAGAATGGCCATCCTGCCCAAAGCAATCTACAGATCGGGTGCAGTCCCTATCAAATCACCAACAGCATTCTTCCACGTACTGGAACAAATACTTCAAAAATTCATATGGAAACGCCAAAGATCCCGAATAGCCATAGCAATCCTGAGAAGGAAGAAGAAAGCATGTCTGTGTGTGTGTGTGTGTGTGTGTGTGTGGTGTGTGTGTGTGTGTGTGTGGTGTGTGTGTGTGTGTGTGCTGTGTGTGTGTGGTCTGTGTGTGTGGTGTGTGTGTGTGTGTGTGGTGTGTGTGTGGGGGGGGTGTGTGTGTGTGGGGTGTGTGTATGTGTGTGTGTGTGTGTGTGTGTGTGTGTGTGGTCTGTGTGTGTGGGGTGTGTGTGTGTGTGTGTGTGTGGTGTGTGTGTGTGTGTGGTGTGTGTGTGTGGTGTGTGTGTGTGTGTGATGTGTGTGTGTGGGGGGGTGGGGTGTGTGTGGGGTGTGTGTATGTGTGTGTGTGTGTGTGTGTGGTGTGTGTGTGCGGTCTGTGTGTGTGTGGTCTGTGTGTGTAGGGTGTGTGTGTGTGTGTGTGTGTGGTGTGTGTGTGTGTGTGTGTGTGTGTGTTTGTCTGTGTGTGTGTGTGTGTGTGTGTGTGGGTGCGGTATCTCGCTCCCCAACATCAAGCTCTACTACAAAGCCACAGTCTTGATCAAGACAGTTTGCTCCTGGCACTAGAACAGAGCCACAGACGGGTGGAACAGAATAAGAGACTCCAGACATTAACCCAAACATATGTGGTCAATTAATATATGATGAGGGAGCCGGGGACATACAATGGGGAAATGACACTCTCTTCAACAGACGGTGCTGGCAAAACTGGACAGCTACACGTAAGAGAATGAAACTGGATCACTGTCTAACCCCATACAGAAGAGTAAATTCGAAATGGATCCAAGACCTGAATGTGAGTCATGAAACCATAAAACTCTCAGAAAAAAAACATATAGGCACAAATCTCCTGGACATAAACATGAGCGACTTCTTCAAGAACATAACCTCCCCGGGCAAGGGAAGCAAGAGCAAAAATGAACTGGTGGGACTACATCAAGCTGAAAAGCTTCTGTACAGCAAAGGACACCCTCAATAGAACAAAAAGGTACCCTAAAGTATATGCGAGAATATATTCATCAATGACAGATCCGATAAAGGGTTGACATCCAAAATACATAAAGAGCTCACGCACCTCAACAGACAAGAAAAGCAAATAATCCCATTAAAAAATGGGCAGAGGATCTGAACAGACACTTCTCCAAAGAAGAAATTGAGGTGGCCAGCAGGCACATGAAAAGATCCTCCACACCGCCAATCCTCAGAGAAATGCAAATTAAAACCACCATGAGATATCACCTCACACCAGTCAGGATGGCCACCATCGGGAAGACACACAACAACAGACGGTGGCGAGGATGTGGAGAGAGGGGAACCCTCCGACACTGCTGGTGGGAATGCACATCTCAGCTCAACCATTGTGGAAAGCAGTATGGAGGTTCCTCAAAAACCAGAAAAGTACAAATACCATTTGACCCAGGAATTCCACTCCCAGCAATGTACCCTAAGAATGCAGGAGCCTAGTTTGAAAAAGACACACGCACCCCTATGTCTATCACAGCACTACGCACAATAGCCAAGAAATGGAAGCAACGTGAGTGTCCGTCAGTAGGCGGATGGATAAAGAAGAGGTGGTACATATGCAAGATGGAATATTATTCAGCCGTAAGAAGAAAAGAAATCCTACCGTTTGCGACAACACGGATGGAGCTAGAGGGTATTATGCTCAGTGAAATGAGCAGGATGGAGAAAGACAAGCATCAGATGACTTCACTCATCTGTGGGGTAAAAGAACAAAGCAGAAACTAAAGGAGCAAAACGGCAGCAGACTCACAGAACCCAAGAGTGGACTAACAGTTACCAAAGGGAAAGGGACTGGGGAGGATGGGTGGGGAGGGAGGGATAAGTGGGGAAAAGGGGCATTACGGCTCGCACACATAACGTAGGGGGTGGGGCGGCGGGGGTGCCGGGGCCCGGGGAAGGCAGCATAACACAGAGAAGACAGGTAGGGATTCTACAGCGTCTTACGACGCCGAAGGGCAGTGACTGTAATGGGGTAAGGGGTGGGGGGGACTTGATAAGATAGTGGGAGGGGGAGTCCAGTAACCATGTTGCTCATGTAATTGTACATTAACGGTCACACACACGCAAAAATCACAACGAGCTATCACCTCACACCAGTCAGAATGGCTAGTACCAAAAGAAGAGAAAAAAAAAAACAAAAAAAAGCAAAACAAGAAATAACAAGCGTTGATGAGGAAGTGGACAAAGGGAACCCTCGTGCACTGTTGGTGACCATGTAAATTGGTGCAGCTACTATGGGAAACAGTGTGGAGGTTCCTAAAAATATCCATAGCGGTACCACATGACCCAGCGTTCTTTTTCATACACAGCAGTGGAACTCCCTTCAGGATACCGGACCTGTTCCCAATGCATACAACACCAAGCAATTCTCCAACACCAGCAGGGTTTCTGAGAACTCAACTCTGAGGATATCTGCCTGGACGCAGCACAAGATTCCCCAGGGTAAGGTTTCTATCCTCAAGACTGCCCTCCACCCCCAACTCCAGAGCCCGGTTGCCAGGCCCATGCAATTAGCTTGTGCTTCCCACCTACATACAGGCTAGGATTGGAAGTTCCAACGACCTCCCCCTTAGTAAGTACTGCCCAAGTTGCTAGGGTGCCTCAGCAGCTCAGGAAAACACGTTTACCAGTTTAACAAAGACTATCATAAAGGACACAGCAGCGCACGCGCGCGCTTCACACGCACACGCACGCGCACACACGGCAAGGTCCCAAGTAAAGGAGCTTCTGTCCTCCCGGGACTTGGGGAATGGCATGGTGGCATGTGCAGGCGACCTGGTTCCCCAAGCATGGAAGCTCTGACAGAGAAGCAGGAGATGAGAGAGAGAGAGCTTTGCTCTTCTCATAGGGTTCTGTGAGGGCTTCACTGCAGAGTCATGGCTGACTAAATCGCTGGCCATTGCTGATTCAACCTCCAGCCCTCATCCCTTTCCTCTTCCTTCCCTGGGGGCTGGAGGCTGCAAGTTCCCACCCGCTAACCACAAGCCTGGAGCCCCTGGCGACCAGCCTCTACCCTGGGCTAGGGCCCCAAAGCCTCTGCATTAACCTAACGAGACACCCATTGGACAGTTGTGGCTCAGAAGGATTTTCAGGAACTGCGGATGAGGAGCAAGAATACCTAGGAAATGAACAAAATATTAGCAAAAACAAATTCAAAAATACATCAAGGGGATCAAACACCCTGATCAAGTGGGATTCATCCCAGGGATGCAAGGATGGTGACAGCATTCGAAAATCCATCCACACCATCCACCACATAAACAGAAAGAAAGACAAAAACCACGCGATCGTCTCCACAGATGCTGAAAAAGCATCCGACAAAATGCAACATCCACTCACGATAAAAACTCTCAACCAAGTGGGTATACAGGGCGAGCACCTCAACCTAATAAAGGCCGTATATGACAAAACCCACAGCCAACGTCATACTCAACAGCGAGAGGCTGAAAGCCGTTCCTCTGAGATGGGGAATGAGACAGGGGTGCCCACTCTCCCCACCGTTATTCAACACAGTCCCGGGGGTCCCAGCCACGGCAATTAGAACAGACAAAGAAATACAAGGAATCCAGACTGGTAAAGAAGCAGCTAGGCGGTCACCATCTGCAGATGACACGATACTGTACGTAAGGAAACCCTGAAGAACCCACTCCAAAACTGCTACAACTGATAACCGGAATACAGCAGAGCTGCGGGACACAAAATCAACACACAGAAATCTGAGGCTTTCCTGTACACTAACAGTGAACCAAAGGAGAGGGAAATCAGGAAAACAATTCCATTCACAACTGCATCAAAAAGAATAAAATGCCTAGGAATAAACCTAACCAAGGAAGCGAAAGACCTATACCCTGAAAACGATAAGACACTCTTAAGAGAAATTAAAGAGGATGCTAACAAATGGAAACTCATCCACGCTCTTGGCTAGGAAGAATAAATATCGTCAGAATGGCCATCCTGCCCAAAGCAATCTACAGATCGGGTGCAGTCCCTATCAAATCACCAACAGCATTCTTCCACGTACTGGAACAAATACTTCAAAAATTCATATGGAAACGCCAAAGATCCCGAATAGCCATAGCAATCCTGAGAAGGAAGAAGAAAGCATGTCTGTGTGTGTGTGTGTGTGTGTGTGTGTGTGTGTGTGGTGTGTGTGTGTGTGTGTGGTGTGTGTGTGTGGTCTGTGTGTGGTGTGTGTGTGTGTGTGTGTGGTGGGTGTGTGTGTGTGTGGTGTGTGTGTGTGGTGGGTGTGTGTGTGTGGTGTGTGTGTGTGGTGTGTGTGTGGGGGTGTGTGTGTGTGTGTGGGGTGTGTGTATGTGTGTGTGTGTGTGTGTGTGTGTGGTCTGTGTGTGTGGTGTGTGTGTGTGTGGTCTGTGTGTGTGGGGTGTGTGTGTGTGTGTGTGTGTGTGGTGTGTGTGTGTGGTGTGTGTGTGTGTGGTGTGTGTGTGTGGTGTGTGTGTGTGTGATGTGTGTGTGTGGGGGCGTGGGGTGTGTGTGGGGTGTGTGTATGTGTGTGTGTGTGTGTGGTGTGTGTGTGCGGTCTGTGTGTGTGTGGTCTGTGTGTGTAGGGTGTGTGTGTGTGTGTGTGTGTGGTGTGTGTGTGGGTGTGTGTGGTGTGTGTGTGTGTGTGGTGTGTGTGTGTGGTGTGTGTGTGTGTGTGTGTGTGTCTGTGTGTGTGTGTGTGTGTGTGTGGGTGCGGTATCTCGCTCCCCAACATCAAGCTCTACTACAAAGCCACAGTCTTGATCAAGACAGTTTGCTCCTGGCACTAGAACAGAGCCACAGACGGGTGGAACAGAATAAGAGACTCCAGACATTAACCCAAACATATGTGGTCAATTAATATATGATGAGGGAGCCGGGGACATACAATGGGGAAATGACACTCTCTTCAACAGACGGTGCTGGCAAAACTGGACAGCTACACGTAAGAGAATGAAACTGGATCACTGTCTAACCCCATACAGAAGAGTAAATTCGAAATGGATCCAAGACCTGAATGTGAGTCATGAAACCATAAAACTCTCAGAAAAAAAACATATAGGCACAAATCTCCTGGACATAAACATGAGCGACTTCTTCAAGAACATAACCTCCCCGGGCAAGGGAAGCAAGAGCAAAAATGAACTGGTGGGACTACATCAAGCTGAAAAGCTTCTGTACAGCAAAGGACACCCTCAATAGAACAAAAAGGTACCCTAAAGTATATGCGAGAATATATTCATCAATGACAGATCCGATAAAGGGTTGACATCCAAAATACATAAAGAGCTCACGCACCTCAACAGACAAGAAAAGCAAATAATCCCATTAAAAAATGGGCAGAGGATCTGAACAGACACTTCTCCAAAGAAGAAATTGAGGTGGCCAGCAGGCACATGAAAAGATCCTCCACACCGCCAATCCTCAGAGAAATGCAAATTAAAACCACCATGAGATATCACCTCACACCAGTCAGGATGGCCACCATCGGGAAGACACACAACAACAGACGGTGGCGAGGATGTGGCGAGAGGGGAACCCTCCGACACTGCTGGTGGGAATGCACATCTCAGCTCAACCATTGTGGAAAGCAGTATGGAGGTTCCTCAAAAACCAGAAAAGTACAAATACCATTTGACCCAGGAATTCCACTCCCAGCAATGTACCCTAAGAATGCAGGAGCCTAGTTTGAAAAAGACACACGCACCCCTATGTCTATCACAGCACTACGCACAATAGCCAAGAAATGGAAGCAACGTGAGTGTCCGTCAGTAGGCGGATGGATAAAGAAGAGGTGGTACATATGCAAGATGGAATATTATTCAGCCGTAAGAAGAAAAGAAATCCTACCGTTTGCGACAACACGGATGGAGCTAGAGGGTATTATGCTCAGTGAAATGAGCAGGATGGAGAAAGACAAGCATCAGATGACTTCACTCATCTGTGGGGTAAAAGAACAAAGCAGAAACTAAAGGAGCAAAACGGCAGCAGACTCACAGAACCCAAGAGTGGACTAACAGTTACCAAAGGGAAAGGGACTGGGGAGGATGGGTGGGGAGGGAGGGATAAGTGGGGAAAAGGGGCATTACGGCTCGCACACATAACGTAGGGGGTGGGGCGGCGGGGGTGCCGGGGCCCGGGGAAGGCAGCATAACACAGAGAAGACAGGTAGGGATTCTACAGCGTCTTACGACGCCGAAGGGCAGTGACTGTAATGGGGTAAGGGGTGGGGGGGACTTGATAAGATAGTGGGAGGGGGAGTCCAGTAACCATGTTGCTCATGTAATTGTACATTAACGGTCACACACACGCAAAAATCACAACGAGCTATCACCTCACACCAGTCAGAATGGCTAGTACCAAAAGAAGAGAAAAAAAAAAACAAAAAAAAGCAAAACAAGAAATAACAAGCGTTGATGAGGAAGTGGACAAAGGGAACCCTCGTGCACTGTTGGTGACCATGTAAATTGGTGCAGCTACTATGGGAAACAGTGTGGAGGTTCCTAAAAATATCCATAGCGGTACCACATGACCCAGCGTTCTTTTTCATACACAGCAGTGGAACTCCCTTCAGGATACCGGACCTGTTCCCAATGCATACAACACCAAGCAATTCTCCAACACCAGCAGGGTTTCTGAGAACTCAACTCTGAGGATATCTGCCTGGACGCAGCACAAGATTCCCCAGGGTAAGGTTTCTATCCTCAAGACTGCCCTCCACCCCCAACTCCAGAGCCCGGTTGCCAGGCCCATGCAATTAGCTTGTGCTTCCCACCTACATACAGGCTAGGATTGGAAGTTCCAACGACCTCCCCCTTAGTAAGTACTGCCCAAGTTGCTAGGGTGCCTCAGCAGCTCAGGAAAACACGTTTACCAGTTTAACAAAGACTATCATAAAGGACACAGCAGCGCACGCGCGCGCTTCACACGCACACGCACGCGCACACACGGCAAGGTCCCAAGTAAAGGAGCTTCTGTCCTCCCGGGACTTGGGGAATGGCATGGTGGCATGTGCAGGCGACCTGGTTCCCCAAGCATGGAAGCTCTGACAGAGAAGCAGGAGATGAGAGAGAGAGAGCTTTGCTCTTCTCATAGGGTTCTGTGAGGGCTTCACTGCAGAGTCATGGCTGACTAAATCGCTGGCCATTGCTGATTCAACCTCCAGCCCTCATCCCTTTCCTCTTCCTTCCCTGGGGGCTGGAGGCTGCAAGTTCCCACCCGCTAACCACAAGCCTGGAGCCCCTGGCGACCAGCCTCTACCCTGGGCTAGGGCCCCAAAGCCTCTGCATTAACCTAACGAGACACCCATTGGACAGTTGTGGCTCAGAAGGATTTTCAGGAACTGCGGATGAGGAGCAAGAATACCTAGGAAATGAACAAAATATTAGCAAAAACAAATTCAAAAATACATCAAGGGGATCAAACACCCTGATCAAGTGGGATTCATCCCAGGGATGCAAGGATGGTGACAGCATTCGAAAATCCATCCACACCATCCACCACATAAACAGAAAGAAAGACAAAAACCACGCGATCGTCTCCACAGATGCTGAAAAAGCATCCGACAAAATGCAACATCCACTCACGATAAAAACTCTCAACCAAGTGGGTATACAGGGCGAGCACCTCAACCTAATAAAGGCCGTATATGACAAAACCCACAGCCAACGTCATACTCAACAGCGAGAGGCTGAAAGCCGTTCCTCTGAGATGGGGAACGAGACAGGGGTGCCCACTCTCCCCACCGTTATTCAACACAGTCCCGGGGGTCCCAGCCACGGCAATTAGAACAGACAAAGAAATACAAGGAATCCAGACTGGTAAAGAAGCAGCTAGGCGGTCACCATCTGCAGATGACACGATACTGTACGTAAGGAAACCCTGAAGAACCCACTCCAAAACTGCTACAACTGATAACCGGAATACAGCAGAGCTGCGGGACACAAAATCAACACACAGAAATCTGAGGCTTTCCTGTACACTAACAGTGAACCAAAGGAGAGGGAAATCAGGAAAACAATTCCATTCACAACTGCATCAAAAAGAATAAAATGCCTAGGAATAAACCTAACCAAGGAAGCGAAAGACCTATACCCTGAAAACGATAAGACACTCTTAAGAGAAATTAAAGAGGATGCTAACAAATGGAAACTCATCCACGCTCTTGGCTAGGAAGAATAAATATCGTCAGAATGGCCATCCTGCCCAAAGCAATCTACAGATCGGGTGCAGTCCCTATCAAATCACCAACAGCATTCTTCCACGTACTGGAACAAATACTTCAAAAATTCATATGGAAACGCCAAAGATCCCGAATAGCCATAGCAATCCTGAGAAGGAAGAAGAAAGCATGTCTGTGTGTGTGTGTGTGTGTGTGTGTGTGTGTGTGTGTGTGTGGTGTGTGTGTGTGTGTGTGGTGTGTGTGTGTGGTCTGTGTGTGTGTGTGTGTGGTGGGTGTGTGTGTGTGTGGTGTGTGTGTGTGGTGGGTGTGTGTGTGTGGTGTGTGTGTGTGGTGTGTGTGTGGGGGTGTGTGTGTGTGTGTGGGGTGTGTGTATGTGTGTGTGTGTGTGTGTGTGGTCTGTGTGTGTGGGGTGTGTGTGTGTGTGTGTGTGTGTGGTATGTGTGTGTGTGGTGTGTGTGTGTGGTGTGTGTGTGTGATGTGTGTGTGTGTGGGGGTGGGGTGTGTGTGGGGTGTGTGTATGTGTGTGTGTGTGTGTGTGTGTGGTGTGTGTGTGCGGTCTGTGTGTGTGCGGTCTGTGTGTGTAGGGTGTGTGTGTGTGTGTGTGTGTGGTGTGTGTGTGGGTGTGTGTGGTGTGTGTGTGTGGTGTGTGTGTGTGTGGTGTGTGTGTGTGGTGTGTGTGTGTGTGTGTGTGTGTGTCTGTGTGTGTGTGTGTGTGTGTGTGTGTGTGGGTGCGGTATCTCGCTCCCCAACATCAAGCTCTACTACAAAGCCACAGTCTTGATCAAGACAGTTTGCTCCTGGCACTAGAACAGAGCCACAGACGGGTGGAACAGAATAAGAGACTCCAGACATTAACCCAAACATATGTGGTCAATTAATATATGATGAGGGAGCCGGGGACATACAATGGGGAAATGACACTCTCTTCAACAGACGGTGCTGGCAAAACTGGACAGCTACACGTAAGAGAATGAAACTGGATCACTGTCTAACCCCATACAGAAGAGTAAATTCGAAATGGATCCAAGACCTGAATGTGAGTCATGAAACCATAAAACTCTCAGAAAAAAAACATATAGGCACAAATCTCCTGGACATAAACATGAGCGACTTCTTCAAGAACATAACCTCCCCGGGCAAGGGAAACAAGAGCAAAAATGAACTGGTGGGACTACATCAAGCTGAAAAGCTTCTGTACAGCAAAGGACACCCTCAATAGAACAAAAAGGTACCCTAAAGTATATGCGAGAATATATTCATCAATGACAGATCCGATAAAGGGTTGACATCCAAAATACATAAAGAGCTCACGCACCTCAACAGACAAGAAAAGCAAATAATCCCATTAAAAAATGGGCAGAGGATCTGAACAGACACTTCTCCAAAGAAGAAATTGAGGTGGCCAGCAGGCACATGAAAAGATCCTCCACACCGCCAATCCTCAGAGAAATGCAAATTAAAACCACCATGAGATATCACCTCACACCAGTCAGGATGGCCACCATCGGGAAGACACACAACAACAGACGGTGGCGAGGATGTGGAGAGAGGGGAACCCTCCGACACTGCTGGTGGGAATGGACATCTCAGCTCAACCATTGTGGAAAGCAGTATGGAGGTTCCTCAGGAAGCTCAAAATAGAAATACCACTTGACCCGGGAATTCCACTTCTAGGAATTTACCCTAAGAGTGTAGCAGCCCAGTTTGAAAAAGACAGATGCGCCCCTATGCTTATCGCAGCGCTATTTACAAGAGCCGAGAAATGGAAGCAACCTAAGTGTCCATCAGCAGGTGAATGGATAAAGAAGACGTGGTACATATGATACACAATGGAGTATCACTCAGCCATAAGAAGAAAACAAATCCTACCGTTGGCAACAACACGGATGGAGCTAGAGGGTATTATGACTATGCTCAGTGAAATAAGCCAGGCGGAGAAAGACAAGTACCAAGGGATTTCACTCATATGTGGAGTATAAGAACAAAGAGAAACTGAAGGAACAAAACAGCAGCAGAATCACAGAACCTAAGAATGGACTAACAGTTACCAAATGGAAAGGGACTGGGGAGGATGGGTGGGAAGGGAGGGATAACGGTGGGGAAAAAGAAAGGAGGCCTTACGATTATTAGCATGTATAATGTGGGGCGGGGTGGGGGGGGCGCGCATAGGGAGGACTGTGCGACACAGAGCAGACGAGTAGTGATTCTACAGCATCCTACTACACTGATGGACAGTGACTGTCACGGGGTTTGTGGGGGCGGACTTGGTGAAGGGGGGAGTCGAGGAAACATAATGTTCTTCATGTAACTGTAGATTAAGGATAACAAAATGAATAAACATAAGAAAATGACAGTAAGAAAATAAAAAGTGTTTCCCAGTTTACTGTGTTGTGTTACTCGTATACCAGACACAGGCCCCAAAACGAGACCAAAGAGAAAAATCTGGGCCGCCAGGCTCAGTGAGAACGTGGAATGTTGCTATGCTGAAACCTGGTGGTCCCTGACCTACGATTTCCGGGAAGCGAAGAAAGAACCTGCCCGCTAGCTAGAAAGGGAAGTCACGCGGACGGTCCCCTCCTCGGAATCTGTCACCCGCCTGGCTGGCCATGGCGGAGGAAGCATGTCTGGCTCCAGGCCTCCCAGAGAAGATGGGAAGGCCCGGGGCGAGGGCGGGCGGCGCCCCGGCAGCCCCGGCCTCAGGGACCGCGGGGGCACAGCATTGGCCGCCGCGCCCCGGGTCCCAAGCGCGTGCAGAGGCGACACCCGGGCGGGCGTAGCTCTGACAGACGCGAGCACTGCGGCCCTGAATGGTCTGCGTGGTGGTCTGGCTGGCCCTGACACCTGCACGGCCCTCGGCGGGCAGTCCCGGGGGTGGGGGGGGCTGGGGACACTACTGGGGTTGGCGTGGGGCCCACGCCCTGTGACACTGGGCCAGGGTCTCCTCTGGGTGGGGCTGGTGTGCTCACGGCAGTGGGGGCTCCCCTCCCCCCTGGGTGACATCACGGTTGCCCGGGCGGCTGCTCTGTGATGCGTCCCCTGGCTGACCTATCAGAGGCTGCCCTAGCTGGGCAACTCCGTGCGCGCTGAGGAGGTCTGAGGAGGAGTTGGAAGCTCTCCCTAGCTTCGTACCCTATTCTCATGCCTGTCTCAAACGAAGGACCTATGGACACCACGCCGCTGGGGCCGGACTCTGACGCGGAGGGCGAGCCTCTGAACACCATGCCGCCCCCGTGGGCCGCCGCCGCCCTGGGGCCGGACTCTGACACGGCCGGCGAGCCCATGGACACCACGCCGCCGCCGTGGGCCGCCGCCGCCCTGGGGCCGGACTCTGACACGGCCGGCGAGCCCATGGACACCACGCCGCCGCCGTGGGCCGCCGCCGCCCTGGGGCCGGACTCTGACACGGCCGGCGAGCCCATGGACACCACGCCGCCGCCGTGGGCCGCCGCCGCCCTGGGGCCGGACTCTGACACGGCCGGCCAGCCCATGGACACCACGCCGCCGCCGTGGGCCGCCGGCCCGGGGCCCGACTCTGACACGGCCGGCGCGCCTATGCGCACCACTGCGCCCCTGCGGGCCATCTTCCGGTCCCCACCGGCCCGATGCCACACGTGGCACAACCGCCGGGCTCAGCCCTACCCCCGACGACGGTGACGCGCTGGACACGCCGCCACCCTTGCGGCCGTCTACCGGTCTCCCCCAGCCCCGTACAAGGCCCATGTCCTTTTGTTGGCGCTTCCTATCCTCCCTGCTATCCATTAAAGAAAGTCTTTCCCAGATCTGTGTGGGTGTATTGTATTTTCCCACTAAACCCTGTTCTTGCTAATATGCCTCTGGCTGTCTTTACTCTTTCACTCTGCTACAGAGGAAGAACTCACATACACGAGTGATAACGCTTTGAGCCACACCGAACAATGTAACATGCCCCACGCCCCAGTGACCGGGATGTGGAAGTAGCCGCGTTTTATGACTGTGCGTGCTCCACGCGAGGCCTGCGTGCTGAGCGTTTAAGGGATGACAGCCCAGGGGGAGGCAAGTCCAGAGGAGGGAGACCGGGTTGGCTAACGAGGCCCCTTCCCTCTTCTCTGCCACTGCTCTGAGCTCGCCGCAGGCTAGGGAATCCCTGCTGTGACACAGAAAACCACTCTTTTCATTTTGGTTCTTAAACATGTTTAATTCTGTGTGTGTGTGTGTGTGTGTGTGTGTGTGGGTGTGTGTGTGTGTGCGCGTGCGTGTGCGTGTACCACTGCCCCTATCGGTCTAAAAGTAACAAAGAAATGCGCGATAGAGCGAACAACTTGCAAACAGTGACCAGAAAGAGTAAACTTTTCCACTAGCCTCTGGGGATATAGATATCCCAAGTGTTTCTATGCAATTGTAGAAAGATTTTGCTGGAAATCTCGCTGGGACCACTCTGAACCATCACGTTAGTTAAGGCAATAAGCCAGGACAGGAGAGCAGCAAAGAGCACCCACGGTGCGTCTCCTACGTATAAGGCCAAGGGGTACAGGCTTTAATTCTACCACCTCACTTCATCTCACCATGACTGACGTGGGGTGACCCTTACGCACCACCTTCATACATGAGTAAAAAGTTACTTCAGAATCACTTCCCTTGACAGAACATAAATAAATGCAAGGACATCAACATTCCTCGAATTCCTGCCACCGCCACCCAACTCTTTATGCTCAGCACCCTTTCCACACCAACAGAAAACACAGCTCTAAATGCTACTATTCCATTTCAGATAGACCTCACTCACATCTAAATGCCTAAATGCACTGAAACTCCACCTCCACCTTGACAACAGAGGGGAGCAGTTTCCCCGCGAGCTAGCTGGCCTGCCACCTCAGCAAGCCCACGGGCCACTAGCCCACACCAGCCCCGCGTCTCCCCAAGAAGGCGGCTCACTGAACCTGCGACTACACATGCTCTCTGGAGATGGGCGGCCAAGCAGGGCCACCCAGGTGACATCGGCGCGCAGGCACACAGACCTACTACTGGGCGTGCACCTGCCTCGGCCCCAGCAGGCCGGCCGGGGTGCTCCCTGTGTGGGGCCTCGGATCTGCCCCGCAGCTCACGCAGCCGCCCCGGCAGGGCCAGCGCCAGGGCAGAGCACCCGGAGGGCCCCAGCCCGCACTGGTTAGAGAGTCCAGCCGGCCATCTACACCCAGCGGACTCGGGCCACCTACCCAGGTGTTCCAACCCACGGCCACTCCTCTCAAGACCCAAACACACAGCTAACTCACAGAAACAAACACAAGGAATCAAGACTGAGAAGGAGACAGAGGAATGACTGCGCGCCTAGTGACGGTACGTTGACAAAAATGGACAAAATAAATAAACAGATAGATTGAGACAGATACATGAGATAGATGGATAGATTAGATCAGACTGACAGATGAGATAGAATGATAGGTTACATAGACCATATAGATACATATAGAGAGATTAGACAGACTAGGCAGACAGATTAGATAGATGATACATGATAGATCAGGTGGACAGATTAGACAGACACCTATAGATACACATAGATAGATGACAGGTAGATAGATTGATAAAGATGACAGACTAGATAGATGATATAGATACATACAGGTTAGATAGCCACATTGATATAGATACATATAGATGACAGATAACAGACAGATAGGTGGTAGATTAGATAGTTTGGATAGATAGACACAGAGATGACAGTAGATAGATGAGAGTAGAGAGATCAGATAGATAAGATAGACAGATAGACAGACAGACAGACAGACAGACAGACAGGTAAGAAAGCATAATACTCAACAAAGCTATCGCTCATAACCAGGAGAGCAACGATGAAAGCACAGAGAAGAACTACAAGCGAAAAGGAGACAGAAATCAACTTGAAGAAGTGCCATAAGGACACAGCTATCAATTATCACAGTAAAGGGAAAGACTTTAAATGCTCCAAACAAAAGACACAGGGTTGAATGAATGGATGAAAACTCAAGACCGCCTACGTGCTCCCTTACTGGAGGCTCACTTGAGATCCAAGCACACAGACAAACTACAAGTTGAAGGGGTGGGAAAAGGTACCCTATCCAAGTGAAACTGAAACTGAAAAAGAAAAAAAAAAAATTAAAGATGGCTTGGTGGGATTAAAGACGGCAGGCAGTGTGAGAGGGGAGGCAGAAACCTCCTCCGAAAACCACATACATGCATACGTACATACAATGTGGAAACATCACAACTACACCAGATCCTGGAAGAGAAGCAGGAGAGGAGGCTGCCGCGGCAGGCCGTCACCTCAAGGTGAAGGGTGACGTACCAAAGCCGTGATCCGGAGGGACCCGGCAGGCCCTTCCCGCACCCGAGCTCACCGGAGGGAGGAAGAGAAACGGAAACGGGGAGGCGGGTGGAGGCCTAGGACTGCTCGACACCCAGCCCTGGAGATCTGCTCCGGGAGCACGGACCTACCTCACATGATGCTCTGGAGGACCGGTGGGGTTGGAAAGCAAAGACAGGCGGAGCACTTGGAGAGACTTGAGGTTCCTGCCACTCGCGCAACACAGGGATCCACATCCGGCTGCTGTGGGATGAAAGAAAGGCGGGCAGTCTGAGAGACTTCCTAACAGCGAGAGAGCTGCTAAAGGGGCAAGGGTTGCACAGAGCTTGCCGTTCGGGAGAAAGCACAGGTGCGCAAACCTGTCCGGGTGCACTTTGCCCAGCAGGTGGGGGAACTTTTAGGAGCTCCGGGCGCTCCACCCACCCTGGCTGCCTACGCAGCTCCAAGGCCCCCCACCGTAATGTGACTGATAACACAACACGGCGGCCTGCTGCACCTTCCTCCCCTGCCAGCACCGGCTCGCAAACCGGCTGCTCCCCTCCATCGCGCCAGGCCAGCGACAGGACGGCCCCACCTATGGCAGCCACGGGTGCAAAGCACAGAGGCTTCTCCCCGCGTGCTCCGCAAACTGGCCCTGGCGGTGGACACAGGCACTGCGGCCGGGAAGCAGGAAAGACCTCTTCCCTCCCGCGGGCACCAGCGCCGCCCCCGTGACCCCTGCCTGCCATCACCCCAAGGGCTGAGCAGCTCCAGAGGGAAAAGCTTCTGGGCGCTGTACAGGGCGCCACCTACAAATACGAAACGTCAAAGCCAAAGGAACCTGGTAACAGGACTCGATCCATCTTTGTGAGAGGGATCCCCACATAAAAATCAGAAACATGCTCATGGAGCTCCAGCAAAAAGTTGCCCCTGTCTCTTGGGCATAATTCTGTCTCTGTCTCTGTCTCTCTCTCTCTCTCTCTCTCTCTCTCTCTCCCAGGAGCACTTTGGAGGCCTTGTTCTGAAAGGGATGCTGGGGCAGCCCAGCAGGAACGGGCACAGCTCTCAGATCCACCCCGGCCAGTGCCAGGGCAGTCCCACACGGGGCCTGACCGAACTGCATCGGGGGGACGCCGCACGTGTAACTCCGCAGGAAATAACAGTGCCGCACACTAGCCTTCCCATGAATGGCTAGTGGCTAGGTGGCTCCACCGATACCAGGTGACGTCCACATCCCGGGCCTTACCTCCGTGGCAACCTTTTTTCCCCGTGAACCTTGAAAGCAGCACATGGAAAGATACTTACTACCAGTCTCCACCATCTCACCTCTCAGTTTAGGCTCGATGTTCCTCTATCACATCTTCTCCTCTTCGTTCCAGTTTTCTGGGCGGGTTGGTGTTCTGAGGGAAAAAAAAAAAAAATTGACTCAGAGTTGGAATGAGATGGCAGGGGGTAGAAGATTCTGTTTAAAAACCATCAGTAGAACACAGACATCCGACAGTATGGGAGGACAGATTCATAGATGGCATATCCGATAAGGGGTTGATGACATCTAAAATACGTATGAAGTGCCCACGCACCTCCACACAGAAAAAGCAAATAATCCAATTAAAACATGGGCAGAGGATCTGAACAGACACTTCTCCAAAGAAGAAATTCAGGTGGCCAACAGGCACATGAAAAGATCCTCCACACCGCCAATCCTCAGAGAAATGCAAATTAAAACCACCATGAGATATCACCTCACACCAGTCAGGATGGCCACCATCGGGAAGACACACAACAACAGACGGTGGCGAGGATGTGGAGAGAGGGGAACCCTCCGACACTGCTGGTGGGAATGCACATCTCAGCTCAACCATTGTGGAAAGCAGTATGGAGGTTCCTCAAAAACCAGAAAAGTACAAATACCATTTGACCCAGGAATTCCACTCCCAGCAATGTACCCTAAGAATGCAGGAGCCTAGTTTGAAAAAGACACACGCACCCCTATGTCTATCACAGCACTACGCACAATAGCCAAGAAATGGAAGCAACGTGAGTGTCCGTCAGTAGGCGGATGGATAAAGAAGAGGTGGTACATATGCAAGATGGAATATTATTCAGCCGTAAGAAGAAAAGAAATCCTACCGTTTGCGACAACACGGATGGAGCTAGAGGGTATTATGCTCAGTGAAATGAGCAGGATGGAGAAAGACAAGCATCAGATGACTTCACTCATCTGTGGGGTAAAAGAACAAAGCAGAAACTAAAGGAGCAAAACGGCAGCAGACTCACAGAACCCAAGAGTGGACTAACAGTTACCAAAGGGAAAGGGACTGGGGAGGATGGGTGGGGAGGGAGGGATAAGTGGGGAAAAGGGGCATTACGGCTCGCACACATAACGTAGGGGGTGGGGCGGCGGGGGTGCCGGGGCCCGGGGAAGGCAGCATAACACAGAGAAGACAGGTAGGGATTCTACAGCGTCTTACGACGCCGAAGGGCAGTGACTGTAATGGGGTAAGGGGTGGGGGGGACTTGATAAGATAGTGGGAGGGGGAGTCCAGTAACCATGTTGCTCATGTAATTGTACATTAACGGTCACACACACGCAAAAATCACAACGAGCTATCACCTCACACCAGTCAGAATGGCTAGTACCAAAAGAAGAGAAAAAAAAAAACAAAAAAAAGCAAAACAAGAAATAACAAGCGTTGATGAGGAAGTGGACAAAGGGAACCCTCGTGCACTGTTGGTGACCATGTAAATTGGTGCAGCTACTATGGGAAACAGTGTGGAGGTTCCTAAAAATATCCATAGCGGTACCACATGACCCAGCGTTCTTTTTCATACACAGCAGTGGAACTCCCTTCAGGATACCGGACCTGTTCCCAATGCATACAACACCAAGCAATTCTCCAACACCAGCAGGGTTTCTGAGAACTCAACTCTGAGGATATCTGCCTGGACGCAGCACAAGATTCCCCAGGGTAAGGTTTCTATCCTCAAGACTGCCCTCCACCCCCAACTCCAGAGCCCGGTTGCCAGGCCCATGCAATTAGCTTGTGCTTCCCACCTACATACAGGCTAGGATTGGAAGTTCCAACGACCTCCCCCTTAGTAAGTACTGCCCAAGTTGCTAGGGTGCCTCAGCAGCTCAGGAAAACACGTTTACCAGTTTAACAAAGACTATCATAAAGGACACAGCAGCGCACGCGCGCGCTTCACACGCACACGCACGCGCACACACGGCAAGGTCCCAAGTAAAGGAGCTTCTGTCCTCCCGGGACTTGGGGAATGGCATGGTGGCATGTGCAGGCGACCTGGTTCCCCAAGCATGGAAGCTCTGACAGAGAAGCAGGAGATGAGAGAGAGAGAGCTTTGCTCTTCTCATAGGGTTCTGTGAGGGCTTCACTGCAGAGTCATGGCTGACTAAATCGCTGGCCATTGCTGATTCAACCTCCAGCCCTCATCCCTTTCCTCTTCCTTCCCTGGGGGCTGGAGGCTGCAAGTTCCCACCCGCTAACCACAAGCCTGGAGCCCCTGGCGACCAGCCTCTACCCTGGGCTAGGGCCCCAAAGCCTCTGCATTAACCTAACGAGACACCCATTGGACAGTTGTGGCTCAGAAGGATTTTCAGGAACTGCGGATGAGGAGCAAGAATACCTAGGAAATGAACAAAATATTAGCAAAAACAAATTCAAAAATACATCAAGGGGATCAAACACCCTGATCAAGTGGGATTCATCCCAGGGATGCAAGGATGGTGACAGCATTCGAAAATCCATCCACACCATCCACCACATAAACAGAAAGAAAGACAAAAACCACGCGATCGTCTCCACAGATGCTGAAAAAGCATCCGACAAAATGCAACATCCACTCACGATAAAAACTCTCAACCAAGTGGGTATACAGGGCGAGCACCTCAACCTAATAAAGGCCGTATATGACAAAACCCACAGCCAACGTCATACTCAACAGCGAGAGGCTGAAAGCCGTTCCTCTGAGATGGGGAACGAGACAGGGGTGCCCACTCTCCCCACCGTTATTCAACACAGTCCCGGGGGTCCCAGCCACGGCAATTAGAACAGACAAAGAAATACAAGGAATCCAGACTGGTAAAGAAGCAGCTAGGCGGTCACCATCTGCAGATGACACGATACTGTACGTAAGGAAACCCTGAAGAACCCACTCCAAAACTGCTACAACTGATAACCGGAATACAGCAGAGCTGCGGGACACAAAATCAACACACAGAAATCTGAGGCTTTCCTGTACACTAACAGTGAACCAAAGGAGAGGGAAATCAGGAAAACAATTCCATTCACAACTGCATCAAAAAGAATAAAATGCCTAGGAATAAACCTAACCAAGGAAGCGAAAGACCTATACCCTGAAAACGATAAGACACTCTTAAGAGAAATTAAAGAGGATGCTAACAAATGGAAACTCATCCACGCTCTTGGCTAGGAAGAATAAATATCGTCAGAATGGCCATCCTGCCCAAAGCAATCTACAGATCGGGTGCAGTCCCTATCAAATCACCAACAGCATTCTTCCACGTACTGGAACAAATACTTCAAAAATTCATATGGAAACGCCAAAGATCCCGAATAGCCATAGCAATCCTGAGAAGGAAGAAGAAAGCATGTCTGTGTGTGTGTGTGTGTGTGTGTGTGTGTGTGTGGTGTGTGTGTGTGTGTGTGGTGTGTGTGTGTGGTCTGTGTGTGGTGTGTGTGTGTGTGTGTGTGGTGGGTGTGTGTGTGTGTGGTGTGTGTGTGTGGTGGGTGTGTGTGTGTGGTGTGTGTGTGTGGTGTGTGTGTGGGGGTGTGTGTGTGTGTGTGGGGTGTGTGTATGTGTGTGTGTGTGTGTGTGTGTGTGGTCTGTGTGTGTGGTGTGTGTGTGTGTGGTCTGTGTGTGTGGGGTGTGTGTGTGTGTGTGTGTGTGTGTGTGGTGTGTGTGTGTGTGTGTGTGTGGTGTGTGTGTGTGTGGTGTGTGTGTGTGGTGTGTGTGTGTGTGATGTGTGTGTGTGGGGGCGTGGGGTGTGTGTGGGGTGTGTGTATGTGTGTGTGTGTGTGTGGTGTGTGTGTGCGGTCTGTGTGTGTGTGGTCTGTGTGTGTAGGGTGTGTGTGTGTGTGTGTGTGTGGTGTGTGTGTGGGTGTGTGTGGTGTGTGTGTGTGGTGTGTGTGTGTGGTGTGTGTGTGTGGTGTGTGTGTGTGTGTGTGTGTGTGTGTGTGTGTGTGTGTGTGTGTGTGGGTGCGGTATCTCGCTCCCCAACATCAAGCTCTACTACAAAGCCACAGTCTTGATCAAGACAGTTTGCTCCTGGCACTAGAACAGAGCCACAGACGGGTGGAACAGAATAAGAGACTCCAGACATTAACCCAAACATATGTGGTCAATTAATATATGATGAGGGAGCCGGGGACATACAATGGGGAAATGACACTCTCTTCAACAGACGGTGCTGGCAAAACTGGACAGCTACACGTAAGAGAATGAAACTGGATCACTGTCTAACCCCATACAGAAGAGTAAATTCGAAATGGATCCAAGACCTGAATGTGAGTCATGAAACCATAAAACTCTCAGAAAAAAAACATATAGGCACAAATCTCCTGGACATAAACATGAGCGACTTCTTCAAGAACATAACCTCCCCGGGCAAGGGAAGCAAGAGCAAAAATGAACTGGTGGGACTACATCAAGCTGAAAAGCTTCTGTACAGCAAAGGACACCCTCAATAGAACAAAAAGGTACCCTAAAGTATATGCGAGAATATATTCATCAATGACAGATCCGATAAAGGGTTGACATCCAAAATACATAAAGAGCTCACGCACCTCAACAGACAAGAAAAGCAAATAATCCCATTAAAAAATGGGCAGAGGATCTGAACAGACACTTCTCCAAAGAAGAAATTGAGGTGGCCAGCAGGCACATGAAAAGATCCTCCACACCGCCAATCCTCAGAGAAATGCAAATTAAAACCACCATGAGATATCACCTCACACCAGTCAGGATGGCCACCATCGGGAAGACACACAACAACAGACGGTGGCGAGGATGTGGCGAGAGGGGAACCCTCCGACACTGCTGGTGGGAATGCACATCTCAGCTCAACCATTGTGGAAAGCAGTATGGAGGTTCCTCAAAAACCAGAAAAGTACAAATACCATTTGACCCAGGAATTCCACTCCCAGCAATGTACCCTAAGAATGCAGGAGCCTAGTTTGAAAAAGACACACGCACCCCTATGTCTATCACAGCACTACGCACAATAGCCAAGAAATGGAAGCAACGTGAGTGTCCGTCAGTAGGCGGATGGATAAAGAAGAGGTGGTACATATGCAAGATGGAATATTATTCAGCCGTAAGAAGAAAAGAAATCCTACCGTTTGCGACAACACGGATGGAGCTAGAGGGTATTATGCTCAGTGAAATGAGCAGGATGGAGAAAGACAAGCATCAGATGACTTCACTCATCTGTGGGGTAAAAGAACAAAGCAGAAACTAAAGGAGCAAAACGGCAGCAGACTCACAGAACCCAAGAGTGGACTAACAGTTACCAAAGGGAAAGGGACTGGGGAGGATGGGTGGGGAGGGAGGGATAAGTGGGGAAAAGGGGCATTACGGCTCGCACACATAACGTAGGGGGTGGGGCGGCGGGGGTGCCGGGGCCCGGGGAAGGCAGCATAACACAGAGAAGACAGGTAGGGATTCTACAGCGTCTTACGACGCCGAAGGGCAGTGACTGTAATGGGGTAAGGGGTGGGGGGGACTTGATAAGATAGTGGGAGGGGGAGTCCAGTAACCATGTTGCTCATGTAATTGTACATTAACGGTCACACACACGCAAAAATCACAACGAGCTATCACCTCACACCAGTCAGAATGGCTAGTACCAAAAGAAGAGAAAAAAAAAAACAAAAAAAAGCAAAACAAGAAATAACAAGCGTTGATGAGGAAGTGGACAAAGGGAACCCTCGTGCACTGTTGGTGACCATGTAAATTGGTGCAGCTACTATGGGAAACAGTGTGGAGGTTCCTAAAAATATCCATAGCGGTACCACATGACCCAGCGTTCTTTTTCATACACAGCAGTGGAACTCCCTTCAGGATACCGGACCTGTTCCCAATGCATACAACACCAAGCAATTCTCCAACACCAGCAGGGTTTCTGAGAACTCAACTCTGAGGATATCTGCCTGGACGCAGCACAAGATTCCCCAGGGTAAGGTTTCTATCCTCAAGACTGCCCTCCACCCCCAACTCCAGAGCCCGGTTGCCAGGCCCATGCAATTAGCTTGTGCTTCCCACCTACATACAGGCTAGGATTGGAAGTTCCAACGACCTCCCCCTTAGTAAGTACTGCCCAAGTTGCTAGGGTGCCTCAGCAGCTCAGGAAAACACGTTTACCAGTTTAACAAAGACTATCATAAAGGACACAGCAGCGCACGCGCGCGCTTCACACGCACACGCACGCGCACACACGGCAAGGTCCCAAGTAAAGGAGCTTCTGTCCTCCCGGGACTTGGGGAATGGCATGGTGGCATGTGCAGGCGACCTGGTTCCCCAAGCATGGAAGCTCTGACAGAGAAGCAGGAGATGAGAGAGAGAGAGCTTTGCTCTTCTCATAGGGTTCTGTGAGGGCTTCACTGCAGAGTCATGGCTGACTAAATCGCTGGCCATTGCTGATTCAACCTCCAGCCCTCATCCCTTTCCTCTTCCTTCCCTGGGGGCTGGAGGCTGCAAGTTCCCACCCGCTAACCACAAGCCTGGAGCCCCTGGCGACCAGCCTCTACCCTGGGCTAGGGCCCCAAAGCCTCTGCATTAACCTAACGAGACACCCATTGGACAGTTGTGGCTCAGAAGGATTTTCAGGAACTGCGGATGAGGAGCAAGAATACCTAGGAAATGAACAAAATATTAGCAAAAACAAATTCAAAAATACATCAAGGGGATCAAACACCCTGATCAAGTGGGATTCATCCCAGGGATGCAAGGATGGTGACAGCATTCGAAAATCCATCCACACCATCCACCACATAAACAGAAAGAAAGACAAAAACCACGCGATCGTCTCCACAGATGCTGAAAAAGCATCCGACAAAATGCAACATCCACTCACGATAAAAACTCTCAACCAAGTGGGTATACAGGGCGAGCACCTCAACCTAATAAAGGCCGTATATGACAAAACCCACAGCCAACGTCATACTCAACAGCGAGAGGCTGAAAGCCGTTCCTCTGAGATGGGGAACGAGACAGGGGTGCCCACTCTCCCCACCGTTATTCAACACAGTCCCGGGGGTCCCAGCCACGGCAATTAGAACAGACAAAGAAATACAAGGAATCCAGACTGGTAAAGAAGCAGCTAGGCGGTCACCATCTGCAGATGACACGATACTGTACGTAAGGAAACCCTGAAGAACCCACTCCAAAACTGCTACAACTGATAACCGGAATACAGCAGAGCTGCGGGACACAAAATCAACACACAGAAATCTGAGGCTTTCCTGTACACTAACAGTGAACCAAAGGAGAGGGAAATCAGGAAAACAATTCCATTCACAACTGCATCAAAAAGAATAAAATGCCTAGGAATAAACCTAACCAAGGAAGCGAAAGACCTATACCCTGAAAACGATAAGACACTCTTAAGAGAAATTAAAGAGGATGCTAACAAATGGAAACTCATCCACGCTCTTGGCTAGGAAGAATAAATATCGTCAGAATGGCCATCCTGCCCAAAGCAATCTACAGATCGGGTGCAGTCCCTATCAAATCACCAACAGCATTCTTCCACGTACTGGAACAAATACTTCAAAAATTCATATGGAAACGCCAAAGATCCCGAATAGCCATAGCAATCCTGAGAAGGAAGAAGAAAGCATGTCTGTGTGTGTGTGTGTGTGTGTGTGTGTGTGTGTGTGTGGTGTGTGTGTGTGTGTGTGGTGTGTGTGTGTGGTCTGTGTGTGTGTGTGTGTGGTGGGTGTGTGTGTGTGTGGTGTGTGTGTGTGGTGGGTGTGTGTGTGTGGTGTGTGTGTGTGGTGTGTGTGTGGGGGTGTGTGTGTGTGTGTGGGGTGTGTGTATGTGTGTGTGTGTGTGTGTGTGGTCTGTGTGTGTGGGGTGTGTGTGTGTGTGTGTGTGTGTGGTGTGTGTGTGTGTGGTGTGTGTGTGTGGTGTGTGTGTGTGTGATGTGTGTGTGTGTGGGGGTGGGGTGTGTGTGGGGTGTGTGTATGTGTGTGTGTGTGTGTGTGTGTGTGGTGTGTGTGTGCGGTCTGTGTGTGTGCGGTCTGTGTGTGTAGGGTGTGTGTGTGTGTGTGTGTGTGGTGTGTGTGTGGGTGTGTGTGGTGTGTGTGTGTGGTGTGTGTGTGTGTGGTGTGTGTGTGTGGTGTGTGTGTGTGTGTGTGTGTGTGTCTGTGTGTGTGTGTGTGTGTGTGTGTGTGTGGGTGCGGTATCTCGCTCCCCAACATCAAGCTCTACTACAAAGCCACAGTCTTGATCAAGACAGTTTGCTCCTGGCACTAGAACAGAGCCACAGACGGGTGGAACAGAATAAGAGACTCCAGACATTAACCCAAACATATGTGGTCAATTAATATATGATGAGGGAGCCGGGGACATACAATGGGGAAATGACACTCTCTTCAACAGACGGTGCTGGCAAAACTGGACAGCTACACGTAAGAGAATGAAACTGGATCACTGTCTAACCCCATACAGAAGAGTAAATTCGAAATGGATCCAAGACCTGAATGTGAGTCATGAAACCATAAAACTCTCAGAAAAAAAACATATAGGCACAAATCTCCTGGACATAAACATGAGCAACTTCTTCAAGAACATAACCTCCCCGGGCAAGGGAAGCAAGAGCAAAAATGAACTGGTGGGACTACATCAAGCTGAAAAGCTTCTGTACAGCAAAGGACACCCTCAATAGAACAAAAAGGTACCCTAAAGTATATGCGAGAATATATTCATCAATGACAGATCCGATAAAGGGTTGACATCCAAAATACATAAAGAGCTCACGCACCTCAACAGACAAGAAAAGCAAATAATCCCATTAAAAAATGGGCAGAGGATCTGAACAGACACTTCTCCAAAGAAGAAATTGAGGTGGCCAGCAGGCACATGAAAAGATCCTCCACACCGCCAATCCTCAGAGAAATGCAAATTAAAACCACCATGAGATATCACCTCACACCAGTCAGGATGGCCACCATCGGGAAGACACACAACAACAGACGGTGGCGAGGATGTGGAGAGAGGGGAACCCTCCGACACTGCTGGTGGGAATGGACATCTCAGCTCAACCATTGTGGAAAGCAGTATGGAGGTTCCTCAGGAAGCTCAAAATAGAAATACCACTTGACCCGGGAATTCCACTTCTAGGAATTTACCCTAAGAGTGTAGCAGCCCAGTTTGAAAAAGACAGATGCGCCCCTATGCTTATCGCAGCGCTATTTACAAGAGCCGAGAAATGGAAGCAACCTAAGTGTCCATCAGCAGGTGAATGGATAAAGAAGACGTGGTACATATGATACACAATGGAGTATCACTCAGCCATAAGAAGAAAACAAATCCTACCGTTGGCAACAACACGGATGGAGCTAGAGGGTATTATGACTATGCTCAGTGAAATAAGCCAGGCGGAGAAAGACAAGTACCAAGGGATTTCACTCATATGTGGAGTATAAGAACAAAGAGAAACTGAAGGAACAAAACAGCAGCAGAATCACAGAACCTAAGAATGGACTAACAGTTACCAAATGGAAAGGGACTGGGGAGGATGGGTGGGAAGGGAGGGATAACGGTGGGGAAAAAGAAAGGAGGCCTTACGATTATTAGCATGTATAATGTGGGGCGGGGTGGGGGGGGCGCGCATAGGGAGGACTGTGCGACACAGAGCAGACGAGTAGTGATTCTACAGCATCCTACTACACTGATGGACAGTGACTGTCACGGGGTTTGTGGGGGCGGACTTGGTGAAGGGGGGAGTCGAGGAAACATAATGTTCTTCATGTAACTGTAGATTAAGGATAACAAAATGAATAAACATAAGAAAATGACAGTAAGAAAATAAAAAGTGTTTCCCAGTTTACTGTGTTGTGTTACTCGTATACCAGACACAGGCCCCAAAACGAGACCAAAGAGAAAAATCTGGGCCGCCAGGCTCAGTGAGAACGTGGAATGTTGCTATGCTGAAACCTGGTGGTCCCTGACCTACGATTTCCGGGAAGCGAAGAAAGAACCTGCCCGCTAGCTAGAAAGGGAAGTCACGCGGACGGTCCCCTCCTCGGAATCTGTCACCCGCCTGGCTGGCCATGGCGGAGGAAGCATGTCTGGCTCCAGGCCTCCCAGAGAAGATGGGAAGGCCCGGGGCGAGGGCGGGCGGCGCCCCGGCAGCCCCGGCCTCAGGGACCGCGGGGGCACAGCATTGGCCGCCGCGCCCCGGGTCCCAAGCGCGTGCAGAGGCGACACCCGGGCGGGCGTAGCTCTGACAGACGCGAGCACTGCGGCCCTGAATGGTCTGCGTGGTGGTCTGGCTGGCCCTGACACCTGCACGGCCCTCGGCGGGCAGTCCCGGGGGTGGGGGGGGCTGGGGACACTACTGGGGTTGGCGTGGGGCCCACGCCCTGTGACACTGGGCCAGGGTCTCCTCTGGGTGGGGCTGGTGTGCTCACGGCAGTGGGGGCTCCCCTCCCCCCTGGGTGACATCACGGTTGCCCGGGCGGCTGCTCTGTGATGCGTCCCCTGGCTGACCTATCAGAGGCTGCCCTAGCTGGGCAACTCCGTGCGCGCTGAGGAGGTCTGAGGAGGAGTTGGAAGCTCTCCCTAGCTTCGTACCCTATTCTCATGCCTGTCTCAAACGAAGGACCTATGGACACCACGCCGCTGGGGCCGGACTCTGACGCGGAGGGCGAGCCTCTGAACACCATGCCGCCCCCGTGGGCCGCCGCCGCCCTGGGGCCGGACTCTGACACGGCCGGCGAGCCCATGGACACCACGCCGCCGCCGTGGGCCGCCGCCGCCCTGGGGCCGGACTCTGACACGGCCGGCGAGCCCATGGACACCACGCCGCCGCCGTGGGCCGCCGCCGCCCTGGGGCCGGACTCTGACACGGCCGGCGAGCCCATGGACACCACGCCGCCGCCGTGGGCCGCCGCCGCCCTGGGGCCGGACTCTGACACGGCCGGCGAGCCCATGGACACCACGCCGCCGCCGTGGGCCGCCGCCGCCCTGGGGCCGGACTCTGACACGGCCGGCCAGCCCATGGACACCACGCCGCCGCCGTGGGCCGCCGCCGCCCTGGGGCCGGACTCTGACACGGCCGGCCAGCCCATGGACACCACGCCGCCGCCGTGGGCCGCCGGCCCGGGGCCCGACTCTGACACGGCCGGCGCGCCTATGCGCACCACTGCGCCCCTGCGGGCCATCTTCCGGTCCCCACCGGCCCGATGCCACACGTGGCACAACCGCCGGGCTCAGCCCTACCCCCGACGACGGTGACGCGCTGGACACGCCGCCACCCTTGCGGCCGTCTACCGGTCTCCCCCAGCCCCGTACAAGGCCCATGTCCTTTTGTTGGCGCTTCCTATCCTCCCTGCTATCCATTAAAGAAAGTCTTTCCCAGATCTGTGTGGGTGTATTGTATTTTCCCACTAAACCCTGTTCTTGCTAATATGCCTCTGGCTGTCTTTACTCTTTCACTCTGCTACAGAGGAAGAACTCACATACACGAGTGATAACGCTTTGAGCCACACCGAACAATGTAACATGCCCCACGCCCCAGTGACCGGGATGTGGAAGTAGCCGCGTTTTATGACTGTGCGTGCTCCACGCGAGGCCTGCGTGCTGAGCGTTTAAGGGATGACAGCCCAGGGGGAGGCAAGTCCAGAGGAGGGAGACCGGGTTGGCTAACGAGGCCCCTTCCCTCTTCTCTGCCACTGCTCTGAGCTCGCCGCAGGCTAGGGAATCCCTGCTGTGACACAGAAAACCACTCTTTTCATTTTGGTTCTTAAACATGTTTAATTCTGTGTGTGTGTGTGTGTGTGTGTGTGTGTGGGTGTGTGTGTGTGTGCGCGTGCGTGTGCGTGTACCACTGCCCCTATCGGTCTAAAAGTAACAAAGAAATGCGCGATAGAGCGAACAACTTGCAAACAGTGACCAGAAAGAGTAAACTTTTCCACTAGCCTCTGGGGATATAGATATCCCAAGTGTTTCTATGCAATTGTAGAAAGATTTTGCTGGAAATCTCGCTGGGACCACTCTGAACCATCACGTTAGTTAAGGCAATAAGCCAGGACAGGAGAGCAGCAAAGAGCACCCACGGTGCGTCTCCTACGTATAAGGCCAAGGGGTACAGGCTTTAATTCTACCACCTCACTTCATCTCACCATGACTGACGTGGGGTGACCCTTACGCACCACCTTCATACATGAGTAAAAAGTTACTTCAGAATCACTTCCCTTGACAGAACATAAATAAATGCAAGGACATCAACATTCCTCGAATTCCTGCCACCGCCACCCAACTCTTTATGCTCAGCACCCTTTCCACACCAACAGAAAACACAGCTCTAAATGCTACTATTCCATTTCAGATAGACCTCACTCACATCTAAATGCCTAAATGCACTGAAACTCCACCTCCACCTTGACAACAGAGGGGAGCAGTTTCCCCGCGAGCTAGCTGGCCTGCCACCTCAGCAAGCCCACGGGCCACTAGCCCACACCAGCCCCGCGTCTCCCCAAGAAGGCGGCTCACTGAACCTGCGACTACACATGCTCTCTGGAGATGGGCGGCCAAGCAGGGCCACCCAGGTGACATCGGCGCGCAGGCACACAGACCTACTACTGGGCGTGCACCTGCCTCGGCCCCAGCAGGCCGGCCGGGGTGCTCCCTGTGTGGGGCCTCGGATCTGCCCCGCAGCTCACGCAGCCGCCCCGGCAGGGCCAGCGCCAGGGCAGAGCACCCGGAGGGCCCCAGCCCGCACTGGTTAGAGAGTCCAGCCGGCCATCTACACCCAGCGGACTCGGGCCACCTACCCAGGTGTTCCAACCCACGGCCACTCCTCTCAAGACCCAAACACACAGCTAACTCACAGAAACAAACACAAGGAATCAAGACTGAGAAGGAGACAGAGGAATGACTGCGCGCCTAGTGACGGTACGTTGACAAAAATGGACAAAATAAATAAACAGATAGATTGAGACAGATACATGAGATAGATGGATAGATTAGATCAGACTGACAGATGAGATAGAATGATAGGTTACATAGACCATATAGATACATATAGAGAGATTAGACAGACTAGGCAGACAGATTAGATAGATGATACATGATAGATCAGGTGGACAGATTAGACAGACACCTATAGATACACATAGATAGATGACAGGTAGATAGATTGATAAAGATGACAGACTAGATAGATGATATAGATACATACAGGTTAGATAGCCACATTGATATAGATACATATAGATGACAGATAACAGACAGATAGGTGGTAGATTAGATAGTTTGGATAGATAGACACAGAGATGACAGTAGATAGATGAGAGTAGAGAGATCAGATAGATAAGATAGACAGATAGACAGACAGACAGACAGACAGACAGACAGGTAAGAAAGCATAATACTCAACAAAGCTATTGCTCATAACCAGGAGAGCAACGATGAAAGCACAGAGAAGAACTACAAGCGAAAAGGAGACAGAAATCAACTTGAAGAAGTGCCATAAGGACACAGCTATCAATTATCACAGTAAAGGGAAAGACTTTAAATGCTCCAAACAAAAGACACAGGGTTGAATGAATGGATGAAAACTCAAGACCGCCTACGTGCTCCCTTACTGGAGGCTCACTTGAGATCCAAGCACACAGACAAACTACAAGTTGAAGGGGTGGGAAAAGGTACCCTATCCAAGTGAAACTGAAACTGAAAAAGAAAAAAAAAAAATTAAAGATGGCTTGGTGGGATTAAAGACGGCAGGCAGTGTGAGAGGGGAGGCAGAAACCTCCTCCGAAAACCACATACATGCATACGTACATACAATGTGGAAACATCACAACTACACCAGATCCTGGAAGAGAAGCAGGAGAGGAGGCTGCCGCGGCAGGCCGTCACCTCAAGGTGAAGGGTGACGTACCAAAGCCGTGATCCGGAGGGACCCGGCAGGCCCTTCCCGCACCCGAGCTCACCGGAGGGAGGAAGAGAAACGGAAACGGGGAGGCGGGTGGAGGCCTAGGACTGCTCGACACCCAGCCCTGGAGATCTGCTCCGGGAGCACGGACCTACCTCACATGATGCTCTGGAGGACCGGTGGGGTTGGAAAGCAAAGACAGGCGGAGCACTTGGAGAGACTTGAGGTTCCTGCCACTCGCGCAACACAGGGATCCACATCCGGCTGCTGTGGGATGAAAGAAAGGCGGGCAGTCTGAGAGACTTCCTAACAGCGAGAGAGCTGCTAAAGGGGCAAGGGTTGCACAGAGCTTGCCGCTCGGGAGAAAGCACAGGTGCGCAAACCTGTCCGGGTGCACTTTGCCCAGCAGGTGGGGGAACTTTTAGGAGCTCCGGGCGCTCCACCCACCCTGGCTGCCTACGCAGCTCCAAGGCCCCCCACCGTAATGTGACTGATAACACAACACGGCGGCCTGCTGCACCTTCCTCCCCTGCCAGCACCGGCTCGCAAACCGGCTGCTCCCCTCCATCGCGCCAGGCCAGCGACAGGACGGCCCCACCTATGGCAGCCACGGGTGCAAAGCACAGAGGCTTCTCCCCGCGTGCTCCGCAAACTGGCCCTGGCGGTGGACACAGGCACTGCGGCCGGGAAGCAGGAAAGACCTCTTCCCTCCCGCGGGCACCAGCGCCGCCCCCGTGACCCCTGCCTGCCATCACCCCAAGGGCTGAGCAGCTCCAGAGGGAAAAGCTTCTGGGCGCTGTACAGGGCGCCACCTACAAATACGAAACGTCAAAGCCAAAGGAACCTGGTAACAGGACTCGATCCATCTTTGTGAGAGGGATCCCCACATAAAAATCAGAAACATGCTCATGGAGCTCCAGCAAAAAGTTGCCCCTGTCTCTTGGGCATAATTCTGTCTCTGTCTCTGTCTCTCTCTCTCTCTCTCTCTCTCTCTCTCTCCCAGGAGCACTTTGGAGGCCTTGTTCTGAAAGGGATGCTGGGGCAGCCCAGCAGGAACGGGCACAGCTCTCAGATCCACCCCGGCCAGTGCCAGGGCAGTCCCACACGGGGCCTGACCGAACTGCATCGGGGGGACGCCGCACGTGTAACTCCGCAGGAAATAACAGTGCCGCACACTAGCCTTCCCATGAATGGCTAGTGGCTAGGTGGCTCCACCGATACCAGGTGACGTCCACATCCCGGGCCTTACCTCCGTGGCAACCTTTTTTCCCCGTGAACCTTGAAAGCAGCACATGGAAAGATACTTACTACCAGTCTCCACCATCTCACCTCTCAGTTTAGGCTCGATGTTCCTCTATCACATCTTCTCCTCTTCGTTCCAGTTTTCTGGGCGCGTTGGTGTTCTGAGGGAAAAAAAAAAAAATTGACTCAGAGTTGGAATGAGATGGCAGGGGGTAGAAGATTCTGTTTAAAAACCATCAGTAGAACACAGACATCCGACAGTATGGGAGGACAGATTCATAGATGGCATATCCGATAAGGGGTTGATGACATCTAAAATACGTATGAAGTGCCCACGCACCTCCACACAGAAAAAGCAAATAATCCAATTAAAACATGGGCAGAGGATCTGAACAGACACTTCTCCAAAGAAGAAATTCAGGTGGCCAACAGGCACATGAAAAGATCCTCCACACCGCCAATCCTCAGAGAAATGCAAATTAAAACCACCATGAGATATCACCTCACACCAGTCAGGATGGCCACCATCGGGAAGACACACAACAACAGACGGTGGCGAGGATGTGGAGAGAGGGGAACCCTCCGACACTGCTGGTGGGAATGCACATCTCAGCTCAACCATTGTGGAAAGCAGTATGGAGGTTCCTCAAAAACCAGAAAAGTACAAATACCATTTGACCCAGGAATTCCACTCCCAGCAATGTACCCTAAGAATGCAGGAGCCTAGTTTGAAAAAGACACACGCACCCCTATGTCTATCACAGCACTACGCACAATAGCCAAGAAATGGAAGCAACGTGAGTGTCCGTCAGTAGGCGGATGGATAAAGAAGAGGTGGTACATATGCAAGATGGAATATTATTCAGCCGTAAGAAGAAAAGAAATCCTACCGTTTGCGACAACACGGATGGAGCTAGAGGGTATTATGCTCAGTGAAATGAGCAGGATGGAGAAAGACAAGCATCAGATGACTTCACTCATCTGTGGGGTAAAAGAACAAAGCAGAAACTAAAGGAGCAAAACGGCAGCAGACTCACAGAACCCAAGAGTGGACTAACAGTTACCAAAGGGAAAGGGACTGGGGAGGATGGGTGGGGAGGGAGGGATAAGTGGGGAAAAGGGGCATTACGGCTCGCACACATAACGTAGGGGGTGGGGCGGCGGGGGTGCCGGGGCCCGGGGAAGGCAGCATAACACAGAGAAGACAGGTAGGGATTCTACAGCGTCTTACGACGCCGAAGGGCAGTGACTGTAATGGGGTAAGGGGTGGGGGGGACTTGATAAGATAGTGGGAGGGGGAGTCCAGTAACCATGTTGCTCATGTAATTGTACATTAACGGTCACACACACGCAAAAATCACAACGAGCTATCACCTCACACCAGTCAGAATGGCTAGTACCAAAAGAAGAGAAAAAAAAAAACAAAAAAAAGCAAAACAAGAAATAACAAGCGTTGATGAGGAAGTGGACAAAGGGAACCCTCGTGCACTGTTGGTGACCATGTAAATTGGTGCAGCTACTATGGGAAACAGTGTGGAGGTTCCTAAAAATATCCATAGCGGTACCACATGACCCAGCGTTCTTTTTCATACACAGCAGTGGAACTCCCTTCAGGATACCGGACCTGTTCCCAATGCATACAACACCAAGCAATTCTCCAACACCAGCAGGGTTTCTGAGAACTCAACTCTGAGGATATCTGCCTGGACGCAGCACAAGATTCCCCAGGGTAAGGTTTCTATCCTCAAGACTGCCCTCCACCCCCAACTCCAGAGCCCGGTTGCCAGGCCCATGCAATTAGCTTGTGCTTCCCACCTACATACAGGCTAGGATTGGAAGTTCCAACGACCTCCCCCTTAGTAAGTACTGCCCAAGTTGCTAGGGTGCCTCAGCAGCTCAGGAAAACACGTTTACCAGTTTAACAAAGACTATCATAAAGGACACAGCAGCGCACGCGCGCGCTTCACACGCACACGCACGCGCACACACGGCAAGGTCCCAAGTAAAGGAGCTTCTGTCCTCCCGGGACTTGGGGAATGGCATGGTGGCATGTGCAGGCGACCTGGTTCCCCAAGCATGGAAGCTCTGACAGAGAAGCAGGAGATGAGAGAGAGAGAGCTTTGCTCTTCTCATAGGGTTCTGTGAGGGCTTCACTGCAGAGTCATGGCTGACTAAATCGCTGGCCATTGCTGATTCAACCTCCAGCCCTCATCCCTTTCCTCTTCCTTCCCTGGGGGCTGGAGGCTGCAAGTTCCCACCCGCTAACCACAAGCCTGGAGCCCCTGGCGACCAGCCTCTACCCTGGGCTAGGGCCCCAAAGCCTCTGCATTAACCTAACGAGACACCCATTGGACAGTTGTGGCTCAGAAGGATTTTCAGGAACTGCGGATGAGGAGCAAGAATACCTAGGAAATGAACAAAATATTAGCAAAAACAAATTCAAAAATACATCAAGGGGATCAAACACCCTGATCAAGTGGGATTCATCCCAGGGATGCAAGGATGGTGACAGCATTCGAAAATCCATCCACACCATCCACCACATAAACAGAAAGAAAGACAAAAACCACGCGATCGTCTCCACAGATGCTGAAAAAGCATCCGACAAAATGCAACATCCACTCACGATAAAAACTCTCAACCAAGTGGGTATACAGGGCGAGCACCTCAACCTAATAAAGGCCGTATATGACAAAACCCACAGCCAACGTCATACTCAACAGCGAGAGGCTGAAAGCCGTTCCTCTGAGATGGGGAACGAGACAGGGGTGCCCACTCTCCCCACCGTTATTCAACACAGTCCCGGGGGTCCCAGCCACGGCAATTAGAACAGACAAAGAAATACAAGGAATCCAGACTGGTAAAGAAGCAGCTAGGCGGTCACCATCTGCAGATGACACGATACTGTACGTAAGGAAACCCTGAAGAATCCACTCCAAAACTGCTACAACTGATAACCGGAATACAGCAGAGCTGCGGGACACAAAATCAACACACAGAAATCTGAGGCTTTCCTGTACACTAACAGTGAACCAAAGGAGAGGGAAATCAGGAAAACAATTCCATTCACAACTGCATCAAAAAGAATAAAATGCCTAGGAATAAACCTAACCAAGGAAGCGAAAGACCTATACCCTGAAAACGATAAGACACTCTTAAGAGAAATTAAAGAGGATGCTAACAAATGGAAACTCATCCCACGCTCTTGGCTAGGAAGAATAAATATCGTCAGAATGGCCATCCTGCCCAAAGCAATCTACAGATCGGGTGCAGTCCCTATCAAATCACCAACAGCATTCTTCCACGTACTGGAACAAATACTTCAAAAATTCATATGGAAACGCCAAAGATCCCGAATAGCCATAGCAATCCTGAGAAGGAAGAAGAAAGCATGTCTGTGTGTGTGTGTGTGTGTGTGTGTGTGTGGTGTGTGTGTGTGTGTGTGTGGTGTGTGTGTGTGGTCTGTGTGTGTGGTGTGTGTGTGTGTGTGTGGTGGGTGTGTGTGTGTGTGGTGTGTGTGTGTGGTGGGTGTCTGTGTGTGGTGTGTGTGTGTGGTGTGTGTGTGTGGGGGTGTGTGTGTGTGTGGGGTGTGTGTATGTGTGTGTGTGTGTGTGTGTGTGTGTGGTGTGTGTGTGTGTGGTCTGTGTGTGGGGTGTGTGTGTGTGTGTGTGTGTGTGTGGTGTGTGTGTGTGTGTGGTGTCTGTGTGTGGTGTGTGTGTGTGTGTGGGGGTGGGGTGTGTGTGGGGTGTGTGTATGTGTGTGTGTGTGTGTGTGGTGTGTGTATGCGGTCTGTGTGTGTGTGGTCTGTGTGTGTAGGGTGTGTGTGTGTGTGTGTGTGTGTGGTGTGTGTGTGGGTGTGTGTGTGTGGTGTGTGTGTGTGTGGTGTGTGTGTGTGTGTGTGTGTGTGTGTCTGTGTGTGTGTGTGTGTGTGTGGGTGCGGTATCTCGCTCCCCAACATCAAGCTCTACTACAAAGCCACAGTCTTGATCAAGACAGTTTGCTCCTGGCACTAGAACAGAGCCACAGACGGGTGGAACAGAATAAGAGACTCCAGACATTAACCCAAACATATGTGGTCAATTAATATATGATGAGGGAGCCGGGGACATACAATGGGGAAATGACACTCTCTTCAACAGACGGTGCTGGCAAAACTGGACAGCTACACGTAAGAGAATGAAACTGGATCACTGTCTAACCCCATACAGAAGAGTAAATTCGAAATGGATCCAAGACCTGAATGTGAGTCATGAAACCATAAAACTCTCAGAAAAAAAACATATAGGCACAAATCTCCTGGACATAAACATGAGCGACTTCTTCAAGAACATAACCTCCCCGGGCAAGGGAAACAAGAGCAAAAATGAACTGGTGGGACTACATCAAGCTGAAAAGCTTCTGTACAGCAAAGGACACCCTCAATAGAACAAAAAGGTACCCTAAAGTATATGCGAGAATATATTCATCAATGACAGATCCGATAAAGGGTTGACATCCAAAATACATAAAGAGCTCACGCACCTCAACAGACAAGAAAAGCAAATAATCCCATTAAAAAATGGGCAGAGGATCTGAACAGACACTTCTCCAAAGAAGAAATTGAGGTGGCCAGCAGGCACATGAAAAGATCCTCCACACCGCCAATCCTCAGAGAAATGCAAATTAAAACCACCATGAGATATCACCTCACACCAGTCAGGATGGCCACCATCGGGAAGACACACAACAACAGACGGTGGCGAGGATGTGGAGAGAGGGGAACCCTCCGACACTGCTGGTGGGAATGGACATCTCAGCTCAACCATTGTGGAAAGCAGTATGGAGGTTCCTCAGGAAGCTCAAAATAGAAATACCACTTGACCCGGGAATTCCACTTCTAGGAATTTACCCTAAGAGTGTAGCAGCCCAGTTTGAAAAAGACAGATGCGCCCCTATGCTTATCGCAGCGCTATTTACAAGAGCCGAGAAATGGAAGCAACCTAAGTGTCCATCAGCAGGTGAATGGATAAAGAAGACGTGGTACATATGATACACAATGGAGTATCACTCAGCCATAAGAAGAAAACAAATCCTACCGTTGGCAACAACACGGATGGAGCTAGAGGGTATTATGACTATGCTCAGTGAAATAAGCCAGGCGGAGAAAGACAAGTACCAAGGGATTTCACTCATATGTGGAGTATAAGAACAAAGAGAAACTGAAGGAACAAAACAGCAGCAGAATCACAGAACCTAAGAATGGACTAACAGTTACCAAATGGAAAGGGACTGGGGAGGATGGGTGGGAAGGGAGGGATAACGGTGGGGAAAAAGAAAGGAGGCCTTACGATTATTAGCATGTATAATGTGGGGCGGGGTGGGGGGGGCGCGCATAGGGAGGACTGTGCGACACAGAGCAGACGAGTAGTGATTCTACAGCATCCTACTACACTGATGGACAGTGACTGTCACGGGGTTTGTGGGGGCGGACTTGGTGAAGGGGGGAGTCGAGGAAACATAATGTTCTTCATGTAACTGTAGATTAAGGATAACAAAATGAATAAACATAAGAAAATGACAGTAAGAAAATAAAAAGTGTTTCCCAGTTTACTGTGTTGTGTTACTCGTATACCAGACACAGGCCCCAAAACGAGACCAAAGAGAAAAATCTGGGCCGCCAGGCTCAGTGAGAACGTGGAATGTTGCTATGCTGAAACCTGGTGGTCCCTGACCTACGATTTCCGGGAAGCGAAGAAAGAACCTGCCCGCTAGCTAGAAAGGGAAGTCACGCGGACGGTCCCCTCCTCGGAATCTGTCACCCGCCTGGCTGGCCATGGCGGAGGAAGCATGTCTGGCTCCAGGCCTCCCAGAGAAGATGGGAAGGCCCGGGGCGAGGGCGGGCGGCGCCCCGGCAGCCCCGGCCTCAGGGACCGCGGGGGCACAGCATTGGCCGCCGCGCCCCGGGTCCCAAGCGCGTGCAGAGGCGACACCCGGGCGGGCGTAGCTCTGACAGACGCGAGCACTGCGGCCCTGAATGGTCTGCGTGGTGGTCTGGCTGGCCCTGACACCTGCACGGCCCTCGGCGGGCAGTCCCGGGGGTGGGGGGGGCTGGGGACACTACTGGGGTTGGCGTGGGGCCCACGCCCTGTGACACTGGGCCAGGGTCTCCTCTGGGTGGGGCTGGTGTGCTCACGGCAGTGGGGGCTCCCCTCCCCCCTGGGTGACATCACGGTTGCCCGGGCGGCTGCTCTGTGATGCGTCCCCTGGCTGACCTATCAGAGGCTGCCCTAGCTGGGCAACTCCGTGCGCGCTGAGGAGGTCTGAGGAGGAGTTGGAAGCTCTCCCTAGCTTCGTACCCTATTCTCATGCCTGTCTCAAACGAAGGACCTATGGACACCACGCCGCTGGGGCCGGACTCTGACGCGGAGGGCGAGCCTCTGAACACCATGCCGCCCCCGTGGGCCGCCGCCGCCCTGGGGCCGGACTCTGACACGGCCGGCGAGCCCATGGACACCACGCCGCCGCCGTGGGCCGCCGCCGCCCTGGGGCCGGACTCTGACACGGCCGGCGAGCCCATGGACACCACGCCGCCGCCGTGGGCCGCCGCCGCCCTGGGGCCGGACTCTGACACGGCCGGCGAGCCCATGGACACCACGCCGCCGCCGTGGGCCGCCGCCGCCCTGGGGCCGGACTCTGACACGGCCGGCGAGCCCATGGACACCACGCCGCCGCCGTGGGCCGCCGCCGCCCTGGGGCCGGACTCTGACACGGCCGGCCAGCCCATGGACACCACGCCGCCGCCGTGGGCCGCCGCCGCCCTGGGGCCGGACTCTGACACGGCCGGCCAGCCCATGGACACCACGCCGCCGCCGTGGGCCGCCGGCCCGGGGCCCGACTCTGACACGGCCGGCGCGCCTATGCGCACCACTGCGCCCCTGCGGGCCATCTTCCGGTCCCCACCGGCCCGATGCCACACGTGGCACAACCGCCGGGCTCAGCCCTACCCCCGACGACGGTGACGCGCTGGACACGCCGCCACCCTTGCGGCCGTCTACCGGTCTCCCCCAGCCCCGTACAAGGCCCATGTCCTTTTGTTGGCGCTTCCTATCCTCCCTGCTATCCATTAAAGAAAGTCTTTCCCAGATCTGTGTGGGTGTATTGTATTTTCCCACTAAACCCTGTTCTTGCTAATATGCCTCTGGCTGTCTTTACTCTTTCACTCTGCTACAGAGGAAGAACTCACATACACGAGTGATAACGCTTTGAGCCACACCGAACAATGTAACATGCCCCACGCCCCAGTGACTGGGATGTGGAAGTAGCCGCGTTTTATGACTGTGCGTGCTCCACGCGAGGCCTGCGTGCTGAGCGTTTAAGGGATGACAGCCCAGGGGGAGGCAAGTCCAGAGGAGGGAGACCGGGTTGGCTAACGAGGCCCCTTCCCTCTTCTCTGCCACTGCTCTGAGCTCGCCGCAGGCTAGGGAATCCCTGCTGTGACACAGAAAACCACTCTTTTCATTTTGGTTCTTAAACATGTTTAATTCTGTGTGTGTGTGTGTGTGTGTGTGTGTGTGGGTGTGTGTGTGTGTGCGCGTGCGTGTGCGTGTACCACTGCCCCTATCGGTCTAAAAGTAACAAAGAAATGCGCGATAGAGCGAACAACTTGCAAACAGTGACCAGAAAGAGTAAACTTTTCCACTAGCCTCTGGGGATATAGATATCCCAAGTGTTTCTATGCAATTGTAGAAAGATTTTGCTGGAAATCTCGCTGGGACCACTCTGAACCATCACGTTAGTTAAGGCAATAAGCCAGGACAGGAGAGCAGCAAAGAGCACCCACGGTGCGTCTCCTACGTATAAGGCCAAGGGGTACAGGCTTTAATTCTACCACCTCACTTCATCTCACCATGACTGACGTGGGGTGACCCTTACGCACCACCTTCATACATGAGTAAAAAGTTACTTCAGAATCACTTCCCTTGACAGAACATAAATAAATGCAAGGACATCAACATTCCTCGAATTCCTGCCACCGCCACCCAACTCTTTATGCTCAGCACCCTTTCCACACCAACAGAAAACACAGCTCTAAATGCTACTATTCCATTTCAGATAGACCTCACTCACATCTAAATGCCTAAATGCACTGAAACTCCACCTCCACCTTGACAACAGAGGGGAGCAGTTTCCCCGCGAGCTAGCTGGCCTGCCACCTCAGCAAGCCCACGGGCCACTAGCCCACACCAGCCCCGCGTCTCCCCAAGAAGGCGGCTCACTGAACCTGCGACTACACATGCTCTCTGGAGATGGGCGGCCAAGCAGGGCCACCCAGGTGACATCGGCGCGCAGGCACACAGACCTACTACTGGGCGTGCACCTGCCTCGGCCCCAGCAGGCCGGCCGGGGTGCTCCCTGTGTGGGGCCTCGGATCTGCCCTGCAGCTCACGCAGCCGCCCCGGCAGGGCCAGCGCCAGGGCAGAGCACCCGGAGGGCCCCAGCCCGCACTGGTTAGAGAGTCCAGCCGGCCATCTACACCCAGCGGACTCGGGCCACCTACCCAGGTGTTCCAACCCACGGCCACTCCTCTCAAGACCCAAACACACAGCTAACTCACAGAAACAAACACAAGGAATCAAGACTGAGAAGGAGACAGAGGAATGACTGCGCGCCTAGTGACGGTACGTTGACAAAAATGGACAAAATAAATAAACAGATAGATTGAGACAGATACATGAGATAGATGGATAGATTAGATCAGACTGACAGATGAGATAGAATGATAGGTTACATAGACCATATAGATACATATAGAGAGATTAGACAGACTAGGCAGACAGATTAGATAGATGATACATGATAGATCAGGTGGACAGATTAGACAGACACCTATAGATACACATAGATAGATGACAGGTAGATAGATTGATAAAGATGACAGACTAGATAGATGATATAGATACATACAGGTTAGATAGCCACATTGATATAGATACATATAGATGACAGATAACAGACAGATAGGTGGTAGATTAGATAGTTTGGATAGATAGACACAGAGATGACAGTAGATAGATGAGAGTAGAGAGATCAGATAGATAAGATAGACAGATAGACAGACAGACAGACAGACAGACAGACAGGTAAGAAAGCATAATACTCAACAAAGCTATTGCTCATAACCAGGAGAGCAACGATGAAAGCACAGAGAAGAACTACAAGCGAAAAGGAGACAGAAATCAACTTGAAGAAGTGCCATAAGGACACAGCTATCAATTATCACAGTAAAGGGAAAGACTTTAAATGCTCCAAACAAAAGACACAGGGTTGAATGAATGGATGAAAACTCAAGACCGCCTACGTGCTCCCTTACTGGAGGCTCACTTGAGATCCAAGCACACAGACAAACTACAAGTTGAAGGGGTGGGAAAAGGTACCCTATCCAAGTGAAACTGAAACTGAAAAAGAAAAAAAAAAAATTAAAGATGGCTTGGTGGGATTAAAGACGGCAGGCAGTGTGAGAGGGGAGGCAGAAACCTCCTCCGAAAACCACATACATGCATACGTACATACAATGTGGAAACATCACAACTACACCAGATCCTGGAAGAGAAGCAGGAGAGGAGGCTGCCGCGGCAGGCCGTCACCTCAAGGTGAAGGGTGACGTACCAAAGCCGTGATCCGGAGGGACCCGGCAGGCCCTTCCCGCACCCGAGCTCACCGGAGGGAGGAAGAGAAACGGAAACGGGGAGGCGGGTGGAGGCCTAGGACTGCTCGACACCCAGCCCTGGAGATCTGCTCCGGGAGCACGGACCTACCTCACATGATGCTCTGGAGGACCGGTGGGGTTGGAAAGCAAAGACAGGCGGAGCACTTGGAGAGACTTGAGGTTCCTGCCACTCGCGCAACACAGGGATCCACATCCGGCTGCTGTGGGATGAAAGAAAGGCGGGCAGTCTGAGAGACTTCCTAACAGCGAGAGAGCTGCTAAAGGGGCAAGGGTTGCACAGAGCTTGCCGCTCGGGAGAAAGCACAGGTGCGCAAACCTGTCCGGGTGCACTTTGCCCAGCAGGTGGGGGAACTTTTAGGAGCTCCGGGCGCTCCACCCACCCTGGCTGCCTACGCAGCTCCAAGGCCCCCCACCGTAATGTGACTGATAACACAACACGGCGGCCTGCTGCACCTTCCTCCCCTGCCAGCACCGGCTCGCAAACCGGCTGCTCCCCTCCATCGCGCCAGGCCAGCGACAGGACGGCCCCACCTATGGCAGCCACGGGTGCAAAGCACAGAGGCTTCTCCCCGCGTGCTCCGCAAACTGGCCCTGGCGGTGGACACAGGCACTGCGGCCGGGAAGCAGGAAAGACCTCTTCCCTCCCGCGGGCACCAGCGCCGCCCCCGTGACCCCTGCCTGCCATCACCCCAAGGGCTGAGCAGCTCCAGAGGGAAAAGCTTCTGGGCGCTGTACAGGGCGCCACCTACAAATACGAAACGTCAAAGCCAAAGGAACCTGGTAACAGGACTCGATCCATCTTTGTGAGAGGGATCCCCACATAAAAATCAGAAACATGCTCATGGAGCTCCAGCAAAAAGTTGCCCCTGTCTCTTGGGCATAATTCTGTCTCTGTCTCTGTCTCTCTCTCTCTCTCTCTCTCTCTCTCTCTCCCAGGAGCACTTTGGAGGCCTTGTTCTGAAAGGGATGCTGGGGCAGCCCAGCAGGAACGGGCACAGCTCTCAGATCCACCCCGGCCAGTGCCAGGGCAGTCCCACACGGGGCCTGACCGAACTGCATCGGGGGGACGCCGCACGTGTAACTCCGCAGGAAATAACAGTGCCGCACACTAGCCTTCCCATGAATGGCTAGTGGCTAGGTGGCTCCACCGATACCAGGTGACGTCCACATCCCGGGCCTTACCTCCGTGGCAACCTTTTTTCCCCGTGAACCTTGAAAGCAGCACATGGAAAGATACTTACTACCAGTCTCCACCATCTCACCTCTCAGTTTAGGCTCGATGTTCCTCTATCACATCTTCTCCTCTTCGTTCCAGTTTTCTGGGCGCGTTGGTGTTCTGAGGGAAAAAAAAAAAAATTGACTCAGAGTTGGAATGAGATGGCAGGGGGTAGAAGATTCTGTTTAAAAACCATCAGTAGAACACAGACATCCGACAGTATGGGAGGACAGATTCATAGATGGCATAGCCGATAAGGGGTTGATGACATCTAAAATACGTATGAAGTGCCCACGCACCTCCACACAGAAAAAGCAAATAATCCAATTAAAACATGGGCAGAGGATCTGAACAGACACTTCTCCAAAGAAGAAATTCAGGTGGCCAACAGGCACATGAAAAGATCCTCCACACCGCCAATCCTCAGAGAAATGCAAATTAAAACCACCATGAGATATCACCTCACACCAGTCAGGATGGCCACCATCGGGAAGACACACAACAACAGACGGTGGCGAGGATGTGGAGAGAGGGGAACCCTCCGACACTGCTGGTGGGAATGCACATCTCAGCTCAACCATTGTGGAAAGCAGTATGGAGGTTCCTCAAAAACCAGAAAAGTACAAATACCATTTGACCCAGGAATTCCACTCCCAGCAATGTACCCTAAGAATGCAGGAGCCTAGTTTGAAAAAGACACACGCACCCCTATGTCTATCACAGCACTACGCACAATAGCCAAGAAATGGAAGCAACGTGAGTGTCCGTCAGTAGGCGGATGGATAAAGAAGAGGTGGTACATATGCAAGATGGAATATTATTCAGCCGTAAGAAGAAAAGAAATCCTACCGTTTGCGACAACACGGATGGAGCTAGAGGGTATTATGCTCAGTGAAATGAGCAGGATGGAGAAAGACAAGCATCAGATGACTTCACTCATCTGTGGGGTAAAAGAACAAAGCAGAAACTAAAGGAGCAAAACGGCAGCAGACTCACAGAACCCAAGAGTGGACTAACAGTTACCAAAGGGAAAGGGACTGGGGAGGATGGGTGGGGAGGGAGGGATAAGTGGGGAAAAGGGGCATTACGGCTCGCACACATAACGTAGGGGGTGGGGCGGCGGGGGTGCCGGGGCCCGGGGAAGGCAGCATAACACAGAGAAGACAGGTAGGGATTCTACAGCGTCTTACGACGCCGAAGGGCAGTGACTGTAATGGGGTAAGGGGTGGGGGGGACTTGATAAGATAGTGGGAGGGGGAGTCCAGTAACCATGTTGCTCATGTAATTGTACATTAACGGTCACACACACGCAAAAATCACAACGAGCTATCACCTCACACCAGTCAGAATGGCTAGTACCAAAAGAAGAGAAAAAAAAAAACAAAAAAAAGCAAAACAAGAAATAACAAGCGTTGATGAGGAAGTGGACAAAGGGAACCCTCGTGCACTGTTGGTGACCATGTAAATTGGTGCAGCTACTATGGGAAACAGTGTGGAGGTTCCTAAAAATATCCATAGCGGTACCACATGACCCAGCGTTCTTTTTCATACACAGCAGTGGAACTCCCTTCAGGATACCGGACCTGTTCCCAATGCATACAACACCAAGCAATTCTCCAACACCAGCAGGGTTTCTGAGAACTCAACTCTGAGGATATCTGCCTGGACGCAGCACAAGATTCCCCAGGGTAAGGTTTCTATCCTCAAGACTGCCCTCCACCCCCAACTCCAGAGCCCGGTTGCCAGGCCCATGCAATTAGCTTGTGCTTCCCACCTACATACAGGCTAGGATTGGAAGTTCCAACGACCTCCCCCTTAGTAAGTACTGCCCAAGTTGCTAGGGTGCCTCAGCAGCTCAGGAAAACACGTTTACCAGTTTAACAAAGACTATCATAAAGGACACAGCAGCGCACGCGCGCGCTTCACACGCACACGCACGCGCACACACGGCAAGGTCCCAAGTAAAGGAGCTTCTGTCCTCCCGGGACTTGGGGAATGGCATGGTGGCATGTGCAGGCGACCTGGTTCCCCAAGCATGGAAGCTCTGACAGAGAAGCAGGAGATGAGAGAGAGAGAGCTTTGCTCTTCTCATAGGGTTCTGTGAGGGCTTCACTGCAGAGTCATGGCTGACTAAATCGCTGGCCATTGCTGATTCAACCTCCAGCCCTCATCCCTTTCCTCTTCCTTCCCTGGGGGCTGGAGGCTGCAAGTTCCCACCCGCTAACCACAAGCCTGGAGCCCCTGGCGACCAGCCTCTACCCTGGGCTAGGGCCCCAAAGCCTCTGCATTAACCTAACGAGACACCCATTGGACAGTTGTGGCTCAGAAGGATTTTCAGGAACTGCGGATGAGGAGCAAGAATACCTAGGAAATGAACAAAATATTAGCAAAAACAAATTCAAAAATACATCAAGGGGATCAAACACCCTGATCAAGTGGGATTCATCCCAGGGATGCAAGGATGGTGACAGCATTCGAAAATCCATCCACACCATCCACCACATAAACAGAAAGAAAGACAAAAACCACGCGATCGTCTCCACAGATGCTGAAAAAGCATCCGACAAAATGCAACATCCACTCACGATAAAAACTCTCAACCAAGTGGGTATACAGGGCGAGCACCTCAACCTAATAAAGGCCGTATATGACAAAACCCACAGCCAACGTCATACTCAACAGCGAGAGGCTGAAAGCCGTTCCTCTGAGATGGGGAACGAGACAGGGGTGCCCACTCTCCCCACCGTTATTCAACACAGTCCCGGGGGTCCCAGCCACGGCAATTAGAACAGACAAAGAAATACAAGGAATCCAGACTGGTAAAGAAGCAGCTAGGCGGTCACCATCTGCAGATGACACGATACTGTACGTAAGGAAACCCTGAAGAATCCACTCCAAAACTGCTACAACTGATAACCGGAATACAGCAGAGCTGCGGGACACAAAATCAACACACAGAAATCTGAGGCTTTCCTGTACACTAACAGTGAACCAAAGGAGAGGGAAATCAGGAAAACAATTCCATTCACAACTGCATCAAAAAGAATAAAATGCCTAGGAATAAACCTAACCAAGGAAGCGAAAGACCTATACCCTGAAAACGATAAGACACTCTTAAGAGAAATTAAAGAGGATGCTAACAAATGGAAACTCATCCCACGCTCTTGGCTAGGAAGAATAAATATCGTCAGAATGGCCATCCTGCCCAAAGCAATCTACAGATCGGGTGCAGTCCCTATCAAATCACCAACAGCATTCTTCCACGTACTGGAACAAATACTTCAAAAATTCATATGGAAACGCCAAAGATCCCGAATAGCCATAGCAATCCTGAGAAGGAAGAAGAAAGCATGTCTGTGTGTGTGTGTGTGTGTGTGTGTGTGTGGTGTGTGTGTGTGTGTGTGTGGTGTGTGTGTGTGGTCTGTGTGTGTGGTGTGTGTGTGTGTGTGTGGTGGGTGTGTGTGTGTGTGGTGTGTGTGTGTGGTGGGTGTCTGTGTGTGGTGTGTGTGTGTGGTGTGTGTGTGTGGGGGTGTGTGTGTGTGTGGGGTGTGTGTATGTGTGTGTGTGTGTGTGTGTGTGTGTGGTGTGTGTGTGTGTGGTCTGTGTGTGGGGTGTGTGTGTGTGTGTGTGTGTGTGTGGTGTGTGTGTGTGTGTGGTGTCTGTGTGTGGTGTGTGTGTGTGTGTGGGGGTGGGGTGTGTGTGGGGTGTGTGTATGTGTGTGTGTGTGTGTGTGGTGTGTGTATGCGGTCTGTGTGTGTGTGGTCTGTGTGTGTAGGGTGTGTGTGTGTGTGTGTGTGTGTGGTGTGTGTGTGGGTGTGTGTGTGTGGTGTGTGTGTGTGTGGTGTGTGTGTGTGTGTGTGTGTGTGTGTCTGTGTGTGTGTGTGTGTGTGTGGGTGCGGTATCTCGCTCCCCAACATCAAGCTCTACTACAAAGCCACAGTCTTGATCAAGACAGTTTGCTCCTGGCACTAGAACAGAGCCACAGACGGGTGGAACAGAATAAGAGACTCCAGACATTAACCCAAACATATGTGGTCAATTAATATATGATGAGGGAGCCGGGGACATACAATGGGGAAATGACACTCTCTTCAACAGACGGTGCTGGCAAAACTGGACAGCTACACGTAAGAGAATGAAACTGGATCACTGTCTAACCCCATACAGAAGAGTAAATTCGAAATGGATCCAAGACCTGAATGTGAGTCATGAAACCATAAAACTCTCAGAAAAAAAACATATAGGCACAAATCTCCTGGACATAAACATGAGCGACTTCTTCAAGAACATAACCTCCCCGGGCAAGGGAAACAAGAGCAAAAATGAACTGGTGGGACTACATCAAGCTGAAAAGCTTCTGTACAGCAAAGGACACCCTCAATAGAACAAAAAGGTACCCTAAAGTATATGCGAGAATATATTCATCAATGACAGATCCGATAAAGGGTTGACATCCAAAATACATAAAGAGCTCACGCACCTCAACAGACAAGAAAAGCAAATAATCCCATTAAAAAATGGGCAGAGGATCTGAACAGACACTTCTCCAAAGAAGAAATTGAGGTGGCCAGCAGGCACATGAAAAGATCCTCCACACCGCCAATCCTCAGAGAAATGCAAATTAAAACCACCATGAGATATCACCTCACACCAGTCAGGATGGCCACCATCGGGAAGACACACAACAACAGACGGTGGCGAGGATGTGGAGAGAGGGGAACCCTCCGACACTGCTGGTGGGAATGGACATCTCAGCTCAACCATTGTGGAAAGCAGTATGGAGGTTCCTCAGGAAGCTCAAAATAGAAATACCACTTGACCCGGGAATTCCACTTCTAGGAATTTACCCTAAGAGTGTAGCAGCCCAGTTTGAAAAAGACAGATGCGCCCCTATGCTTATCGCAGCGCTATTTACAAGAGCCGAGAAATGGAAGCAACCTAAGTGTCCATCAGCAGGTGAATGGATAAAGAAGACGTGGTACATATGATACACAATGGAGTATCACTCAGCCATAAGAAGAAAACAAATCCTACCGTTGGCAACAACACGGATGGAGCTAGAGGGTATTATGACTATGCTCAGTGAAATAAGCCAGGCGGAGAAAGACAAGTACCAAGGGATTTCACTCATATGTGGAGTATAAGAACAAAGAGAAACTGAAGGAACAAAACAGCAGCAGAATCACAGAACCTAAGAATGGACTAACAGTTACCAAATGGAAAGGGACTGGGGAGGATGGGTGGGAAGGGAGGGATAACGGTGGGGAAAAAGAAAGGAGGCCTTACGATTATTAGCATGTATAATGTGGGGCGGGGTGGGGGGGGCGCGCATAGGGAGGACTGTGCGACACAGAGCAGACGAGTAGTGATTCTACAGCATCCTACTACACTGATGGACAGTGACTGTCACGGGGTTTGTGGGGGCGGACTTGGTGAAGGGGGGAGTCGAGGAAACATAATGTTCTTCATGTAACTGTAGATTAAGGATAACAAAATGAATAAACATAAGAAAATGACAGTAAGAAAATAAAAAGTGTTTCCCAGTTTACTGTGTTGTGTTACTCGTATACCAGACACAGGCCCCAAAACGAGACCAAAGAGAAAAATCTGGGCCGCCAGGCTCAGTGAGAACGTGGAATGTTGCTATGCTGAAACCTGGTGGTCCCTGACCTACGCTTTCCGGGAAGCGAAGAAAGAACCTGCCCGCTAGCTAGAAAGGGAAGTCACGCGGACGGTCCCCTCCTCGGAATCTGTCACCCGCCTGGCTGGCCATGGCGGAGGAAGCATGTCTGGCTCCAGGCCTCCCAGAGAAGATGGGAAGGCCCGGGGCGAGGGCGGGCGGCGCCCCGGCAGCCCCGGCCTCAGGGACCGCGGGGGCACAGCATTGGCCGCCGCGCCCCGGGTCCCAAGCGCGTGCAGAGGCGACACCCGGGCGGGCGTAGCTCTGACAGACGCGAGCACTGCGGCCCTGAATGGTCTGCGTGGTGGTCTGGCTGGCCCTGACACCTGCACGGCCCTCGGCGGGCAGTCCCGGGGGTGGGGGGGGGCTGGGGACACTACTGGGGTTGGCGTGGGGCCCACGCCCTGTGACACTGGGCCAGGGTCTCCTCTGGGTGGGGCTGGTGTGCTCACGGCAGTGGGGGCTCCCCTCCCCCCTGGGTGACATCACGGTTGCCCGGGCGGCTGCTCTGTGATGCGTCCCCTGGCTGACCTATCAGAGGCTGCCCTAGCTGGGCAACTCCGTGCGCGCTGAGGAGGTCTGAGGAGGAGTTGGAAGCTCTCCCTAGCTTCGTACCCTATTCTCATGCCTGTCTCAAACGAAGGACCTATGGACACCACGCCGCTGGGGCCGGACTCTGACGCGGAGGGCGAGCCTCTGAACACCATGCCGCCCCCGTGGGCCGCCGCCGCCCTGGGGCCGGACACTGACACGGCCGGCGAGCCCATGGACACCACGCCGCCGCCGTGGGCCGCCGCCGCCCTGGGGCCGGACTCTGACACGGCCGGCGAGCCCATGGACACCACGCCGCCGCCGTGGGCCGCCGCCGCCCTGGGGCCGGACTCTGACACGGCCGGCGAGCCCATGGACACCACGCCGCCGCCGTGGGCCGCCGCCGCCCTGGGGCCGGACTCTGACACGGCCGGCGAGCCCATGGACACCACGCCGCCGCCGTGGGCCGCCGCCGCCCTGGGGCCGGACTCTGACACGGCCGGCGAGCCCATGGACACCACGCCGCCGCCGTGGGCCGCCGCCGCCCTGGGGCCGGACTCTGACACGGCCGGCCAGCCCATGGACACCACGCCGCCGCCGTGGGCCGCCGCCGCCCTGGGGCCGGACTCTGACACGGCCGGCGAGCCCATGGACACCACGCCGCCGCCGTGGGCCGCCGGCCCGGGGCCCGACTCTGACACGGCCGGCGCGCCTATGCGCACCACTGCGCCCCTGCGGGCCATCTTCCGGTCCCCACCGGCCCGATGCCACACGTGGCACAACCGCCGGGCTCAGCCCTACCCCCGACGACGGTGACGCGCTGGACACGCCGCCACCCTTGCGGCCGTCTACCGGTCTCCCCCAGCCCCGTACAAGGCCCATGTCCTTTTGTTGGCGCTTCCTATCCTCCCTGCTATCCATTAAAGAAAGTCTTTCCCAGATCTGTGTGCGTGTATTGTATTTTCCCACTAAACCCTGTTCTTGCTAATATGCCTCTGGCTGTCTTTACTCTTTCACTCTGCTACAGAGGAAGAACTCACATACACGAGTGATAACGCTTTGAGCCACACCGAACAATGTAACATGCCCCACGCCCCAGTGACCGGGATGTGGAAGTAGCCGCGTTTTATGACTGTGCGTGCTCCACGCGAGGCCTGCGTGCTGAGCGTTTAAGGGATGACAGCCCAGGGGGAGGCAAGTCCAGAGGAGGGAGACCGGGTTGGCTAACGAGGCCCCTTCCCTCTTCTCTGCCACTGCTCTGAGCTCGCCGCAGGCTAGGGAATCCCTGCTGTGACACAGAAAACCACTCTTTTCATTTTGGTTCTTAAACATGTTTAATTCTGTGTGTGTGTGTGTGTGTGTGTGGGTGGGTGTGTGTGTGTGTGCGCGTGCACGTGCGTGTGCGTGTACCACTGCCCCTATCGGTCTAAAAGTAACAAAGAAATGCGCGATAGAGCGAACAACTTGCAAACAGTGACCAGAAAGAGTAAACTTTTCCACTAGCCTCTGGGGATATAGATATCCCAAGTGTTTCTATGCAATTGTAGAAAGATTTTGCTGGAAATCTCGCTGGGACCACTCTGAACCATCACGTTAGTTAAGGCAATAAGCCAGGACAGGAGAGCAGCAAAGAGCACCCACGGTGCGTCTCCTACGTATAAGGCCAAGGGGTACAGGCTTTAATTCTACCACCTCACTTCATCTCACCATGACTGACGTGGGGTGACCCTTACGCACCACCTTCATACATGAGTAAAAAGTTACTTCAGAATCACTTCCCTTGACAGAACATAAATAAATGCAAGGACATCAACATTCCTCGAATTCCTGCCACCGCCACCCAACTCTTTATGCTCAGCACCCTTTCCACACCAACAGAAAACACAGCTCTAAATGCTACTATTCCATTTCAGATAGACCTCACTCACATCTAAATGCCTAAATGCACTGAAACTCCACCTCCACCTTGACAACAGAGGGGAGCAGTTTCCCCGCGAGCTAGCTGGCCTGCCACCTCAGCAAGCCCACGGGCCACTAGCCCACACCAGCCCCGCGTCTCCCCAAGAAGGCGGCTCACTGAACCTGCGACTACACATGCTCTCTGGAGATGGGCGGCCAAGCAGGGCCACCCAGGTGACATCGGCGCGCAGGCACACAGACCTACTACTGGGCGTGCACCTGCCTCGGCCCCAGCAGGCCGGCCGGGGTGCTCCCTGTGTGGGGCCTCGGATCTGCCCCGCAGCTCACGCAGCCGCCCCGGCAGGGCCAGCGCCAGGGCAGAGCACCCGGAGGGCCCCAGCCCGCACTGGTTAGAGAGTCCAGCCGGCCATCTACACCCAGCGGACTCGGGCCACCTACCCAGGTGTTCCAACCCACGGCCACTCCTCTCAAGACCCAAACACACAGCTAACTCACAGAAACAAACACAAGGAATCAAGACTGAGAAGGAGACAGAGGAATGACTGCGCGCCTAGTGACGGTACGTTGACAAAAATGGACAAAATAAATAAACAGATAGATTGAGACAGATACATGAGATAGATGGATAGATTAGATCAGACTGACAGATGAGATAGAATGATAGGTTACATAGACCATATAGATACATATAGAGAGATTAGACAGACTAGGCAGACAGATTAGATAGATGATACATGATAGATCAGGTGGACAGATTAGACAGACACCTATAGATACACATAGATAGATGACAGGTAGATAGATTGATAAAGATGACAGACTAGATAGATGATATAGATACATACAGGTTAGATAGCCACATTGATATAGATACATATAGATGACAGATAACAGACAGATAGGTGGTAGATTAGATAGTTTGGATAGATAGACACAGAGATGACAGTAGATAGATGAGAGTAGAGAGATCAGATAGATAAGATAGACAGATAGACAGACAGACAGACAGACAGACAGACAGGTAAGAAAGCATAATACTCAACAAAGCTATTGCTCATAACCAGGAGAGCAACGATGAAAGCACAGAGAAGAACTACAAGCGAAAAGGAGACAGAAATCAACTTGAAGAAGTGCCATAAGGACACAGCTATCAATTATCACAGTAAAGGGAAAGACTTTAAATGCTCCAAACAAAAGACACAGGGTTGAATGAATGGATGAAAACTCAAGACCGCCTACGTGCTCCCTTACTGGAGGCTCACTTGAGATCCAAGCACACAGACAAACTACAAGTTGAAGGGGTGGGAAAAGGTACCCTATCCAAGTGAAACTGAAACTGAAAAAGAAAAAAAAAAAATTAAAGATGGCTTGGTGGGATTAAAGACGGCAGGCAGTGTGAGAGGGGAGGCAGAAACCTCCTCCGAAAACCACATACATGCATACGTACATACAATGTGGAAACATCACAACTACACCAGATCCTGGAAGAGAAGCAGGAGAGGAGGCTGCCGCGGCAGGCCGTCACCTCAAGGTGAAGGGTGACGTACCAAAGCCGTGATCCGGAGGGACCCGGCAGGCCCTTCCCGCACCCGAGCTCACCGGAGGGAGGAAGAGAAACGGAAACGGGGAGGCGGGTGGAGGCCTAGGACTGCTCGACACCCAGCCCTGGAGATCTGCTCCGGGAGCACGGACCTACCTCACATGATGCTCTGGAGGACCGGTGGGGTTGGAAAGCAAAGACAGGCGGAGCACTTGGAGAGACTTGAGGTTCCTGCCACTCGCGCAACACAGGGATCCACATCCGGCTGCTGTGGGATGAAAGAAAGGCGGGCAGTCTGAGAGACTTCCTAACAGCGAGAGAGCTGCTAAAGGGGCAAGGGTTGCACAGAGCTTGCCGCTCGGGAGAAAGCACAGGTGCGCAAACCTGTCCGGGTGCACTTTGCCCAGCAGGTGGGGGAACTTTTAGGAGCTCCGGGCGCTCCACCCACCCTGGCTGCCTACGCAGCTCCAAGGCCCCCCACCGTAATGTGACTGATAACACAACACGGCGGCCTGCTGCACCTTCCTCCCCTGCCAGCACCGGCTCGCAAACCGGCTGCTCCCCTCCATCGCGCCAGGCCAGCGACAGGACGGCCCCACCTATGGCAGCCACGGGTGCAAAGCACAGAGGCTTCTCCCCGCGTGCTCCGCAAACTGGCCCTGGCGGTGGACACAGGCACTGCGGCCGGGAAGCAGGAAAGACCTCTTCCCTCCCGCGGGCACCAGCGCCGCCCCCGTGACCCCTGCCTGCCATCACCCCAAGGGCTGAGCAGCTCCAGAGGGAAAAGCTTCTGGGCGCTGTACAGGGCGCCACCTACAAATACGAAACGTCAAAGCCAAAGGAACCTGGTAACAGGACTCGATCCATCTTTGTGAGAGGGATCCCCACATAAAAATCAGAAACATGCTCATGGAGCTCCAGCAAAAAGTTGCCCCTGTCTCTTGGGCATAATTCTGTCTCTGTCTCTGTCTCTCTCTCTCTCTCTCTCTCTCTCTCTCTCCCAGGAGCACTTTGGAGGCCTTGTTCTGAAAGGGATGCTGGGGCAGCCCAGCAGGAACGGGCACAGCTCTCAGATCCACCCCGGCCAGTGCCAGGGCAGTCCCACACGGGGCCTGACCGAACTGCATCGGGGGGACGCCGCACGTGTAACTCCGCAGGAAATAACAGTGCCGCACACTAGCCTTCCCATGAATGGCTAGTGGCTAGGTGGCTCCACCGATACCAGGTGACGTCCACATCCCGGGCCTTACCTCCGTGGCAACCTTTTTTCCCCGTGAACCTTGAAAGCAGCACATGGAAAGATACTTACTACCAGTCTCCACCATCTCACCTCTCAGTTTAGGCTCGATGTTCCTCTATCACATCTTCTCCTCTTCGTTCCAGTTTTCTGGGCGGGTTGGTGTTCTGAGGGAAAAAAAAAAAAATTGACTCAGAGTTGGAATGAGATGGCAGGGGGTAGAAGATTCTGTTTAAAAACCATCAGTAGAACACAGACATCCGACAGTATGGGAGGACAGATTCATAGATGGCATATCCGATAAGGGGTTGATGACATCTAAAATACGTATGAAGTGCCCACGCACCTCCACACAGAAAAAGCAAATAATCCAATTAAAACATGGGCAGAGGATCTGAACAGACACTTCTCCAAAGAAGAAATTCAGGTGGCCAACAGGCACATGAAAAGATCCTCCACACCGCCAATCCTCAGAGAAATGCAAATTAAAACCACCATGAGATATCACCTCACACCAGTCAGGATGGCCACCATCGGGAAGACACACAACAACAGACGGTGGCGAGGATGTGGCGAGAGGGGAACCCTCCGACACTGCTGGTGGGAATGCACATCTCAGCTCAACCATTGTGGAAAGCAGTATGGAGGTTCCTCAAAAACCAGAAAAGTACAAATACCATTTGACCCAGGAATTCCACTCCCAGCAATGTACCCTAAGAATGCAGGAGCCTAGTTTGAAAAAGACACACGCACCCCTATGTCTATCACAGCACTACGCACAATAGCCAAGAAATGGAAGCAACGTGAGTGTCCGTCAGTAGGCGGATGGATAAAGAAGAGGTGGTACATATGCAAGATGGAATATTATTCAGCCGTAAGAAGAAAAGAAATCCTACCGTTTGCGACAACACGGATGGAGCTAGAGGGTATTATGCTCAGTGAAATGAGCAGGATGGAGAAAGACAAGCATCAGATGACTTCACTCATCTGTGGGGTAAAAGAACAAAGCAGAAACTAAAGGAGCAAAACGGCAGCAGACTCACAGAACCCAAGAGTGGACTAACAGTTACCAAAGGGAAAGGGACTGGGGAGGATGGGTGGGGAGGGAGGGATAAGTGGGGAAAAGGGGCATTACGGCTCGCACACATAACGTAGGGGGTGGGGCGGCGGGGGTGCCGGGGCCCGGGGAAGGCAGCATAACACAGAGAAGACAGGTAGGGATTCTACAGCGTCTTACGACGCCGAAGGGCAGTGACTGTAATGGGGTAAGGGGTGGGGGGGACTTGATAAGATAGTGGGAGGGGGAGTCCAGTAACCATGTTGCTCATGTAATTGTACATTAACGGTCACACACACGCAAAAATCACAACGAGCTATCACCTCACACCAGTCAGAATGGCTAGTACCAAAAGAAGAGAAAAAAAAAAACAAAAAAAAGCAAAACAAGAAATAACAAGCGTTGATGAGGAAGTGGACAAAGGGAACCCTCGTGCACTGTTGGTGACCATGTAAATTGGTGCAGCTACTATGGGAAACAGTGTGGAGGTTCCTAAAAATATCCATAGCGGTACCACATGACCCAGCGTTCTTTTTCATACACAGCAGTGGAACTCCCTTCAGGATACCGGACCTGTTCCCAATGCATACAACACCAAGCAATTCTCCAACACCAGCAGGGTTTCTGAGAACTCAACTCTGAGGATATCTGCCTGGACGCAGCACAAGATTCCCCAGGGTAAGGTTTCTATCCTCAAGACTGCCCTCCACCCCCAACTCCAGAGCCCGGTTGCCAGGCCCATGCAATTAGCTTGTGCTTCCCACCTACATACAGGCTAGGATTGGAAGTTCCAACGACCTCCCCCTTAGTAAGTACTGCCCAAGTTGCTAGGGTGCCTCAGCAGCTCAGGAAAACACGTTTACCAGTTTAACAAAGACTATCATAAAGGACACAGCAGCGCACGCGCGCGCTTCACACGCACACGCACGCGCACACACGGCAAGGTCCCAAGTAAAGGAGCTTCTGTCCTCCCGGGACTTGGGGAATGGCATGGTGGCATGTGCAGGCGACCTGGTTCCCCAAGCATGGAAGCTCTGACAGAGAAGCAGGAGATGAGAGAGAGAGAGCTTTGCTCTTCTCATAGGGTTCTGTGAGGGCTTCACTGCAGAGTCATGGCTGACTAAATCGCTGGCCATTGCTGATTCAACCTCCAGCCCTCATCCCTTTCCTCTTCCTTCCCTGGGGGCTGGAGGCTGCAAGTTCCCACCCGCTAACCACAAGCCTGGAGCCCCTGGCGACCAGCCTCTACCCTGGGCTAGGGCCCCAAAGCCTCTGCATTAACCTAACGAGACACCCATTGGACAGTTGTGGCTCAGAAGGATTTTCAGGAACTGCGGATGAGGAGCAAGAATACCTAGGAAATGAACAAAATATTAGCAAAAACAAATTCAAAAATACATCAAGGGGATCAAACACCCTGATCAAGTGGGATTCATCCCAGGGATGCAAGGATGGTGACAGCATTCGAAAATCCATCCACACCATCCACCACATAAACAGAAAGAAAGACAAAAACCACGCGATCGTCTCCACAGATGCTGAAAAAGCATCCGACAAAATGCAACATCCACTCACGATAAAAACTCTCAACCAAGTGGGTATACAGGGCGAGCACCTCAACCTAATAAAGGCCGTATATGACAAAACCCACAGCCAACGTCATACTCAACAGCGAGAGGCTGAAAGCCGTTCCTCTGAGATGCGGAACGAGACAGGGGTGCCCACTCTCCCCACCGTTATTCAACACAGTCCCGGGGGTCCCAGCCACGGCAATTAGAACAGACAAAGAAATACAAGGAATCCAGACTGGTAAAGAAGCAGCTAGGCGGTCACCATCTGCAGATGACACGATACTGTACGTAAGGAAACCCTGAAGAATCCACTCCAAAACTGCTACAACTGATAACCGGAATACAGCAGAGCTGCGGAACACAAAATCAACACACAGAAATCTGAGGCTTTCCTGTACACTAACAGTGAACCAAAGGAGAGGGAAATCAGGAAAACAATTCCATTCGCAACTGCATCAAAAAGAATAAAATGCCTAGGAATAAACCTAACCAAGGAAGCGAAAGACCTATACCCTGAAAACGATAAGACACTCTTAAGAGAAATTAAAGAGGATGCTAACAAATGGAAACTCATCCCACGCTCTTGGCTAGGAAGAATAAATATCGTCAGAATGGCCATCCTGCCCAAAGCAATCTACAGATCGGGTGCAGTCCCTATCAAATCACCAACAGCATTCTTCCACGTACTGGAACAAATACTTCAAAAATTCATATGGAAACGCCAAAGATCCCGAATAGCCATAGCAATCCTGAGAAGGAAGAAGAAAGCATGTCTGTGTGTGTGTGTGTGTGTGTGTGTGTGTGGTGTGTGTGTGTGTGTGTGTGGTGTGTGTGTGTGTGTGTGCTGTGTGTGTGTGGTCTGTGTGTGTGGTGTGTGTGTGTGTGTGTGGTGTGTGTGTGTGGTGTGTGTGTGTGGGGGGGGTGTGTGTGTGGGGTGTGTGTATGTGTGTGTGTGTGTGTGTGTGTGTGTGTGTGGTCTGTGTGTGTGGGGTGTGTGTGTGTGTGTGTGTGTGGTGTGTGTGTGTGTGTGGTGTGTGTGTGTGGTGTGTGTGTGTGTGTGATGTGTGTGTGTGGGGGGGTGGGGTGTGTGTGGGGTGTGTGTATGTGTGTGTGTGTGTGTGTGTGGTGTGTGTGTGCGGTCTGTGTGTGTGTGGTCTGTGTGTGTAGGGTGTGTGTGTGTGTGTGTGTGTGGTGTGTGTGTGTGTGTGTGTGTGTGTGTTTGTCTGTGTGTGTGTGTGTGTGTGTGTGTGGGTGCGGTATCTCGCTCCCCAACATCAAGCTCTACTACAAAGCCACAGTCTTGATCAAGACAGTTTGCTCCTGGCATTAGAACAGAGCCACAGACGGGTGGAACAGAATAAGAGACTCCAGACATTAACCCAAACATATGTGGTCAATTAATATATGATGAGGGAGCCGGGGACATACAATGGGGAAATGACACTCTCTTCAACAGACGGTGCTGGCAAAACTGGACAGCTACACGTAAGAGAATGAAACTGGATCACTGTCTAACCCCATACAGAAGAGTAAATTCGAAATGGATCCAAGACCTGAATGTGAGTCATGAAACCATAAAACTCTCAGAAAAAAAACATATAGGCACAAATCTCCTGGACATAAACATGAGCGACTTCTTCAAGAACATAACCTCCCCGGGCAAGGGAAGCAAGAGCAAAAATGAACTGGTGGGACTACATCAAGCTGAAAAGCTTCTGTACAGCAAAGGACACCCTCAATAGAACAAAAAGGTACCCTAAAGTATATGCGAGAATATATTCATCAATGACAGATCCGATAAAGGGTTGACATCCAAAATACATAAAGAGCTCACGCACCTCAACAGACAAGAAAAGCAAATAATCCCATTAAAAAATGGGCAGAGGATCTGAACAGACACTTCTCCAAAGAAGAAATTGAGGTGGCCAGCAGGCACATGAAAAGATCCTCCACACCGCCAATCCTCAGAGAAATGCAAATTAAAACCACCATGAGATATCACCTCACACCAGTCAGGATGGCCACCATCGGGAAGACACACAACAACAGACGGTGGCGAGGATGTGGAGAGAGGGGAACCCTCCGACACTGCTGGTGGGAATGCACATCTCAGCTCAACCATTGTGGAAAGCAGTATGGAGGTTCCTCAAAAACCAGAAAAGTACAAATACCATTTGACCCAGGAATTCCACTCCCAGCAATGTACCCTAAGAATGCAGGAGCCTAGTTTGAAAAAGACACACGCACCCCTATGTCTATCACAGCACTACGCACAATAGCCAAGAAATGGAAGCAACGTGAGTGTCCGTCAGTAGGCGGATGGATAAAGAAGAGGTGGTACATATGCAAGATGGAATATTATTCAGCCGTAAGAAGAAAAGAAATCCTACCGTTTGCGACAACACGGATGGAGCTAGAGGGTATTATGCTCAGTGAAATGAGCAGGATGGAGAAAGACAAGCATCAGATGACTTCACTCATCTGTGGGGTAAAAGAACAAAGCAGAAACTAAAGGAGCAAAACGGCAGCAGACTCACAGAACCCAAGAGTGGACTAACAGTTACCAAAGGGAAAGGGACTGGGGAGGATGGGTGGGGAGGGAGGGATAAGTGGGGAAAAGGGGCATTACGGCTCGCACACATAACGTAGGGGGTGGGGCGGCGGGGGTGCCGGGGCCCGGGGAAGGCAGCATAACACAGAGAAGACAGGTAGGGATTCTACAGCGTCTTACGACGCCGAAGGGCAGTGACTGTAATGGGGTAAGGGGTGGGGGGGACTTGATAAGATAGTGGGAGGGGGAGTCCAGTAACCATGTTGCTCATGTAATTGTACATTAACGGTCACACACACGCAAAAATCACAACGAGCTATCACCTCACACCAGTCAGAATGGCTAGTACCAAAAGAAGAGAAAAAAAAAAACAAAAAAAAGCAAAACAAGAAATAACAAGCGTTGATGAGGAAGTGGACAAAGGGAACCCTCGTGCACTGTTGGTGACCATGTAAATTGGTGCAGCTACTATGGGAAACAGTGTGGAGGTTCCTAAAAATATCCATAGCGGTACCACATGACCCAGCGTTCTTTTTCATACACAGCAGTGGAACTCCCTTCAGGATACCGGACCTGTTCCCAATGCATACAACACCAAGCAATTCTCCAACACCAGCAGGGTTTCTGAGAACTCAACTCTGAGGATATCTGCCTGGACGCAGCACAAGATTCCCCAGGGTAAGGTTTCTATCCTCAAGACTGCCCTCCACCCCCAACTCCAGAGCCCGGTTGCCAGGCCCATGCAATTAGCTTGTGCTTCCCACCTACATACAGGCTAGGATTGGAAGTTCCAACGACCTCCCCCTTAGTAAGTACTGCCCAAGTTGCTAGGGTGCCTCAGCAGCTCAGGAAAACACGTTTACCAGTTTAACAAAGACTATCATAAAGGACACAGCAGCGCACGCGCGCGCTTCACACGCACACGCACGCGCACACACGGCAAGGTCCCAAGTAAAGGAGCTTCTGTCCTCCCGGGACTTGGGGAATGGCATGGTGGCATGTGCAGGCGACCTGGTTCCCCAAGCATGGAAGCTCTGACAGAGAAGCAGGAGATGAGAGAGAGAGAGCTTTGCTCTTCTCATAGGGTTCTGTGAGGGCTTCACTGCAGAGTCATGGCTGACTAAATCGCTGGCCATTGCTGATTCAACCTCCAGCCCTCATCCCTTTCCTCTTCCTTCCCTGGGGGCTGGAGGCTGCAAGTTCCCACCCGCTAACCACAAGCCTGGAGCCCCTGGCGACCAGCCTCTACCCTGGGCTAGGGCCCCAAAGCCTCTGCATTAACCTAACGAGACACCCATTGGACAGTTGTGGCTCAGAAGGATTTTCAGGAACTGCGGATGAGGAGCAAGAATACCTAGGAAATGAACAAAATATTAGCAAAAACAAATTCAAAAATACATCAAGGGGATCAAACACCCTGATCAAGTGGGATTCATCCCAGGGATGCAAGGATGGTGACAGCATTCGAAAATCCATCCACACCATCCACCACATAAACAGAAAGAAAGACAAAAACCACGCGATCGTCTCCACAGATGCTGAAAAAGCATCCGACAAAATGCAACATCCACTCACGATAAAAACTCTCAACCAAGTGGGTATACAGGGCGAGCACCTCAACCTAATAAAGGCCGTATATGACAAAACCCACAGCCAACGTCATACTCAACAGCGAGAGGCTGAAAGCCGTTCCTCTGAGATGGGGAATGAGACAGGGGTGCCCACTCTCCCCACCGTTATTCAACACAGTCCCGGGGGTCCCAGCCACGGCAATTAGAACAGACAAAGAAATACAAGGAATCCAGACTGGTAAAGAAGCAGCTAGGCGGTCACCATCTGCAGATGACACGATACTGTACGTAAGGAAACCCTGAAGAACCCACTCCAAAACTGCTACAACTGATAACCGGAATACAGCAGAGCTGCGGGACACAAAATCAACACACAGAAATCTGAGGCTTTCCTGTACACTAACAGTGAACCAAAGGAGAGGGAAATCAGGAAAACAATTCCATTCACAACTGCATCAAAAAGAATAAAATGCCTAGGAATAAACCTAACCAAGGAAGCGAAAGACCTATACCCTGAAAACGATAAGACACTCTTAAGAGAAATTAAAGAGGATGCTAACAAATGGAAACTCATCCACGCTCTTGGCTAGGAAGAATAAATATCGTCAGAATGGCCATCCTGCCCAAAGCAATCTACAGATCGGGTGCAGTCCCTATCAAATCACCAACAGCATTCTTCCACGTACTGGAACAAATACTTCAAAAATTCATATGGAAACGCCAAAGATCCCGAATAGCCATAGCAATCCTGAGAAGGAAGAAGAAAGCATGTCTGTGTGTGTGTGTGTGTGTGTGTGTGTGTGTGTGGTGTGTGTGTGTGTGTGTGGTGTGTGTGTGTGGTCTGTGTGTGGTGTGTGTGTGTGTGTGTGTGGTGGGTGTGTGTGTGTGGTGTGTGTGTGTGGTGGGTGTGTGTGTGTGGTGTGTGTGTGTGGTGTGTGTGTGGGGGTGTGTGTGTGTGTGTGGGGTGTGTGTATGTGTGTGTGTGTGTGTGTGTGTGTGTGGTCTGTGTGTGTGGTGTGTGTGTGTGTGGTCTGTGTGTGTGGGGTGTGTGTGTGTGTGTGTGTGTGTGGTGTGTGTGTGTGTGTGTGTGTGTGGTGTGTGTGTGTGTGGTGTGTGTGTGTGGTGTGTGTGTGTGTGATGTGTGTGTGTGGGGGCGTGGGGTGTGTGTGGGGTGTGTGTATGTGTGTGTGTGTGTGTGGTGTGTGTGTGCGGTCTGTGTGTGTGTGGTCTGTGTGTGTAGGGTGTGTGTGTGTGTGTGTGTGGTGTGTGTGTGGTGTGTGTGGTGTGTGTGTGTGTGTGGTGTGTGTGTGTGGTGTGTGTGTGTGTGTGTGTGTGTCTGTGTGTGTGTGTGTGTGTGTGTGGGTGCGGTATCTCGCTCCCCAACATCAAGCTCTACTACAAAGCCACAGTCTTGATCAAGACAGTTTGCTCCTGGCACTAGAACAGAGCCACAGACGGGTGGAACAGAATAAGAGACTCCAGACATTAACCCAAACATATGTGGTCAATTAATATATGATGAGGGAGCCGGGGACATACAATGGGGAAATGACACTCTCTTCAACAGACGGTGCTGGCAAAACTGGACAGCTACACGTAAGAGAATGAAACTGGATCACTGTCTAACCCCATACAGAAGAGTAAATTCGAAATGGATCCAAGACCTGAATGTGAGTCATGAAACCATAAAACTCTCAGAAAAAAAACATATAGGCACAAATCTCCTGGACATAAACATGAGCGACTTCTTCAAGAACATAACCTCCCCGGGCAAGGGGAAGCAAGAGCAAAAATGAACTGGTGGGACTACATCAAGCTGAAAAGCTTCTGTACAGCAAAGGACACCCTCAATAGAACAAAAAGGTACCCTAAAGTATATGCGAGAATATATTCATCAATGACAGATCCGATAAAGGGTTGACATCCAAAATACATAAAGAGCTCACGCACCTCAACAGACAAGAAAAGCAAATAATCCCATTAAAAAATGGGCAGAGGATCTGAACAGACACTTCTCCAAAGAAGAAATTGAGGTGGCCAGCAGGCACATGAAAAGATCCTCCACACCGCCAATCCTCAGAGAAATGCAAATTAAAACCACCATGAGATATCACCTCACACCAGTCAGGATGGCCACCATCGGGAAGACACACAACAACAGACGGTGGCGAGGATGTGGAGAGAGGGGAACCCTCCGACACTGCTGGTGGGAATGCACATCTCAGCTCAACCATTGTGGAAAGCAGTATGGAGGTTCCTCAAAAACCAGAAAAGTACAAATACCATTTGACCCAGGAATTCCACTCCCAGCAATGTACCCTAAGAATGCAGGAGCCTAGTTTGAAAAAGACACACGCACCCCTATGTCTATCACAGCACTACGCACAATAGCCAAGAAATGGAAGCAACGTGAGTGTCCGTCAGTAGGCGGATGGATAAAGAAGAGGTGGTACATATGCAAGATGGAATATTATTCAGCCGTAAGAAGAAAAGAAATCCTACCGTTTGCGACAACACGGATGGAGCTAGAGGGTATTATGCTCAGTGAAATGAGCAGGATGGAGAAAGACAAGCATCAGATGACTTCACTCATCTGTGGGGTAAAAGAACAAAGCAGAAACTAAAGGAGCAAAACGGCAGCAGACTCACAGAACCCAAGAGTGGACTAACAGTTACCAAAGGGAAAGGGACTGGGGAGGATGGGTGGGGAGGGAGGGATAAGTGGGGAAAAGGGGCATTACGGCTCGCACACATAACGTAGGGGGTGGGGCGGCGGGGGTGCCGGGGCCCGGGGAAGGCAGCATAACACAGAGAAGACAGGTAGGGATTCTACAGCGTCTTACGACGCCGAAGGGCAGTGACTGTAATGGGGTAAGGGGTGGGGGGGACTTGATAAGATAGTGGGAGGGGGAGTCCAGTAACCATGTTGCTCATGTAATTGTACATTAACGGTCACACACACGCAAAAATCACAACGAGCTATCACCTCACACCAGTCAGAATGGCTAGTACCAAAAGAAGAGAAAAAAAAAAACAAAAAAAAGCAAAACAAGAAATAACAAGCGTTGATGAGGAAGTGGACAAAGGGAACCCTCGTGCACTGTTGGTGACCATGTAAATTGGTGCAGCTACTATGGGAAACAGTGTGGAGGTTCCTAAAAATATCCATAGCGGTACCACATGACCCAGCGTTCTTTTTCATACACAGCAGTGGAACTCCCTTCAGGATACCGGACCTGTTCCCAATGCATACAACACCAAGCAATTCTCCAACACCAGCAGGGTTTCTGAGAACTCAACTCTGAGGATATCTGCCTGGACGCAGCACAAGATTCCCCAGGGTAAGGTTTCTATCCTCAAGACTGCCCTCCACCCCCAACTCCAGAGCCCGGTTGCCAGGCCCATGCAATTAGCTTGTGCTTCCCACCTACATACAGGCTAGGATTGGAAGTTCCAACGACCTCCCCCTTAGTAAGTACTGCCCAAGTTGCTAGGGTGCCTCAGCAGCTCAGGAAAACACGTTTACCAGTTTAACAAAGACTATCATAAAGGACACAGCAGCGCACGCGCGCGCTTCACACGCACACGCACGCGCACACACGGCAAGGTCCCAAGTAAAGGAGCTTCTGTCCTCCCGGGACTTGGGGAATGGCATGGTGGCATGTGCAGGCGACCTGGTTCCCCAAGCATGGAAGCTCTGACAGAGAAGCAGGAGATGAGAGAGAGAGAGCTTTGCTCTTCTCATAGGGTTCTGTGAGGGCTTCACTGCAGAGTCATGGCTGACTAAATCGCTGGCCATTGCTGATTCAACCTCCAGCCCTCATCCCTTTCCTCTTCCTTCCCTGGGGGCTGGAGGCTGCAAGTTCCCACCCGCTAACCACAAGCCTGGAGCCCCTGGCGACCAGCCTCTACCCTGGGCTAGGGCCCCAAAGCCTCTGCATTAACCTAACGAGACACCCATTGGACAGTTGTGGCTCAGAAGGATTTTCAGGAACTGCGGATGAGGAGCAAGAATACCTAGGAAATGAACAAAATATTAGCAAAAACAAATTCAAAAATACATCAAGGGGATCAAACACCCTGATCAAGTGGGATTCATCCCAGGGATGCAAGGATGGTGACAGCATTCGAAAATCCATCCACACCATCCACCACATAAACAGAAAGAAAGACAAAAACCACGCGATCGTCTCCACAGATGCTGAAAAAGCATCCGACAAAATGCAACATCCACTCACGATAAAAACTCTCAACCAAGTGGGTATACAGGGCGAGCACCTCAACCTAATAAAGGCCGTATATGACAAAACCCACAGCCAACGTCATACTCAACAGCGAGAGGCTGAAAGCCGTTCCTCTGAGATGGGGAATGAGACAGGGGTGCCCACTCTCCCCACCGTTATTCAACACAGTCCCGGGGGTCCCAGCCACGGCAATTAGAACAGACAAAGAAATACAAGGAATCCAGACTGGTAAAGAAGCAGCTAGGCGGTCACCATCTGCAGATGACACGATACTGTACGTAAGGAAACCCTGAAGAACCCACTCCAAAACTGCTACAACTGATAACCGGAATACAGCAGAGCTGCGGGACACAAAATCAACACACAGAAATCTGAGGCTTTCCTGTACACTAACAGTGAACCAAAGGAGAGGGAAATCAGGAAAACAATTCCATTCACAACTGCATCAAAAAGAATAAAATGCCTAGGAATAAACCTAACCAAGGAAGCGAAAGACCTATACCCTGAAAACGATAAGACACTCTTAAGAGAAATTAAAGAGGATGCTAACAAATGGAAACTCATCCACGCTCTTGGCTAGGAAGAATAAATATCGTCAGAATGGCCATCCTGCCCAAAGCAATCTACAGATCGGGTGCAGTCCCTATCAAATCACCAACAGCATTCTTCCACGTACTGGAACAAATACTTCAAAAATTCATATGGAAACGCCAAAGATCCCGAATAGCCATAGCAATCCTGAGAAGGAAGAAGAAAGCATGTCTGTGTGTGTGTGTGTGTGTGTGTGTGTGTGTGTGTGGTGTGTGTGTGTGTGTGTGGTGTGTGTGTGTGGTCTGTGTGTGTGTGTGTGTGGTGGGTGTGTGTGTGTGTGGTGTGTGTGTGTGGTGGGTGTGTGTGTGTGGTGTGTGTGTGTGGTGTGTGTGTGGGGGTGTGTGTGTGTGTGTGGGGTGTGTGTATGTGTGTGTGTGTGTGTGTGTGGTCTGTGTGTGTGGGGTGTGTGTGTGTGTGTGTGTGTGTGGTGTGTGTGTGTGTGGTGTGTGTGTGTGGTGTGTGTGTGTGATGTGTGTGTGTGTGGGGGTGGGGTGTGTGTGGGGTGTGTGTATGTGTGTGTGTGTGTGTGTGTGTGGTGTGTGTGTGCGGTCTGTGTGTGTGCGGTCTGTGTGTGTAGGGTGTGTGTGTGTGTGTGTGTGTGGTGTGTGTGTGGGTGTGTGTGGTGTGTGTGTGTGGTGTGTGTGTGTGTGGTGTGTGTGTGTGGTGTGTGTGTGTGTGTGTGTGTGTGTCTGTGTGTGTGTGTGTGTGTGTGTGTGTGTGGGTGCGGTATCTCGCTCCCCAACATCAAGCTCTACTACAAAGCCACAGTCTTGATCAAGACAGTTTGCTCCTGGCACTAGAACAGAGCCACAGACGGGTGGAACAGAATAAGAGACTCCAGACATTAACCCAAACATATGTGGTCAATTAATATATGATGAGGGAGCCGGGGACATACAATGGGGAAATGACACTCTCTTCAACAGACGGTGCTGGCAAAACTGGACAGCTACACGTAAGAGAATGAAACTGGATCACTGTCTAACCCCATACAGAAGAGTAAATTCGAAATGGATCCAAGACCTGAATGTGAGTCATGAAACCATAAAACTCTCAGAAAAAAAACATATAGGCACAAATCTCCTGGACATAAACATGAGCAACTTCTTCAAGAACATAACCTCCCCGGGCAAGGGAAGCAAGAGCAAAAATGAACTGGTGGGACTACATCAAGCTGAAAAGCTTCTGTACAGCAAAGGACACCCTCAATAGAACAAAAAGGTACCCTAAAGTATATGCGAGAATATATTCATCAATGACAGATCCGATAAAGGGTTGACATCCAAAATACATAAAGAGCTCACGCACCTCAACAGACAAGAAAAGCAAATAATCCCATTAAAAAATGGGCAGAGGATCTGAACAGACACTTCTCCAAAGAAGAAATTGAGGTGGCCAGCAGGCACATGAAAAGATCCTCCACACCGCCAATCCTCAGAGAAATGCAAATTAAAACCACCATGAGATATCACCTCACACCAGTCAGGATGGCCACCATCGGGAAGACACACAACAACAGACGGTGGCGAGGATGTGGAGAGAGGGGAACCCTCCGACACTGCTGGTGGGAATGGACATCTCAGCTCAACCATTGTGGAAAGCAGTATGGAGGTTCCTCAGGAAGCTCAAAATAGAAATACCACTTGACCCGGGAATTCCACTTCTAGGAATTTACCCTAAGAGTGTAGCAGCCCAGTTTGAAAAAGACAGATGCGCCCCTATGCTTATCGCAGCGCTATTTACAAGAGCCGAGAAATGGAAGCAACCTAAGTGTCCATCAGCAGGTGAATGGATAAAGAAGACGTGGTACATATGATACACAATGGAGTATCACTCAGCCATAAGAAGAAAACAAATCCTACCGTTGGCAACAACACGGATGGAGCTAGAGGGTATTATGACTATGCTCAGTGAAATAAGCCAGGCGGAGAAAGACAAGTACCAAGGGATTTCACTCATATGTGGAGTATAAGAACAAAGAGAAACTGAAGGAACAAAACAGCAGCAGAATCACAGAACCTAAGAATGGACTAACAGTTACCAAATGGAAAGGGACTGGGGAGGATGGGTGGGAAGGGAGGGATAACGGTGGGGAAAAAGAAAGGAGGCCTTACGATTATTAGCATGTATAATGTGGGGCGGGGTGGGGGGGGCGCGCATAGGGAGGACTGTGCGACACAGAGCAGACGAGTAGTGATTCTACAGCATCCTACTACACTGATGGACAGTGACTGTCACGGGGTTTGTGGGGGCGGACTTGGTGAAGGGGGGAGTCGAGGAAACATAATGTTCTTCATGTAACTGTAGATTAAGGATAACAAAATGAATAAACATAAGAAAATGACAGTAAGAAAATAAAAAGTGTTTCCCAGTTTACTGTGTTGTGTTACTCGTATACCAGACACAGGCCCCAAAACGAGACCAAAGAGAAAAATCTGGGCCGCCAGGCTCAGTGAGAACGTGGAATGTTGCTATGCTGAAACCTGGTGGTCCCTGACCTACGATTTCCGGGAAGCGAAGAAAGAACCTGCCCGCTAGCTAGAAAGGGAAGTCACGCGGACGGTCCCCTCCTCGGAATCTGTCACCCGCCTGGCTGGCCATGGCGGAGGAAGCATGTCTGGCTCCAGGCCTCCCAGAGAAGATGGGAAGGCCCGGGGCGAGGGCGGGCGGCGCCCCGGCAGCCCCGGCCTCAGGGACCGCGGGGGCACAGCATTGGCCGCCGCGCCCCGGGTCCCAAGCGCGTGCAGAGGCGACACCCGGGCGGGCGTAGCTCTGACAGACGCGAGCACTGCGGCCCTGAATGGTCTGCGTGGTGGTCTGGCTGGCCCTGACACCTGCACGGCCCTCGGCGGGCAGTCCCGGGGGTGGGGGGGGCTGGGGACACTACTGGGGTTGGCGTGGGGCCCACGCCCTGTGACACTGGGCCAGGGTCTCCTCTGGGTGGGGCTGGTGTGCTCACGGCAGTGGGGGCTCCCCTCCCCCCTGGGTGACATCACGGTTGCCCGGGCGGCTGCTCTGTGATGCGTCCCCTGGCTGACCTATCAGAGGCTGCCCTAGCTGGGCAACTCCGTGCGCGCTGAGGAGGTCTGAGGAGGAGTTGGAAGCTCTCCCTAGCTTCGTACCCTATTCTCATGCCTGTCTCAAACGAAGGACCTATGGACACCACGCCGCTGGGGCCGGACTCTGACGCGGAGGGCGAGCCTCTGAACACCATGCCGCCCCCGTGGGCCGCCGCCGCCCTGGGGCCGGACTCTGACACGGCCGGCGAGCCCATGGACACCACGCCGCCGCCGTGGGCCGCCGCCGCCCTGGGGCCGGACTCTGACACGGCCGGCGAGCCCATGGACACCACGCCGCCGCCGTGGGCCGCCGCCGCCCTGGGGCCGGACTCTGACACGGCCGGCGAGCCCATGGACACCACGCCGCCGCCGTGGGCCGCCGCCGCCCTGGGGCCGGACTCTGACACGGCCGGCGAGCCCATGGACACCACGCCGCCGCCGTGGGCCGCCGCCGCCCTGGGGCCGGACTCTGACACGGCCGGCCAGCCCATGGACACCACGCCGCCGCCGTAGGCCGCCGCCGCCCTGGGGCCGGACTCTGACACGGCCGGCCAGCCCATGGACACCACGCCGCCGCCGTGGGCCGCCGGCCCGGGGCCCGACTCTGACACGGCCGGCGCGCCTATGCGCACCACTGCGCCCCTGCGGGCCATCTTCCGGTCCCCACCGGCCCGATGCCACACGTGGCACAACCGCCGGGCTCAGCCCTACCCCCGACGACGGTGACGCGCTGGACACGCCGCCACCCTTGCGGCCGTCTACCGGTCTCCCCCAGCCCCGTACAAGGCCCATGTCCTTTTGTTGGCGCTTCCTATCCTCCCTGCTATCCATTAAAGAAAGTCTTTCCCAGATCTGTGTGGGTGTATTGTATTTTCCCACTAAACCCTGTTCTTGCTAATATGCCTCTGGCTGTCTTTACTCTTTCACTCTGCTACAGAGGAAGAACTCACATACACGAGTGATAACGCTTTGAGCCACACCGAACAATGTAACATGCCCCACGCCCCAGTGACCGGGATGTGGAAGTAGCCGCGTTTTATGACTGTGCGTGCTCCACGCGAGGCCTGCGTGCTGAGCGTTTAAGGGATGACAGCCCAGGGGGAGGCAAGTCCAGAGGAGGGAGACCGGGTTGGCTAACGAGGCCCCTTCCCTCTTCTCTGCCACTGCTCTGAGCTCGCCGCAGGCTAGGGAATCCCTGCTGTGACACAGAAAACCACTCTTTTCATTTTGGTTCTTAAACATGTTTAATTCTGTGTGTGTGTGTGTGTGTGTGTGTGTGTGGGTGTGTGTGTGTGTGCGCGTGCGTGTGCGTGTACCACTGCCCCTATCGGTCTAAAAGTAACAAAGAAATGCGCGATAGAGCGAACAACTTGCAAACAGTGACCAGAAAGAGTAAACTTTTCCACTAGCCTCTGGGGATATAGATATCCCAAGTGTTTCTATGCAATTGTAGAAAGATTTTGCTGGAAATCTCGCTGGGACCACTCTGAATCATCACGTTAGTTAAGGCAATAAGCCAGGACAGGAGAGCAGCAAAGAGCACCCACGGTGCGTCTCCTACGTATAAGGCCAAGGGGTACAGGCTTTAATTCTACCACCTCACTTCATCTCACCATGACTGACGTGGGGTGACCCTTACGCACCACCTTCATACATGAGTAAAAAGTTACTTCAGAATCACTTCCCTTGACAGAACATAAATAAATGCAAGGACATCAACATTCCTCGAATTCCTGCCACCGCCACCCAACTCTTTATGCTCAGCACCCTTTCCACACCAACAGAAAACACAGCTCTAAATGCTACTATTCCATTTCAGATAGACCTCACTCACATCTAAATGCCTAAATGCACTGAAACTCCACCTCCACCTTGACAACAGAGGGGAGCAGTTTCCCCGCGAGCTAGCTGGCCTGCCACCTCAGCAAGCCCACGGGCCACTAGCCCACACCAGCCCCGCGTCTCCCCAAGAAGGCGGCTCACTGAACCTGCGACTACACATGCTCTCTGGAGATGGGCGGCCAAGCAGGGCCACCCAGGTGACATCGGCGCGCAGGCACACAGACCTACTACTGGGCGTGCACCTGCCTCGGCCCCAGCAGGCCGGCCGGGGTGCTCCCTGTGTGGGGCCTCGGATCTGCCCCGCAGCTCACGCAGCCGCCCCGGCAGGGCCAGCGCCAGGGCAGAGCACCCGGAGGGCCCCAGCCCGCACTGGTTAGAGAGTCCAGCCGGCCATCTACACCCAGCGGACTCGGGCCACCTACCCAGGTGTTCCAACCCACGGCCACTCCTCTCAAGACCCAAACACACAGCTAACTCACAGAAACAAACACAAGGAATCAAGACTGAGAAGGAGACAGAGGAATGACTGCGCGCCTAGTGACGGTACGTTGACAAAAATGGACAAAATAAATAAACAGATAGATTGAGACAGATACATGAGATAGATGGATAGATTAGATCAGACTGACAGATGAGATAGAATGATAGGTTACATAGACCATATAGATACATATAGAGAGATTAGACAGACTAGGCAGACAGATTAGATAGATGATACATGATAGATCAGGTGGACAGATTAGACAGACACCTATAGATACACATAGATAGATGACAGGTAGATAGATTGATAAAGATGACAGACTAGATAGATGATATAGATACATACAGGTTAGATAGCCACATTGATATAGATACATATAGATGACAGATAACAGACAGATAGGTGGTAGATTAGATAGTTTGGATAGATAGACACAGAGATGACAGTAGATAGATGAGAGTAGAGAGATCAGATAGATAAGATAGACAGATAGACAGACAGACAGACAGACAGACAGACAGGTAAGAAAGCATAATACTCAACAAAGCTATCGCTCATAACCAGGAGAGCAACGATGAAAGCACAGAGAAGAACTACAAGCGAAAAGGAGACAGAAATCAACTTGAAGAAGTGCCATAAGGACACAGCTATCAATTATCACAGTAAAGGGAAAGACTTTAAATGCTCCAAACAAAAGACACAGGGTTGAATGAATGGATGAAAACTCAAGACCGCCTACGTGCTCCCTTACTGGAGGCTCACTTGAGATCCAAGCACACAGACAAACTACAAGTTGAAGGGGTGGGAAAAGGTACCCTATCCAAGTGAAACTGAAACTGAAAAAGAAAAAAAAAAAATTAAAGATGGCTTGGTGGGATTAAAGACGGCAGGCAGTGTGAGAGGGGAGGCAGAAACCTCCTCCGAAAACCACATACATGCATACGTACATACAATGTGGAAACATCACAACTACACCAGATCCTGGAAGAGAAGCAGGAGAGGAGGCTGCCGCGGCAGGCCGTCACCTCAAGGTGAAGGGTGACGTACCAAAGCCGTGATCCGGAGGGACCCGGCAGGCCCTTCCCGCACCCGAGCTCACCGGAGGGAGGAAGAGAAACGGAAACGGGGAGGCGGGTGGAGGCCTAGGACTGCTCGACACCCAGCCCTGGAGATCTGCTCCGGGAGCACGGACCTACCTCACATGATGCTCTGGAGGACCGGTGGGGTTGGAAAGCAAAGACAGGCGGAGCACTTGGAGAGACTTGAGGTTCCTGCCACTCGCGCAACACAGGGATCCACATCCGGCTGCTGTGGGATGAAAGAAAGGCGGGCAGTCTGAGAGACTTCCTAACAGCGAGAGAGCTGCTAAAGGGGCAAGGGTTGCACAGAGCTTGCCGTTCGGGAGAAAGCACAGGTGCGCAAACCTGTCCGGGTGCACTTTGCCCAGCAGGTGGGGGAACTTTTAGGAGCTCCGGGCGCTCCACCCACCCTGGCTGCCTACGCAGCTCCAAGGCCCCCCACCGTAATGTGACTGATAACACAACACGGCGGCCTGCTGCACCTTCCTCCCCTGCCAGCACCGGCTCGCAAACCGGCTGCTCCCCTCCATCGCGCCAGGCCAGCGACAGGACGGCCCCACCTATGGCAGCCACGGGTGCAAAGCACAGAGGCTTCTCCCCGCGTGCTCCGCAAACTGGCCCTGGCGGTGGACACAGGCACTGCGGCCGGGAAGCAGGAAAGACCTCTTCCCTCCCGCGGGCACCAGCGCCGCCCCCGTGACCCCTGCCTGCCATCACCCCAAGGGCTGAGCAGCTCCAGAGGGAAAAGCTTCTGGGCGCTGTACAGGGCGCCACCTACAAATACGAAACGTCAAAGCCAAAGGAACCTGGTAACAGGACTCGATCCATCTTTGTGAGAGGGATCCCCACATAAAAATCAGAAACATGCTCATGGAGCTCCAGCAAAAAGTTGCCCCTGTCTCTTGGGCATAATTCTGTCTCTGTCTCTGTCTCTCTCTCTCTCTCTCTCTCTCTCTCTCTCCCAGGAGCACTTTGGAGGCCTTGTTCTGAAAGGGATGCTGGGGCAGCCCAGCAGGAACGGGCACAGCTCTCAGATCCACCCCGGCCAGTGCCAGGGCAGTCCCACACGGGGCCTGACCGAACTGCATCGGGGGGACGCCGCACGTGTAACTCCGCAGGAAATAACAGTGCCGCACACTAGCCTTCCCATGAATGGCTAGTGGCTAGGTGGCTCCACCGATACCAGGTGACGTCCACATCCCGGGCCTTACCTCCGTGGCAACCTTTTTTCCCCGTGAACCTTGAAAGCAGCACATGGAAAGATACTTACTACCAGTCTCCACCATCTCACCTCTCAGTTTAGGCTCGATGTTCCTCTATCACATCTTCTCCTCTTCGTTCCAGTTTTCTGGGCGGGTTGGTGTTCTGAGGGAAAAAAAAAAAAAATTGACTCAGAGTTGGAATGAGATGGCAGGGGGTAGAAGATTCTGTTTAAAAACCATCAGTAGAACACAGACATCCGACAGTATGGGAGGACAGATTCATAGATGGCATATCCGATAAGGGGTTGATGACATCTAAAATACGTATGAAGTGCCCACGCACCTCCACACAGAAAAAGCAAATAATCCAATTAAAACATGGGCAGAGGATCTGAACAGACACTTCTCCAAAGAAGAAATTCAGGTGGCCAACAGGCACATGAAAAGATCCTCCACACCGCCAATCCTCAGAGAAATGCAAATTAAAACCACCATGAGATATCACCTCACACCAGTCAGGATGGCCACCATCGGGAAGACACACAACAACAGACGGTGGCGAGGATGTGGAGAGAGGGGAACCCTCCGACACTGCTGGTGGGAATGCACATCTCAGCTCAACCATTGTGGAAAGCAGTATGGAGGTTCCTCAAAAACCAGAAAAGTACAAATACCATTTGACCCAGGAATTCCACTCCCAGCAATGTACCCTAAGAATGCAGGAGCCTAGTTTGAAAAAGACACACGCACCCCTATGTCTATCACAGCACTACGCACAATAGCCAAGAAATGGAAGCAACGTGAGTGTCCGTCAGTAGGCGGATGGATAAAGAAGAGGTGGTACATATGCAAGATGGAATATTATTCAGCCGTAAGAAGAAAAGAAATCCTACCGTTTGCGACAACACGGATGGAGCTAGAGGGTATTATGCTCAGTGAAATGAGCAGGATGGAGAAAGACAAGCATCAGATGACTTCACTCATCTGTGGGGTAAAAGAACAAAGCAGAAACTAAAGGAGCAAAACGGCAGCAGACTCACAGAACCCAAGAGTGGACTAACAGTTACCAAAGGGAAAGGGACTGGGGAGGATGGGTGGGGAGGGAGGGATAAGTGGGGAAAAGGGGCATTACGGCTCGCACACATAACGTAGGGGGTGGGGCGGCGGGGGTGCCGGGGCCCGGGGAAGGCAGCATAACACAGAGAAGACAGGTAGGGATTCTACAGCGTCTTACGACGCCGAAGGGCAGTGACTGTAATGGGGTAAGGGGTGGGGGGGACTTGATAAGATAGTGGGAGGGGGAGTCCAGTAACCATGTTGCTCATGTAATTGTACATTAACGGTCACACACACGCAAAAATCACAACGAGCTATCACCTCACACCAGTCAGAATGGCTAGTACCAAAAGAAGAGAAAAAAAAAAACAAAAAAAAGCAAAACAAGAAATAACAAGCGTTGATGAGGAAGTGGACAAAGGGAACCCTCGTGCACTGTTGGTGACCATGTAAATTGGTGCAGCTACTATGGGAAACAGTGTGGAGGTTCCTAAAAATATCCATAGCGGTACCACATGACCCAGCGTTCTTTTTCATACACAGCAGTGGAACTCCCTTCAGGATACCGGACCTGTTCCCAATGCATACAACACCAAGCAATTCTCCAACACCAGCAGGGTTTCTGAGAACTCAACTCTGAGGATATCTGCCTGGACGCAGCACAAGATTCCCCAGGGTAAGGTTTCTATCCTCAAGACTGCCCTCCACCCCCAACTCCAGAGCCCGGTTGCCAGGCCCATGCAATTAGCTTGTGCTTCCCACCTACATACAGGCTAGGATTGGAAGTTCCAACGACCTCCCCCTTAGTAAGTACTGCCCAAGTTGCTAGGGTGCCTCAGCAGCTCAGGAAAACACGTTTACCAGTTTAACAAAGACTATCATAAAGGACACAGCAGCGCACGCGCGCGCTTCACACGCACACGCACGCGCACACACGGCAAGGTCCCAAGTAAAGGAGCTTCTGTCCTCCCGGGACTTGGGGAATGGCATGGTGGCATGTGCAGGCGACCTGGTTCCCCAAGCATGGAAGCTCTGACAGAGAAGCAGGAGATGAGAGAGAGAGAGCTTTGCTCTTCTCATAGGGTTCTGTGAGGGCTTCACTGCAGAGTCATGGCTGACTAAATCGCTGGCCATTGCTGATTCAACCTCCAGCCCTCATCCCTTTCCTCTTCCTTCCCTGGGGGCTGGAGGCTGCAAGTTCCCACCCGCTAACCACAAGCCTGGAGCCCCTGGCGACCAGCCTCTACCCTGGGCTAGGGCCCCAAAGCCTCTGCATTAACCTAACGAGACACCCATTGGACAGTTGTGGCTCAGAAGGATTTTCAGGAACTGCGGATGAGGAGCAAGAATACCTAGGAAATGAACAAAATATTAGCAAAAACAAATTCAAAAATACATCAAGGGGATCAAACACCCTGATCAAGTGGGATTCATCCCAGGGATGCAAGGATGGTGACAGCATTCGAAAATCCATCCACACCATCCACCACATAAACAGAAAGAAAGACAAAAACCACGCGATCGTCTCCACAGATGCTGAAAAAGCATCCGACAAAATGCAACATCCACTCACGATAAAAACTCTCAACCAAGTGGGTATACAGGGCGAGCACCTCAACCTAATAAAGGCCGTATATGACAAAACCCACAGCCAACGTCATACTCAACAGCGAGAGGCTGAAAGCCGTTCCTCTGAGATGGGGAACGAGACAGGGGTGCCCACTCTCCCCACCGTTATTCAACACAGTCCCGGGGGTCCCAGCCACGGCAATTAGAACAGACAAAGAAATACAAGGAATCCAGACTGGTAAAGAAGCAGCTAGGCGGTCACCATCTGCAGATGACACGATACTGTACGTAAGGAAACCCTGAAGAACCCACTCCAAAACTGCTACAACTGATAACCGGAATACAGCAGAGCTGCGGGACACAAAATCAACACACAGAAATCTGAGGCTTTCCTGTACACTAACAGTGAACCAAAGGAGAGGGAAATCAGGAAAACAATTCCATTCACAACTGCATCAAAAAGAATAAAATGCCTAGGAATAAACCTAACCAAGGAAGCGAAAGACCTATACCCTGAAAACGATAAGACACTCTTAAGAGAAATTAAAGAGGATGCTAACAAATGGAAACTCATCCACGCTCTTGGCTAGGAAGAATAAATATCGTCAGAATGGCCATCCTGCCCAAAGCAATCTACAGATCGGGTGCAGTCCCTATCAAATCACCAACAGCATTCTTCCACGTACTGGAACAAATACTTCAAAAATTCATATGGAAACGCCAAAGATCCCGAATAGCCATAGCAATCCTGAGAAGGAAGAAGAAAGCATGTCTGTGTGTGTGTGTGTGTGTGTGTGTGTGTGTGTGGTGTGTGTGTGTGTGTGTGGTGTGTGTGTGTGGTCTGTGTGTGGTGTGTGTGTGTGTGTGTGTGGTGGGTGTGTGTGTGTGTGGTGTGTGTGTGTGGTGGGTGTGTGTGTGTGGTGTGTGTGTGTGGTGTGTGTGTGGGGGTGTGTGTGTGTGTGTGGGGTGTGTGTATGTGTGTGTGTGTGTGTGTGTGTGTGGTCTGTGTGTGTGGTGTGTGTGTGTGTGGTCTGTGTGTGTGGGGTGTGTGTGTGTGTGTGTGTGTGTGTGTGTGTGTGTGTGTGTGTGTGTGTGGTGTGTGTGTGTGTGGTGTGTGTGTGTGGTGTGTGTGTGTGTGATGTGTGTGTGTGGGGGCGTGGGGTGTGTGTGGGGTGTGTGTATGTGTGTGTGTGTGTGTGGTGTGTGTGTGCGGTCTGTGTGTGTGTGGTCTGTGTGTGTAGGGTGTGTGTGTGTGTGTGTGTGTGGTGTGTGTGTGTGGTGTGTGTGTGTGGTGTGTGTGTGTGGTGTGTGTGTGTGTGTGTGTGTGTCTGTGTGTGTGTGTGTGTGTGTGTGGGTGCGGTATCTCGCTCCCCAACATCAAGCTCTACTACAAAGCCACAGTCTTGATCAAGACAGTTTGCTCCTGGCACTAGAACAGAGCCACAGACGGGTGGAACAGAATAAGAGACTCCAGACATTAACCCAAACATATGTGGTCAATTAATATATGATGAGGGAGCCGGGGACATACAATGGGGAAATGACACTCTCTTCAACAGACGGTGCTGGCAAAACTGGACAGCTACACGTAAGAGAATGAAACTGGATCACTGTCTAACCCCATACAGAAGAGTAAATTCGAAATGGATCCAAGACCTGAATGTGAGTCATGAAACCATAAAACTCTCAGAAAAAAAACATATAGGCACAAATCTCCTGGACATAAACATGAGCGACTTCTTCAAGAACATAACCTCCCCGGGCAAGGGAAGCAAGAGCAAAAATGAACTGGTGGGACTACATCAAGCTGAAAAGCTTCTGTACAGCAAAGGACACCCTCAATAGAACAAAAAGGTACCCTAAAGTATATGCGAGAATATATTCATCAATGACAGATCCGATAAAGGGTTGACATCCAAAATACATAAAGAGCTCACGCACCTCAACAGACAAGAAAAGCAAATAATCCCATTAAAAAATGGGCAGAGGATCTGAACAGACACTTCTCCAAAGAAGAAATTGAGGTGGCCAGCAGGCACATGAAAAGATCCTCCACACCGCCAATCCTCAGAGAAATGCAAATTAAAACCACCATGAGATATCACCTCACACCAGTCAGGATGGCCACCATCGGGAAGACACACAACAACAGACGGTGGCGAGGATGTGGCGAGAGGGGAACCCTCCGACACTGCTGGTGGGAATGCACATCTCAGCTCAACCATTGTGGAAAGCAGTATGGAGGTTCCTCAAAAACCAGAAAAGTACAAATACCATTTGACCCAGGAATTCCACTCCCAGCAATGTACCCTAAGAATGCAGGAGCCTAGTTTGAAAAAGACACACGCACCCCTATGTCTATCACAGCACTACGCACAATAGCCAAGAAATGGAAGCAACGTGAGTGTCCGTCAGTAGGCGGATGGATAAAGAAGAGGTGGTACATATGCAAGATGGAATATTATTCAGCCGTAAGAAGAAAAGAAATCCTACCGTTTGCGACAACACGGATGGAGCTAGAGGGTATTATGCTCAGTGAAATGAGCAGGATGGAGAAAGACAAGCATCAGATGACTTCACTCATCTGTGGGGTAAAAGAACAAAGCAGAAACTAAAGGAGCAAAACGGCAGCAGACTCACAGAACCCAAGAGTGGACTAACAGTTACCAAAGGGAAAGGGACTGGGGAGGATGGGTGGGGAGGGAGGGATAAGTGGGGAAAAGGGGCATTACGGCTCGCACACATAACGTAGGGGGTGGGGCGGCGGGGGTGCCGGGGCCCGGGGAAGGCAGCATAACACAGAGAAGACAGGTAGGGATTCTACAGCGTCTTACGACGCCGAAGGGCAGTGACTGTAATGGGGTAAGGGGTGGGGGGGACTTGATAAGATAGTGGGAGGGGGAGTCCAGTAACCATGTTGCTCATGTAATTGTACATTAACGGTCACACACACGCAAAAATCACAACGAGCTATCACCTCACACCAGTCAGAATGGCTAGTACCAAAAGAAGAGAAAAAAAAAAACAAAAAAAAGCAAAACAAGAAATAACAAGCGTTGATGAGGAAGTGGACAAAGGGAACCCTCGTGCACTGTTGGTGACCATGTAAATTGGTGCAGCTACTATGGGAAACAGTGTGGAGGTTCCTAAAAATATCCATAGCGGTACCACATGACCCAGCGTTCTTTTTCATACACAGCAGTGGAACTCCCTTCAGGATACCGGACCTGTTCCCAATGCATACAACACCAAGCAATTCTCCAACACCAGCAGGGTTTCTGAGAACTCAACTCTGAGGATATCTGCCTGGACGCAGCACAAGATTCCCCAGGGTAAGGTTTCTATCCTCAAGACTGCCCTCCACCCCCAACTCCAGAGCCCGGTTGCCAGGCCCATGCAATTAGCTTGTGCTTCCCACCTACATACAGGCTAGGATTGGAAGTTCCAACGACCTCCCCCTTAGTAAGTACTGCCCAAGTTGCTAGGGTGCCTCAGCAGCTCAGGAAAACACGTTTACCAGTTTAACAAAGACTATCATAAAGGACACAGCAGCGCACGCGCGCGCTTCACACGCACACGCACGCGCACACACGGCAAGGTCCCAAGTAAAGGAGCTTCTGTCCTCCCGGGACTTGGGGAATGGCATGGTGGCATGTGCAGGCGACCTGGTTCCCCAAGCATGGAAGCTCTGACAGAGAAGCAGGAGATGAGAGAGAGAGAGCTTTGCTCTTCTCATAGGGTTCTGTGAGGGCTTCACTGCAGAGTCATGGCTGACTAAATCGCTGGCCATTGCTGATTCAACCTCCAGCCCTCATCCCTTTCCTCTTCCTTCCCTGGGGGCTGGAGGCTGCAAGTTCCCACCCGCTAACCACAAGCCTGGAGCCCCTGGCGACCAGCCTCTACCCTGGGCTAGGGCCCCAAAGCCTCTGCATTAACCTAACGAGACACCCATTGGACAGTTGTGGCTCAGAAGGATTTTCAGGAACTGCGGATGAGGAGCAAGAATACCTAGGAAATGAACAAAATATTAGCAAAAACAAATTCAAAAATACATCAAGGGGATCAAACACCCTGATCAAGTGGGATTCATCCCAGGGATGCAAGGATGGTGACAGCATTCGAAAATCCATCCACACCATCCACCACATAAACAGAAAGAAAGACAAAAACCACGCGATCGTCTCCACAGATGCTGAAAAAGCATCCGACAAAATGCAACATCCACTCACGATAAAAACTCTCAACCAAGTGGGTATACAGGGCGAGCACCTCAACCTAATAAAGGCCGTATATGACAAAACCCACAGCCAACGTCATACTCAACAGCGAGAGGCTGAAAGCCGTTCCTCTGAGATGGGGAACGAGACAGGGGTGCCCACTCTCCCCACCGTTATTCAACACAGTCCCGGGGGTCCCAGCCACGGCAATTAGAACAGACAAAGAAATACAAGGAATCCAGACTGGTAAAGAAGCAGCTAGGCGGTCACCATCTGCAGATGACACGATACTGTACGTAAGGAAACCCTGAAGAACCCACTCCAAAACTGCTACAACTGATAACCGGAATACAGCAGAGCTGCGGGACACAAAATCAACACACAGAAATCTGAGGCTTTCCTGTACACTAACAGTGAACCAAAGGAGAGGGAAATCAGGAAAACAATTCCATTCACAACTGCATCAAAAAGAATAAAATGCCTAGGAATAAACCTAACCAAGGAAGCGAAAGACCTATACCCTGAAAACGATAAGACACTCTTAAGAGAAATTAAAGAGGATGCTAACAAATGGAAACTCATCCACGCTCTTGGCTAGGAAGAATAAATATCGTCAGAATGGCCATCCTGCCCAAAGCAATCTACAGATCGGGTGCAGTCCCTATCAAATCACCAACAGCATTCTTCCACGTACTGGAACAAATACTTCAAAAATTCATATGGAAACGCCAAAGATCCCGAATAGCCATAGCAATCCTGAGAAGGAAGAAGAAAGCATGTCTGTGTGTGTGTGTGTGTGTGTGTGTGTGTGTGTGTGTGTGGTGTGTGTGTGTGTGTGTGGTGTGTGTGTGTGGTCTGTGTGTGTGTGTGTGTGGTGGGTGTGTGTGTGTGTGGTGTGTGTGTGTGGTGGGTGTGTGTGTGTGGTGTGTGTGTGTGGTGTGTGTGTGGGGGTGTGTGTGTGTGTGTGGGGTGTGTGTATGTGTGTGTGTGTGTGTGTGTGGTCTGTGTGTGTGGGGTGTGTGTGTGTGTGTGTGTGTGTGGTGTGTGTGTGTGTGGTGTGTGTGTGTGGTGTGTGTGTGTGTGATGTGTGTGTGTGTGGGGGTGGGGTGTGTGTGGGGTGTGTGTATGTGTGTGTGTGTGTGTGTGTGTGTGGTGTGTGTGTGCGGTCTGTGTGTGTGCGGTCTGTGTGTGTAGGGTGTGTGTGTGTGTGTGTGTGTGGTGTGTGTGTGGGTGTGTGTGGTGTGTGTGTGTGGTGTGTGTGTGTGTGGTGTGTGTGTGTGGTGTGTGTGTGTGTGTGTGTGTGTGTCTGTGTGTGTGTGTGTGTGTGTGTGTGTGTGGGTGCGGTATCTCGCTCCCCAACATCAAGCTCTACTACAAAGCCACAGTCTTGATCAAGACAGTTTGCTCCTGGCACTAGAACAGAGCCACAGACGGGTGGAACAGAATAAGAGACTCCAGACATTAACCCAAACATATGTGGTCAATTAATATATGATGAGGGAGCCGGGGACATACAATGGGGAAATGACACTCTCTTCAACAGACGGTGCTGGCAAAACTGGACAGCTACACGTAAGAGAATGAAACTGGATCACTGTCTAACCCCATACAGAAGAGTAAATTCGAAATGGATCCAAGACCTGAATGTGAGTCATGAAACCATAAAACTCTCAGAAAAAAAACATATAGGCACAAATCTCCTGGACATAAACATGAGCAACTTCTTCAAGAACATAACCTCCCCGGGCAAGGGAAGCAAGAGCAAAAATGAACTGGTGGGACTACATCAAGCTGAAAAGCTTCTGTACAGCAAAGGACACCCTCAATAGAACAAAAAGGTACCCTAAAGTATATGCGAGAATATATTCATCAATGACAGATCCGATAAAGGGTTGACATCCAAAATACATAAAGAGCTCACGCACCTCAACAGACAAGAAAAGCAAATAATCCCATTAAAAAATGGGCAGAGGATCTGAACAGACACTTCTCCAAAGAAGAAATTGAGGTGGCCAGCAGGCACATGAAAAGATCCTCCACACCGCCAATCCTCAGAGAAATGCAAATTAAAACCACCATGAGATATCACCTCACACCAGTCAGGATGGCCACCATCGGGAAGACACACAACAACAGACGGTGGCGAGGATGTGGAGAGAGGGGAACCCTCCGACACTGCTGGTGGGAATGGACATCTCAGCTCAACCATTGTGGAAAGCAGTATGGAGGTTCCTCAGGAAGCTCAAAATAGAAATACCACTTGACCCGGGAATTCCACTTCTAGGAATTTACCCTAAGAGTGTAGCAGCCCAGTTTGAAAAAGACAGATGCGCCCCTATGCTTATCGCAGCGCTATTTACAAGAGCCGAGAAATGGAAGCAACCTAAGTGTCCATCAGCAGGTGAATGGATAAAGAAGACGTGGTACATATGATACACAATGGAGTATCACTCAGCCATAAGAAGAAAACAAATCCTACCGTTGGCAACAACACGGATGGAGCTAGAGGGTATTATGACTATGCTCAGTGAAATAAGCCAGGCGGAGAAAGACAAGTACCAAGGGATTTCACTCATATGTGGAGTATAAGAACAAAGAGAAACTGAAGGAACAAAACAGCAGCAGAATCACAGAACCTAAGAATGGACTAACAGTTACCAAATGGAAAGGGACTGGGGAGGATGGGTGGGAAGGGAGGGATAACGGTGGGGAAAAAGAAAGGAGGCCTTACGATTATTAGCATGTATAATGTGGGGCGGGGTGGGGGGGGCGCGCATAGGGAGGACTGTGCGACACAGAGCAGACGAGTAGTGATTCTACAGCATCCTACTACACTGATGGACAGTGACTGTCACGGGGTTTGTGGGGGCGGACTTGGTGAAGGGGGGAGTCGAGGAAACATAATGTTCTTCATGTAACTGTAGATTAAGGATAACAAAATGAATAAACATAAGAAAATGACAGTAAGAAAATAAAAAGTGTTTCCCAGTTTACTGTGTTGTGTTACTCGTATACCAGACACAGGCCCCAAAACGAGACCAAAGAGAAAAATCTGGGCCGCCAGGCTCAGTGAGAACGTGGAATGTTGCTATGCTGAAACCTGGTGGTCCCTGACCTACGATTTCCGGGAAGCGAAGAAAGAACCTGCCCGCTAGCTAGAAAGGGAAGTCACGCGGACGGTCCCCTCCTCGGAATCTGTCACCCGCCTGGCTGGCCATGGCGGAGGAAGCATGTCTGGCTCCAGGCCTCCCAGAGAAGATGGGAAGGCCCGGGGCGAGGGCGGGCGGCGCCCCGGCAGCCCCGGCCTCAGGGACCGCGGGGGCACAGCATTGGCCGCCGCGCCCCGGGTCCCAAGCGCGTGCAGAGGCGACACCCGGGCGGGCGTAGCTCTGACAGACGCGAGCACTGCGGCCCTGAATGGTCTGCGTGGTGGTCTGGCTGGCCCTGACACCTGCACGGCCCTCGGCGGGCAGTCCCGGGGGTGGGGGGGGCTGGGGACACTACTGGGGTTGGCGTGGGGCCCACGCCCTGTGACACTGGGCCAGGGTCTCCTCTGGGTGGGGCTGGTGTGCTCACGGCAGTGGGGGCTCCCCTCCCCCCTGGGTGACATCACGGTTGCCCGGGCGGCTGCTCTGTGATGCGTCCCCTGGCTGACCTATCAGAGGCTGCCCTAGCTGGGCAACTCCGTGCGCGCTGAGGAGGTCTGAGGAGGAGTTGGAAGCTCTCCCTAGCTTCGTACCCTATTCTCATGCCTGTCTCAAACGAAGGACCTATGGACACCACGCCGCTGGGGCCGGACTCTGACGCGGAGGGCGAGCCTCTGAACACCATGCCGCCCCCGTGGGCCGCCGCCGCCCTGGGGCCGGACTCTGACACGGCCGGCGAGCCCATGGACACCACGCCGCCGCCGTGGGCCGCCGCCGCCCTGGGGCCGGACTCTGACACGGCCGGCGAGCCCATGGACACCACGCCGCCGCCGTGGGCCGCCGCCGCCCTGGGGCCGGACTCTGACACGGCCGGCGAGCCCATGGACACCACGCCGCCGCCGTGGGCCGCCGCCGCCCTGGGGCCGGACTCTGACACGGCCGGCGAGCCCATGGACACCACGCCGCCGCCGTGGGCCGCCGCCGCCCTGGGGCCGGACTCTGACACGGCCGGCCAGCCCATGGACACCACGCCGCCGCCGTGGGCCGCCGCCGCCCTGGGGCCGGACTCTGACACGGCCGGCCAGCCCATGGACACCACGCCGCCGCCGTGGGCCGCCGGCCCGGGGCCCGACTCTGACACGGCCGGCGCGCCTATGCGCACCACTGCGCCCCTGCGGGCCATCTTCCGGTCCCCACCGGCCCGATGCCACACGTGGCACAACCGCCGGGCTCAGCCCTACCCCCGACGACGGTGACGCGCTGGACACGCCGCCACCCTTGCGGCCGTCTACCGGTCTCCCCCAGCCCCGTACAAGGCCCATGTCCTTTTGTTGGCGCTTCCTATCCTCCCTGCTATCCATTAAAGAAAGTCTTTCCCAGATCTGTGTGCGTGTATTGTATTTTCCCACTAAACCCTGTTCTTGCTAATATGCCTCTGGCTGTCTTTACTCTTTCACTCTGCTACAGAGGAAGAACTCACATACACGAGTGATAACGCTTTGAGCCACACCGAACAATGTAACATGCCCCACGCCCCAGTGACCGGGATGTGGAAGTAGCCGCGTTTTATGACTGCGTGCTCCACGCGAGGCCTGCGTGCTGAGCGTTTAAGGGATGACAGCCCAGGGGGAGGCAAGTCCAGAGGAGGGAGACCGGGTTGGCTAACGAGGCCCCTTCCCTCTTCTCTGCCACTGCTCTGAGCTCGCCGCAGGCTAGGGAATCCCTGCTGTGACACAGAAAACCACTCTTTTCATTTTGGTTCTTAAACATGTTTAATTCTGTGTGTGTGTGTGTGTGTGTGTGTGTGTGGGTGTGTGTGTGTGTGCGCGTGCGTGTGCGTGTACCACTGCCCCTATCGGTCTAAAAGTAACAAAGAAATGCGCGATAGAGCGAACAACTTGCAAACAGTGACCAGAAAGAGTAAACTTTTCCACTAGCCTCTGGGGATATAGATATCCCAAGTGTTTCTATGCAATTGTAGAAAGATTTTGCTGGAAATCTCGCTGGGACCACTCTGAACCATCACGTTAGTTAAGGCAATAAGCCAGGACAGGAGAGCAGCAAAGAGCACCCACGGTGCGTCTCCTACGTATAAGGCCAAGGGGTACAGGCTTTAATTCTACCACCTCACTTCATCTCACCATGACTGACGTGGGGTGACCCTTACGCACCACCTTCATACATGAGTAAAAAGTTACTTCAGAATCACTTCCCTTGACAGAACATAAATAAATGCAAGGACATCAACATTCCTCGAATTCCTGCCACCGCCACCCAACTCTTTATGCTCAGCACCCTTTCCACACCAACAGAAAACACAGCTCTAAATGCTACTATTCCATTTCAGATAGACCTCACTCACATCTAAATGCCTAAATGCACTGAAACTCCACCTCCACCTTGACAACAGAGGGGAGCAGTTTCCCCGCGAGCTAGCTGGCCTGCCACCTCAGCAAGCCCACGGGCCACTAGCCCACACCAGCCCCGCGTCTCCCCAAGAAGGCGGCTCACTGAACCTGCGACTACACATGCTCTCTGGAGATGGGCGGCCAAGCAGGGCCACCCAGGTGACATCGGCGCGCAGGCACACAGACCTACTACTGGGCGTGCACCTGCCTCGGCCCCAGCAGGCCGGCCGGGGTGCTCCCTGTGTGGGGCCTCGGATCTGCCCCGCAGCTCACGCAGCCGCCCCGGCAGGGCCAGCGCCAGGGCAGAGCACCCGGAGGGCCCCAGCCCGCACTGGTTAGAGAGTCCAGCCGGCCATCTACACCCAGCGGACTCGGGCCACCTACCCAGGTGTTCCAACCCACGGCCACTCCTCTCAAGACCCAAACACACAGCTAACTCACAGAAACAAACACAAGGAATCAAGACTGAGAAGGAGACAGAGGAATGACTGCGCGCCTAGTGACGGTACGTTGACAAAAATGGACAAAATAAATAAACAGATAGATTGAGACAGATACATGAGATAGATGGATAGATTAGATCAGACTGACAGATGAGATAGAATGATAGGTTACATAGACCATATAGATACATATAGAGAGATTAGACAGACTAGGCAGACAGATTAGATAGATGATACATGATAGATCAGGTGGACAGATTAGACAGACACCTATAGATACACATAGATAGATGACAGGTAGATAGATTGATAAAGATGACAGACTAGATAGATGATATAGATACATACAGGTTAGATAGCCACATTGATATAGATACATATAGATGACAGATAACAGACAGATAGGTGGTAGATTAGATAGTTTGGATAGATAGACACAGAGATGACAGTAGATAGATGAGAGTAGAGAGATCAGATAGATAAGATAGACAGATAGACAGACAGACAGACAGACAGACAGACAGGTAAGAAAGCATAATACTCAACAAAGCTATTGCTCATAACCAGGAGAGCAACGATGAAAGCACAGAGAAGAACTACAAGCGAAAAGGAGACAGAAATCAACTTGAAGAAGTGCCATAAGGACACAGCTATCAATTATCACAGTAAAGGGAAAGACTTTAAATGCTCCAAACAAAAGACACAGGGTTGAATGAATGGATGAAAACTCAAGACCGCCTACGTGCTCCCTTACTGGAGGCTCACTTGAGATCCAAGCACACAGACAAACTACAAGTTGAAGGGGTGGGAAAAGGTACCCTATCCAAGTGAAACTGAAACTGAAAAAGAAAAAAAAAAAATTAAAGATGGCTTGGTGGGATTAAAGACGGCAGGCAGTGTGAGAGGGGAGGCAGAAACCTCCTCCGAAAACCACATACATGCATACGTACATACAATGTGGAAACATCACAACTACACCAGATCCTGGAAGAGAAGCAGGAGAGGAGGCTGCCGCGGCAGGCCGTCACCTCAAGGTGAAGGGTGACGTACCAAAGCCGTGATCCGGAGGGACCCGGCAGGCCCTTCCCGCACCCGAGCTCACCGGAGGGAGGAAGAGAAACGGAAACGGGGAGGCGGGTGGAGGCCTAGGACTGCTCGACACCCAGCCCTGGAGATCTGCTCCGGGAGCACGGACCTACCTCACATGATGCTCTGGAGGACCGGTGGGGTTGGAAAGCAAAGACAGGCGGAGCACTTGGAGAGACTTGAGGTTCCTGCCACTCGCGCAACACAGGGATCCACATCCGGCTGCTGTGGGATGAAAGAAAGGCGGGCAGTCTGAGAGACTTCCTAACAGCGAGAGAGCTGCTAAAGGGGCAAGGGTTGCACAGAGCTTGCCGCTCGGGAGAAAGCACAGGTGCGCAAACCTGTCCGGGTGCACTTTGCCCAGCAGGTGGGGGAACTTTTAGGAGCTCCGGGCGCTCCACCCACCCTGGCTGCCTACGCAGCTCCAAGGCCCCCCACCGTAATGTGACTGATAACACAACACGGCGGCCTGCTGCACCTTCCTCCCCTGCCAGCACCGGCTCGCAAACCGGCTGCTCCCCTCCATCGCGCCAGGCCAGCGACAGGACGGCCCCACCTATGGCAGCCACGGGTGCAAAGCACAGAGGCTTCTCCCCGCGTGCTCCGCAAACTGGCCCTGGCGGTGGACACAGGCACTGCGGCCGGGAAGCAGGAAAGACCTCTTCCCTCCCGCGGGCACCAGCGCCGCCCCCGTGACCCCTGCCTGCCATCACCCCAAGGGCTGAGCAGCTCCAGAGGGAAAAGCTTCTGGGCGCTGTACAGGGCGCCACCTACAAATACGAAACGTCAAAGCCAAAGGAACCTGGTAACAGGACTCGATCCATCTTTGTGAGAGGGATCCCCACATAAAAATCAGAAACATGCTCATGGAGCTCCAGCAAAAAGTTGCCCCTGTCTCTTGGGCATAATTCTGTCTCTGTCTCTGTCTCTCTCTCTCTCTCTCTCTCTCTCTCTCTCCCAGGAGCACTTTGGAGGCCTTGTTCTGAAAGGGATGCTGGGGCAGCCCAGCAGGAACGGGCACAGCTCTCAGATCCACCCCGGCCAGTGCCAGGGCAGTCCCACACGGGGCCTGACCGAACTGCATCGGGGGGACGCCGCACGTGTAACTCCGCAGGAAATAACAGTGCCGCACACTAGCCTTCCCATGAATGGCTAGTGGCTAGGTGGCTCCACCGATACCAGGTGACGTCCACATCCCGGGCCTTACCTCCGTGGCAACCTTTTTTCCCCGTGAACCTTGAAAGCAGCACATGGAAAGATACTTACTACCAGTCTCCACCATCTCACCTCTCAGTTTAGGCTCGATGTTCCTCTATCACATCTTCTCCTCTTCGTTCCAGTTTTCTGGGCGCGTTGGTGTTCTGAGGGAAAAAAAAAAAAATTGACTCAGAGTTGGAATGAGATGGCAGGGGGTAGAAGATTCTGTTTAAAAACCATCAGTAGAACACAGACATCCGACAGTATGGGAGGACAGATTCATAGATGGCATATCCGATAAGGGGTTGATGACATCTAAAATACGTATGAAGTGCCCACGCACCTCCACACAGAAAAAGCAAATAATCCAATTAAAACATGGGCAGAGGATCTGAACAGACACTTCTCCAAAGAAGAAATTCAGGTGGCCAACAGGCACATGAAAAGATCCTCCACACCGCCAATCCTCAGAGAAATGCAAATTAAAACCACCATGAGATATCACCTCACACCAGTCAGGATGGCCACCATCGGGAAGACACACAACAACAGACGGTGGCGAGGATGTGGAGAGAGGGGAACCCTCCGACACTGCTGGTGGGAATGCACATCTCAGCTCAACCATTGTGGAAAGCAGTATGGAGGTTCCTCAAAAACCAGAAAAGTACAAATACCATTTGACCCAGGAATTCCACTCCCAGCAATGTACCCTAAGAATGCAGGAGCCTAGTTTGAAAAAGACACACGCACCCCTATGTCTATCACAGCACTACGCACAATAGCCAAGAAATGGAAGCAACGTGAGTGTCCGTCAGTAGGCGGATGGATAAAGAAGAGGTGGTACATATGCAAGATGGAATATTATTCAGCCGTAAGAAGAAAAGAAATCCTACCGTTTGCGACAACACGGATGGAGCTAGAGGGTATTATGCTCAGTGAAATGAGCAGGATGGAGAAAGACAAGCATCAGATGACTTCACTCATCTGTGGGGTAAAAGAACAAAGCAGAAACTAAAGGAGCAAAACGGCAGCAGACTCACAGAACCCAAGAGTGGACTAACAGTTACCAAAGGGAAAGGGACTGGGGAGGATGGGTGGGGAGGGAGGGATAAGTGGGGAAAAGGGGCATTACGGCTCGCACACATAACGTAGGGGGTGGGGCGGCGGGGGTGCCGGGGCCCGGGGAAGGCAGCATAACACAGAGAAGACAGGTAGGGATTCTACAGCGTCTTACGACGCCGAAGGGCAGTGACTGTAATGGGGTAAGGGGTGGGGGGGACTTGATAAGATAGTGGGAGGGGGAGTCCAGTAACCATGTTGCTCATGTAATTGTACATTAACGGTCACACACACGCAAAAATCACAACGAGCTATCACCTCACACCAGTCAGAATGGCTAGTACCAAAAGAAGAGAAAAAAAAAAACAAAAAAAAGCAAAACAAGAAATAACAAGCGTTGATGAGGAAGTGGACAAAGGGAACCCTCGTGCACTGTTGGTGACCATGTAAATTGGTGCAGCTACTATGGGAAACAGTGTGGAGGTTCCTAAAAATATCCATAGCGGTACCACATGACCCAGCGTTCTTTTTCATACACAGCAGTGGAACTCCCTTCAGGATACCGGACCTGTTCCCAATGCATACAACACCAAGCAATTCTCCAACACCAGCAGGGTTTCTGAGAACTCAACTCTGAGGATATCTGCCTGGACGCAGCACAAGATTCCCCAGGGTAAGGTTTCTATCCTCAAGACTGCCCTCCACCCCCAACTCCAGAGCCCGGTTGCCAGGCCCATGCAATTAGCTTGTGCTTCCCACCTACATACAGGCTAGGATTGGAAGTTCCAACGACCTCCCCCTTAGTAAGTACTGCCCAAGTTGCTAGGGTGCCTCAGCAGCTCAGGAAAACACGTTTACCAGTTTAACAAAGACTATCATAAAGGACACAGCAGCGCACGCGCGCGCTTCACACGCACACGCACGCGCACACACGGCAAGGTCCCAAGTAAAGGAGCTTCTGTCCTCCCGGGACTTGGGGAATGGCATGGTGGCATGTGCAGGCGACCTGGTTCCCCAAGCATGGAAGCTCTGACAGAGAAGCAGGAGATGAGAGAGAGAGAGCTTTGCTCTTCTCATAGGGTTCTGTGAGGGCTTCACTGCAGAGTCATGGCTGACTAAATCGCTGGCCATTGCTGATTCAACCTCCAGCCCTCATCCCTTTCCTCTTCCTTCCCTGGGGGCTGGAGGCTGCAAGTTCCCACCCGCTAACCACAAGCCTGGAGCCCCTGGCGACCAGCCTCTACCCTGGGCTAGGGCCCCAAAGCCTCTGCATTAACCTAACGAGACACCCATTGGACAGTTGTGGCTCAGAAGGATTTTCAGGAACTGCGGATGAGGAGCAAGAATACCTAGGAAATGAACAAAATATTAGCAAAAACAAATTCAAAAATACATCAAGGGGATCAAACACCCTGATCAAGTGGGATTCATCCCAGGGATGCAAGGATGGTGACAGCATTCGAAAATCCATCCACACCATCCACCACATAAACAGAAAGAAAGACAAAAACCACGCGATCGTCTCCACAGATGCTGAAAAAGCATCCGACAAAATGCAACATCCACTCACGATAAAAACTCTCAACCAAGTGGGTATACAGGGCGAGCACCTCAACCTAATAAAGGCCGTATATGACAAAACCCACAGCCAACGTCATACTCAACAGCGAGAGGCTGAAAGCCGTTCCTCTGAGATGGGGAACGAGACAGGGGTGCCCACTCTCCCCACCGTTATTCAACACAGTCCCGGGGGTCCCAGCCACGGCAATTAGAACAGACAAAGAAATACAAGGAATCCAGACTGGTAAAGAAGCAGCTAGGCGGTCACCATCTGCAGATGACACGATACTGTACGTAAGGAAACCCTGAAGAACCCACTCCAAAACTGCTACAACTGATAACCGGAATACAGCAGAGCTGCGGGACACAAAATCAACACACAGAAATCTGAGGCTTTCCTGTACACTAACAGTGAACCAAAGGAGAGGGAAATCAGGAAAACAATTCCATTCACAACTGCATCAAAAAGAATAAAATGCCTAGGAATAAACCTAACCAAGGAAGCGAAAGACCTATACCCTGAAAACGATAAGACACTCTTAAGAGAAATTAAAGAGGATGCTAACAAATGGAAACTCATCCACGCTCTTGGCTAGGAAGAATAAATATCGTCAGAATGGCCATCCTGCCCAAAGCAATCTACAGATCGGGTGCAGTCCCTATCAAATCACCAACAGCATTCTTCCACGTACTGGAACAAATACTTCAAAAATTCATATGGAAACGCCAAAGATCCCGAATAGCCATAGCAATCCTGAGAAGGAAGAAGAAAGCATGTCTGTGTGTGTGTGTGTGTGTGTGGGGTGTGTGTATGTGTGTGTGTGTGTGTGTGTGTGTGGTGTGTGTGTGTGGTCTGTGTGTGGTGTGTGTGTGTGTGTGTGTGGTGGGTGTGTGTGTGTGTGGTGTGTGTGTGTGGTGGGTGTGTGTGTGTGGTGTGTGTGTGTGGTGTGTGTGTGGGGGTGTGTGTGTGTGTGTGGGGTGTGTGTATGTGTGTGTGTGTGTGTGTGTGTGGTCTGTGTGTGTGGTGTGTGTGTGTGTGGTCTGTGTGTGTGGGGTGTGTGTGTGTGTGTGTGTGTGTGGTGTGTGTGTGTGTGTGTGTGTGTGGTGTGTGTGTGTGTGGTGTGTGTGTGTGGTGTGTGTGTGTGTGATGTGTGTGTGTGGGGGCGTGGGGTGTGTGTGGGGTGTGTGTATGTGTGTGTGTGTGTGTGGTGTGTGTGTGCGGTCTGTGTGTGTGTGGTCTGTGTGTGTAGGGTGTGTGTGTGTGGTGTGTGTGTGGGTGTGTGTGGTGTGTGTGTGTGGTGTGTGTGTGTGTGGTGTGTGTGTGTGGTGTGTGTGTGTGTGTGTGTGTGTGTCTGTGTGTGTGTGTGTGTGTGTGTGTGTGGGTGCGGTATCTCGCTCCCCAACATCAAGCTCTACTACAAAGCCACAGTCTTGATCAAGACAGTTTGCTCCTGGCACTAGAACAGAGCCACAGACGGGTGGAACAGAATAAGAGACTCCAGACATTAACCCAAACATATGTGGTCAATTAATATATGATGAGGGAGCCGGGGACATACAATGGGGAAATGACACTCTCTTCAACAGACGGTGCTGGCAAAACTGGACAGCTACACGTAAGAGAATGAAACTGGATCACTGTCTAACCCCATACAGAAGAGTAAATTCGAAATGGATCCAAGACCTGAATGTGAGTCATGAAACCATAAAACTCTCAGAAAAAAAACATATAGGCACAAATCTCCTGGACATAAACATGAGCAACTTCTTCAAGAACATAACCTCCCCGGGCAAGGGAAGCAAGAGCAAAAATGAACTGGTGGGACTACATCAAGCTGAAAAGCTTCTGTACAGCAAAGGACACCCTCAATAGAACAAAAAGGTACCCTAAAGTATATGCGAGAATATATTCATCAATGACAGATCCGATAAAGGGTTGACATCCAAAATACATAAAGAGCTCACGCACCTCAACAGACAAGAAAAGCAAATAATCCCATTAAAAAATGGGCAGAGGATCTGAACAGACACTTCTCCAAAGAAGAAATTGAGGTGGCCAGCAGGCACATGAAAAGATCCTCCACACCGCCAATCCTCAGAGAAATGCAAATTAAAACCACCATGAGATATCACCTCACACCAGTCAGGATGGCCACCATCGGGAAGACACACAACAACAGACGGTGGCGAGGATGTGGAGAGAGGGGAACCCTCCGACACTGCTGGTGGGAATGGACATCTCAGCTCAACCATTGTGGAAAGCAGTATGGAGGTTCCTCAGGAAGCTCAAAATAGAAATACCACTTGACCCGGGAATTCCACTTCTAGGAATTTACCCTAAGAGTGTAGCAGCCCAGTTTGAAAAAGACAGATGCGCCCCTATGCTTATCGCAGCGCTATTTACAAGAGCCGAGAAATGGAAGCAACCTAAGTGTCCATCAGCAGGTGAATGGATAAAGAAGACGTGGTACATATGATACACAATGGAGTATCACTCAGCCATAAGAAGAAAACAAATCCTACCGTTGGCAACAACACGGATGGAGCTAGAGGGTATTATGACTATGCTCAGTGAAATAAGCCAGGCGGAGAAAGACAAGTACCAAGGGATTTCACTCATATGTGGAGTATAACAAAGAGAAACTGAAGGAACAAAACAGCAGCAGAATCACAGAACCTAAGAATGGACTAACAGTTACCAAATGGAAAGGGACTGGGGAGGATGGGTGGGAAGGGAGGGATAACGGTGGGGAAAAAGAAAGGAGGCCTTACGATTATTAGCATGTATAATGTGGGGCGGGGTGGGGGGGGCGCGCATAGGGAGGACTGTGCGACACAGAGCAGACGAGTAGTGATTCTACAGCATCCTACTACACTGATGGACAGTGACTGTCACGGGGTTTGTGGGGGCGGACTTGGTGAAGGGGGGAGTCGAGGAAACATAATGTTCTTCATGTAACTGTAGATTAAGGATAACAAAATGAATAAACATAAGAAAATGACAGTAAGAAAATAAAAAGTGTTTCCCAGTTTACTGTGTTGTGTTACTCGTATACCAGACACAGGCCCCAAAACGAGACCAAAGAGAAAAATCTGGGCCGCCACGCTCAGTGAGAACGTGGAATGTTGCTATGCTGAAACCTGGTGGTCCCTGACCTACGATTTCCGGGAAGCGAAGAAAGAACCTGCCCGCTAGCTAGAAAGGGAAGTCACGCGGACGGTCCCCTCCTCGGAATCTGTCACCCGCCTGGCTGGCCATGGCGGAGGAAGCATGTCTGGCTCCAGGCCTCCCAGAGAAGATGGGAAGGCCCGGGGCGAGGGCGGGCGGCGCCCCGGCAGCCCCGGCCTCAGGGACCGCGGGGGCACAGCATTGGCCGCCGCGCCCCGGGTCCCAAGCGCGTGCAGAGGCGACACCCGGGCGGGCGTAGCTCTGACAGACGCGAGCACTGCGGCCCTGAATGGTCTGCGTGGTGGTCTGGCTGGCCCTGACACCTGCACGGCCCTCGGCGGGCAGTCCCGGGGGTGGGGGGGGCTGGGGACACTACTGGGGTTGGCGTGGGGCCCACGCCCTGTGACACTGGGCCAGGGTCTCCTCTGGGTGGGGCTGGTGTGCTCACGGCAGTGGGGGCTCCCCTCCCCCCTGGGTGACATCACGGTTGCCCGGGCGGCTGCTCTGTGATGCGTCCCCTGGCTGACCTATCAGAGGCTGCCCTAGCTGGGCAACTCCGTGCGCGCTGAGGAGGTCTGAGGAGGAGTTGGAAGCTCTCCCTAGCTTCGTACCCTATTCTCATGCCTGTCTCAAACGAAGGACCTATGGACACCACGCCGCTGGGGCCGGACTCTGACGCGGAGGGCGAGCCTCTGAACACCATGCCGCCCCCGTGGGCCGCCGCCGCCCTGGGGCCGGACTCTGACACGGCCGGCGAGCCCATGGACACCACGCCGCCGCCGTGGGCCGCCGCCGCCCTGGGGCCGGACTCTGACACGGCCGGCGAGCCCATGGACACCACGCCGCCGCCGTGGGCCGCCGCCGCCCTGGGGCCGGACTCTGACACGGCCGGCGAGCCCATGGACACCACGCCGCCGCCGTGGGCCGCCGCCGCCCTGGGGCCGGACTCTGACACGGCCGGCGAGCCCATGGACACCACGCCGCCGCCGTGGGCCGCCGCCGCCCTGGGGCCGGACTCTGACACGGCCGGCCAGCCCATGGACACCACGCCGCCGCCGTGGGCCGCCGCCGCCCTGGGGCCGGACTCTGACACGGCCGGCCAGCCCATGGACACCACGCCGCCGCCGTGGGCCGCCGGCCCGGGGCCCGACTCTGACACGGCCGGCGCGCCTATGCGCACCACTGCGCCCCTGCGGGCCATCTTCCGGTCCCCACCGGCCCGATGCCACACGTGGCACAACCGCCGGGCTCAGCCCTACCCCCGACGACGGTGACGCGCTGGACACGCCGCCACCCTTGCGGCCGTCTACCGGTCTCCCCCAGCCCCGTACAAGGCCCATGTCCTTTTGTTGGCGCTTCCTATCCTCCCTGCTATCCATTAAAGAAAGTCTTTCCCAGATCTGTGTGGGTGTATTGTATTTTCCCACTAAACCCTGTTCTTGCTAATATGCCTCTGGCTGTCTTTACTCTTTCACTCTGCTACAGAGGAAGAACTCACATACACGAGTGATAACGCTTTGAGCCACACCGAACAATGTAACATGCCCCACGCCCCAGTGACCGGGATGTGGAAGTAGCCGCGTTTTATGACTGTGCGTGCTCCACGCGAGGCCTGCGTGCTGAGCGTTTAAGGGATGACAGCCCAGGGGGAGGCAAGTCCAGAGGAGGGAGACCGGGTTGGCTAACGAGGCCCCTTCCCTCTTCTCTGCCACTGCTCTGAGCTCGCCGCAGGCTAGGGAATCCCTGCTGTGACACAGAAAACCACTCTTTTCATTTTGGTTCTTAAACATGTTTAATTCTGTGTGTGTGTGTGTGTGTGTGTGTGTGTGGGTGTGTGTGTGTGTGCGCGTGCGTGTGCGTGTACCACTGCCCCTATCGGTCTAAAAGTAACAAAGAAATGCGCGATAGAGCGAACAACTTGCAAACAGTGACCAGAAAGAGTAAACTTTTCCACTAGCCTCTGGGGATATAGATATCCCAAGTGTTTCTATGCAATTGTAGAAAGATTTTGCTGGAAATCTCGCTGGGACCACTCTGAACCATCACGTTAGTTAAGGCAATAAGCCAGGACAGGAGAGCAGCAAAGAGCACCCACGGTGCGTCTCCTACGTATAAGGCCAAGGGGTACAGGCTTTAATTCTACCACCTCACTTCATCTCACCATGACTGACGTGGGGTGACCCTTACGCACCACCTTCATACATGAGTAAAAAGTTACTTCAGAATCACTTCCCTTGACAGAACATAAATAAATGCAAGGACATCAACATTCCTCGAATTCCTGCCACCGCCACCCAACTCTTTATGCTCAGCACCCTTTCCACACCAACAGAAAACACAGCTCTAAATGCTACTATTCCATTTCAGATAGACCTCACTCACATCTAAATGCCTAAATGCACTGAAACTCCACCTCCACCTTGACAACAGAGGGGAGCAGTTTCCCCGCGAGCTAGCTGGCCTGCCACCTCAGCAAGCCCACGGGCCACTAGCCCACACCAGCCCCGCGTCTCCCCAAGAAGGCGGCTCACTGAACCTGCGACTACACATGCTCTCTGGAGATGGGCGGCCAAGCAGGGCCACCCAGGTGACATCGGCGCGCAGGCACACAGACCTACTACTGGGCGTGCACCTGCCTCGGCCCCAGCAGGCCGGCCGGGGTGCTCCCTGTGTGGGGCCTCGGATCTGCCCCGCAGCTCACGCAGCCGCCCCGGCAGGGCCAGCGCCAGGGCAGAGCACCCGGAGGGCCCCAGCCCGCACTGGTTAGAGAGTCCAGCCGGCCATCTACACCCAGCGGACTCGGGCCACCTACCCAGGTGTTCCAACCCACGGCCACTCCTCTCAAGACCCAAACACACAGCTAACTCACAGAAACAAACACAAGGAATCAAGACTGAGAAGGAGACAGAGGAATGACTGCGCGCCTAGTGACGGTACGTTGACAAAAATGGACAAAATAAATAAACAGATAGATTGAGACAGATACATGAGATAGATGGATAGATTAGATCAGACTGACAGATGAGATAGAATGATAGGTTACATAGACCATATAGATACATATAGAGAGATTAGACAGACTAGGCAGACAGATTAGATAGATGATACATGATAGATCAGGTGGACAGATTAGACAGACACCTATAGATACACATAGATAGATGACAGGTAGATAGATTGATAAAGATGACAGACTAGATAGATGATATAGATACATACAGGTTAGATAGCCACATTGATATAGATACATATAGATGACAGATAACAGACAGATAGGTGGTAGATTAGATAGTTTGGATAGATAGACACAGAGATGACAGTAGATAGATGAGAGTAGAGAGATCAGATAGATAAGATAGACAGATAGACAGACAGACAGACAGACAGACAGACAGGTAAGAAAGCATAATACTCAACAAAGCTATTGCTCATAACCAGGAGAGCAACGATGAAAGCACAGAGAAGAACTACAAGCGAAAAGGAGACAGAAATCAACTTGAAGAAGTGCCATAAGGACACAGCTATCAATTATCACAGTAAAGGGAAAGACTTTAAATGCTCCAAACAAAAGACACAGGGTTGAATGAATGGATGAAAACTCAAGACCGCCTACGTGCTCCCTTACTGGAGGCTCACTTGAGATCCAAGCACACAGACAAACTACAAGTTGAAGGGGTGGGAAAAGGTACCCTATCCAAGTGAAACTGAAACTGAAAAAGAAAAAAAAAAAATTAAAGATGGCTTGGTGGGATTAAAGACGGCAGGCAGTGTGAGAGGGGAGGCAGAAACCTCCTCCGAAAACCACATACATGCATACGTACATACAATGTGGAAACATCACAACTACACCAGATCCTGGAAGAGAAGCAGGAGAGGAGGCTGCCGCGGCAGGCCGTCACCTCAAGGTGAAGGGTGACGTACCAAAGCCGTGATCCGGAGGGACCCGGCAGGCCCTTCCCGCACCCGAGCTCACCGGAGGGAGGAAGAGAAACGGAAACGGGGAGGCGGGTGGAGGCCTAGGACTGCTCGACACCCAGCCCTGGAGATCTGCTCCGGGAGCACGGACCTACCTCACATGATGCTCTGGAGGACCGGTGGGGTTGGAAAGCAAAGACAGGCGGAGCACTTGGAGAGACTTGAGGTTCCTGCCACTCGCGCAACACAGGGATCCACATCCGGCTGCTGTGGGATGAAAGAAAGGCGGGCAGTCTGAGAGACTTCCTAACAGCGAGAGAGCTGCTAAAGGGGCAAGGGTTGCACAGAGCTTGCCGCTCGGGAGAAAGCACAGGTGCGCAAACCTGTCCGGGTGCACTTTGCCCAGCAGGTGGGGGAACTTTTAGGAGCTCCGGGCGCTCCACCCACCCTGGCTGCCTACGCAGCTCCAAGGCCCCCCACCGTAATGTGACTGATAACACAACACGGCGGCCTGCTGCACCTTCCTCCCCTGCCAGCACCGGCTCGCAAACCGGCTGCTCCCCTCCATCGCGCCAGGCCAGCGACAGGACGGCCCCACCTATGGCAGCCACGGGTGCAAAGCACAGAGGCTTCTCCCCGCGTGCTCCGCAAACTGGCCCTGGCGGTGGACACAGGCACTGCGGCCGGGAAGCAGGAAAGACCTCTTCCCTCCCGCGGGCACCAGCGCCGCCCCCGTGACCCCTGCCTGCCATCACCCCAAGGGCTGAGCAGCTCCAGAGGGAAAAGCTTCTGGGCGCTGTACAGGGCGCCACCTACAAATACGAAACGTCAAAGCCAAAGGAACCTGGTAACAGGACTCGATCCATCTTTGTGAGAGGGATCCCCACATAAAAATCAGAAACATGCTCATGGAGCTCCAGCAAAAAGTTGCCCCTGTCTCTTGGGCATAATTCTGTCTCTGTCTCTGTCTCTCTCTCTCTCTCTCTCTCTCTCTCTCTCCCAGGAGCACTTTGGAGGCCTTGTTCTGAAAGGGATGCTGGGGCAGCCCAGCAGGAACGGGCACAGCTCTCAGATCCACCCCGGCCAGTGCCAGGGCAGTCCCACACGGGGCCTGACCGAACTGCATCGGGGGGACGCCGCACGTGTAACTCCGCAGGAAATAACAGTGCCGCACACTAGCCTTCCCATGAATGGCTAGTGGCTAGGTGGCTCCACCGATACCAGGTGACGTCCACATCCCGGGCCTTACCTCCGTGGCAACCTTTTTTCCCCGTGAACCTTGAAAGCAGCACATGGAAAGATACTTACTACCAGTCTCCACCATCTCACCTCTCAGTTTAGGCTCGATGTTCCTCTATCACATCTTCTCCTCTTCGTTCCAGTTTTCTGGGCGCGTTGGTGTTCTGAGGGAAAAAAAAAAAAATTGACTCAGAGTTGGAATGAGATGGCAGGGGGTAGAAGATTCTGTTTAAAAACCATCAGTAGAACACAGACATCCGACAGTATGGGAGGACAGATTCATAGATGGCATATCCGATAAGGGGTTGATGACATCTAAAATACGTATGAAGTGCCCACGCACCTCCACACAGAAAAAGCAAATAATCCAATTAAAACATGGGCAGAGGATCTGAACAGACACTTCTCCAAAGAAGAAATTCAGGTGGCCAACAGGCACATGAAAAGATCCTCCACACCGCCAATCCTCAGAGAAATGCAAATTAAAACCACCATGAGATATCACCTCACACCAGTCAGGATGGCCACCATCGGGAAGACACACAACAACAGACGGTGGCGAGGATGTGGAGAGAGGGGAACCCTCCGACACTGCTGGTGGGAATGCACATCTCAGCTCAACCATTGTGGAAAGCAGTATGGAGGTTCCTCAAAAACCAGAAAAGTACAAATACCATTTGACCCAGGAATTCCACTCCCAGCAATGTACCCTAAGAATGCAGGAGCCTAGTTTGAAAAAGACACACGCACCCCTATGTCTATCACAGCACTACGCACAATAGCCAAGAAATGGAAGCAACGTGAGTGTCCGTCAGTAGGCGGATGGATAAAGAAGAGGTGGTACATATGCAAGATGGAATATTATTCAGCCGTAAGAAGAAAAGAAATCCTACCGTTTGCGACAACACGGATGGAGCTAGAGGGTATTATGCTCAGTGAAATGAGCAGGATGGAGAAAGACAAGCATCAGATGACTTCACTCATCTGTGGGGTAAAAGAACAAAGCAGAAACTAAAGGAGCAAAACGGCAGCAGACTCACAGAACCCAAGAGTGGACTAACAGTTACCAAAGGGAAAGGGACTGGGGAGGATGGGTGGGGAGGGAGGGATAAGTGGGGAAAAGGGGCATTACGGCTCGCACACATAACGTAGGGGGTGGGGCGGCGGGGGTGCCGGGGCCCGGGGAAGGCAGCATAACACAGAGAAGACAGGTAGGGATTCTACAGCGTCTTACGACGCCGAAGGGCAGTGACTGTAATGGGGTAAGGGGTGGGGGGGACTTGATAAGATAGTGGGAGGGGGAGTCCAGTAACCATGTTGCTCATGTAATTGTACATTAACGGTCACACACACGCAAAAATCACAACGAGCTATCACCTCACACCAGTCAGAATGGCTAGTACCAAAAGAAGAGAAAAAAAAAAACAAAAAAAAGCAAAACAAGAAATAACAAGCGTTGATGAGGAAGTGGACAAAGGGAACCCTCGTGCACTGTTGGTGACCATGTAAATTGGTGCAGCTACTATGGGAAACAGTGTGGAGGTTCCTAAAAATATCCATAGCGGTACCACATGACCCAGCGTTCTTTTTCATACACAGCAGTGGAACTCCCTTCAGGATACCGGACCTGTTCCCAATGCATACAACACCAAGCAATTCTCCAACACCAGCAGGGTTTCTGAGAACTCAACTCTGAGGATATCTGCCTGGACGCAGCACAAGATTCCCCAGGGTAAGGTTTCTATCCTCAAGACTGCCCTCCACCCCCAACTCCAGAGCCCGGTTGCCAGGCCCATGCAATTAGCTTGTGCTTCCCACCTACATACAGGCTAGGATTGGAAGTTCCAACGACCTCCCCCTTAGTAAGTACTGCCCAAGTTGCTAGGGTGCCTCAGCAGCTCAGGAAAACACGTTTACCAGTTTAACAAAGACTATCATAAAGGACACAGCAGCGCACGCGCGCGCTTCACACGCACACGCACGCGCACACACGGCAAGGTCCCAAGTAAAGGAGCTTCTGTCCTCCCGGGACTTGGGGAATGGCATGGTGGCATGTGCAGGCGACCTGGTTCCCCAAGCATGGAAGCTCTGACAGAGAAGCAGGAGATGAGAGAGAGAGAGCTTTGCTCTTCTCATAGGGTTCTGTGAGGGCTTCACTGCAGAGTCATGGCTGACTAAATCGCTGGCCATTGCTGATTCAACCTCCAGCCCTCATCCCTTTCCTCTTCCTTCCCTGGGGGCTGGAGGCTGCAAGTTCCCACCCGCTAACCACAAGCCTGGAGCCCCTGGCGACCAGCCTCTACCCTGGGCTAGGGCCCCAAAGCCTCTGCATTAACCTAACGAGACACCCATTGGACAGTTGTGGCTCAGAAGGATTTTCAGGAACTGCGGATGAGGAGCAAGAATACCTAGGAAATGAACAAAATATTAGCAAAAACAAATTCAAAAATACATCAAGGGGATCAAACACCCTGATCAAGTGGGATTCATCCCAGGGATGCAAGGATGGTGACAGCATTCGAAAATCCATCCACACCATCCACCACATAAACAGAAAGAAAGACAAAAACCACGCGATCGTCTCCACAGATGCTGAAAAAGCATCCGACAAAATGCAACATCCACTCACGATAAAAACTCTCAACCAAGTGGGTATACAGGGCGAGCACCTCAACCTAATAAAGGCCGTATATGACAAAACCCACAGCCAACGTCATACTCAACAGCGAGAGGCTGAAAGCCGTTCCTCTGAGATGGGGAACGAGACAGGGGTGCCCACTCTCCCCACCGTTATTCAACACAGTCCCGGGGGTCCCAGCCACGGCAATTAGAACAGACAAAGAAATACAAGGAATCCAGACTGGTAAAGAAGCAGCTAGGCGGTCACCATCTGCAGATGACACGATACTGTACGTAAGGAAACCCTGAAGAACCCACTCCAAAACTGCTACAACTGATAACCGGAATACAGCAGAGCTGCGGGACACAAAATCAACACACAGAAATCTGAGGCTTTCCTGTACACTAACAGTGAACCAAAGGAGAGGGAAATCAGGAAAACAATTCCATTCACAACTGCATCAAAAAGAATAAAATGCCTAGGAATAAACCTAACCAAGGAAGCGAAAGACCTATACCCTGAAAACGATAAGACACTCTTAAGAGAAATTAAAGAGGATGCTAACAAATGGAAACTCATCCACGCTCTTGGCTAGGAAGAATAAATATCGTCAGAATGGCCATCCTGCCCAAAGCAATCTACAGATCGGGTGCAGTCCCTATCAAATCACCAACAGCATTCTTCCACGTACTGGAACAAATACTTCAAAAATTCATATGGAAACGCCAAAGATCCCGAATAGCCATAGCAATCCTGAGAAGGAAGAAGAAAGCATGTCTGTGTGTGTGTGTGTGTGTGTGTGTGTGTGTGTGTGTGTGGTGTGTGTGTGTGTGTGTGGTGTGTGTGTGTGGTCTGTGTGTGTGTGTGTGTGGTGGGTGTGTGTGTGTGTGGTGTGTGTGTGTGGTGGGTGTGTGTGTGTGGTGTGTGTGTGTGGTGTGTGTGTGGGGGGGTGTGTGTGTGTGTGGGGTGTGTGTATGTGTGTGTGTGTGTGTGTGTGGTCTGTGTGTGTGGTGTGTGTGTGTGTGGTCTGTGTGTGTGGGGTGTGTGTGTGTGTGTGTGTGTGTGTGGTGTGTGTGTGTGTGGTGTGTGTGTGTGGTGTGTGTGTGTGTGATGTGTGTGTGTGTGGGGGTGGGGTGTGTGTGGGGTGTGTGTATGTGTGTGTGTGTGTGTGTGTGGTGTGTGTGTGCGGTCTGTGTGTGTGCGGTCTGTGTGTGTAGGGTGTGTGTGTGTGTGTGTGTGTGGTGTGTGTGTGGGTGTGTGTGGTGTGTGTGTGTGGTGTGTGTGTGTGTGGTGTGTGTGTGTGGTGTGTGTGTGTGTGTGTGTGTGTGTCTGTGTGTGTGTGTGTGTGTGTGTGTGTGTGGGTGCGGTATCTCGCTCCCCAACATCAAGCTCTACTACAAAGCCACAGTCTTGATCAAGACAGTTTGCTCCTGGCACTAGAACAGAGCCACAGACGGGTGGAACAGAATAAGAGACTCCAGACATTAACCCAAACATATGTGGTCAATTAATATATGATGAGGGAGCCGGGGACATACAATGGGGAAATGACACTCTCTTCAACAGACGGTGCTGGCAAAACTGGACAGCTACACGTAAGAGAATGAAACTGGATCACTGTCTAACCCCATACAGAAGAGTAAATTCGAAATGGATCCAAGACCTGAATGTGAGTCATGAAACCATAAAACTCTCAGAAAAAAAACATATAGGCACAAATCTCCTGGACATAAACATGAGCGACTTCTTCAAGAACATAACCTCCCCGGGCAAGGGAAGCAAGAGCAAAAATGAACTGGTGGGACTACATCAAGCTGAAAAGCTTCTGTACAGCAAAGGACACCCTCAATAGAACAAAAAGGTACCCTAAAGTATATGCGAGAATATATTCATCAATGACAGATCCGATAAAGGGTTGACATCCAAAATACATAAAGAGCTCACGCACCTCAACAGACAAGAAAAGCAAATAATCCCATTAAAAAATGGGCAGAGGATCTGAACAGACACTTCTCCAAAGAAGAAATTGAGGTGGCCAGCAGGCACATGAAAAGATCCTCCACACCGCCAATCCTCAGAGAAATGCAAATTAAAACCACCATGAGATATCACCTCACACCAGTCAGGATGGCCACCATCGGGAAGACACACAACAACAGACGGTGGCGAGGATGTGGAGAGAGGGGAACCCTCCGACACTGCTGGTGGGAATGGACATCTCAGCTCAACCATTGTGGAAAGCAGTATGGAGGTTCCTCAGGAAGCTCAAAATAGAAATACCACTTGACCCGGGAATTCCACTTCTAGGAATTTACCCTAAGAGTGTAGCAGCCCAGTTTGAAAAAGACAGATGCGCCCCTATGCTTATCGCAGCGCTATTTACAAGAGCCGAGAAATGGAAGCAACCTAAGTGTCCATCAGCAGGTGAATGGATAAAGAAGACGTGGTACATATGATACACAATGGAGTATCACTCAGCCATAAGAAGAAAACAAATCCTACCGTTGGCAACAACACGGATGGAGCTAGAGGGTATTATGACTATGCTCAGTGAAATAAGCCAGGCGGAGAAAGACAAGTACCAAGGGATTTCACTCATATGTGGAGTATAAGAACAAAGAGAAACTGAAGGAACAAAACAGCAGCAGAATCACAGAACCTAAGAATGGACTAACAGTTACCAAATGGAAAGGGACTGGGGAGGATGGGTGGGAAGGGAGGGATAACGGTGGGGAAAAAGAAAGGAGGCCTTACGATTATTAGCATGTATAATGTGGGGCGGGGTGGGGGGGGCGCGCATAGGGAGGACTGTGCGACACAGAGCAGACGAGTAGTGATTCTACAGCATCCTACTACACTGATGGACAGTGACTGTCACGGGGTTTGTGGGGGCGGACTTGGTGAAGGGGGGAGTCGAGGAAACATAATGTTCTTCATGTAACTGTAGATTAAGGATAACAAAATGAATAAACATAAGAAAATGACAGTAAGAAAATAAAAAGTGTTTCCCAGTTTACTGTGTTGTGTTACTCGTATACCAGACACAGGCCCCAAAACGAGACCAAAGAGAAAAATCTGGGCCGCCAGGCTCAGTGAGAACGTGGAATGTTGCTATGCTGAAACCTGGTGGTCCCTGACCTACGATTTCCGGGAAGCGAAGAAAGAACCTGCCCGCTAGCTAGAAAGGGAAGTCACGCGGACGGTCCCCTCCTCGGAATCTGTCACCCGCCTGGCTGGCCATGGCGGAGGAAGCATGTCTGGCTCCAGGCCTCCCAGAGAAGATGGGAAGGCCCGGGGCGAGGGCGGGCGGCGCCCCGGCAGCCCCGGCCTCAGGGACCGCGGGGGCACAGCATTGGCCGCCGCGCCCCGGGTCCCAAGCGCGTGCAGAGGCGACACCCGGGCGGGCGTAGCTCTGACAGACGCGAGCACTGCGGCCCTGAATGGTCTGCGTGGTGGTCTGGCTGGCCCTGACACCTGCACGGCCCTCGGCGGGCAGTCCCGGGGGTGGGGGGGGCTGGGGACACTACTGGGGTTGGCGTGGGGCCCACGCCCTGTGACACTGGGCCAGGGTCTCCTCTGGGTGGGGCTGGTGTGCTCACGGCAGTGGGGGCTCCCCTCCCCCCTGGGTGACATCACGGTTGCCCGGGCGGCTGCTCTGTGATGCGTCCCCTGGCTGACCTATCAGAGGCTGCCCTAGCTGGGCAACTCCGTGCGCGCTGAGGAGGTCTGAGGAGGAGTTGGAAGCTCTCCCTAGCTTCGTACCCTATTCTCATGCCTGTCTCAAACGAAGGACCTATGGACACCACGCCGCTGGGGCCGGACTCTGACGCGGAGGGCGAGCCTCTGAACACCATGCCGCCCCCGTGGGCCGCCGCCGCCCTGGGGCCGGACTCTGACACGGCCGGCGAGCCCATGGACACCACGCCGCCGCCGTGGGCCGCCGCCGCCCTGGGGCCGGACTCTGACACGGCCGGCGAGCCCATGGACACCACGCCGCCGCCGTGGGCCGCCGCCGCCCTGGGGCCGGACTCTGACACGGCCGGCGAGCCCATGGACACCACGCCGCCGCCGTGGGCCGCCGCCGCCCTGGGGCCGGACTCTGACACGGCCGGCGAGCCCATGGACACCACGCCGCCGCCGTGGGCCGCCGCCGCCCTGGGGCCGGACTCTGACACGGCCGGCCAGCCCATGGACACCACGCCGCCGCCGTGGGCCGCCGCCGCCCTGGGGCCGGACTCTGACACGGCCGGCCAGCCCATGGACACCACGCCGCCGCCGTGGGCCGCCGGCCCGGGGCCCGACTCTGACACGGCCGGCGCGCCTATGCGCACCACTGCGCCCCTGCGGGCCATCTTCCGGTCCCCACCGGCCCGATGCCACACGTGGCACAACCGCCGGGCTCAGCCCTACCCCCGACGACGGTGACGCGCTGGACACGCCGCCACCCTTGCGGCCGTCTACCGGTCTCCCCCAGCCCCGTACAAGGCCCATGTCCTTTTGTTGGCGCTTCCTATCCTCCCTGCTATCCATTAAAGAAAGTCTTTCCCAGATCTGTGTGGGTGTATTGTATTTTCCCACTAAACCCTGTTCTTGCTAATATGCCTCTGGCTGTCTTTACTCTTTCACTCTGCTACAGAGGAAGAACTCACATACACGAGTGATAACGCTTTGAGCCACACCGAACAATGTAACATGCCCCACGCCCCAGTGACCGGGATGTGGAAGTAGCCGCGTTTTATGACTGTGCGTGCTCCACGCGAGGCCTGCGTGCTGAGCGTTTAAGGGATGACAGCCCAGGGGGAGGCAAGTCCAGAGGAGGGAGACCGGGTTGGCTAACGAGGCCCCTTCCCTCTTCTCTGCCACTGCTCTGAGCTCGCCGCAGGCTAGGGAATCCCTGCTGTGACACAGAAAACCACTCTTTTCATTTTGGTTCTTAAACATGTTTAATTCTGTGTGTGTGTGTGTGTGTGTGTGTGTGTGTGTGTGGGTGTGTGTGTGTGTGCGCGTGCGTGTGCGTGTACCACTGCCCCTATCGGTCTAAAAGTAACAAAGAAATGCGCGATAGAGCGAACAACTTGCAAACAGTGACCAGAAAGAGTAAACTTTTCCACTAGCCTCTGGGGATATAGATATCCCAAGTGTTTCTATGCAATTGTAGAAAGACTTTGCTGGAAATCTCGCTGGGACCACTCTGAACCATCACGTTAGTTAAGGCAATAAGCCAGGACAGGAGAGCAGCAAAGAGCACCCACGGTGCGTCTCCTACGTATAAGGCCAAGGGGTACAGGCTTTAATTCTACCACCTCACTTCATCTCACCATGACTGACGTGGGGTGACCCTTACGCACCACCTTCATACATGAGTAAAAAGTTACTTCAGAATCACTTCCCTTGACAGAACATAAATAAATGCAAGGACATCAACATTCCTCGAATTCCTGCCACCGCCACCCAACTCTTTATGCTCAGCACCCTTTCCACACCAACAGAAAACACAGCTCTAAATGCTACTATTCCATTTCAGATAGACCTCACTCACATCTAAATGCCTAAATGCACTGAAACTCCACCTCCACCTTGACAACAGAGGGGAGCAGTTTCCCCGCGAGCTAGCTGGCCTGCCACCTCAGCAAGCCCACGGGCCACTAGCCCACACCAGCCCCGCGTCTCCCCAAGAAGGCGGCTCACTGAACCTGCGACTACACATGCTCTCTGGAGATGGGCGGCCAAGCAGGGCCACCCAGGTGACATCGGCGCGCAGGCACACAGACCTACTACTGGGCGTGCACCTGCCTCGGCCCCAGCAGGCCGGCCGGGGTGCTCCCTGTGTGGGGCCTCGGATCTGCCCCGCAGCTCACGCAGCCGCCCCGGCAGGGCCAGCGCCAGGGCAGAGCACCCGGAGGGCCCCAGCCCGCACTGGTTAGAGAGTCCAGCCGGCCATCTACACCCAGCGGACTCGGGCCACCTACCCAGGTGTTCCAACCCACGGCCACTCCTCTCAAGACCCAAACACACAGCTAACTCACAGAAACAAACACAAGGAATCAAGACTGAGAAGGAGACAGAGGAATGACTGCGCGCCTAGTGACGGTACGTTGACAAAAATGGACAAAATAAATAAACAGATAGATTGAGACAGATACATGAGATAGATGGATAGATTAGATCAGACTGACAGATGAGATAGAATGATAGGTTACATAGACCATATAGATACATATAGAGAGATTAGACAGACTAGGCAGACAGATTAGATAGATGATACATGATAGATCAGGTGGACAGATTAGACAGACACCTATAGATACACATAGACAGATGACAGGTAGATAGATTGATAAGATGACAGACTAGATAGATGATATAGATACATATAGGTTAGATAGCCACATTGATATAGATACATATAGATGACAGATAACAGACAGATAGGTGGTAGATTAGATAGTTTGGATAGATAGACACAGAGATGACAGTAGATAGATGAGAGTAGAGAGATCAGATAGATAAGATAGACAGATAGACAGACAGACAGACAGACAGACAGACAGGTAAGAAAGCATAATACTCAACAAAGCTATTGCTCATAACCAGGAGAGCAACGATGAAAGCACAGAGAAGAACTACAAGCGAAAAGGAGACAGAAATCAACTTGAAGAAGTGCCATAAGGACACAGCTATCAATTATCACAGTAAAGGGAAAGACTTTAAATGCTCCAAACAAAAGACACAGGGTTGAATGAATGGATGAAAACTCAAGACCGCCTACGTGCTCCCTTACTGGAGGCTCACTTGAGATCCAAGCACACAGACAAACTACAAGTTGAAGGGGTGGGAAAAGGTACCCTATCCAAGTGAAACTGAAACTGAAAAAGAAAAAAAAAAAATTAAAGATGGCTTGGTGGGATTAAAGACGGCAGGCAGTGTGAGAGGGGAGGCAGAAACCTCCTCCGAAAACCACATACATGCATACGTACATACAATGTGGAAACATCACAACTACACCAGATCCTGGAAGAGAAGCAGGAGAGGAGGCTGCCGCGGCAGGCCGTCACCTCAAGGTGAAGGGTGACGTACCAAAGCCGTGATCCGGAGGGACCCGGCAGGCCCTTCCCGCACCCGAGCTCACCGGAGGGAGGAAGAGAAACGGAAACGGGGAGGCGGGTGGAGGCCTAGGACTGCTCGACACCCAGCCCTGGAGATCTGCTCCGGGAGCACGGACCTACCTCACATGATGCTCTGGAGGACCGGTGGGGTTGGAAAGCAAAGACAGGCGGAGCACTTGGAGAGACTTGAGGTTCCTGCCACTCGCGCAACACAGGGATCCACATCCGGCTGCTGTGGGATGAAAGAAAGGCGGGCAGTCTGAGAGACTTCCTAACAGCGAGAGAGCTGCTAAAGGGGCAAGGGTTGCACAGAGCTTGCCGCTCGGGAGAAAGCACAGGTGCGCAAACCTGTCCGGGTGCACTTTGCCCAGCAGGTGGGGGAACTTTTAGGAGCTCCGGGCGCTCCACCCACCCTGGCTGCCTACGCAGCTCCAAGGCCCCCCACCGTAATGTGACTGATAACACAACACGGCGGCCTGCTGCACCTTCCTCCCCTGCCAGCACCGGCTCGCAAACCGGCTGCTCCCCTCCATCGCGCCAGGCCAGCGACAGGACGGCCCCACCTATGGCAGCCACGGGTGCAAAGCACAGAGGCTTCTCCCCGCGTGCTCCGCAAACTGGCCCTGGCGGTGGACACAGGCACTGCGGCCGGGAAGCAGGAAAGACCTCTTCCCTCCCGCGGGCACCAGCGCCGCCCCCGTGACCCCTGCCTGCCATCACCCCAAGGGCTGAGCAGCTCCAGAGGGAAAAGCTTCTGGGCGCTGTACAGGGCGCCACCTACAAATACGAAACGTCAAAGCCAAAGGAACCTGGTAACAGGACTCGATCCATCTTTGTGAGAGGGATCCCCACATAAAAATCAGAAACATGCTCATGGAGCTCCAGCAAAAAGTTGCCCCTGTCTCTTGGGCATAATTCTGTCTCTGTCTCTGTCTCTCTCTCTCTCTCTCTCTCTCTCTCTCTCCCAGGAGCACTTTGGAGGCCTTGTTCTGAAAGGGATGCTGGGGCAGCCCAGCAGGAACGGGCACAGCTCTCAGATCCACCCCGGCCAGTGCCAGGGCAGTCCCACACGGGGCCTGACCGAACTGCATCGGGGGGACGCCGCACGTGTAACTCCGCAGGAAATAACAGTGCCGCACACTAGCCTTCCCATGAATGGCTAGTGGCTAGGTGGCTCCACCGATACCAGGTGACGTCCACATCCCGGGCCTTACCTCCGTGGCAACCTTTTTTCCCCGTGAACCTTGAAAGCAGCACATGGAAAGATACTTACTACCAGTCTCCACCATCTCACCTCTCAGTTTAGGCTCGATGTTCCTCTATCACATCTTCTCCTCTTCGTTCCAGTTTTCTGGGCGCGTTGGTGTTCTGAGGGAAAAAAAAAAAAATTGACTCAGAGTTGGAATGAGATGGCAGGGGGTAGAAGATTCTGTTTAAAAACCATCAGTAGAACACAGACATCCGACAGTATGGGAGGACAGATTCATAGATGGCATATCCGATAAGGGGTTGATGACATCTAAAATACGTATGAAGTGCCCACGCACCTCCACACAGAAAAAGCAAATAATCCAATTAAAACATGGGCAGAGGATCTGAACAGACACTTCTCCAAAGAAGAAATTCAGGTGGCCAACAGGCACATGAAAAGATCCTCCACACCGCCAATCCTCAGAGAAATGCAAATTAAAACCACCATGAGATATCACCTCACACCAGTCAGGATGGCCACCATCGGGAAGACACACAACAACAGACGGTGGCGAGGATGTGGAGAGAGGGGAACCCTCCGACACTGCTGGTGGGAATGCACATCTCAGCTCAACCATTGTGGAAAGCAGTATGGAGGTTCCTCAAAAACCAGAAAAGTACAAATACCATTTGACCCAGGAATTCCACTCCCAGCAATGTACCCTAAGAATGCAGGAGCCTAGTTTGAAAAAGACACACGCACCCCTATGTCTATCACAGCACTACGCACAATAGCCAAGAAATGGAAGCAACGTGAGTGTCCGTCAGTAGGCGGATGGATAAAGAAGAGGTGGTACATATGCAAGATGGAATATTATTCAGCCGTAAGAAGAAAAGAAATCCTACCGTTTGCGACAACACGGATGGAGCTAGAGGGTATTATGCTCAGTGAAATGAGCAGGATGGAGAAAGACAAGCATCAGATGACTTCACTCATCTGTGGGGTAAAAGAACAAAGCAGAAACTAAAGGAGCAAAACGGCAGCAGACTCACAGAACCCAAGAGTGGACTAACAGTTACCAAAGGGAAAGGGACTGGGGAGGATGGGTGGGGAGGGAGGGATAAGTGGGGAAAAGGGGCATTACGGCTCGCACACATAACGTAGGGGGTGGGGCGGCGGGGGTGCCGGGGCCCGGGGAAGGCAGCATAACACAGAGAAGACAGGTAGGGATTCTACAGCGTCTTACGACGCCGAAGGGCAGTGACTGTAATGGGGTAAGGGGTGGGGGGGACTTGATAAGATAGTGGGAGGGGGAGTCCAGTAACCATGTTGCTCATGTAATTGTACATTAACGGTCACACACACGCAAAAATCACAACGAGCTATCACCTCACACCAGTCAGAATGGCTAGTACCAAAAGAAGAGAAAAAAAAAAACAAAAAAAAGCAAAACAAGAAATAACAAGCGTTGATGAGGAAGTGGACAAAGGGAACCCTCGTGCACTGTTGGTGACCATGTAAATTGGTGCAGCTACTATGGGAAACAGTGTGGAGGTTCCTAAAAATATCCATAGCGGTACCACATGACCCAGCGTTCTTTTTCATACACAGCAGTGGAACTCCCTTCAGGATACCGGACCTGTTCCCAATGCATACAACACCAAGCAATTCTCCAACACCAGCAGGGTTTCTGAGAACTCAACTCTGAGGATATCTGCCTGGACGCAGCACAAGATTCCCCAGGGTAAGGTTTCTATCCTCAAGACTGCCCTCCACCCCCAACTCCAGAGCCCGGTTGCCAGGCCCATGCAATTAGCTTGTGCTTCCCACCTACATACAGGCTAGGATTGGAAGTTCCAACGACCTCCCCCTTAGTAAGTACTGCCCAAGTTGCTAGGGTGCCTCAGCAGCTCAGGAAAACACGTTTACCAGTTTAACAAAGACTATCATAAAGGACACAGCAGCGCACGCGCGCGCTTCACACGCACACGCACGCGCACACACGGCAAGGTCCCAAGTAAAGGAGCTTCTGTCCTCCCGGGACTTGGGGAATGGCATGGTGGCATGTGCAGGCGACCTGGTTCCCCAAGCATGGAAGCTCTGACAGAGAAGCAGGAGATGAGAGAGAGAGAGCTTTGCTCTTCTCATAGGGTTCTGTGAGGGCTTCACTGCAGAGTCATGGCTGACTAAATCGCTGGCCATTGCTGATTCAACCTCCAGCCCTCATCCCTTTCCTCTTCCTTCCCTGGGGGCTGGAGGCTGCAAGTTCCCACCCGCTAACCACAAGCCTGGAGCCCCTGGCGACCAGCCTCTACCCTGGGCTAGGGCCCCAAAGCCTCTGCATTAACCTAACGAGACACCCATTGGACAGTTGTGGCTCAGAAGGATTTTCAGGAACTGCGGATGAGGAGCAAGAATACCTAGGAAATGAACAAAATATTAGCAAAAACAAATTCAAAAATACATCAAGGGGATCAAACACCCTGATCAAGTGGGATTCATCCCAGGGATGCAAGGATGGTGACAGCATTCGAAAATCCATCCACACCATCCACCACATAAACAGAAAGAAAGACAAAAACCACGCGATCGTCTCCACAGATGCTGAAAAAGCATCCGACAAAATGCAACATCCACTCACGATAAAAACTCTCAACCAAGTGGGTATACAGGGCGAGCACCTCAACCTAATAAAGGCCGTATATGACAAAACCCACAGCCAACGTCATACTCAACAGCGAGAGGCTGAAAGCCGTTCCTCTGAGATGGGGAACGAGACAGGGGTGCCCACTCTCCCCACCGTTATTCAACACAGTCCCGGGGGTCCCAGCCACGGCAATTAGAACAGACAAAGAAATACAAGGAATCCAGACTGGTAAAGAAGCAGCTAGGCGGTCACCATCTGCAGATGACACGATACTGTACGTAAGGAAACCCTGAAGAACCCACTCCAAAACTGCTACAACTGATAACCGGAATACAGCAGAGCTGCGGGACACAAAATCAACACACAGAAATCTGAGGCTTTCCTGTACACTAACAGTGAACCAAAGGAGAGGGAAATCAGGAAAACAATTCCATTCACAACTGCATCAAAAAGAATAAAATGCCTAGGAATAAACCTAACCAAGGAAGCGAAAGACCTATACCCTGAAAACGATAAGACACTCTTAAGAGAAATTAAAGAGGATGCTAACAAATGGAAACTCATCCACGCTCTTGGCTAGGAAGAATAAATATCGTCAGAATGGCCATCCTGCCCAAAGCAATCTACAGATCGGGTGCAGTCCCTATCAAATCACCAACAGCATTCTTCCACGTACTGGAACAAATACTTCAAAAATTCATATGGAAACGCCAAAGATCCCGAATAGCCATAGCAATCCTGAGAAGGAAGAAGAAAGCATGTCTGTGTGTGTGTGTGTGTGTGTGGGGTGTGTGTATGTGTGTGTGTGTGTGTGTGTGTGTGGTGTGTGTGTGTGGTCTGTGTGTGGTGTGTGTGTGTGTGTGTGTGGTGGGTGTGTGTGTGTGTGGTGTGTGTGTGTGGTGGGTGTGTGTGTGTGGTGTGTGTGTGTGGTGTGTGTGTGGGGGTGTGTGTGTGTGTGTGGGGTGTGTGTATGTGTGTGTGTGTGTGTGTGTGTGGTCTGTGTGTGTGGTGTGTGTGTGTGTGGTCTGTGTGTGTGGGGTGTGTGTGTGTGTGTGTGTGTGTGGTGTGTGTGTGTGTGTGTGTGTGTGGTGTGTGTGTGTGTGGTGTGTGTGTGTGGTGTGTGTGTGTGTGATGTGTGTGTGTGGGGGCGTGGGGTGTGTGTGGGGTGTGTGTATGTGTGTGTGTGTGTGTGGTGTGTGTGTGCGGTCTGTGTGTGTGTGGTCTGTGTGTGTAGGGTGTGTGTGTGTGGTGTGTGTGTGGGTGTGTGTGGTGTGTGTGTGTGGTGTGTGTGTGTGTGGTGTGTGTGTGTGGTGTGTGTGTGTGTGTGTGTGTGTGTCTGTGTGTGTGTGTGTGTGTGTGTGTGTGGGTGCGGTATCTCGCTCCCCAACATCAAGCTCTACTACAAAGCCACAGTCTTGATCAAGACAGTTTGCTCCTGGCACTAGAACAGAGCCACAGACGGGTGGAACAGAATAAGAGACTCCAGACATTAACCCAAACATATGTGGTCAATTAATATATGATGAGGGAGCCGGGGACATACAATGGGGAAATGACACTCTCTTCAACAGACGGTGCTGGCAAAACTGGACAGCTACACGTAAGAGAATGAAACTGGATCACTGTCTAACCCCATACAGAAGAGTAAATTCGAAATGGATCCAAGACCTGAATGTGAGTCATGAAACCATAAAACTCTCAGAAAAAAAACATATAGGCACAAATCTCCTGGACATAAACATGAGCAACTTCTTCAAGAACATAACCTCCCCGGGCAAGGGAAGCAAGAGCAAAAATGAACTGGTGGGACTACATCAAGCTGAAAAGCTTCTGTACAGCAAAGGACACCCTCAATAGAACAAAAAGGTACCCTAAAGTATATGCGAGAATATATTCATCAATGACAGATCCGATAAAGGGTTGACATCCAAAATACATAAAGAGCTCACGCACCTCAACAGACAAGAAAAGCAAATAATCCCATTAAAAAATGGGCAGAGGATCTGAACAGACACTTCTCCAAAGAAGAAATTGAGGTGGCCAGCAGGCACATGAAAAGATCCTCCACACCGCCAATCCTCAGAGAAATGCAAATTAAAACCACCATGAGATATCACCTCACACCAGTCAGGATGGCCACCATCGGGAAGACACACAACAACAGACGGTGGCGAGGATGTGGAGAGAGGGGAACCCTCCGACACTGCTGGTGGGAATGGACATCTCAGCTCAACCATTGTGGAAAGCAGTATGGAGGTTCCTCAGGAAGCTCAAAATAGAAATACCACTTGACCCGGGAATTCCACTTCTAGGAATTTACCCTAAGAGTGTAGCAGCCCAGTTTGAAAAAGACAGATGCGCCCCTATGCTTATCGCAGCGCTATTTACAAGAGCCGAGAAATGGAAGCAACCTAAGTGTCCATCAGCAGGTGAATGGATAAAGAAGACGTGGTACATATGATACACAATGGAGTATCACTCAGCCATAAGAAGAAAACAAATCCTACCGTTGGCAACAACACGGATGGAGCTAGAGGGTATTATGACTATGCTCAGTGAAATAAGCCAGGCGGAGAAAGACAAGTACCAAGGGATTTCACTCATATGTGGAGTATAACAAAGAGAAACTGAAGGAACAAAACAGCAGCAGAATCACAGAACCTAAGAATGGACTAACAGTTACCAAATGGAAAGGGACTGGGGAGGATGGGTGGGAAGGGAGGGATAACGGTGGGGAAAAAGAAAGGAGGCCTTACGATTATTAGCATGTATAATGTGGGGCGGGGTGGGGGGGGCGCGCATAGGGAGGACTGTGCGACACAGAGCAGACGAGTAGTGATTCTACAGCATCCTACTACACTGATGGACAGTGACTGTCACGGGGTTTGTGGGGGCGGACTTGGTGAAGGGGGGAGTCGAGGAAACATAATGTTCTTCATGTAACTGTAGATTAAGGATAACAAAATGAATAAACATAAGAAAATGACAGTAAGAAAATAAAAAGTGTTTCCCAGTTTACTGTGTTGTGTTACTCGTATACCAGACACAGGCCCCAAAACGAGACCAAAGAGAAAAATCTGGGCCGCCACGCTCAGTGAGAACGTGGAATGTTGCTATGCTGAAACCTGGTGGTCCCTGACCTACGATTTCCGGGAAGCGAAGAAAGAACCTGCCCGCTAGCTAGAAAGGGAAGTCACGCGGACGGTCCCCTCCTCGGAATCTGTCACCCGCCTGGCTGGCCATGGCGGAGGAAGCATGTCTGGCTCCAGGCCTCCCAGAGAAGATGGGAAGGCCCGGGGCGAGGGCGGGCGGCGCCCCGGCAGCCCCGGCCTCAGGGACCGCGGGGGCACAGCATTGGCCGCCGCGCCCCGGGTCCCAAGCGCGTGCAGAGGCGACACCCGGGCGGGCGTAGCTCTGACAGACGCGAGCACTGCGGCCCTGAATGGTCTGCGTGGTGGTCTGGCTGGCCCTGACACCTGCACGGCCCTCGGCGGGCAGTCCCGGGGGTGGGGGGGGCTGGGGACACTACTGGGGTTGGCGTGGGGCCCACGCCCTGTGACACTGGGCCAGGGTCTCCTCTGGGTGGGGCTGGTGTGCTCACGGCAGTGGGGGCTCCCCTCCCCCCTGGGTGACATCACGGTTGCCCGGGCGGCTGCTCTGTGATGCGTCCCCTGGCTGACCTATCAGAGGCTGCCCTAGCTGGGCAACTCCGTGCGCGCTGAGGAGGTCTGAGGAGGAGTTGGAAGCTCTCCCTAGCTTCGTACCCTATTCTCATGCCTGTCTCAAACGAAGGACCTATGGACACCACGCCGCTGGGGCCGGACTCTGACGCGGAGGGCGAGCCTCTGAACACCATGCCGCCCCCGTGGGCCGCCGCCGCCCTGGGGCCGGACTCTGACACGGCCGGCGAGCCCATGGACACCACGCCGCCGCCGTGGGCCGCCGCCGCCCTGGGGCCGGACTCTGACACGGCCGGCGAGCCCATGGACACCACGCCGCCGCCGTGGGCCGCCGCCGCCCTGGGGCCGGACTCTGACACGGCCGGCGAGCCCATGGACACCACGCCGCCGCCGTGGGCCGCCGCCGCCCTGGGGCCGGACTCTGACACGGCCGGCGAGCCCATGGACACCACGCCGCCGCCGTGGGCCGCCGCCGCCCTGGGGCCGGACTCTGACACGGCCGGCCAGCCCATGGACACCACGCCGCCGCCGTGGGCCGCCGCCGCCCTGGGGCCGGACTCTGACACGGCCGGCCAGCCCATGGACACCACGCCGCCGCCGTGGGCCGCCGGCCCGGGGCCCGACTCTGACACGGCCGGCGCGCCTATGCGCACCACTGCGCCCCTGCGGGCCATCTTCCGGTCCCCACCGGCCCGATGCCACACGTGGCACAACCGCCGGGCTCAGCCCTACCCCCGACGACGGTGACGCGCTGGACACGCCGCCACCCTTGCGGCCGTCTACCGGTCTCCCCCAGCCCCGTACAAGGCCCATGTCCTTTTGTTGGCGCTTCCTATCCTCCCTGCTATCCATTAAAGAAAGTCTTTCCCAGATCTGTGTGGGTGTATTGTATTTTCCCACTAAACCCTGTTCTTGCTAATATGCCTCTGGCTGTCTTTACTCTTTCACTCTGCTACAGAGGAAGAACTCACATACACGAGTGATAACGCTTTGAGCCACACCGAACAATGTAACATGCCCCACGCCCCAGTGACCGGGATGTGGAAGTAGCCGCGTTTTATGACTGTGCGTGCTCCACGCGAGGCCTGCGTGCTGAGCGTTTAAGGGATGACAGCCCAGGGGGAGGCAAGTCCAGAGGAGGGAGACCGGGTTGGCTAACGAGGCCCCTTCCCTCTTCTCTGCCACTGCTCTGAGCTCGCCGCAGGCTAGGGAATCCCTGCTGTGACACAGAAAACCACTCTTTTCATTTTGGTTCTTAAACATGTTTAATTCTGTGTGTGTGTGTGTGTGTGTGTGTGTGTGTGTGTGGGTGTGTGTGTGTGTGCGCGTGCGTGTGCGTGTACCACTGCCCCTATCGGTCTAAAAGTAACAAAGAAATGCGCGATAGAGCGAACAACTTGCAAACAGTGACCAGAAAGAGTAAACTTTTCCACTAGCCTCTGGGGATATAGATATCCCAAGTGTTTCTATGCAATTGTAGAAAGACTTTGCTGGAAATCTCGCTGGGACCACTCTGAACCATCACGTTAGTTAAGGCAATAAGCCAGGACAGGAGAGCAGCAAAGAGCACCCACGGTGCGTCTCCTACGTATAAGGCCAAGGGGTACAGGCTTTAATTCTACCACCTCACTTCATCTCACCATGACTGACGTGGGGTGACCCTTACGCACCACCTTCATACATGAGTAAAAAGTTACTTCAGAATCACTTCCCTTGACAGAACATAAATAAATGCAAGGACATCAACATTCCTCGAATTCCTGCCACCGCCACCCAACTCTTTATGCTCAGCACCCTTTCCACACCAACAGAAAACACAGCTCTAAATGCTACTATTCCATTTCAGATAGACCTCACTCACATCTAAATGCCTAAATGCACTGAAACTCCACCTCCACCTTGACAACAGAGGGGAGCAGTTTCCCCGCGAGCTAGCTGGCCTGCCACCTCAGCAAGCCCACGGGCCACTAGCCCACACCAGCCCCGCGTCTCCCCAAGAAGGCGGCTCACTGAACCTGCGACTACACATGCTCTCTGGAGATGGGCGGCCAAGCAGGGCCACCCAGGTGACATCGGCGCGCAGGCACACAGACCTACTACTGGGCGTGCACCTGCCTCGGCCCCAGCAGGCCGGCCGGGGTGCTCCCTGTGTGGGGCCTCGGATCTGCCCCGCAGCTCACGCAGCCGCCCCGGCAGGGCCAGCGCCAGGGCAGAGCACCCGGAGGGCCCCAGCCCGCACTGGTTAGAGAGTCCAGCCGGCCATCTACACCCAGCGGACTCGGGCCACCTACCCAGGTGTTCCAACCCACGGCCACTCCTCTCAAGACCCAAACACACAGCTAACTCACAGAAACAAACACAAGGAATCAAGACTGAGAAGGAGACAGAGGAATGACTGCGCGCCTAGTGACGGTACGTTGACAAAAATGGACAAAATAAATAAACAGATAGATTGAGACAGATACATGAGATAGATGGATAGATTAGATCAGACTGACAGATGAGATAGAATGATAGGTTACATAGACCATATAGATACATATAGAGAGATTAGACAGACTAGGCAGACAGATTAGATAGATGATACATGATAGATCAGGTGGACAGATTAGACAGACACCTATAGATACACATAGACAGATGACAGGTAGATAGATTGATAAGATGACAGACTAGATAGATGATATAGATACATATAGGTTAGATAGCCACATTGATATAGATACATATAGATGACAGATAACAGACAGATAGGTGGTAGATTAGATAGTTTGGATAGATAGACACAGAGATGACAGTAGATAGATGAGAGTAGAGAGATCAGATAGATAAGATAGACAGATAGACAGACAGACAGACAGACAGACAGACAGGTAAGAAAGCATAATACTCAACAAAGCTATTGCTCATAACCAGGAGAGCAACGATGAAAGCACAGAGAAGAACTACAAGCGAAAAGGAGACAGAAATCAACTTGAAGAAGTGCCATAAGGACACAGCTATCAATTATCACAGTAAAGGGAAAGACTTTAAATGCTCCAAACAAAAGACACAGGGTTGAATGAATGGATGAAAACTCAAGACCGCCTACGTGCTCCCTTACTGGAGGCTCACTTGAGATCCAAGCACACAGACAAACTACAAGTTGAAGGGGTGGGAAAAGGTACCCTATCCAAGTGAAACTGAAACTGAAAAAGAAAAAAAAAAAATTAAAGATGGCTTGGTGGGATTAAAGACGGCAGGCAGTGTGAGAGGGGAGGCAGAAACCTCCTCCGAAAACCACATACATGCATACGTACATACAATGTGGAAACATCACAACTACACCAGATCCTGGAAGAGAAGCAGGAGAGGAGGCTGCCGCGGCAGGCCGTCACCTCAAGGTGAAGGGTGACGTACCAAAGCCGTGATCCGGAGGGACCCGGCAGGCCCTTCCCGCACCCGAGCTCACCGGAGGGAGGAAGAGAAACGGAAACGGGGAGGCGGGTGGAGGCCTAGGACTGCTCGACACCCAGCCCTGGAGATCTGCTCCGGGAGCACGGACCTACCTCACATGATGCTCTGGAGGACCGGTGGGGTTGGAAAGCAAAGACAGGCGGAGCACTTGGAGAGACTTGAGGTTCCTGCCACTCGCGCAACACAGGGATCCACATCCGGCTGCTGTGGGATGAAAGAAAGGCGGGCAGTCTGAGAGACTTCCTAACAGCGAGAGAGCTGCTAAAGGGGCAAGGGTTGCACAGAGCTTGCCGCTCGGGAGAAAGCACAGGTGCGCAAACCTGTCCGGGTGCACTTTGCCCAGCAGGTGGGGGAACTTTTAGGAGCTCCGGGCGCTCCACCCACCCTGGCTGCCTACGCAGCTCCAAGGCCCCCCACCGTAATGTGACTGATAACACAACACGGCGGCCTGCTGCACCTTCCTCCCCTGCCAGCACCGGCTCGCAAACCGGCTGCTCCCCTCCATCGCGCCAGGCCAGCGACAGGACGGCCCCACCTATGGCAGCCACGGGTGCAAAGCACAGAGGCTTCTCCCCGCGTGCTCCGCAAACTGGCCCTGGCGGTGGACACAGGCACTGCGGCCGGGAAGCAGGAAAGACCTCTTCCCTCCCGCGGGCACCAGCGCCGCCCCCGTGACCCCTGCCTGCCATCACCCCAAGGGCTGAGCAGCTCCAGAGGGAAAAGCTTCTGGGCGCTGTACAGGGCGCCACCTACAAATACGAAACGTCAAAGCCAAAGGAACCTGGTAACAGGACTCGATCCATCTTTGTGAGAGGGATCCCCACATAAAAATCAGAAACATGCTCATGGAGCTCCAGCAAAAAGTTGCCCCTGTCTCTTGGGCATAATTCTGTCTCTGTCTCTGTCTCTCTCTCTCTCTCTCTCTCTCTCTCTCTCCCAGGAGCACTTTGGAGGCCTTGTTCTGAAAGGGATGCTGGGGCAGCCCAGCAGGAACGGGCACAGCTCTCAGATCCACCCCGGCCAGTGCCAGGGCAGTCCCACACGGGGCCTGACCGAACTGCATCGGGGGGACGCCGCACGTGTAACTCCGCAGGAAATAACAGTGCCGCACACTAGCCTTCCCATGAATGGCTAGTGGCTAGGTGGCTCCACCGATACCAGGTGACGTCCACATCCCGGGCCTTACCTCCGTGGCAACCTTTTTTCCCCGTGAACCTTGAAAGCAGCACATGGAAAGATACTTACTACCAGTCTCCACCATCTCACCTCTCAGTTTAGGCTCGATGTTCCTCTATCACATCTTCTCCTCTTCGTTCCAGTTTTCTGGGCGCGTTGGTGTTCTGAGGGAAAAAAAAAAAAATTGACTCAGAGTTGGAATGAGATGGCAGGGGGTAGAAGATTCTGTTTAAAAACCATCAGTAGAACACAGACATCCGACAGTATGGGAGGACAGATTCATAGATGGCATATCCGATAAGGGGTTGATGACATCTAAAATACGTATGAAGTGCCCACGCACCTCCACACAGAAAAAGCAAATAATCCAATTAAAACATGGGCAGAGGATCTGAACAGACACTTCTCCAAAGAAGAAATTCAGGTGGCCAACAGGCACATGAAAAGATCCTCCACACCGCCAATCCTCAGAGAAATGCAAATTAAAACCACCATGAGATATCACCTCACACCAGTCAGGATGGCCACCATCGGGAAGACACACAACAACAGACGGTGGCGAGGATGTGGAGAGAGGGGAACCCTCCGACACTGCTGGTGGGAATGCACATCTCAGCTCAACCATTGTGGAAAGCAGTATGGAGGTTCCTCAAAAACCAGAAAAGTACAAATACCATTTGACCCAGGAATTCCACTCCCAGCAATGTACCCTAAGAATGCAGGAGCCTAGTTTGAAAAAGACACACGCACCCCTATGTCTATCACAGCACTACGCACAATAGCCAAGAAATGGAAGCAACGTGAGTGTCCGTCAGTAGGCGGATGGATAAAGAAGAGGTGGTACATATGCAAGATGGAATATTATTCAGCCGTAAGAAGAAAAGAAATCCTACCGTTTGCGACAACACGGATGGAGCTAGAGGGTATTATGCTCAGTGAAATGAGCAGGATGGAGAAAGACAAGCATCAGATGACTTCACTCATCTGTGGGGTAAAAGAACAAAGCAGAAACTAAAGGAGCAAAACGGCAGCAGACTCACAGAACCCAAGAGTGGACTAACAGTTACCAAAGGGAAAGGGACTGGGGAGGATGGGTGGGGAGGGAGGGATAAGTGGGGAAAAGGGGCATTACGGCTCGCACACATAACGTAGGGGGTGGGGCGGCGGGGGTGCCGGGGCCCGGGGAAGGCAGCATAACACAGAGAAGACAGGTAGGGATTCTACAGCGTCTTACGACGCCGAAGGGCAGTGACTGTAATGGGGTAAGGGGTGGGGGGGACTTGATAAGATAGTGGGAGGGGGAGTCCAGTAACCATGTTGCTCATGTAATTGTACATTAACGGTCACACACACGCAAAAATCACAACGAGCTATCACCTCACACCAGTCAGAATGGCTAGTACCAAAAGAAGAGAAAAAAAAAAACAAAAAAAAGCAAAACAAGAAATAACAAGCGTTGATGAGGAAGTGGACAAAGGGAACCCTCGTGCACTGTTGGTGACCATGTAAATTGGTGCAGCTACTATGGGAAACAGTGTGGAGGTTCCTAAAAATATCCATAGCGGTACCACATGACCCAGCGTTCTTTTTCATACACAGCAGTGGAACTCCCTTCAGGATACCGGACCTGTTCCCAATGCATACAACACCAAGCAATTCTCCAACACCAGCAGGGTTTCTGAGAACTCAACTCTGAGGATATCTGCCTGGACGCAGCACAAGATTCCCCAGGGTAAGGTTTCTATCCTCAAGACTGCCCTCCACCCCCAACTCCAGAGCCCGGTTGCCAGGCCCATGCAATTAGCTTGTGCTTCCCACCTACATACAGGCTAGGATTGGAAGTTCCAACGACCTCCCCCTTAGTAAGTACTGCCCAAGTTGCTAGGGTGCCTCAGCAGCTCAGGAAAACACGTTTACCAGTTTAACAAAGACTATCATAAAGGACACAGCAGCGCACGCGCGCGCTTCACACGCACACGCACGCGCACACACGGCAAGGTCCCAAGTAAAGGAGCTTCTGTCCTCCCGGGACTTGGGGAATGGCATGGTGGCATGTGCAGGCGACCTGGTTCCCCAAGCATGGAAGCTCTGACAGAGAAGCAGGAGATGAGAGAGAGAGAGCTTTGCTCTTCTCATAGGGTTCTGTGAGGGCTTCACTGCAGAGTCATGGCTGACTAAATCGCTGGCCATTGCTGATTCAACCTCCAGCCCTCATCCCTTTCCTCTTCCTTCCCTGGGGGCTGGAGGCTGCAAGTTCCCACCCGCTAACCACAAGCCTGGAGCCCCTGGCGACCAGCCTCTACCCTGGGCTAGGGCCCCAAAGCCTCTGCATTAACCTAACGAGACACCCATTGGACAGTTGTGGCTCAGAAGGATTTTCAGGAACTGCGGATGAGGAGCAAGAATACCTAGGAAATGAACAAAATATTAGCAAAAACAAATTCAAAAATACATCAAGGGGATCAAACACCCTGATCAAGTGGGATTCATCCCAGGGATGCAAGGATGGTGACAGCATTCGAAAATCCATCCACACCATCCACCACATAAACAGAAAGAAAGACAAAAACCACGCGATCGTCTCCACAGATGCTGAAAAAGCATCCGACAAAATGCAACATCCACTCACGATAAAAACTCTCAACCAAGTGGGTATACAGGGCGAGCACCTCAACCTAATAAAGGCCGTATATGACAAAACCCACAGCCAACGTCATACTCAACAGCGAGAGGCTGAAAGCCGTTCCTCTGAGATGGGGAACGAGACAGGGGTGCCCACTCTCCCCACCGTTATTCAACACAGTCCCGGGGGTCCCAGCCACGGCAATTAGAACAGACAAAGAAATACAAGGAATCCAGACTGGTAAAGAAGCAGCTAGGCGGTCACCATCTGCAGATGACACGATACTGTACGTAAGGAAACCCTGAAGAACCCACTCCAAAACTGCTACAACTGATAACCGGAATACAGCAGAGCTGCGGGACACAAAATCAACACACAGAAATCTGAGGCTTTCCTGTACACTAACAGTGAACCAAAGGAGAGGGAAATCAGGAAAACAATTCCATTCACAACTGCATCAAAAAGAATAAAATGCCTAGGAATAAACCTAACCAAGGAAGCGAAAGACCTATACCCTGAAAACGATAAGACACTCTTAAGAGAAATTAAAGAGGATGCTAACAAATGGAAACTCATCCACGCTCTTGGCTAGGAAGAATAAATATCGTCAGAATGGCCATCCTGCCCAAAGCAATCTACAGATCGGGTGCAGTCCCTATCAAATCACCAACAGCATTCTTCCACGTACTGGAACAAATACTTCAAAAATTCATATGGAAACGCCAAAGATCCCGAATAGCCATAGCAATCCTGAGAAGGAAGAAGAAAGCATGTCTGTGTGTGTGTGTGTGTGTGTGGGGTGTGTGTATGTGTGTGTGTGTGTGTGTGTGTGTGGTGTGTGTGTGTGGTCTGTGTGTGGTGTGTGTGTGTGTGTGTGTGGTGGGTGTGTGTGTGTGTGGTGTGTGTGTGTGGTGGGTGTGTGTGTGTGGTGTGTGTGTGTGGTGTGTGTGTGGGGGTGTGTGTGTGTGTGTGGGGTGTGTGTATGTGTGTGTGTGTGTGTGTGTGTGGTCTGTGTGTGTGGTGTGTGTGTGTGTGGTCTGTGTGTGTGGGGTGTGTGTGTGTGTGTGTGTGTGTGGTGTGTGTGTGTGTGTGTGTGTGTGGTGTGTGTGTGTGTGGTGTGTGTGTGTGGTGTGTGTGTGTGTGATGTGTGTGTGTGGGGGCGTGGGGTGTGTGTGGGGTGTGTGTATGTGTGTGTGTGTGTGTGGTGTGTGTGTGCGGTCTGTGTGTGTGTGGTCTGTGTGTGTAGGGTGTGTGTGTGTGGTGTGTGTGTGGGTGTGTGTGGTGTGTGTGTGTGGTGTGTGTGTGTGTGGTGTGTGTGTGTGGTGTGTGTGTGTGTGTGTGTGTGTGTCTGTGTGTGTGTGTGTGTGTGTGTGTGTGGGTGCGGTATCTCGCTCCCCAACATCAAGCTCTACTACAAAGCCACAGTCTTGATCAAGACAGTTTGCTCCTGGCACTAGAACAGAGCCACAGACGGGTGGAACAGAATAAGAGACTCCAGACATTAACCCAAACATATGTGGTCAATTAATATATGATGAGGGAGCCGGGGACATACAATGGGGAAATGACACTCTCTTCAACAGACGGTGCTGGCAAAACTGGACAGCTACACGTAAGAGAATGAAACTGGATCACTGTCTAACCCCATACAGAAGAGTAAATTCGAAATGGATCCAAGACCTGAATGTGAGTCATGAAACCATAAAACTCTCAGAAAAAAAACATATAGGCACAAATCTCCTGGACATAAACATGAGCAACTTCTTCAAGAACATAACCTCCCCGGGCAAGGGAAGCAAGAGCAAAAATGAACTGGTGGGACTACATCAAGCTGAAAAGCTTCTGTACAGCAAAGGACACCCTCAATAGAACAAAAAGGTACCCTAAAGTATATGCGAGAATATATTCATCAATGACAGATCCGATAAAGGGTTGACATCCAAAATACATAAAGAGCTCACGCACCTCAACAGACAAGAAAAGCAAATAATCCCATTAAAAAATGGGCAGAGGATCTGAACAGACACTTCTCCAAAGAAGAAATTGAGGTGGCCAGCAGGCACATGAAAAGATCCTCCACACCGCCAATCCTCAGAGAAATGCAAATTAAAACCACCATGAGATATCACCTCACACCAGTCAGGATGGCCACCATCGGGAAGACACACAACAACAGACGGTGGCGAGGATGTGGAGAGAGGGGAACCCTCCGACACTGCTGGTGGGAATGGACATCTCAGCTCAACCATTGTGGAAAGCAGTATGGAGGTTCCTCAGGAAGCTCAAAATAGAAATACCACTTGACCCGGGAATTCCACTTCTAGGAATTTACCCTAAGAGTGTAGCAGCCCAGTTTGAAAAAGACAGATGCGCCCCTATGCTTATCGCAGCGCTATTTACAAGAGCCGAGAAATGGAAGCAACCTAAGTGTCCATCAGCAGGTGAATGGATAAAGAAGACGTGGTACATATGATACACAATGGAGTATCACTCAGCCATAAGAAGAAAACAAATCCTACCGTTGGCAACAACACGGATGGAGCTAGAGGGTATTATGACTATGCTCAGTGAAATAAGCCAGGCGGAGAAAGACAAGTACCAAGGGATTTCACTCATATGTGGAGTATAACAAAGAGAAACTGAAGGAACAAAACAGCAGCAGAATCACAGAACCTAAGAATGGACTAACAGTTACCAAATGGAAAGGGACTGGGGAGGATGGGTGGGAAGGGAGGGATAACGGTGGGGAAAAAGAAAGGAGGCCTTACGATTATTAGCATGTATAATGTGGGGCGGGGTGGGGGGGGCGCGCATAGGGAGGACTGTGCGACACAGAGCAGACGAGTAGTGATTCTACAGCATCCTACTACACTGATGGACAGTGACTGTCACGGGGTTTGTGGGGGCGGACTTGGTGAAGGGGGGAGTCGAGGAAACATAATGTTCTTCATGTAACTGTAGATTAAGGATAACAAAATGAATAAACATAAGAAAATGACAGTAAGAAAATAAAAAGTGTTTCCCAGTTTACTGTGTTGTGTTACTCGTATACCAGACACAGGCCCCAAAACGAGACCAAAGAGAAAAATCTGGGCCGCCACGCTCAGTGAGAACGTGGAATGTTGCTATGCTGAAACCTGGTGGTCCCTGACCTACGATTTCCGGGAAGCGAAGAAAGAACCTGCCCGCTAGCTAGAAAGGGAAGTCACGCGGACGGTCCCCTCCTCGGAATCTGTCACCCGCCTGGCTGGCCATGGCGGAGGAAGCATGTCTGGCTCCAGGCCTCCCAGAGAAGATGGGAAGGCCCGGGGCGAGGGCGGGCGGCGCCCCGGCAGCCCCGGCCTCAGGGACCGCGGGGGCACAGCATTGGCCGCCGCGCCCCGGGTCCCAAGCGCGTGCAGAGGCGACACCCGGGCGGGCGTAGCTCTGACAGACGCGAGCACTGCGGCCCTGAATGGTCTGCGTGGTGGTCTGGCTGGCCCTGACACCTGCACGGCCCTCGGCGGGCAGTCCCGGGGGTGGGGGGGGCTGGGGACACTACTGGGGTTGGCGTGGGGCCCACGCCCTGTGACACTGGGCCAGGGTCTCCTCTGGGTGGGGCTGGTGTGCTCACGGCAGTGGGGGCTCCCCTCCCCCCTGGGTGACATCACGGTTGCCCGGGCGGCTGCTCTGTGATGCGTCCCCTGGCTGACCTATCAGAGGCTGCCCTAGCTGGGCAACTCCGTGCGCGCTGAGGAGGTCTGAGGAGGAGTTGGAAGCTCTCCCTAGCTTCGTACCCTATTCTCATGCCTGTCTCAAACGAAGGACCTATGGACACCACGCCGCTGGGGCCGGACTCTGACGCGGAGGGCGAGCCTCTGAACACCATGCCGCCCCCGTGGGCCGCCGCCGCCCTGGGGCCGGACTCTGACACGGCCGGCGAGCCCATGGACACCACGCCGCCGCCGTGGGCCGCCGCCGCCCTGGGGCCGGACTCTGACACGGCCGGCGAGCCCATGGACACCACGCCGCCGCCGTGGGCCGCCGCCGCCCTGGGGCCGGACTCTGACACGGCCGGCGAGCCCATGGACACCACGCCGCCGCCGTGGGCCGCCGCCGCCCTGGGGCCGGACTCTGACACGGCCGGCGAGCCCATGGACACCACGCCGCCGCCGTGGGCCGCCGCCGCCCTGGGGCCGGACTCTGACACGGCCGGCCAGCCCATGGACACCACGCCGCCGCCGTGGGCCGCCGCCGCCCTGGGGCCGGACTCTGACACGGCCGGCCAGCCCATGGACACCACGCCGCCGCCGTGGGCCGCCGGCCCGGGGCCCGACTCTGACACGGCCGGCGCGCCTATGCGCACCACTGCGCCCCTGCGGGCCATCTTCCGGTCCCCACCGGCCCGATGCCACACGTGGCACAACCGCCGGGCTCAGCCCTACCCCCGACGACGGTGACGCGCTGGACACGCCGCCACCCTTGCGGCCGTCTACCGGTCTCCCCCAGCCCCGTACAAGGCCCATGTCCTTTTGTTGGCGCTTCCTATCCTCCCTGCTATCCATTAAAGAAAGTCTTTCCCAGATCTGTGTGGGTGTATTGTATTTTCCCACTAAACCCTGTTCTTGCTAATATGCCTCTGGCTGTCTTTACTCTTTCACTCTGCTACAGAGGAAGAACTCACATACACGAGTGATAACGCTTTGAGCCACACCGAACAATGTAACATGCCCCACGCCCCAGTGACCGGGATGTGGAAGTAGCCGCGTTTTATGACTGTGCGTGCTCCACGCGAGGCCTGCGTGCTGAGCGTTTAAGGGATGACAGCCCAGGGGGAGGCAAGTCCAGAGGAGGGAGACCGGGTTGGCTAACGAGGCCCCTTCCCTCTTCTCTGCCACTGCTCTGAGCTCGCCGCAGGCTAGGGAATCCCTGCTGTGACACAGAAAACCACTCTTTTCATTTTGGTTCTTAAACATGTTTAATTCTGTGTGTGTGTGTGTGTGTGTGTGTGTGTGTGTGTGTGGGTGTGTGTGTGTGTGCGCGTGCGTGTGCGTGTACCACTGCCCCTATCGGTCTAAAAGTAACAAAGAAATGCGCGATAGAGCGAACAACTTGCAAACAGTGACCAGAAAGAGTAAACTTTTCCACTAGCCTCTGGGGATATAGATATCCCAAGTGTTTCTATGCAATTGTAGAAAGATTTTGCTGGAAATCTCGCTGGGACCACTCTGAACCATCACGTTAGTTAAGGCAATAAGCCAGGACAGGAGAGCAGCAAAGAGCACCCACGGTGCGTCTCCTACGTATAAGGCCAAGGGGTACAGGCTTTAATTCTACCACCTCACTTCATCTCACCATGACTGACGTGGGGTGACCCTTACGCACCACCTTCATACATGAGTAAAAAGTTACTTCAGAATCACTTCCCTTGACAGAACATAAATAAATGCAAGGACATCAACATTCCTCGAATTCCTGCCACCGCCACCCAACTCTTTATGCTCAGCACCCTTTCCACACCAACAGAAAACACAGCTCTAAATGCTACTATTCCATTTCAGATAGACCTCACTCACATCTAAATGCCTAAATGCACTGAAACTCCACCTCCACCTTGACAACAGAGGGGAGCAGTTTCCCCGCGAGCTAGCTGGCCTGCCACCTCAGCAAGCCCACGGGCCACTAGCCCACACCAGCCCCGCGTCTCCCCAAGAAGGCGGCTCACTGAACCTGCGACTACACATGCTCTCTGGAGATGGGCGGCCAAGCAGGGCCACCCAGGTGACATCGGCGCGCAGGCACACAGACCTACTACTGGGCGTGCACCTGCCTCGGCCCCAGCAGGCCGGCCGGGGTGCTCCCTGTGTGGGGCCTCGGATCTGCCCCGCAGCTCACGCAGCCGCCCCGGCAGGGCCAGCGCCAGGGCAGAGCACCCGGAGGGCCCCAGCCCGCACTGGTTAGAGAGTCCAGCCGGCCATCTACACCCAGCGGACTCGGGCCACCTACCCAGGTGTTCCAACCCACGGCCACTCCTCTCAAGACCCAAACACACAGCTAACTCACAGAAACAAACACAAGGAATCAAGACTGAGAAGGAGACAGAGGAATGACTGCGCGCCTAGTGACGGTACGTTGACAAAAATGGACAAAATAAACAAACACATAGATAGATTGAGACAGATACATGAGATAGATGGATAGATTAGATCAGACTGACAGATGAGATAGAATGATAGGTTACATAGACCATATAGATACATATAGAGAGATTAGACAGACTAGGCAGACAGATTAGATAGATGATACATGATAGATCAGGTGGACAGATTAGACAGACACCTATAGATACACATAGACAGATGACAGGTAGATAGATTGATAAGATGACAGACTAGATAGATGATATAGATACATATAGGTTAGATAGCCACATTGATATAGATACATATAGATGACAGATAACAGACAGATAGGTGGTAGATTAGATAGTTTGGATAGATAGACACAGAGATGACAGTAGATAGATGAGAGTAGAGAGATCAGATAGATAAGACAGACAGATAGACAGACAGACAGACAGACAGACAGACAAGACAGACAGGTAAGAAAGCATAATACTCAACAAACCTATCGCTCATAACCAGGAGAGCAACGATGAAAGCACAGAGAAGAACTACAAGTGAGAAGGAGACAGAAATCAACTTGAAGAAGTGCCATAAGGACACAGCTATCAATTATCACAGTAAAGGGAAAGACTTTAAATGCTCCAAACAAAAGACACAGGGTTGAATGAATGGATGAAAACTCAAGACCGCCTACGTGCTCCCTTACAGGAGGCTCACTTGAGATCCAAGCACACAGACAAACTACAAGTTGAAGGGGTGGGAAAAGGTACCCTATCCAAGTGAAACTGAAACTGAAAAAGAAAAAAAAAAAAATTAAAGATGGCTTGGTGGGATTAAAGACGGCAGGCAGTGTGAGAGGGGAGGCAGAAACCTCCTCCGAAAACTACATACATGCGTACATTCATACAGTGTGGAAATACAACAACTACACCAGATCCTGGAAGAGAAGCAGGAGAGGAGGCTGCCGCGGCAGGCCGTCACCTCAAGGTGAAGGGTGACGTACCAAAGCCGTGATCCGGAGGGACCCGGCAGGCCCTTCCCGCACCCGAGCTCACCGGAGGGAGGAAGAGAAACGGAAACGGGGAGGCGGGTGGAGGCCTAGCGCTGCTGAACACCCAGCCCTGGAGATCTGCTCTGGGAGCACGGACCTACCTCACGTGATGCTCTGGAGGACCGGTGGGGTTGGAAAGCAAAGACAGGCGGAGCACTTGGAGAGACTTGAGGTTCCTGCCACTCGCGCCAACACAGGGATCCACATCCGGCTGCTGTGGGATGAAAGAAAGGCGGGCAGTCTGAGAGACTTCCTAACAGCGAGAGAGCTGCTAAAGGGGCAAGGGTTGCACAGAGCTTGCCGCTCGGGAGAAAGCACAGGTGCGCAAAACTGTCCGGGTGCACTCTGCCCAGCAGGTGGGGGAACTTTTAGGAGCTCCGGGCGCTCCACCCACCCTGGCTGCCTACGTAGCTCCAAAGCCCCCCACCGTGATGTGACTGATAACACAACACGGCCTGCTGCACCTTCCTCCCCCGCCAGCACCGGTTCGCAAACCAGCTGCCCCCCTCCATCGCGCCAGGCCAGCGACAGGACGGCCCCACCTACGGCAGCTACGAGTGCAAAGCACAGAGGCTTCTCCCCGCGTGCTCCGCAAACTGGCCCTGGCGGTGGACACAGGCACTGCGGCCGGGAAGCGGGAAAGACCTCTTCCCTCCCGCGGGCACCAGCGCCGCCCCCGTGACCCCTGCCTGCCATCACCCCAAGGGCTGAGCAGCTCCAGAGGGAAAAGCTTCTGGGCGCTGTACAGGGCGCCACCTACAAATACGAAACGTCAAAGCCAAAGGAACCTGGTAACAGGACTCGATCCATCTTTGTGAGAGGGATCCCCACATAAAAATCAGAAACATGCTCATGGAGCTCCAGCAAAAAGTTGCCCCTGTCTCTTGGGCATAATTCTGTCTCTGTCTCTCTCTCTCTCTCTCTCTCTCTCTCTCCCAGGAGCACTTTGGAGGCCTTGTTCTGAAAGGGATGCTGGGGCAGCCCAGCAGGAACGGGCACAGCTCTCAGATCCACCCCGGCCAGTGCCAGGGCAGTCCCACACGGGGCCTGACCGAACTGCATCGGGGGGACGCCGCACGTGTAACTCCGCAGGAAATAACAGTGCCGCACACTAGCCTTCCCATGAATGGCTAGTGGCTAGGTGGCTCCACCGATACCAGGTGACGTCCACATCCTGGGCCTTACCTCCGTGGCAACCTTTTTTCCCCGTGAACCTTGAAAGCAGCACATGGAAAGATACTTACTACCAGTCTCCACCATCTCACCTCTCAGTTTAGGCTCGATGTTCCTCTATCACATCTTCTCCTCTTCGTTCCAGTTTTCTGGGCGGGTTGGTGTTCTGAGGGAAAAAAAAAAAAAATTGACTCAGAGTTGGAATGAGATGGCAGGGGGTAGAAGATTCTGTTTAAAAACCATCAGTAGAACACAGACATCCGACAGTATGGGAGGACAGATTCATAGATGGCATATCCGATAAGGGGTTGATGACATCTAAAATACGTATGAAGTGCCCACGCACCTCCACACAGAAAAAGCAAATAATCCAATTAAAACATGGGCAGAGGATCTGAACAGACACTTCTCCAAAGAAGAAATTGAGGTGGCCAACAGGCACATGAAAAGATCCTCCACACCGCCAATCCTCAGAGAAATGCAAATTAAAACCACCATGAGATATCACCTCACACCAGTCAGGATGGCCACCATCGGGAAGACACACAACAACAGACGGTGGCGAGGATGTGGAGAGAGGGGAACCCTCCGACACTGCTGGTGGGAATGCACATCTCAGCTCAACCATTGTGGAAAGCAGTATGGAGGTTCCTCAAAAACCAGAAAAGTACAAATACCATTTGACCCAGGAATTCCACTCCCAGCAATGTACCCTAAGAATGCAGGAGCCTAGTTTGAAAAAGACACACGCACCCCTATGTCTATCACAGCACTACGCACAATAGCCAAGAAATGGAAGCAACGTGAGTGTCCGTCAGTAGGCGGATGGATAAAGAAGAGGTGGTACATATGCAAGATGGAATATTATTCAGCCGTAAGAAGAAAAGAAATCCTACCGTTTGCGACAACACGGATGGAGCTAGAGGGTATTATGCTCAGTGAAATGAGCAGGATGGAGAAAGACAAGCATCAGATGACTTCACTCATCTGTGGGGTAAAAGAACAAAGCAGAAACTAAAGGAGCAAAACGGCAGCAGACTCACAGAACCCAAGAGTGGACTAACAGTTACCAAAGGGAAAGGGACTGGGGAGGATGGGTGGGGAGGGAGGGATAAGTGGGGAAAAGGGGCATTACGGCTCGCACACATAACGTAGGGGGTGGGGCGGCGGGGGTGCCGGGGCCCGGGGAAGGCAGCATAACACAGAGAAGACAGGTAGGGATTCTACAGCGTCTTACGACGCCGAAGGGCAGTGACTGTAATGGGGTAAGGGGTGGGGGGGACTTGATAAGATAGTGGGAGGGGGAGTCCAGTAACCATGTTGCTCATGTAATTGTACATTAACGGTCACACACACGCAAAAATCACAACGAGCTATCACCTCACACCAGTCAGAATGGCTAGTACCAAAAGAAGAGAAAAAAAAAAACAAAAAAAAGCAAAACAAGAAATAACAAGCGTTGATGAGGAAGTGGACAAAGGGAACCCTCGTGCACTGTTGGTGACCATGTAAATTGGTGCAGCTACTATGGGAAACAGTGTGGAGGTTCCTAAAAATATCCATAGCGGTACCACATGACCCAGCGTTCTTTTTCATACACAGCAGTGGAACTCCCTTCAGGATACCGGACCTGTTCCCAATGCATACAACACCAAGCAATTCTCCAACACCAGCAGGGTTTCTGAGAACTCAACTCTGAGGATATCTGCCTGGACGCAGCACAAGATTCCCCAGGGTAAGGTTTCTATCCTCAAGACTGCCCTCCACCCCCAACTCCAGAGCCCGGTTGCCAGGCCCATGCAATTAGCTTGTGCTTCCCACCTACATACAGGCTAGGATTGGAAGTTCCAACGACCTCCCCCTTAGTAAGTACTGCCCAAGTTGCTAGGGTGCCTCAGCAGCTCAGGAAAACACGTTTACCAGTTTAACAAAGACTATCATAAAGGACACAGCAGCGCACGCGCGCGCTTCACACGCACACGCACGCGCACACACGGCAAGGTCCCAAGTAAAGGAGCTTCTGTCCTCCCGGGACTTGGGGAATGGCATGGTGGCATGTGCAGGCGACCTGGTTCCCCAAGCATGGAAGCTCTGACAGAGAAGCAGGAGATGAGAGAGAGAGAGCTTTGCTCTTCTCATAGGGTTCTGTGAGGGCTTCACTGCAGAGTCATGGCTGACTAAATCGCTGGCCATTGCTGATTCAACCTCCAGCCCTCATCCCTTTCCTCTTCCTTCCCTGGGGGCTGGAGGCTGCAAGTTCCCACCCGCTAACCACAAGCCTGGAGCCCCTGGCGACCAGCCTCTACCCTGGGCTAGGGCCCCAAAGCCTCTGCATTAACCTAACGAGACACCCATTGGACAGTTGTGGCTCAGAAGGATTTTCAGGAACTGCGGATGAGGAGCAAGAATACCTAGGAAATGAACAAAATATTAGCAAAAACAAATTCAAAAATACATCAAGGGGATCAAACACCCTGATCAAGTGGGATTCATCCCAGGGATGCAAGGATGGTGACAGCATTCGAAAATCCATCCACACCATCCACCACATAAACAGAAAGAAAGACAAAAACCACGCGATCGTCTCCACAGATGCTGAAAAAGCATCCGACAAAATGCAACATCCACTCACGATAAAAACTCTCAACCAAGTGGGTATACAGGGCGAGCACCTCAACCTAATAAAGGCCGTATATGACAAAACCCACAGCCAACGTCATACTCAACAGCGAGAGGCTGAAAGCCGTTCCTCTGAGATGGGGAACGAGACAGGGGTGCCCACTCTCCCCACCGTTATTCAACACAGTCCCGGGGGTCCCAGCCACGGCAATTAGAACAGACAAAGAAATACAAGGAATCCAGACTGGTAAAGAAGCAGCTAGGCGGTCACCATCTGCAGATGACACGATACTGTACGTAAGGAAACCCTGAAGAACCCACTCCAAAACTGCTACAACTGATAACCGGAATACAGCAGAGCTGCGGGACACAAAATCAACACACAGAAATCTGAGGCTTTCCTGTACACTAACAGTGAACCAAAGGAGAGGGAAATCAGGAAAACAATTCCATTCACAACTGCATCAAAAAGAATAAAATGCCTAGGAATAAACCTAACCAAGGAAGCGAAAGACCTATACCCTGAAAACGATAAGACACTCTTAAGAGAAATTAAAGAGGATGCTAACAAATGGAAACTCATCCACGCTCTTGGCTAGGAAGAATAAATATCGTCAGAATGGCCATCCTGCCCAAAGCAATCTACAGATCGGGTGCAGTCCCTATCAAATCACCAACAGCATTCTTCCACGTACTGGAACAAATACTTCAAAAATTCATATGGAAACGCCAAAGATCCCGAATAGCCATAGCAATCCTGAGAAGGAAGAAGAAAGCATGTCTGTGTGTGTGTGTGTGTGTGTGGGGTGTGTGTATGTCTGTGTGTGTGTGTGTGTGTGTGGTCTGTGTGTGTGGTGTGTGTGTGTGTGGTCTGTGTGTGTGGGGTGTGTGTGTGTGTGTGTGTGTGTGGTGTGTGTGTGTGTGGTGTGTGTGTGTGGTGTGTGTGTGTGTGATGTGTGTGTGTGTGGGGGTGGGGTGTGTGTGGGGTGTGTGTATGTGTGTGTGTGTGTGTGTGTGTGGTGTGTGTGTGCGGTCTGTGTGTGTGCGGTCTGTGTGTGTAGGGTGTGTGTGTGTGTGTGTGTGTGGTGTGTGTGTGGGTGTGTGTGGTGTGTGTGTGTGGTGTGTGTGTGTGGTGTGTGTGTGTGTGTGTGTGTGTGTCTGTGTGTGTGTGTGTGTGTGTGTGTGTGTGGGTGCGGTATCTCGCTCCCCAACATCAAGCTCTACTACAAAGCCACAGTCTTGATCAAGACAGTTTGCTCCTGGCACTAGAACAGAGCCACAGACGGGTGGAACAGAATAAGAGACTCCAGACATTAACCCAAACATATGTGGTCAATTAATATATGATGAGGGAGCCGGGGACATACAATGGGGAAATGACACTCTCTTCAACAGACGGTGCTGGCAAAACTGGACAGCTACACGTAAGAGAATGAAACTGGATCACTGTCTAACCCCATACAGAAGAGTAAATTCGAAATGGATCCAAGACCTGAATGTGAGTCATGAAACCATAAAACTCTCAGAAAAAAAACATATAGGCACAAATCTCCTGGACATAAACATGAGCAACTTCTTCAAGAACATAACCTCCCCGGGCAAGGGAAGCAAGAGCAAAAATGAACTGGTGGGACTACATCAAGCTGAAAAGCTTCTGTACAGCAAAGGACACCCTCAATAGAACAAAAAGGTACCCTAAAGTATATGCGAGAATATATTCATCAATGACAGATCCGATAAAGGGTTGACATCCAAAATACATAAAGAGCTCACGCACCTCAACAGACAAGAAAAGCAAATAATCCCATTAAAAAATGGGCAGAGGATCTGAACAGACACTTCTCCAAAGAAGAAATTGAGGTGGCCAGCAGGCACATGAAAAGATCCTCCACACCGCCAATCCTCAGAGAAATGCAAATTAAAACCACCATGAGATATCACCTCACACCAGTCAGGATGGCCACCATCGGGAAGACACACAACAACAGACGGTGGCGAGGATGTGGAGAGAGGGGAACCCTCCGACACTGCTGGTGGGAATGGACATCTCAGCTCAACCATTGTGGAAAGCAGTATGGAGGTTCCTCAGGAAGCTCAAAATAGAAATACCACTTGACCCGGGAATTCCACTTCTAGGAATTTACCCTAAGAGTGTAGCAGCCCAGTTTGAAAAAGACAGATGCGCCCCTATGCTTATCGCAGCGCTATTTACAAGAGCCGAGAAATGGAAGCAACCTAAGTGTCCATCAGCAGGTGAATGGATAAAGAAGACGTGGTACATATGATACACAATGGAGTATCACTCAGCCATAAGAAGAAAACAAATCCTACCGTTGGCAACAACACGGATGGAGCTAGAGGGTATTATGACTATGCTCAGTGAAATAAGCCAGGCGGAGAAAGACAAGTACCAAGGGATTTCACTCATATGTGGAGTATAAGAACAAAGAGAAACTGAAGGAACAAAACAGCAGCAGAATCACAGAACCTAAGAATGGACTAACAGTTACCAAATGGAAAGGGACTGGGGAGGATGGGTGGGAAGGGAGGGATAACGGTGGGGAAAAAGAAAGGAGGCCTTACGATTATTAGCATGTATAATGTGGGGCGGGGTGGGGGGGGCGCGCATAGGGAGGACTGTGCGACACAGAGCAGACGAGTAGTGATTCTACAGCATCCTACTACACTGATGGACAGTGACTGTCACGGGGTTTGTGGGGGCGGACTTGGTGAAGGGGGGAGTCGAGGAAACATAATGTTCTTCATGTAACTGTAGATTAAGGATAACAAAATGAATAAACATAAGAAAATGACAGTAAGAAAATAAAAAGTGTTTCCCAGTTTACTGTGTTGTGTTACTCGTATACCAGACACAGGCCCCAAAACGAGACCAAAGAGAAAAATCTGGGCCGCCAGGCTCAGTGAGAACGTGGAATGTTGCTATGCTGAAACCTGGTGGTCCCTGACCTACGATTTCCGGGAAGCGAAGAAAGAACCTGCCCGCTAGCTAGAAAGGGAAGTCACGCGGACGGTCCCCTCCTCGGAATCTGTCACCCGCCTGGCTGGCCATGGCGGAGGAAGCATGTCTGGCTCCAGGCCTCCCAGAGAAGATGGGAAGGCCCGGGGCGAGGGCGGGCGGCGCCCCGGCAGCCCCGGCCTCAGGGACCGCGGGGGCACAGCATTGGCCGCCGCGCCCCGGGTCCCAAGCGCGTGCAGAGGCGACACCCGGGCGGGCGTAGCTCTGACAGACGCGAGCACTGCGGCCCTGAATGGTCTGCGTGGTGGTCTGGCTGGCCCTGACACCTGCACGGCCCTCGGCGGGCAGTCCCGGGGGTGGGGGGGGCTGGGGACACTACTGGGGTTGGCGTGGGGCCCACGCCCTGTGACACTGGGCCAGGGTCTCCTCTGGGTGGGGCTGGTGTGCTCACGGCAGTGGGGGCTCCCCTCCCCCCTGGGTGACATCACGGTTGCCCGGGCGGCTGCTCTGTGATGCGTCCCCTGGCTGACCTATCAGAGGCTGCCCTAGCTGGGCAACTCCGTGCGCGCTGAGGAGGTCTGAGGAGGAGTTGGAAGCTCTCCCTAGCTTCGTACCCTATTCTCATGCCTGTCTCAAACGAAGGACCTATGGACACCACGCCGCTGGGGCCGGACTCTGACGCGGAGGGCGAGCCTCTGAACACCATGCCGCCCCCGTGGGCCGCCGCCGCCCTGGGGCCGGACTCTGACACGGCCGGCGAGCCCATGGACACCACGCCGCCGCCGTGGGCCGCCGCCGCCCTGGGGCCGGACTCTGACACGGCCGGCGAGCCCATGGACACCACGCCGCCGCCGTGGGCCGCCGCCGCCCTGGGGCCGGACTCTGACACGGCCGGCGAGCCCATGGACACCACGCCGCCGCCGTGGGCCGCCGCCGCCCTGGGGCCGGACTCTGACACGGCCGGCGAGCCCATGGACACCACGCCGCCGCCGTGGGCCGCCGCCGCCCTGGGGCCGGACTCTGACACGGCCGGCGAGCCCATGGACACCACGCCGCCGCCGTGGGCCGCCACCGCCCTGGGGCCGGACTCTGACACGGCCGGCCAGCCCATGGACACCACGCCGCCGCCGTGGGCCGCCGCCGCCCTGGGGCCGGACTCTGACACGGCCGGCCAGCCCATGGACACCACGCCGCCGCCGTGGGCCGCCGGCCCGGGGCCCGACTCTGACACGGCCGGCGCGCCTATGCGCACCACTGCGCCCCTGCGGGCCATCTTCCGGTCCCCACCGGCCCGATGCCACACGTGGCACAACCGCCGGGCTCAGCCCTACCCCCGACGACGGTGACGCGCTGGACACGCCGCCACCCTTGCGGCCGTCTACCGGTCTCCCCCAGCCCCGTACAAGGCCCATGTCCTTTTGTTGGCGCTTCCTATCCTCCCTGCTATCCATTAAAGAAAGTCTTTCCCAGATCTGTGTGCGTGTATTGTATTTTCCCACTAAACCCTGTTCTTGCTAATATGCCTCTGGCTGTCTTTACTCTTTCACTCTGCTACAGAGGAAGAACTCACATACACGAGTGATAACGCTTTGAGCCACACCGAACAATGTAACATGCCCCACGCCCCAGTGACCGGGATGTGGAAGTAGCCGCGTTTTATGACTGTGCGTGCTCCACGCGAGGCCTGCGTGCTGAGCGTTTAAGGGATGACAGCCCAGGGGGAGGCAAGTCCAGAGGAGGGAGACCGGGTTGGCTAACGAGGCCCCTTCCCTCTTCTCTGCCACTGCTCTGAGCTCGCCGCAGGCTAGGGAATCCCTGCTGTGACACAGAAAACCACTCTTTTCATTTTGGTTCTTAAACATGTTTAATTCTGTGTGTGTGTGTGTGTGTGTGTGGGTGGGTGTGTGTGTGTGTGCGCGTGCGTGTGCGTGTACCACTGCCCCTATCGGTCTAAAAGTAACAAAGAAATGCGCGATAGAGCGAACAACTTGCAAACAGTGACCAGAAAGAGTAAACTTTTCCACTAGCCTCTGGGGATATAGATATCCCAAGTGTTTCTATGCAATTGTAGAAAGATTTTGCTGGAAATCTCGCTGGGACCACTCTGAACCATCACGTTAGTTAAGGCAATAAGCCAGGACAGGAGAGCAGCAAAGAGCACCCACGGTGCGTCTCCTACGTATAAGGCCAAGGGGTACAGGCTTTAATTCTACCACCTCACTTCATCTCACCATGACTGACGTGGGGTGACCCTTACGCACCACCTTCATACATGAGTAAAAAGTTACTTCAGAATCACTTCCCTTGACAGAACATAAATAAATGCAAGGACATCAACATTCCTCGAATTCCTGCCACCGCCACCCAACTCTTTATGCTCAGCACCCTTTCCACACCAACAGAAAACACAGCTCTAAATGCTACTATTCCATTTCAGATAGACCTCACTCACATCTAAATGCCTAAATGCACTGAAACTCCACCTCCACCTTGACAACAGAGGGGAGCAGTTTCCCCGCGAGCTAGCTGGCCTGCCACCTCAGCAAGCCCACGGGCCACTAGCCCACACCAGCCCCGCGTCTCCCCAAGAAGGCGGCTCACTGAACCTGCGACTACACATGCTCTCTGGAGATGGGCGGCCAAGCAGGGCCACCCAGGTGACATCGGCGCGCAGGCACACAGACCTACTACTGGGCGTGCACCTGCCTCGGCCCCAGCAGGCCGGCCGGGGTGCTCCCTGTGTGGGGCCTCGGATCTGCCCCGCAGCTCACGCAGCCGCCCCGGCAGGGCCAGCGCCAGGGCAGAGCACCCGGAGGGCCCCAGCCCGCACTGGTTAGAGAGTCCAGCTGGCCATCTACACCCAGCGGACTCGGGCCACCTACCCAGGTGTTCCAACCCACGGCCACTCCTCTCAAGACCCAAACACACAGCTAACTCACAGAAACAAACACAAGGAATCAAGACTGAGAAGGAGACAGAGGAATGACTGCGCGCCTAGTGACGGTACGTTGACAAAAATGGACAAAATAAATAAACAGATAGATTGAGACAGATACATGAGATAGATGGATAGATTAGATCAGACTGACAGATGAGATAGAATGATAGGTTACATAGACCATATAGATACATATAGAGAGATTAGACAGACTAGGCAGACAGATTAGATAGATGATACATGATAGATCAGGTGGACAGATTAGACAGACACCTATAGATACACATAGATAGATGACAGGTAGATAGATTGATAAAGATGACAGACTAGATAGATGATATAGATACATACAGGTTAGATAGCCACATTGATATAGATACATATAGATGACAGATAACAGACAGATAGGTGGTAGATTAGATAGTTTGGATAGATAGACACAGAGATGACAGTAGATAGATGAGAGTAGAGAGATCAGATAGATAAGATAGACAGATAGACAGACAGACAGACAGACAGACAGACAGGTAAGAAAGCATAATACTCAACAAAGCTATCGCTCATAACCAGGAGAGCAACGATGAAAGCACAGAGAAGAACTACAAGCGAAAAGGAGACAGAAATCAACTTGAAGAAGTGCCATAAGGACACAGCTATCAATTATCACAGTAAAGGGAAAGACTTTAAATGCTCCAAACAAAAGACACAGGGTTGAATGAATGGATGAAAACTCAAGACCGCCTACGTGCTCCCTTACTGGAGGCTCACTTGAGATCCAAGCACACAGACAAACTACAAGTTGAAGGGGTGGGAAAAGGTACCCTATCCAAGTGAAACTGAAACTGAAAAAGAAAAAAAAAAAACTAAAGATGGCTTGGTGGGATTAAAGACGGCAGGCAGTGTGAGAGGGGAGGCAGAAACCTCCTCCGAAAACCACATACATGCATACGTACATACAATGTGGAAATATCACAACTACACCAGATCCTGGAAGAGAAGCAGGAGAGGAGGCTGCCGCGGCAGGCCGTCACCTCAAGGTGAAGGGTGACGTACCAAAGCCGTGATCCGGAGGGACCCGGCAGGCCCTTCCCGCACCCGAGCTCACCGGAGGGAGGAAGAGAAACGGAAACGGGGAGGCGGGTGGAGGCCTAGGACTGCTCGACACCCAGCCCTGGAGATCTGCTCCGGGAGCACGGACCTACCTCACATGATGCTCTGGAGGACCGGTGGGGTTGGAAAGCAAAGACAGGCGGAGCACTTGGAGAGACTTGAGGTTCCTGCCACTCGCGCAACACAGGGATCCACATCCGGCTGCTGTGGGATGAAAGAAAGGCGGGCAGTCTGAGAGACTTCCTAACAGCGAGAGAGCTGCTAAAGGGGCAAGGGTTGCACAGAGCTTGCCGCTCGGGAGAAAGCACAGGTGCGCAAACCTGTCCGGGTGCACTCTGCCCAGCAGGTGGGGGAACTTTTAGGAGCTCCGGGCGCTCCACCCACCCTGGCTGCCTACGCAGCTCCAAGGCCCCCCACCGTGATGTGACTGATAACACAACACGGCGGCCTGCTGCACCTTCCTCCCCCACCAGCACCGGCTCGCAAACCGGCTGCTCCCCTCCATCGCGCCAGGCCAGCGACAGGACGGCCCCACCTACGGCAGCCACGGGTGCAAAGCACAGAGGCTTCTCCCCGCGTGCTCCGCAAACTGGCCCTGGCGGTGGACACAGGCACTGCGGCCGGGAAGCGGGAAAGACCTCTTCCCTCCCGCGGGCACCAGCGCCGCCCCCGTGACCCCTGCCTGCCATCACCCCAAGGGCTGAGCAGCTCCAGAGGGAAAAGCTTCTGGGCGCTGTACAGGGCGCCACCTACAAATACGAAACGTCAAAGCCAAAGGAACCTGGTAACTGGACTCGATCCATCTTTGTGAGAGGGATCCCCACATAAAAATCAGAAACATGCTCATGGAGCTCCAGCAAAAAGTTGCCCCTGTCTCTTGGGCATAATTCTGTCTCTGTCTCTCTCTCTCTCTCTCTCTCTCTCTCTCTGTCTCTCTCCCAGGAGCACTTTGGAGGCCTTGTTCTGAGAGGGATGCTGGGGCAGCCCAGCAGGAACGGGCACAGCTCTCAGATCCACCCCGGCCAGTGCCAGGGCAGTCCCACACGGGGCCTGACCGAACTGCAACGGGGGGACGCCGCACGTGTAACTCCGCAGGAAATAACAGTGCCGCACGCTAGCCTTCCCATGAATGGCTAGTGGCTAGGTGGCTCCACCGATACCAGGTGACGTCCACATCCCGGGCCTTACCTCCGTGGCAACCTTTTTTCCCCGTGAACCTTGAAAGCAGCACATGGAAAGATACTTACTACCAGTCTCCACCATCTCACCTCTCAGTTTAGGCTCGATGTTCCTCTATCACATCTTCTCCTCTTCGTTCCAGTTTTCTGGGCGGGTTGGTGTTCTGAGGGAAAAAAAAAAAAAATTGACTCAGAGTTGGAATGAGATGGCAGGGGGTAGAAGATTCTGTTTAAAAACCATCAGTAGAACACAGACATCCGACAGTATGGGAGGACAGATTCATAGATGGCATGTCCGATAAGGGGTTGATGACATCTAAAATACGTATGAAGTGCCCACGCACCTCCACACAGAAAAAGCAAATAATCCAATTAAAACATGGGCAGAGGATCTGAACAGACACTTCTCCAAAGAAGAAATTCAGGTGGCCAACAGGCACATGAAAAGATCCTCCACACCGCTATTCCTCAGAGAAATGCAAATTAAAACCACCATGAGGTATCACCTCACACCAGTCAGGATGGCCACCATCGGGAAGACACACAACAACAGACGGTGGCGAGGATGTGGAGACAGGGGAACCCTCCGACACTGCTGGTGGGAATGGACATCTCAGCTCAACCATTGTGGAAAGCAGTATGGAGGTTCCTCAGGAAGCTCAAAATAGAAATACCACTTGACCCGGGAATTCCACTTCTAGGAATTTACCCTAAGAGTGTAGCAGCCCAGTTTGAAAAAGACAGATGCGCCCCTATGCTTATCGCAGCACTATTTACAAGAGCCGAGAAATGGAAGCAACCTAAGTGTCCATCAGCAGGTGAATGGATAAAGAAGACGTGGTACACATTATACACAATGGAGTATCACTCAGCCATAAGAAGGAAACAAATCCTACCGCTGGCAACAACACGGATGGAGCTAGAGGGTATTATGACTAGGCTCAGTGAAAGAAGCCAGGTGGGGAAAGACAAGTACCAAGGGATTTCACTCACATGTGGAGTATAAGAACAAAGAGAAACTGAAGGAACAAAACAGCAGCAGAATCACAGAACCCAAGAATGGACTAACAGTTACCAAAGGGAAAGGGACTGGGGAGGATGGGTGGGAAGGGAGGGATAACGGTGGGGAAAAAGAAAGGGGACCTTACGATTACCATACATAACGTCTGTGTGGGGAGGGGTGTTGGCGCATAGGGAAGGCATTACAACACAGAGAAGACAAGTTGTGATTCTATAGCATCTGAGTACGCTGATGGTATGTAATCAGGTATGGGGTGGCGACTTGAAATAGGGGGGAATCTAGTCACCATAATGTTGTTCATGTAATTGTAGATTAATGATAACAAAAAAAAAACCTGACAACAAACTATCACCTCACACCAGTCAGAACGGCTTGTACCAAAAAACAAGAAATAACAAGACCAAAACCCTGGAGTCAGAGCAGCTGGATAGCTGCCGTATGTGCTCAGCTGTGCAATGCTAGGGGCTCCGCTCCCCTCAGGGCTCAGATTGGAAAAACCCGACAGGGAAGAGGAGGTGGCCCAGTGACTCCCCGTCGCCATGTCGAATGTGGCAGCGTAAGCTCCACTTCCGCCAGAGATTCTTCCTGGCTCTCTGAGCACTTGCAAGGCAGCACGATAGGGTGTAGTTAGGGGGGGAATTTCCCAAGCCTAGAATTTTAATTTCCTGAGTATGAGCAGTCTTTATGCTGCTCTGACTACAATGGAGCACAAAGAATGTCTATGCAGCAGGTCCCACTTCTGAGTGACAGCACCCACATCACCCGTTCGCAGCTGCCTCTGGTGACCAAGATGAGAACTAACTGGATGTTACTGGGAAGTTTTGACTGTCAAAGAAAGTACAGAAGTTTTTGAGACACGTTCTCCATCCACTCTCTGCATTTGCAGTGACACAGAGCAGGGAAATGGGATGAGGTTCATGCCACTGTAAAATACACTCAGCCTAAGAAAAGCCCACTTTATACTTTAACTTCATCTACATGCTGTTCTGCTTCTTCCAGCCCCTCTATCAATTAAGGAACATTGTAACCACGATGGGAGAGAGACCTGAGAAGGGCAAATGAACCTAGGGTGATAAAAAATGCTGAGATCTGGATCAACACAGTCCCCTGAATAATTCTACTCTTAAGACAAAACTTCAAAGGAATTAGGAATCAGCTGTATGCAGCATGCCTTACACCCAGAGCTACCCAAAAGGCCCTTAACTGCGCCTCCTCTCTCAGGACACCTGCACTCCCGTCTGGGTGTGTACACTGTCTGACATTAAATGAACCTTCTTGTTGCACAAGCCAACTGGACTTGTCTCTGAACTATTTACCCTAAGACAAAAACCCTCTGACCTCCACGTCCAAAGGTAAATGTCTCTGTCACTTCGCTACTTTATTCAGCTTTCTAGTTTTATAATCCTTTTCTCTCTCCCTGTTTTATTTAAGGCCAATGGGGAAGCAGTAGTTCTTAGGACATAATCTCACTCCATCCAGTGCTCCATGGCTCCCCAAATTCTGGGACTGTAGGGATATAATTCTCACGCCGTACAGATCAAGTGGACACCAGGTGCCAGGAGTTGCCAAGGAACATGCCCTGTGCCAAGCAGCAATTCAGTGAACTTTCTTTTCTCCCTCTGCTCTGCCTTGCTCTCTGCTGCCTGCACAGCTGCTGACATTCGCTTTCTACTCTTGCTTTAATGAATTCCTTTCTTCCTGGCACACATTTGACCTGGTCGAGAATTCTTTCCCTATCAGAGTCAAGAACTGTCCCTGATTCGGGGTGAGGTTTCACCTAGTACCCAGGGAGAGACCTGCCCAGCAACACCAGCATTCAGCTGCTGCTGTATAGGAGAGAGACCCACATGGGCTGAGTCCACACCCACAGCCACATCCCTGGAAAAGCAGGTGAGGCCAGGCTTCCACTCCTAACCCAGGGACTTGGGCTCCTGAATTCTCTCCAATTCCCCTTTCCCGTCCGTCCGTCCCTGGACAGTGTCTGCCACTGCCGCACCTTCTATAGCACTGAAGTCCATCTGGCTCTCTCCAGGTCTCCCCCAGGACTCCAAATAAAAATACTTGCTATAATTCCTATTTTAATGAAAAAATTCAATCCACGATCTATAGAGGCAACAACAAAACATTTCCTAGTACAAGCTACCGCCCGCATCTATATTACTAATGCTAGCCATCACTACCAATCTCATATTCTATGGACAATGGGCTATCACAAAAATGTATGATACCATGGCATCTATCATCATTACCACAGCCATAGCCATAAAACTGGGAATAGCCCCATTCCACTTCTGACTTCCAGAAGTAGCACCAGGAACCCTGCTGTCATAGGGCATACCACTATTAACCCGACAAAAAGTCACACCCATCTCAGTTCTGTGTTAAATTTCACCCACAGTTAACATAAACTTGATAATACCTATGGCAACACTCTCAATTTTAATTGGAGGCTGAGTGGGTCTAAACCAAACACAATTACAAAAAATTACAGCTAACTCCTCAATTGCCCACACAGGTTGAATAATAATAATAACAACATATAACCCAACTATTACTATTCTAAATCGCCTAATATATATTATAATGACCCTATCAATATCTGTAATGCTAGTATACAACTCATTGACAACAACCGTATCTTTGTCTCACCTATCAAATAAGACACTGCTAGCTACAACCATTATGCTCACAATCCTATCACTTGGAGGCCTTCCACCATTATCCAGATTTTTACCTAAGTGCATGATCATTCAAGAACTTAGCAGAAACAACAACATAATATTGCCAATAATAGCAGTGACAGCTCTACTAAACTTGTATTTTTATATGCACTGACATACTCCACAACATTAACAATATTTCCAATAACCAACAACATAAAAGTGACAATTTGAAACTATGGAACACATAAAATTAGCCCCACCCCTAAATATTCTATCCACAATAAATACTTCCACTAATTCCGACCATATCAATTCTAAACTAGAAATTTAGATTACACAGACCAAGACCCTTCAAAGCTCTAAGCAAGTATAAAACACTTAATTTCTGATCCTAAGGACTGTAAGACTCTATCCTACATCACTTGTATGCAAATCAAACACTTTGATTAAGCTAAATCCTCACTAGATTGATGGGATACAAACCCATGAAACTTTAGTTAACAGCTAAAAACCCTAATCAGCTGGCTTCAATCTACTTCTCCCGCCATAAAAAAAAAAAAAAAAAAAGGTGCCGAGAGAAGTCCCGGCAGAATTGAAGCTGCTTCTCTCAATTTTCAATTCAGTATGTAAAACACCTCAGGACTTGGCAAGAAGAGGACTTTACCTCTATTTTTAGATTTACAGTCTAATACTTATTCAGCCACCTTACCCATGTTCATCAATCGTTGATTATTTTCAACTAATCACAAAGACATCGGCACATTATACCTTCTTTTTGGCACTTGACCTGGAATAGTGGGACCCGCTCTAAGCCTCCTTACAGTGCTGAACTAGGCCAGCCTGGGACCCTCTTAGGTAGTGACCACATCTATAATGTAAGCATAACCGTGCATGCCTTTCTAATAATTTTCTTTATGGTGATACCTATTATAATAGGGGGCTTTGGAAACTGACTAGTGCCTTTAATAATTAGTGCCCCAGACATAGCATTTCCCCATATAAATAATAACATAAGTTTTGACTCCTCCCTCCCTCCTTTCTTCTTCTCCTAGCATCCTCTACAGTCGAAACAGGAACTGGAACCCAGTGAACCGTATATGCCCCCCTTAGCAGGTAATTTAGCACATGTAAGGGCCTCAGTGGATTTAACCTTTTTTTCTCTTCACTTAGCAGGTGTCAATTCTAGGGGCTTTAGTAACTGCATCACAACTATTAACAACACAAAACCTCCCACTATAAGCCAATATCAAACTCCACTACTTGTGTGATCAGTTGTAGTTACAGCCGTACTCCTACTACTGTCTCTACCATGTTCTAGCTGCCAGCATTACTATGCTTTAACAGATATCAACCTAAACACATTTTTTGATCCTGCTGGTGGAGGGGATCCAATTTTATATCAACACTTATTCTGATTTTTGGTCACCACAAAGTATATATTTTAATCCTTCCTGGCTTTGGAATCATCTCTCATATTGTAACCTACCATTCTGGGAAAAATAACCTTTTGGGTATATGGGCAGAGTCTGGGCAATAATGTCAATTGGCTTTCTAGGCTTCATTATATGAGCATATACATTTACAGTAGGCATAGACGTTGATACACAAGCCTCTTTTACATCCGCCACTATAATTATTGCAATTCCAACAGGTGTGAAAGTATTCAGTTGATTAGCAACTCTGCATGGTGTAAATGTAAAATGATCCCCAGCCACATTATGGGCCCTGAGCTTTATTTTCTTGCTTACAGTAGGGGGCTTAACTGGTATTGTACTACTTAATTCACCATTAGATATTATTCTTTAAGATACTTACTATGTAGTACAGCCCATTTTATTATGTTCTCTCCATAGGTGCGGTTTTTGCTATTATGGGGGGATTTATAGATTGATTTCCTCTATTTTCAGGATATACCTTCAACCCTACATGAACAAAGATTCACTTAACAATTATATTTGTAGTTGTTAATATAATTTTTCCCCCCTCAACATTTTCTCAGACTTTCAGGAATACCACATTATTCTGATTACCCAGATGCTTACACAACATGAAATACTGTGTCGCCCAGAGGATCCTTTATTTCACTAACTGCTGATAGTTTTTATAATCTGAGAAGCTTTAGCTTCTAAATGAGAAGTGCACATAGAAGAACTAACTAATACCAATCTTGAATGATTACACAGCTGCTCCCCACCTTACCATACATCTGAGGAGCCTGCCTTTGTCAACTTAAACAAACAAGGAATCAAACCACCAAAAAATGCTTTCAAGCCAATATCATAACCTCTTTCTCAATTACTGAAGTATTAGTAAAATTTACATAACTTTGTCAATGTTAAATTATAGGTCTAAGTCCTTCATACTTCCATAGCATGCCCCTTTCAACTCAGGCTAAGGCCTTGGGAGCCACAAGCCTAGAGGGAGAATGAACTCGATGCTACCTGACATTTACCCCAGGAAACTGACCCTCTGGCTGGGCTTCCCGGTGCTCATCAGGGTCTGTAAGTAACGCCAAGGAGAGGGGGGCCAGGAGATTATGTGCGCTGCAGGCCTCCTCACCTCCTCTGTCCAAAAGCTACCCTCTGTTTTGATAGCACCATGGAACAAAATATTAACTCCTATACTGTACTTCATTATTTAATTTTCTAATAGCATGTACCAGATTGGGTGGCATCAGCAAGCAGGAATGACCACTTCACTAAGTAGCCTGCCTAGATGGCTGCACGACAGAAACTACCCACTCCTACACCCACGGATGCATGTATATTAGAGCAGCCCAAGTTCACCTCCACAGAGTGCCAGAATACACGCAGTGTGTCTCTCCAACACTGACCCTTGTCAAAGGACCATAATATTTGTTCTTAAAAAAACTTTACACCAAAATACATACAATAAAATGCACAAATCGCAAAGCTCAATGAAGTCTGATGTATGTACACACATCACCATCGCCTAGATCAAGATATCAAATATTCTCATTTTCTCACCCCTCACCTACTTCAAAGACATTTTTGCCAAGGAGGCATACAGATGGCCAACAGACATAAAAAGATGCTCAATATCACTCATCATCAGGGAAATGCAAGATTAAATCCTATGAGATGTCACGTCGCATTAGTCAGACTGTCCAAAATCCAAGAGACAAAAAAATTACAGGTGTTGGCAAGGATGTGGAGACAACAGAATGCTGGTGGGACAATGGCTGCAAGTTGATGCAGCCACCACAGAAAGCAGGAGGGAGGTTTCTTAGAGAACAGCTGTGCTCTCTGTAATGCTATCGGATTAGGAAGGACACTGAATGGTGGCTTGCTAAGGATGCTAAAAGAACTTACCTACCTGCCTCGTGTGACCCTGAAGGTAGGGAACAGCAGATGTTTACACAAATGGATCAAGTAGAACTTTCATGAGTTGACTTCAAAGTTGTTCCCTGTGGAAACCTTATAGGGAAAACAAAAATGTCACTAAGAGGGTGAACCTCACCCACTGGGCTTCCCCACTAAGAAGGGACAGTCCACTAGCAGATGGCTTTTTTGGAGGCAGGGGCAGTGGGTCACAGGGGAAGCCCTGATTTGCAGGCAACCTGCCAGGTGGAAGGGGGTGGGGAAGGATGCTCTCACCTATGACTATGCATGCTCCAGGGGCCTCCCTGCTGAGGCCAATCTCCCCAGCAGCCCGCCCCAGTCTCCCCACCTGACTTCTCTGCTAGGCAGTTATGGAAAACCAGCTGCCTTCCTCAAGCTCTCCTAGTGCACAGGCACCCAGAGACACAAACACTGTCCCAGGCCGCACAGTGCTCTCACACACACCACACGTGCAAGAGCTACCGCGCACACACACAGACACACACACACACACGCACGCACACACACGCAGAGGGCAGCAGACACCACAGCGACACACTCACCAGTGGGCCAAGCCGCCAACACGCAGCCGCAGGTACCTTGACACACTCCCTGGTCTACTGGCCTACTCCCGCGCTTACCCGTTTGGGAGCACAGGAGACCCCCCGAACCCCGCGGATGCACCCTCGCAGCAGCCATGCCCACGTACCCACGGACCAGACATCTGAACCATTACCCGAAGTCAGAGAAGCTGGCAGGCCTGGGGAGCTCCTGGCTGAGACCCAGTCACCTTCCTGGCTGGGTAGGTGCATGCGCTGCCCATTGCTTTCCAATGCCCACCCACAGCTTTCCACTTTCCTCCCAAGGACCATGCAACACCCCCAAACTCCCTGATAGAAAAGCCAACATGGGGGTGGCTACTTACTATGAACTGAGGTTGCTGCAAGGCGGCGAGGCCTGCAAGGGAACCAGGGAACCGGGTCCCTGGCAGGGGGGCCCCTGCTGGCGGTGGTACGAGTCTGAGGGATCTCGCAGTGGAGGGCCATGAGCGCTGGTGAAGGCAGCAACATCGGCATCAGCGGAAGAAGGCATTGGAGGACGGTGGTAGCGGCAGGCGTCTAGGGCGGGTGTCAGCGGGAGGCACCGGCGGGCAGGGCAGGAGAGGGGCGGGCTCCAGGACGGTGGCTGCGCTTTGGTGGAGAGAAGCGGCGATGGAGGCCAGTGGCTTTGCCTGGCGCGGGGAGGGGGGGCATGCTGGGCATTGGCTGCGGGCGACTCCGTCCCCTTACGCCGCTGCTGCTCAGCCCCCAGAACCGACACAGTCACCAGCCATGGACGCTGCCCTCCCACTGCCAATGCTTCCGTCGCCTTGCCCTCGCCTCTGGCTGCGCACCTGCCAACGGCAGCCTCGGAAGTCCACCTCGGGCACAGACACCCGCCCAGCAGACGCCACGGCCCACCATGGAGCGCAGCCTGTCCACGCTGCCGCCCACTGGAAACCCTGCTCCCCGCCACCGCCTCTGCCGCCTCTCACGGCGCACCTGCAGATGGCGGGCTGGACTCCGCCCCCGGCCGCAGACCCCGCCGCCGAGGAGCAACAGCCCGCAGCTCCCCGCAGCCGACTCATTCCCCAACCCGAAGCCGCCTGCCCCCTGGGGATGGCTGCTTACGGTGAGCTGCCGCTGCGAGGCCAGGCCTGCGTGAGAAGGGCACAGGGACCCTGGCAAGGTGGGGCCCTGGAGCCGGCGGTAGGCAGCCGCTGTTGGAGGGCTCCGGCCGGCGGTGCAGGGCTTTCGCGAGCGACGGCGACATCAGCGGGAGGAGGCCTTGGCCGGCGGGGACGGTATGAGTGGGAGGCACTGGCGAGCGGCGGGCGGGACCAGGCAGGAAGCTTCCTTCTCTGCAGCAGGTGATGGCGCAGCTGGACGGACACGTGGCGGGCACCGGAAGTAGGTGGCGCTGGCCGGCAGGAGGAGCATGCGCAGCAGGCACTGGAAGTGGGCGGTGCTGGAAGGCGGGAAGAGCATGCGCAGCCTTGGTTGCGGGCAGACCCCGCCCCCCGTGCGCGGCGGGCTCCGGAACAGGGCGGCGCTGGTAGGTGGGACGAGTGTGCGCAGCCTTGGACGCGGGCAGACCCCGCCCCCCTCAGGCGCTGCCCCCAAGCCCCAACGACAGAGCACGCGCATCAATCCCACACTCCCCTTTCTGTGCAGCATCCATGTAAAATAAAAGATGGTATTCACAGAACCCAAGAATGGACTACAGTTGCCAAAGGGAAAGGGACTGGGGAGGATGGGTGGGAAGGGAGGGATAAGGGGGAAAAGGGGACATTACTATTAGCAGACATAATGTAGAGAGGGGCACGGGGAGGGTTGTACAACACAGAGAAGACAAGTAGTGATTCTATAGCATCTTACTACACTGATGGACAGTGACTGTAATGGAGTATGCGGGGGGACTTGGTGATAGGGGGAGTCTAGTAAGCAACGTTCCTCATGTAAATTGTAGATTAATGACACCGAAATTAAAAAAACAAAGACGGCATACAACAAAAATTTAGGAGCTCAAAATAAGTTAGCAGAAACAATATTCTGGGAAAATCTTGGTAGCCGGAGTCCAAGCTTCATGCCAAAGCCTCCTCACCATGTCTATATATATGGAGAAGCTGGAAGGATAGGATGGGAGGGTAAAATATGGGAACAGGAAACAGTACTTGCACTGAGCTGACGGAATAGACAAGTATACTGGACACACACACACACACACACACACACACACACACACACTTCCCCTAGAGAAACACACACACACACACACACACACTTCCCTTAGAGACACACACACACACACACACACACTTCCCCTAGAGAAACCTAGTCAAACAAAAAGGACTTAAAGGCCATTAGCTTGGGGTTGGTTTGGCCTGTCCCCACAACTGAGCAGGGCAGGACATGGCTCTAATAGGGCAGGGGGATGTTATCAGGCCAGCCCAGAAGGCTTGGAAACGGCTCTCTCAGGAAGCCAGCTCCACTCAGACAAGGCACACGGACGCCCACACATGTCAACAAGCATCCCTCAGAGACTTCAAGCCCCAGTTCAGTCCCTGCCCTCGGAAAGTATGATCTACAGGGAGAAGTCTCAACAAGTCCTGACCTGGTGGTGTGGACAGGCCACCAGGAAACTCAGAAGGGTGTCAGAAGGAAGTGAGGTCTGAGCCGGGCTTGAGGAATTTCTCCAAGTGAGACTCCAGGCAGAAGGGAGCCTGGACACAAGTGGTGTGTGTGGTGGGGCAGGGGCAGAGGCTACCACAGGACGTGGGCAGCTGTGAAAGGACTGAGGGAACCACTTTCAGAGGCCTCCAAGCCCAAGAGCAGACTCCCTTGGCCCAGTGGACAACAGGAAGGGAGTGGTATTTACTGCACATCCCTGGCTTGGCACCACCAGCACTGTCACCTCACCGAGTTGGACGCTCCCCCCTACACCCAGCTGCCTTGACAGAAAACACTGCTTCCTTGTTAGGCTGGATCCGACGAGGGTCAGAGAGGGCAGGTCTCAGGGAGCAAAGCGGCTGAGCCACCCATATGTGAGCAGAGCAGGACAGGAATGGTCAGCAGAACATAGGAGTCCAAGAACACCCCTGAGAAAGGCTGCTCAGCAAGGGTCCACCCCACAGTGCACAAAAGACATGGGGAGAGAAGGTCACAGGCATTCAGTCAGCCCAAACAGCAATCCGTCAGACACTCAGCCCCAGGAGGGCAGGGCCCCACACAGTCCCCCTAGGGATGACACCAAGAGTCCTAGCATCTCGGGTGACCCCACAGCCCTTGTCCTCTACCACTGCAAGCCCTGACCACATACATGTATGCCCAGCCTCGGTGTCCTAGACTTGAGCATAAGGATGGTCTTCGTGATCACTGCATTCCAGGTCCTCAGGACAGGGGCTGACACACAGTGGGGGCTCGGCAGGTATCTGATGAGTAAATGAACCCAAGTTAACTCCTTAAAGGCTGAGGCCGAGTTGTTCCTTTAACAATTAGTAGAGAACCCACTGTGTGCCGGACATGTTATTGGTGCTTGCTACATAACCATGAGCAAAAGAGCACAAGAGCCCTACCCTCCTGGGGCTGACAGCCCAGTGGCCACATTCACCTTTGTGTCCCCATCACATCACATGTCAGAGCATCCCCACTCCTTATGCCAGGCTCACTGAAGCAGAATGAATGGACTGTGGGAGGCGGGGTGTCTCAGAACTGGGTTGAAGCCCTGGCTCGGCACTGACTAGTTCTGAGCCCAGCTAACACCAACTGTCATCAGACGCAGGCGGTAAGCAGCATGCAGTACGCCAGAAGCCCCATCCGCATCCACACTCCCCACCCCCATCCCCCCTGCGGCCACTGCTGCCCTGCCGGCTTCCTCCCCCTGTACAGGACTGAGTATCTGAACCTTTCCATCAGTCAGGCTGCTCCAGACAACACTGATGCCCAAAACATGGCTCTCTCAGGAAGCCAGTTCCACTAAGACAAGGCACACAGACACCCACACATATCAACAAGCATCTCTTGGAGACTTCAAGCCCCAGTTCAGTCCCTGCCCTTGGAAAGTATGATCTACAGGGAGAGAAGTCTCAACAAGAGAACCTTAGCCCCCCCAGGAACCCAGCTGCACCCTGCAGTCCTGGAAACGATGCTGTCATTGCTCTCCTCAAGGAGACATTCTGTCCCACCACTTGGACAGTCATGTTCACAGTCTAGTCCTGGGACTCCCGGAGCCACAACCACCTGGAAGCTAGTTAACAGTCCTGCTTCCTGAACTCCAGCTGCACAAAGACCTCCCAAAGCAGAAGACAACCCTCCACGGGCCAGCCTCACTCCTCATCTCATGGCCACGAGATGGCTGCAGCTCCAGGCCTCAAAAGTGAACAACATTCTCAGAGGAAAAAGACCATCCTTCTTCCCTCTTAGGCATGTACAGTTCCCACTCCTACCACCATTGCCTCTAATGTCTCATTGGCAGGAACTAAGTCACTCGACATGCTCATACCTCAGCCAATCCCAGGCAAGGGAGCGGACCCACGAAGCCAGAGCCCAGGGCCACTGTCTCGACAATGGGTTTCAACCCCGGGCAAGTTCGCTATGGATTCAGTGTGACCAAAGTAAATGACAGCAAAACGTTCTTGGGGTGAAAAGGTTATACCCAACTTTATTTCCAGGTGGCAAGTCAGTCACTAAAATCCCGTTCACTCAGAGCGAGTCTGCATGCAGCAAGCTGGTCTCTGCCTCTGGGCCCCTCTGTCCGCACAGCTGTCCACTGGGCCCCTCTGTCCTCACAGCCATCCTCAGGGCCCCTCTGTCCACACAGCCATCCTGCACAGCCATCCTCAGGGCCCCTCTGTCCACACAACCATCCCACACAGCCGTCCTCCGGGCCTCTCCGCACAGTCGTTCCCCAAGCCTCTCTGCACAGTCGTCCCACACAGCTATTCTATGGGCCTCTGTCCTCGGCACTGCCACCACTCCAGCCTCTGCTCTGCTCTCCTGCAGCCTTGCAGCCCTGCCACCGTGTTGCACCCAGAGCACCGGGCAGAGCTCTTCATATAGAGTCAACAGCCATGTATTGCCCACAGGTGTGCAGTGAGCTTAGTCAACAAGGGCCAGGTGAGAATCCTGGCCACAGGAACTCTCATTTTATCCACAGACACAGACAGTGAAGCAGAAGGCAGGCAACTGGAGAGGCTGAGAACTGAGCAAACCTGGGCTCAGTCTGGAAAACAGTGAGTGCAGTGGAAAATGCTGGACTGAAAACCAGGGGGCCTCTGGATGTCCCCAGGCCACCTGACAACAGCAGCCCCAGAAGTAAACACCAGTCCTCACAGGACACCACTTCTCAGGGACAGCCACCACCTGTACTTTGGCACTCACTTCCATTCCAGAAGGCCCTTGGCCTCACTTCTCTAAGCCTGTTCCGACTGCCGAGGCATCTAGAGAAAGTCCTGTGTGTCAGTTCAGCACGGCACACCAAGTGTGAGCCTGACAGCTCATGACCGCACAAACAGCCCTCTGTCCTCTCGACACCGACCACCTAGGTGAGGAGACAAGGCCTGCACTGAGATGGGCAGTGTAGGGGAGAAACAGCCCTGAACTGGGAGATGGGGGAGGGGACGACAACACCCGCCAGAGACGGTGGCTGAAGGCTCACCCCGCATGGGCACCTGACCGGCAGTTACAGGCAGGGGTGCTGGTTGGGGTTTTTCCTTCCCTCCCATCTGGTCTTTACAACCACCCTAGAAGTTTGGCACTATTATTACAGGTTCATAATCCTTTATCCATAATTTTTAAAATCCAGGACTCTCTAAAAACCAAAAGCTGATTTTGTTGTTAATTGATTGGGCAGCAGAGCTTCAACTGAACCAACACAAGACTATGACCTATCTACCCCTTCTGCAATGACTGCTCATACGTTTTGAATCAGAAATAGTGACGTTTTACACAGTGCTGCCCCTAAACCCCACCAGCAGCGCCATATAATCCAGTATATGTTCCACATTCTGAAAGGTTCTGCATTCAGAAACACATCTGGCCCCAAGGGTTTCAGAACAGGGACTGGGGGTGTGTATTACTATTCTACATAAGATAAAGTAACTCTCTTAGGAAAAAGCAGAACCGCACTTGGGACTAAGCAACTGAACTCACAGGCCAGAGCTATGACCCACTGTGCTTCCATCACTCACCCACTGGTGATTTTAAGGAAGACACCCCCCACCTCACCCCACCCCGTAGACCTCATCTGTCTTCTCATCCATAAAATGGGGAGCTTGGACAAGATCAGTGGGTTTCAAATGTGGTTTAAAGCCGATTGGCCCTTCCTTCAAGGACACCTTAAGGAAAAGTGTCACTGCTCCAGTGAGCACGTTCGCAGCAGGGTTCTTCAACAGCACAGTTTGAAAACTGCTATGCAGTGATCTTTTGGGGCCATCTGGTTCTAACATTATATGGTTGTCTTCTCGAGGCAAACAGCCTTTCCTGTGAAAGAAGGACACCTGGAAAGAACGTGAACCAGACCCTGACAGACAGATAGGCTTCTGACCTGCAGAGAGGACTCCAGAGCCAAGCAGCATGCATGCAGGTGGGAAGACCGTAAGTAAGGTGTGTGAGAGGTTCCAGGAGGCCAGGCCAGCCAAGGGGGTTCCTGGGCCAAGGTGACAGGAGGACGTACATGCTGGAAAGGTTGGCTGATCAGGCAGATGAGTGTCAGGAATCCTCTTCCCTACCCCCTCGGAGCCTGAAATTCCTCCAAACAGGAGGCCAGGGGACAAGGTGGGCAGTCCCGGCCCCACTGTGTGCAACCACAAATTCACAGTCCTGTCCTCACTATAGCAACCAAGAGCCTCAAAGCTTAGCTCACAGCCATCAATATGTTATTGTCAAATAAGTGACTCTTGTGATTCCAAAAATCAGAGCATATGATCTGCCACAAAGACACATCCTTCAGAGGACAACAGGACAGAGTAAGAGCAGGACGGCGGCCCTGGGCAGGCCAGAATGGAGGGTCACCAAGGTCTCACTGGTGTCCTTCCCACTCTCTAGGGGCAGTATGACTCCCAGGAGTCTGTAGCAGCCCAGGAATGTTCAGAAGCCATTCTAAACAACAGTGCCACCTTCTCGCCTCAGCCCTGCAGACTCTCAGGCTGTTTCCAAAGAAGCCCTTCAGGTCAGTGGACAGCCCCCCAGTTCACCATTAACTCTTCCCTCTTTGGGAAGGCTCCAGAGGCCTTACTGAGACCAGAGAGTGGTCCAGGAGCCCAGCCTGCCTCCAGGAGGGGAAGCCCCAGGGCTGGCAACAGTGCCATAAGAAATATCAGCTATTGGCAAATGCAAGAACTTCACTCCCACTCAGTGGTGTAAATACATTTTGTAACCAAACTTTGCCCTAGAAATAGTCTTTGTTTCAGGCACCATTTCCCTACCTACCCATCACCAAGAGGTAATTAGAGTGTCTCATAATCACACCTAATCAGAAGGGCAATGATCCCTTAAAGGACAAACTACCATTTGGGGCCCACTTGCTCTCTCTCAGGGAGCTCACTCACTGAGCTCCTGTAAAAAGATTAACAGATGGGCAAAGGGAGAAAGAAGCAGACACTGCCTCAGAAGGGAGTGGCTAGCTGTCAGGGCTGGCTCAGGCCTCCAAGATGCCTGCTTCTGTTACTGAAATATGTGGGAGGCATGAGTTCAGGTGTGTCACTTCTAGCCAGGTCTTCCTCCCAGCCAGCTGACATCAAGGACTTGGCCTGCCTTGCCTGGGGTTACTGCGAGTCAGTAGAAGGAAGTGAACACCAGAATTTTGCATATACCAAGGTTTATGTATCATCAAACCATTACATCCTCACAGCCACCATAGAGGAACAGGACTACTAACCCTATGGTACCCATGTGGAAACACAGGCTCTGATGGGTCAAGTGACCAGCTCAAGGTCACGCAGCCAGCTATAGGCAGAGTCCGAATAGAGTAATACAGTTTCTCATAGGGCAATGAACCTCGCCATCGGGAGGCTGGAGGGTGACATTCTGGGGAAAGAGGGCAGCTGGGACCTAGTCTTGAGTGGATTTTTCTCCCACCACCCCCTTAACTTGTGTGATGACACTCTTGCTGGAACTCACCAGGGCCTGGCATAAAGCTGCTGCACATTTTGCTTTCTTGAGATGGAGTGATTTTGAGATGGAGTGATTACCATTTGGGGCCTAGTTGCTCTAAGTGAGCTCACTAGCCTTCATGGAGGAGTATGAGGCAGAGAAGGGATTTCTGGGTTCCGTTTTCAGCTTGGCATTTGCCCTTTTCTTCCTTATCCACCTCTTGGCAGAACTGTCTAAACCTCTTTATCTCCAAGGAATCAGGCTGGAGCAGAATGCTCTGAGGGTGTCCGCTATTTAGAGTCCTCGTGGGGAGGGGCCGCCAGGTTACCAAAGGCTGCTGAGGGGGAGGCCCACTGCAAGCAGCAGCATGGGGATTGGATGCTTCCTCTGTTCAGAACCCTCCATGGCTCCCACCTCACTCACAGAAAAGCCAAAGACTTGACCATGACCTCTGAGGCCCCACGTGATCTGGCCCTGCCACCCCTCTGCCCTTATTAGGCCTCTGCCCTTGAGACCCCCCGCCCTGGAACACACTTCTCCATCACCTCAGGCCTTATCTCAGATGCTGCCCTCCTAGTGAGGCCCTACCTGGTCACCCTAGTTAAACCAGGAGTCCTGTACCCCCACAGCACCACACTCCCAAAGCACTGTCTTTCCTCCCCTCTTTATTCCTTTGCTATCACCAACCACTCTCTCACATCCTGTAAATCTGACTTAATGATTTGATTTATCTGTCTCCCTGCCGCTTCCCCACTGGCACATGTGCTGCATAAGGAGAGGATGTTTATCCGTTCTGTTTTGTTCACTGGTATACCCCCAGTGCCCCAAATGGAAACTAGCACACAGCAAGTACTATTTGTGGAATGAATGAATGAATGAATGAATGGCTTGCCTACTAAGGCATCAGGCTCTGTGCCCAGTCCTGGGATTCATTAGCTCCTTCGATCCTCCTCACAACCCAGACCAACTAAGTCTTTAACTCTCCATTCTAAGATGAGGAAACACGTTCAAAGTAGTGAAGGATCTGGCTAAGGACACAGTTAGGAAGTGGCAGGGACTCAGGCATTGGTCTGGGTGGTTCCAAATATGATGGTCTTTTCTGCCTGGGGCTGCTTTCAAAGTGTCTTAGTACAACACACGACATTAACTTGCTTTCCTTATTCTCAGCATCAAGTGCTGTAGCTTAAGGATCTTGCCAAACATGCCCAGAATCTGATGTCTAGTGTAACCAAAAGGATTCAAGGGGGAGGTGGTATGACCAAATCTATACTTTTAAATCACTGGCTTTGACTGCATCAGGACCTCTTCTTTCCCAATTCTATCCTTAAGCACAGACAAATCCTAAGGCCCATTAAAAGTTATGATAGAGTGTACGTTTAAGTAAAAGATGAATGCTTTGGTTGAAATATGCACTCCTAGAAGTCCTGGTTTCTATGGAAACCTCTTGACTATTAAGTGACAGTTGTTCTTAATGTTTACGTTATTGTGGTCCCCAAAGGAGCAATTCTGTGGCTTCCTTATCTGTGGCCATACAACTTCTGCTTCATTATATCCTTGGGAACTACAATTCTACTACTGAATACTCTTTTCATTTGTATGCTTTGCCTAGATCAAGCCCAAACTGGCCTCTGTTTAACCTCTTGTGCAGCCTTCTGGGGAGTTTTTCTATTACATCTTCTACAGGACTGACTGATCCCATGTCCCCCCTTCAAATTTAGTCTTGTTCACAAACAGCCCCATTTCCTACAATAGCTCCTTATGTGGTTGTCTTGTTAGCAGAAAAAGGGAAACAGGAAGGGTGATCTGATTTGGTGGTGAATAAGATGAGTTCAAAATTGAGTCACTCAGAGGTTGAGTTGCCCTCCGAATGGAAATGTACCACAGCAGGAGTGGAGCCCAACTCATTCTGAAGATGGACATTGACAATTACCCTTATAGAGGGGCTTGATTTACTATAGGAGTGAGTGTAGAGAGGGCTGTAGTGGTGAGGAGAGGGGCAAGAACCACCAAAGAAGAAAAGTAAGTGAGCTGGGGGGAAGATGGGAAATAACGTTTAGTAAATATCTACCAGAGGCCAGGCACTGGGGGCTAGGCAAACACTACCACATTCCCATCTCCCATTTCTGGGTGCCATTCTTCCTGCTTTACAGACAGAGGGAAAAAGACTCGGCTCCCTAGGTCGCTCGGTAACTTGTCTTAGGGCAAGAGAAGCCCAGAGGCTATATCTGTAATAACAGTGGGGCTGTGTGGCCCAAGGAGAGGCAGAAAGGCTTCCTGGAGGGATGGAGCAGAGGTTATCTAACCTAGACTTACTTGATTCCCAAATCCATGCTTTCTCTAGCCCCACAAATTAGAATACATCTAGAAAGGAGTAGGAGGTCAGCAGAACTGCAGACCTACAAGAAGTCCAAGAGATGGGGCCTGGAAGAGGCAAAAAGTCAGACAGAATGGAGCCACTGTGACCCTGAAGGTGGGCTCTCTGCAGACCATGTGAATGGGAATGAGACCGGGTGGGGGATATGTGGGAAGGAACAAGAGGCTGTAAGCACTGATCATGTTTTTGAGAAGAGTGGCCAGGAAAGGAAGGAGGAAAATGCTTAGGGGTAGTGGGTTTGTGTGGGGGGCTTTACTTTTTTGTTCAGTTATAAGTTTTTTTGGAAGAGTAAGAAGGGTATGAGAAATTGATAGTATCCAAAAACAGGATTGTTTTCCTGACCAAAGGTCAGAATGGAATAATCACAGGCTCCTGGCAGAGGGTGAGGAGTGAGGAACTTATTTGGCAGGGTGCTCACCCAAGTGAGAAAGGCAGGTTTGAAACTGATATTTGAGGGAGAGGCAGGAAAAACCTTGACTGAAAAAGAGGAGCCAAATGCTGTGGAGACTGAGTATACAAGGAAATGGAAACACCGCCAGTGTTGCAGCCTGTAGGAAGCCTCTACAGGAAAGAGGAGGATTAAATCTCATAGCTCCGTATTCCTCTGTAATATGGCTAACACAGAGAATAGCCAAAATTCAAATAATTGCATTTGATAAATACAACATCTATTACTACTGAGTGTTTCCTAAGTGCAAGCTTACATGTATTACCTTTCTGCATGGCATGAAAAATGAAATGAAACTGAAGTTTCAGGGAAATTAAGTTAATTTACTCAATTCATACAAGTTTGCATAACGAGAAAGTTGCAGTCGAAACTCAAACCCAAGTTTGTCCATTTCCTGAACCATCAGCCCTACTGAGTCTTCAGGCTGGCAGAGATGACCTCAGGGAACATATCTGGATGGAAAAGATGAATATCAATAAGAATTCCTTTCTGAAAGACAGTAACCAACAGAAGCAGTAGAGAATGAACTTGGGATGTCTGGGAAGAGGTATATCGGAGTGGGGATTCATACCCTTGGGGACAGAGGTCGGGTGGTGAGTCACTGGACAGGAACTCATCATAGGAGAAGCTACAGGTTACATGTTCTTGGCCCTTGAACACTATGGATAGGGAAGATGTGGCTTTCCTAACATGGATCTCAAAGCTGGTCTAATAGAGGCAAGACAGAATAGTTTTTTCTACCATCTCCTAAGCAGTAAAAATCTCATGTACTAAAAAGCAGAGCTTCAGATTATTTCTTGAGTTTCTCAGTAGACAATACGATCTCCCGAAGAATACAGATGGCAGCAAAAGAAAATCCCATCTTGCACTGAATTCAGCTACTTAAAAAAGAACTAGTTGTGAAGTGGAAGAAAAGGAACTTTGGGGAAATGAGTTACTTCATATGAGCCAGGCAGATCATACATAAACCTGGACATTAAGAAAGCATATTAAAAAGCAGAGAAGATTTAGATCAGAGACTGTAAAGAGAGGATAGCTTGAGACCAAAAAGTTCACAAAAGCAAAGTTGTGAAGACACAACCACAATCAATAGGCAGAAATAAGTAGAATAAGGAGAAAATGGACATGCTGGCATATGTATTAGTAGTTTTTCAGTCACTCGGAAATGGCAGTTGTATAGTGGTCCAGTTATTGAAGATCAGAGATGGATTTCCAAGGGACACGCACCATGAGGGAGCTCTGGAACACAGGCAAGATTATGACATGATTCCTAGCTCTGAGTTGTATACAAAAGTGTCTCTCTCAGTACTTAAAACAGAGTAAGGACTCAAAAAGTGTTCAGATCAGCTTGGAGAAGAACCAAGTGAAATTCTATAAATCAATTTTATTGTGTTGAGTCTGATAAAAAGATATTTATTGTCAGTATTACAGTAGCCATCATTTATTAAGTGGATCCCACATGCTAGGCATTGTTTGAACTATTTTCCATGCATTTAATATTTACAATAACCCCAAGAACTAGGTGTTATTAATATCCATGTTTTATCCTCATATGAGGATAGAGAGTTGATTAACTTGTCCTGTAGAAGGTGGTCTACAGTCATTACTGTAAGTGAAAGTGTTACCTTCACCAAAGGCTGATTCTCTTTGTATGACATTCAGGAATCCTACTGGAAGGGATTTCATTATAGTGGTTTCTGTGTCTATTACTGCATCATATGGATCCTGCTTTACTCATGGTGAGACACATATCCTGTTAGAAGAGAAATTCTGCTTCCCAGATTTGTTCTCATTCTTGAGTCAGTTGACTTTGATGCTGAGCTTCTATGCTGTAATTGTTCCTGGGGAGCTGAACAGTGCAGCTGAGGCACAGTGGACCTGGAGCAGGAAGACTTGGCATACAGGGCCTGCCCTAGAGCTTGGACAGGTCACCTGCCACCATGGAGACAGTCAGCAGCAAGCTTAGATCAGGACTTTGGTTCATGGTCAGTTCTGTCTCACAGATGGTGAATGACTGTGCAAGTTAATGTCAGCAACCCAACCCCACTGCTGTGGGCTGGACTGTATCCCCCCAATTCATATGTTGAAGCCTTAACCTCCAGTGTGACTATAATTGGAGTTTGGGCCTACAGGGAGGTCCTTAAGGTTAAATGAGGTCATAGGCGTGGAGCCTCATCCAATATAACTGATGTCTTTCTAAGAGGAGGAAGATAAATTAGAGATCTCTCTCTCCATACATGCACACATAAGAGGCCATGTGAAGACACAGTGAGAAGGCAGCCACGTACAAGCCCAGAAGAGAGGCAGGCCTCACTGATAACCAACTTGAATGGCACCTTGATCTTGGCCTTCCAGCCTCCTGAACAGTGAGAAGATAAATCTGTTGTTTGAACTATCCAGTCTCTGGTATTTTGTAATGGCAGCTCTAGATGATTAACAAACCTGCCAAGCCTGCTTTCCTACGAGGTGGGGATTAATGATAATACATACTCATAGCCCCTGTCTGCTCCTGTATTCTAAGAAAGGCCATGTAAAAAGCTGAGGGTAGTGCCTTTAGCACAGTAAGAGCTTGATGATTTTCAGTTATGTTATTAATACTGAAATACAGTTCCTTCCCCAGTATCCTGGACATGACAGTCCTACTTCCCACACAGTAGTTATGGGGATGCAATGAGATGTGTTTCTTAAGTCTTCCTTCCCTGACAACAGTCCAACAGGAGACAGTGCACACACCCACCTGGGGACAGGGACGTGACAAGAAAGGTCTACTGGAATGATTTTTGGTCTCATGTTTTATCTTAAAAACACATATGCATCTTGCACTCTAATTCATATATAGTCATGTTTGCTTTAATTCGTAAGATGTTTGCCATTATTTATCAGGTAGACAACTTAAGATCTAGATAGATAACTTGGTCTTGTGTGCCTCACCCACATGACCACTTCATTCAAATTTTAAGAAGGCCTTTGCAAGTCACAAAGAACTGTCCTGATGTGAGGATTTAGTTATTATTTTTTAAAAATCAACATTGCAATTAATTAATTTGGGGGGAACCATAAGGTGTGTTTCATATTACTAATTAACTAACTGAACCAGCCATGTTAGTGAGCTTCTACTATGTGCCAGTAGAGCAACCACACAGATCCCTTCCCAGCCTTCCATTAGCTGACAGTCAGGCAGGCAGGTGGACACCAAACACACAGTCCAATAACTAACTGTTAAGAGTTATGGCACATCATGACAAAAGCTGTGAAGGAAGAATGCTAGGAAAGCCTGCAGCAGCAAGGGAGATGGTAAGAGCCCTAGAACATTCTGAGTATGAACAGATTCCTGGGAAGTTCAGATTCCTAAGGAGAATGCTCTGGAGGCAGCCTCCTGAAGTGAGGTGTCAATTATTATGCTTTTAAAGCTCAGTTATTGTCACCCTTGGTTTGTCTAAGGAGGATATTGTTTCCACAAGTCTGGGAAGGCTAGGTATGAATTTTTATACTGGGGACCAGACAGGGTGATATTTGACAACTTTCAGGGAGGTGATGACTTGGGGACAGTGCTCTTTGCCTTAGATGTACGGTATGATGTTGGAGGTGGGAAAGTAGGCTTGAGGGACATTAGAGGTGCCTCCTTTCTCTTCCTGTTTTTCTTCCCTAGTGAGTGTGTATGCACTTTGCACACTTGTCCAGGAGTCACTTAACACATGAGAACTGCTTTACAGATCACAGTCTTAGTGCCCAAAGAGCCAAACAGAAGAAGCCCCATCCATATCCTGCCTGCCCTTTCAGGCCCTGAAAGGAGGAGGTGTTTGCAGTATTTTGTTGGGATTGGTGGAGGGGGGGGGGACGTTGTCGCCAACATATTGGACTGGAAGCCAGGGGTTCCCTACAGAACTCCTGCCACCTGGCTTTGCCTGTACTAGGAGTGCAGGGAAGCTTATGCCAAATCCTGCTCATGTGCTCATCCCTGTCACCAGCCCTCCTGTAGCTTCCACATCCCCAGTCAGTGCGTGTTTCCTTCCTGGGGGCCTCAGCACAGCAGAGAGGCAGATGGAAGAAAGGTGTAAAATTAATGTAGGGAGGCGGAGGGACTTTCACAACATTTCGCAACAATGCTTCAGTATGTTGGCACAACACTCTACAACTTACAAGTACATTCACACGTGCTATCTGTCTGGCTCTCAGAGGTGGGCGCTGATCCCCAGCCTTAGATTCTGCCTCCCATTTCTTTACAGACACATGTCCTTTGAGATGTCTAGGTCTTTTCTAGACCACGGTCCCAGAGGAAGAATGAATTCTTTCCTCATGTCAATTCCAATTTCTGCAAGCCCTCACCACTTCTGTGAAACTTCTATCAAACACATTTCTGAAAGAGTCGGGGCAGGAAGGGGCTGCAGAGACCATCTAATCCAACTTAGTCACTAGCACAAAGAAGAAAAGGGACTGAGCTAAGGCCCCACAGCCTGTCAGGAAACCAGCAAGGCTCAGACACCTGAAGGTAGACACGCACACGTACACTGCCCCCATTCTCCCAATGCCTTACATAACTGCAAACTTCGCCCTCCTGGGGCTTCTCACGGGTGCACAGTGGGTGTTTCCTAAGTCGGGGTGTTTGGGAGTGTAACCTGTCAACCTTATTTTACCCTACCTGAGGGGAATGGGGTGGGAGGAGCTCACCATTCTCAGGGATCCTGTAGGGGATTCTTTTACAAAATGAAGACTCTAGTATGAAAACGGGTTTTGCACACAGGAGGCGACTCAGTCCTGGGACTGAGGGACTGACACACACGCGGGCTGCCCTAGCAGGAGGCACCTGTAAACACAGCATCCGGCCTTCCAAACCCTGAGCGCAACCCCTCTGAATGCTGCTCAGCCCCCACCCCACTGCCACCTCTCCCCTCCACCTCCACCTCTCCAGACAGTTCTCCCAAGGTGGGCTGAGGTCTTAGACCTGTCTGTTTGCTAAACAGTAAGTTAAGAATCTTACTTCTTAACTTCCTGGGTGTTAAAATGCAATCTTATCTTTAAGATGGGATCCTTTCTGCCTTTTACTATATATTGCTTGTGGCTGGGCTTACTTGCTATATTAATTGCCCAGGTTATATATTACTTGATTAGGGGCTGGAGGAGGAAGAGCAGCATCTAGGCAAAGTTAAAGATAAACTGGGTCTTTTAGCAGGCTAAAATAAATTTTACAATACCCTCACTTAATTGACACAATGAAGACATGGGCTAGGCTGAGGTATTTTCTTATCTGGGGGATGTTCAAACATTCCAGGCCAGGTTACTCCTGGCTTTTTAGTTTTAACTGATCTTCACGGAAGAATGCTTATACGACCAGTTTGATATTTTACTTTAGAGAATTAATATGACTCTGACTTTGCTGAATTGTTTAATACGGAGTTTTGGTAGGGGTCTTTTTCCAGAGGCCCCCACCCTACTCTCACTACACCCATGGTCCCTCTCTCAGAATCCCTGTGGCTAGTTATAAGTTAGTTACTCAGCTGCAGATTTCAAACCAAAATGACAGAAAGATATTAATTTCTAAATACAAGAAAATGCACTGTCAGTTCCCAGATCAAAGTAAAGAAACTTCATTACCAAATAAAAAATTACGAGAGATACCTAATGAAAAAGATTTTAATTTTAGAGGCGCTGCTTCCGGGCGGCCTCTCCCCCGCCGCGGGTCACACTTGAACTTCAGCCGGCCCGGCCCTCGCCGAAAAAACCCACACACGGCAAAACGCCCGCCGGCCTCCCCGTCTGCTCGGCCCCGGCCCGGGCGGCGGGAGCAGGTCGGCGGCGCGACCCCGAGCCGAGCGTACGCGCGCCACGGAGCGGAGCAGCCGCCCTCACCACCCGGGCCGGAAAGGAGGAGCGGCGGCTCCGGCGGGCCCCTCCCCCCCTGCCAGGGCGAACTTCGGACGCCCGCCCTGGGCGCACCTGCTCCGCACCCTCCCTTCACGGGCGGCCCCTCCGGCGGAGCGCGTCAACTCCCGGCCCCGGCGGGGCCCCACGAGCCCACCACCCACGTCGGCCGCTTCCCGGCCCCGCGGGCCACGCGCTGCCCGCCGAGCCACCTGCACGGCCGCCCCCTCGTCCGGCTCCACCGCGCCCTCAGACGGAGGCAGGGGTCCCCGCGCCCCATCCGGGTTCCGCCGCGCCCCGCGGCCACGTACCTTCCAGCCCGCAGGGCTGTCGCTGTCGCCTTCACCCCTGAAGTAGGGCCCGCTCTGGAACCTCCACTGCAGAAATGCGACAGCGGGAGCCGCTTCTCGGCCGAGCTCTCTGAAGTCCGACCGGGGCAGCGGCTCCAAGTCCGGGTCGATCGCAGCCCTCCGCCCGCTGCGGGAGACCCGAGAAAGGCGAATGCGGCACCGGGAGCCCAGCGGGCGCGAGGCGGCGATCCGAGGCCGGGCACGAGGTCGGTGCCGCCCCCGCATGCGCGCCGGGAGGATGGCGCAGCCGAGCAGCGGCGCGGGTCCATCAACATCTGGTCTTCGCAGGGGCCGCTCCTGCCCGGGGCCAGCGGACCGAAGCACGGAGAGAGCAGCCGAAGCTGCCTCGCCCGCGGCGCTCGAGACGCTACTGACTTGAATACGGTGGTAGCGGAGCCTACAGCTACTACGCAGCCGCAGGACTTACGCCCCTGCGCCCAATGACTGCCCGCCCCCGACTGACGGCCCTTGCTACCAATGAGCGCGAGGCGCCGCGGCGCAGGCCCGCCTCCGACTGACGGACCTCACAGCCAATGAGCGCGCGGCGCAGCGGCGCTGGCAGCCAGATGTGTCTATTCCCTCCTGCTAACCTTGGTCAACCCTCCCTTCCAGGACCCACCGAGACCTGGGGACCCCTGTGCATCAGTCACTCAGATGCCTCCTGCCAGGGGCTGCTATTTCCTTGTGCGGTTCCAGCCTTGCTCTAAATAACACCACACATGACCAGGCAGGGAGACAGGCCCTTCTACCGACCATGTGGTATGAACTCCATTAACATCTGCTCTGACCTGCGCTGATTCCATCGTTAGCCGTACATACATCTCAAAATCCCCCAAATGCCAAAAAGCAGTAATGGGCGTCTGCTATGCTTGTTTAGTGAGTCGTAAAATGAGCCAGTGGGACGATGTGTTTCTTCCCATCCAGACCCCGGCTAAGTAATGGCCAGGAACTGGAAGAAGGGCAAGATGCACCAGACAGTAGCTCAAAGCATTGGCTCTTCTAATCACAACTGATTAAAAGGCAAAAATGTTTACATGCACATACTGTTTTCCATTACCTTAAAAAAATCTCAGTAATTACTTTCTCCATCATCATTTTGGGATAATGTTAACAACATTGATCTTTGATCCTTTAATTATGGTAAGCCCTGATAGGAGGATCCTAGGGGCTGGCTCCTCCCCACCTCCGCTCCTCTACTCAGACCGGCCTGCCTACCTCACCTGTGTCCGGCTTCCCTCTGCGGTCCCCAGTCCCCAAGGCCGTTCCAGCTCAGCAGGGATCCCCTGACCTGAACTCCTTTCATGTCTTATATTTTAGCAAATGCTGACTTTTTGTGAAAGAGAAATTTGAGAAGAAAACACACCCGTAATTCTTTTACTGTACAAATTCTTGCTCCCATTTGCTCACATCCACTACCATTTTCATTACTAATGTGGACGTTTTACATGGTCTTTCCCTAGTGCACATATCAAATTGTTTTTACATCTACTTGGCACTATTTTCTCAAGATCTAGGTCTCTGAAAACGACCACTGTATGAACTGCATCATATCCCAGCACCCTTGGAGCCATCGTTCACCTTCCATCCCGCAGGTGCAGACATGCTTCTTCTCCCCCCATGTGAGCACTCACAGGTAAAGCCACCAGGGTCTCCAGGAACTCGAGCCTACCTCTTGTTGTTGTTACTAAGCTTTCCTTTGTTTCTACAGTTGATTTCCTCGTGGGGTCCATAGGGATGAATAGCTTTGTGGGTCTTGATTCCCAAGGAGGCCATGCAGATCTGCCATGACACCTGTGGCACCTGGGTGGGTTTCCCAAGGACAGAGCTGGACGGAGCCAGGTGACAGGCTCACAACAGGTGACTCGCAGGGCTCTGTGTCAGATGGGGTCCCCTCCCCTGTGCATGGCCAGGCCATGGGGACTGACTTCTAATAGGCGGGTGACAGGACAATGGCTCTTCCTGGGACATTCCATGTCTCTCTCCCACCCTCCGCTGCTCCGGAGGCACTGCAGCTCCTTTGTCAGGCTGTGTGACACACAGCAAGTCTCAGAGTGCTGGCACCGGCCACTAGCCTCCCTGCCCCAGGCCTCTGACCATGCAGCCCACTGAGAATCTACCATCTGGGGCCCGATGCATGTCCCTGTTCCTCATGGCCCATGACTTCCTAGTTCTCTGTGTCCCAGACTCAGGGCAGGCCAGGCTCCTCAAAGGCCTTCCAGGATGGCTGCTTAGTGAGCTCAGGGTCAGGGAACCAGATGCAAGGCCATCGTGAGCCCCAGAGGATTAGTCCCAGGGGCCCACAGTGCTGCCAAGGGCGGCCAGGAGCTGGTGGGTCTGGGGTGTGTGGGCAGGTTTGCCCCCAGTGGGGGCACTGGCTGTCCTGCTGCTGTGCCCCTCCCATATGCTTTCCAAGGGCCCAGAAACTTGGCTCTGCCTGGAGCCACACGATAGCTTTGAGACCTAGTAGGGGGAAGAGAACAGGTGCTTGGTGGAGACAGCCCTTTCCAGAGCCGTACCCCCACTGACCTGGGACCCGCACAGGTGGTTCTGAGCCAGGCAGGCAGAGCCCTGCAGTTCTGTCCTCTCAGTTACTCATCTCCGTGCAGCGGCTCCAGGTGGGGGCTGACGCCCAGCCTCATGCGGTGGGAGGAGCCGGGGTCTGGCTGGGGCCTCCAGACCCATCCAGAGAAGTCCTGTTCCTCCGGGCCTGGGGACATGGCACGTACATACATATATGAGTTCACATGTACACACACACATATGCACAGAAGAGACTCCCAGGTGTGTCCCTCATCCCTCAGCTCTCCCCCCACAGGGCTCGTCCTAGCTTCTTTGTGCAGGGGTCATGTCTAGGTTCTGAGCTCTCCGAGTATGCTCCAGAAGGCACCTTAAGGAGCTGGGGCACCCAACAGGGCAGTCCTGTTCCTTCCCCCTGCCATCAGGCTCTCTGCAGCCAGGTGTCCCTTCTGGGCCTGCATTTCAGAAGGACCAGTGCCCACTGTTTTGAGACCTCTCTCCATGTGTGACCTTGGCATGTGCCTGCCCTGGCTTGCCTTAGTTTACCCACTGGTGCAGTGAGCAGGTGAATCAGAGCATCGCCAGGGGCCACTGTAGCCTTGCTGGTGGAGGACTTAATGCCGCATTGCCCCAGTCCTGGCCAGTTCTCCCCGCATCCTGCAGTTTTCTGACAGTGGGGGGCATGTAGCACTTGAAGTGTTCTCACCTCCTGCTATTTTTGCAAGAGGCCTGAACACAGTTGTTAAAAATAGAAATAATGAGGGAAAACAGCCACTTCTGACCTTGAGTCATGAGGCAAGGACAGGATCCCAGTATCCTCTCTGGCTTCAGAGGATAAATGATCATCGCACTGTGTCTGTCCTTAGCTAATTTGTCCTTGGCCCAGAGAGAAGTTTCTGCATTTTTTTTTTAGAAAGCTGGAAGTTTCTCAGAGCCTAACAGCTTCACCTGCTCTATTCTGTGTGTTCTCTGCCTGGAATGCCATGGGGAACCTGTTCCCTCTGCTCTGGGGCATTGCCAGAAGCCAGCATGGTCTGGCAGACCTGGATGTGCTGGGGTGATGCCCCTGCTCCTTCAGTTGTGTTTGCCCCCCTGTAAAAGGACCCAGGAGGCAGGGCCTTCAGCACCCTCCGGGAGACTGTGTCAGAGGAGCTGCCAGGGCAGGGTACATGGTGTTCCAGGCCCCCATCCTCTGGCTACTGTGTGTACAGTGTCTCTTGAAGATGCAGAAGTCTGCAACTAAAAAGCCCTTACCATCTGCCCCAGTGGCTCCTCCTGGATCCAGGAGGATTCAGGTGTTGGTGTCTCTTTTAACTTCACACACACACACACTGCCACTCCCTGCCCTGTGCTGTCGCTCTTCTGATCAAGAGGAACCCCAAGCGCCCAGGACCCTCAGAGTGTGGAGGAGGTCATCAGAGAGGCTGGTACCCACCTCCAAGGCACCCAGAAGTGAGGGTGACACTGCCTCCCCTGGCCTTGGGTTCATGGTCTGCACTGATATCAGCTTCAATTTTTAAGTTCCAGGTTGAGCACACAATGGTGCCTTCTGTCTTCAGAGCTCTAACTCCGGAGAGACTCAGGAGGAGACAGACTAAGACTATCCTGGAAGTTACAGGGAATGCATGCACAGCTGGGCAGCAAGAGGTATGTCCCTGGTCCACAGGGGTGCCTGGCCCATGTTAGCACCCCAGTGTGTTTAGAGAGGGGGCAGGTTAGCCTTTTGTCCTTTATAGTTTACTTCCAAGGCAGGTTTTGGATCCATGACAGGAGCTACCTAAACAGTGGCTTCTGCCCATCTGCTGTGTCTGCTGGGACATGGACATGGATGTCAGCCTGCTGTCATACCTGCCTTGCATTTGTGTCCATTCACAGTTCTCAGTGTAGTTCCTGCTGGTGCAAAGAGTTGGTGTGGAGCTGTACATATATGTGAGTACACAAACAAGTGCATGCACATATATGTGAACACACATGCACACGTGTGTGACATACATGTGTGTGTGCACCTACCTATCTCCTGTGTGTGCACACAGGCACATGCTCAGGTGTGGAAAGGCATGTGCAGGTGTGTGTGTACATCTGCCCAGCCACTCAGTAACGCTCTGCCCTAATTCCCTGGGGCCTTGCAGTTGACAGCTGGCTGGTAAGCCCTGGTGAGCCCGTCCTTGGCTGGCTCGTCCTGCTGATGTGACAGAGTAGCTCTTATACTAGATGAGTAGGAGCTGAACTGCCTACTGGGGATTCCCAGGGTTTCTTCTGGTCCACCAGGAAGATGACAGCAATGAGACAACCTCATACAACAGTGATGCCTAACAATTACATAATCTTTCATGTCATTCAAAATAATGTAAAAATAGTAGCGCAGAAGATTAAAGGGCTAGCCCAAAGTCACACAGCAACTCAGCAATACAGCTGCTCCCAGGAAGCCTGCCCTCACTGCACAATTTTACTGGCCAGCTTTCAGAAAACTTGTGACTCCGACAGAGGCCTAGGGAAACACACCTTGTGCCAGTGAATTCCTCCATGTTCCAGGAAATGATGCACAGCCGTAGGCTCAGCGGCTTCCCAGGTAGGGTGTGGCATGCACCCCCAGAGCCCAAGGGTGGGTGACCTGGCTGCCAGTGGGCTCGAGGGATAAGGGGAGGTTAGAGGGCCCAGGGGTCTTGCTTTGAAACCAGCATCAGCCACTCAAGATGGACAGGAAGTTGGTGCCAGGTGGGTTCAGAGGAAGACAAAAGCCTGCAGTCCTTGTGGGGCTGAGAGTCTGTGACGTGACCCCAGTGAAAACTGCTTTGTGCTTTGTGCCCGGCCAACCCTCCTGTCTGACTCCACAACCACCACCAAAACAGCACATCGAGAGCACACACGACCACACGTGCCTGGGCCCAGCCAGCCTCACGGGCAGAGCCTCTGTCTCCACTGGGCTCTCTGGGAGGGCTGCTCCCTGAGGGCTCACAGGCAGACGTGGTCCAGGGGAGGGTGGGCCTGAGTGGCCTCCAGCAGCATGGGCTGGGTACTCCCGGGAGTGTCCAGGGCCTGACACTGTCACCACGTTAGCTCCTGCCTCTCCTCCTCAGGACAGGGAGGCCCCACCTGAGGCCCTACGGCTGCTAGACACCCCTGCTATGCTGCCTTCACTGGTTTCCTCACTTTCAAAACCTCTCCACTTCCAGAGCACAGCCCAGTCACCCTGCACGGGCTCCTCTAAAGTGGCCATGCCTCCCATGGGCAGGAACCCTGTTCTGAGCACCTTTGGGCATGCCACACTTCACACACCCGCTCTCCAGGCCTGCTTAGCTGTCATTTCCTCCTGTGCCCAGAAGAGGAAACTGAAGCTTTGTGCCACAGAGCTGGGCTGTAGGGTCTGGGGTCCCCTTACTGCCCAGGACTCCAGGTAGCCTCAGAGAAACGCCAAGATTGGCTGTCCCACAGGCCACGCACCTGTTCCCTCCATCCATCCAGAGCAGAACCTGCAGCACCAGGCCAGTACAGGCTGGCACAGAGGTGGCAGCAGAGGGATGTGAGGAGAGCCCTGGCAGAGGGGCAGTGGGCACACGGGCATACGCCTGGGTGTGAATCCCAGCAGCAGCATCATGCCCAGATTTTAGAAACGGACAGATTTGTTGGGATGAAACCCCCACATTGCTCCTCATTGTAACTGTGAAGATTCTGAGGATGGGGGGGGGGGGCAATGCTCTTCCCCTCCGCAAAGGTCAGCCAGTGAAGAAGGGTCTGCCTCTCACCCTCTTCATCGCCTGGATCCACCTTGTGGGGTCTCTGCTTCCACCCCTCCTGTTGGGGATGGGGCCCACCTGTGGGTGTCGTGGTGGTGAAATGCAGTGGGGGGCTCCTGGCACCAACACTCAGCATGTGCTCGGTGGCACTAACTCCCGGGTCCCCGAGTCCCCGGCCTCCATGGCCCTGGTCCCCACAGTCCCTCTGCCGGCACCTTTCCCAGGCTTGGGCCCTCCTCCAGCACTGCTGGTCTCAGCTCCCTTGTGAAGAGGCCAGGCCAAACCACGCCCAAGTGAAGATGGTGGGCCACCTGAACAGTCAGAGAGAGTGGGGAGGCGGGAGCCAGTGGAGCAGGGAGAATCAGGCCCTGCAGGGAGGGGTCCCAGGAGCAGAGACGCTAGAGAGGTCTTGAGGCATGTGTAGGAGCTCACAGGAAGAGGGCCAGTGTGTCCCCAGGGAGGACTGGGTCTGCTTTGGCATCCTACCAGGATGCTTTCCCGAAGCTCTTGCACCAGTACTTCAGCAAACTCACCCTTTATGGTTTTTCTGTTTCTAGTGGCCAGAGCTACAGGGTTGTTAGGCTTTCAGAAATATGGTGCTTTAAAGCCCATGTCCCAGATCAGTGTCCTCCAGAGAGCAGGCCTGTCTGTGTGGATGAGGGAGATCCTGGCTGTGGTGCTGAGAGGGCCCAGCCACACAGGGAATGCCACCCGCAGCCCACCCCAGGGAGGGAAGGGGCAGGGAGAGAAGTAGGACAGACCCCCAGGTCAGGGGCAAACCCAAGTGGCCCGAAGGGCCCCCCTGAGCACACTGTCCCTCTTCACTCTGCCGAGGCCCCGCAGAGCCCTGAGTCAGCAGCACTGGGAAAGCCCCAGCTCCAATGCCTGCATGTGGGCGCCCCTGAGCAGCAGAGGCCCTGGGTTTCTGAGGAGCAGGCACAGCTCTTGATATGAGACCCAGATTGATTGAGCAGGGTTTGACCTGGAAAACCACTGCTGCAGACGCATGCAGCACCCTGGGCCCGAGGGGCCTCATCCTTGGCTGGTGGCCCCCTCCCTGGCCTTGGTGGTCTCTGGGGGTTCCAGGGTGGTCTCCTCACCACAGCAGGAGTGGCCAGAGGCTTGCAGATGGTGCGGGGTGGGCGGCTGTCCCTTTCCTGGGTGGGGCACCGGCAGGGGTGCAGGGCGGCAGGGTGGGGGTGTGGCCCGCAGTGCTCTCATCCTGCAGGAGATTCCTCTGGGGTGCCCTCTGGGTTCTCCCCCTGACTAGCAGCCTCCCTGTTACCCTGTCCTGCTGTCCTAGGTCTGGGTGCTTCCATCCCTCATGCTGTTTACATAGTGGGTGATAAGGATGTGACCAGTCAGGCAGGGCCAGACCCCTTCTAATTTATGGTGGATTTGGGCCCTGGGATGAGATTTGACCCCAGAACATTTCCTGCACCACTTCTACAACAGACTGAGGACTTGTGTCCCCCAAAGCAGATCCTGAAGCCTGACGGGGGGCCATTGGGAAGTGCCTGAGTCGGGAGGGTGGAGCCTCCATGAGTGGCATCGGTGCCCTTGGGTGAGAGCCCAGAGAGCTCTTTTGTCCCTTGGGCCATATGAGGACACGGTGAGCAGACAGCCCTCTAGTGACCAGGCCCCAGGCCCCAACCAGACACCAGATCTGCCGTATATCAGATGCCCAGCCTCCCAACTGAGAAGTAAACACTGGCTGTTCAGACCTCCCTGCCTCTGGTGTTTGAAATCAGCCATGACCACACACTCCCTTTGTTCTCTGTCCAGCAACACCAGAACGCCCCTGCACTGGGCTCGCCGGTGGGCTGGGCCCTGGGCCCTGGTCTGCTGTCCTGCCCGGCCCCCTCTGGGGCCTCCATGGTCAGGGGCAACATTAGAGTCCAAATGCCCCTTGGGTGCCTGGGTTTGAAAGCTCCAGGACCCAGAGGACCTGCCCAGGAGTTCAGGAATGAACGCACTCCAGAGCTGCCCCAGCCTCTGTGCCCTGTCGTGTTGGCTCTGTGTGGGACCTGAGCCCACAGCAAGGACAACTCCGGAGCCCAGGGGCAGCTGTCTGGGCAGGCCGTGCCCACCACGGGCGACACGGGCCATCCTGGAACACAGAGGAACATGGGCAGGGCCGGGAATGCAGCCCTGGAGGAGGAGGGCCTGGAAGCCAAAGTGGAATGTTCTAGAAAATTACCCTTGCACTGTGGGCACCCAGTGTATTTCCACCCTTTGACTCCTGCTTCTCCAGTTCTCATTATGACATATTTATAGTCCAAATTGCTGAGACCTCTGAAAATATCCAAATCTTCACACCCGTGTTCTCACCTGAGGGGCCAGGCTAAGAAGAGAGAAGTGAGGGTGGGGACTCGGGAATAGACCACGGAAGGAGGGGCATGTTCCAGGGGAAGTCAACGGCAGCCTGGGGCCCCCATCTCCATGGGGACCCCTGAGGTCTGGGGCTAGCAAGGACTCAGTGTCCCCGCAGCCTCTGTATGTGTTTTTGTGGTCCTCCCTGGCTCCACTGATGCAGTGAAAACATGGCAACGGTGGGGAGCAGGGGCCCCAGCGGCCTGGAGCACACTCTGCTCAGAGTGAGAGACACCACCTGGCCATGGGGTGGGGAGGCTGGCTTGGGTGGCTCAGGGCTGGGGCGTCAGTGTGACGGGGGACCCGCGGGGCCCTGGAGAAATCCGAGCTGGCCCCAGTGCTGACGGGCTCTTCCTGGCCCAGACAGACTGCTGCTCCCCCCGGACAGCCTCCTTTCACCGCAGCACTGGCGGTGGCTCCTGAGGGAAAGAGCCAGGCCTGAGAGTGCCCTGGGCACCAAGACCCCCACCCCCAGCCCATGCCCCCTGCTCCTCTCAGGCCAGGACCCAGCATCACCACAGCAGCTGAGGGCAGACTGGGGCTTCTGGGCTGGGCCTTGACTCATCCCATCCCTGCTCCTCACCTCATGCCGCGAGACCTGCTCAGAAGGCACTGGATTGGCCCTGTCCCTGGGCTTCTTCCTGAACTTCTGGTGTCACCAAAGCAGCCCAGGTTCTCTGTGGCCACCGTATGGGGAGCCCCACTCAAGGCCAGATGTACAGACTCTGCCTACATGCACCACTAAGGTGCTCACGTCTACAGGGGTCTGCCAGTCCTGTTCCCACAAATGACAATGCAGAGATGTGATAAAAGCCACCTATCAAACATAGAATTCAACGTCACCTTTCTGTAAAGCCATAAGCCATCTGGGCCTCAGCCAAGAAATGGCCTATAAAATCCTGAGTAGTGACATTTCCAATATAAAGAATATTTTAGGCAGCTGTTTCCAGGATTTATCTGTGTGAGTAATTTTATGCCCCAACCTATTACGTGCTCAGTGTCTGATGCCCTGTTCAGCAGCTCCTACACATTTTATTAATTCACATCTTCATTTGGGCATTATAAATATAAATACAGGTAGAATAGAACATAGTGCAGGGAAGACTCAATGTGGGATTCATTTTGTGTCATCTTATGGATTCCTTGCATTGCTTGTACTGAATGTGATTAAGGCACAAAGTAAGCTAGGTCACTTGTAATAAAACCTAGATTAATCATGGAAATGGGTTGGTTCCAACTTGGGGGTGATAGAAGGACTCCCCCACCATTGCCCGTTCTGTTTGGAACAGTAGGTGACAAGTGACAGGTTTTGCCTAGGTTCTCTGTCTGTCCCTATCCAGTGTATCAGTAGTTCCAGGTTATCACATCCTCTTTACCTTACCTTTATAATTTTGAGATTGCAGGGTAGAAATGAGGAGTTGAAGTGAAGCAAAATGCAGTGGTATTTTTTTCCCTCTGATTTTTCAACAAACCTAAGTAGATAAAAGATTTCATTAAACTTGTTTTTCTTCTATATATGATACTTTATGCTGAGAAAAACAAATGAACTTGATAAAGGCTTTCCAAGAAGCCTATCTTACATGCAGAGAGAAGGATGGTAAACTGTCCTTAAATTGTGTTATTAATCTGTATATGTCTCTCTGCTTACTACACATCTACATACATCCTGGGTAATTATGCCTATTTAGCCTGAACTATATCTTTAAACATTAATTTATAAACTTCCATCAGTAGGGAATGCCCCTCTGTTCTGTTTTGTTTTTTTTCTGGCTTATCAATATTTTATTTAATGGTTCATACTTTTCTGTCTTATCTGAAAAATCATTTTTAAAATTTTGGTATAATTAATCTACAATTACATGAGCAACATTATGGTTACTAGACTCCCCCTCCCATAATCAAGTACCCACCTCTACCCCATTACAGCCACTATACATCAGCATAGTAAGATGCTACAGAATCACTACTTGTCTTCTCTGTGTTATACTGCCTTCCCAGTGCACTGCCACCCCCGCTGCCACACCCCCTACAATTTGTGTGTGAATCGTAATGCCCCTTTTTCTACTTATCCCTCTCTTTCCTCCCATCCTCCCCAGTCCCTTTCCCTTTGGTAACTGTGAGCCCACTCTTGGGTTCTGTGAGTCTGCTGCTGTTTTGTTCCTTCAGTTTTTGCTTTTTTCCTACATTCCACAAATGAGTGAAATCATTTGATGCTTGTCTTTCTCCATCCTGCTTATTTCACTGAGCATAATACCCTCTAGCTCCATCCATATTGTTGCAAATGGTAGGATTTGTTTTCTTTTGTTGTTGTTGTTTGTTTTTAAATTTATTTTGGTGTCATTAATCTACAATTACATGAGGAACATTACGTTTACTCGACTCCCCCCATCACCAAGTCCCCCCACAAACCCCATTAGGGTCACTGTCCATCAGCGTGGTAAGATGATGTAGAACCACTACTTGTCTTCTCTGTGTTGCACAGCCCTCCGAGTGCCCCACCACCACATTATACATGCTAATCATAATGCCTCCTTTCTCCCCCCCCCTTATCCCTCCCTTCCCGCCCATCCTCTCCAGTCCCTTTCCCTTTGGTAACTGTTAGTCCATTCTTGGGTTCTGTGATTCTGCTGCTGTTTTGTTCCTTCAGTTTTTGCTTTGTTCTTATACTCCACATATGAGTGAAATCATTTGGTACTTGTCTTTCTCCACCTGGCTAATTTCACTGAGCATAATACCCTCTAGCTCCTTCCATGTTGTTGCAAATGGTAGGATTTGTTTTCTTCTTATGGCTGAGTAATATTCCATTGTGTATATGTACCACATCTTCTTTATCCATTCATCTACTGATGGACACTTAGGTTGCTTCCATTTCTTAGCTATTGTAAATAGTGCTGCTATAAACAAAGGGGTGCATATGTCTTTTTCAAACTGGTCTCCTGCATTCTTAGGGTGAATTCCAAGGAGTGGAATTCCTGGGTCAAATGGAATTTCTATTTTTAGTTTTTTGAGGAACTTCCATAATGCTTTCCACAATTGTTGAACTAATTCACATTCCCACCAGCAGTGTCAGAGGGTTCCCCTTTCTCCACATCCTCACCAACATTTGTTCTTGTTTGTCTTCTGGATGGTGGCCATCCTGACTGCTGTGAGGTGATATCTCAGGGTGGTTTTAATTTTCATTTCTCTGATGATTAGCGATGTGGAGCATCTTTTCATGTGCCTGTTGGCCATCTGAATTTCTTCTTTGGAGAAGTGTCTGTTCAGCTCCTCTCCCCGTTTTTTAACTGGATTATTTGCTTTTTGTTTGTTGAGGTGTGTGCGTTATTTATATATTTTGGATGTCCACCCTTTGTCCGATATGCCATTTATGAATATATTCTCCCATACTGTAGGATGTCTTTTTATTCTACTGATGCTGTCCTTTGCTGTACAGATGCTTTTCAGCTTGATATAGTCCCACTTGTTCATTTTTGCTTTTGTTTCCCTTGCCTGCGGAGATATGTTCATGAAGAAGTTGCTCATGTTTATGTCCAAGAGATTTTTGCCTATGTTTTTTTCCAAGAGTTTTATGGTTTCATGACTTACATGTAGGTCTTTGATCCATTTTGAATTTACTTTTGTGTATGGGGTTAGACAATAATCCAGTTTCATTCTCTTACATGTAGCTGTCTGGTTTTGCTAACACCAACTGTTGAAGAGGCTGTCATTTCCACATTGTATATCCATGACTCCTGTACCGTATATTAATTGACCATATATGTTTGGGGTAATATCTGGACTCTCTATTCTGTTCCACTGGTCAGTGGGTCTGTTCTTGTGCCAGTACCAAATTGTCTTGATTACTGTGGCTTTGTAGTAGAGCTTGACATTGGGAAGCCAGATATCCTCTGCTTAACTCTTCCTTCTCAGGGTTGCTTTGGCTATTTGGGGTCTTTTGTGGTTCCATATGAATTCTAGAACTATTTGTTCCAGTTCATTGAAGAATGCTTTTGGAATTTTGATAGGGATTGCATTGTATCTGTAGATTGCGTTAGGCAGGATGGCCATTTTGACAATATTAATTCTTTCTAGCCAAGAGCATGGGATTAGTTTCCATTTCTTAGTGTCCTCTTTAATTTCTCTTAAGAATGTCTTGTCATTTTCAGAGTATAAGTCTTTCACTTTCTTGGTTAGGTTTATTCCTAGGCATTTTATTCTTTTTGATGCAATTGTGAATGGAATTGTTTTCCTGATTTCTCTTTCTGCTAGTTCATTGTTAGTGTAGAGAAAAGCAACAGATTTCACTGTATATTAATTTTGTATCCTTCAACTTTGCTGAATTCAGATATTAGTTCTAGTAGTTTTGGAGTGGATTCTTTAGCATTTTTTATGTGCAATATCATGATATCTGCATATAGTGACAGTTTGACTTCTTCTTTACCAATCTTGGTTCCTTGTATTTCTTTGTTTTGTCTTATTGCTATGACTAGGACCTCCAGTACTATATTGAATAACAGTGGGGAGAGTGGGCATCCCTATCTTGTTCCCAATCTTAGGTGAAAATCTTTCAGCTTCTCTCTGTTAAGTATGATGTTGGCTGTGGGTTTGTCATATATGGCATTTATTATGTTGAGGTACTTGCCCTCTATACCCATTTTGTTGAGAGTTTTTATCATGAATGGATATTGAGTTTTGTCTAATGCTTTTTCAGTGTTTATGGAGATGAACATGTTTTTATTTTCCTTCTTTTTGTTTATGTGGTGGATGATGTTGATGGATTTTCAAATGTTGTACCATCCTTGCATCCCTGGGATGAGTCCCACTTGATCATGGTGTATGATCCTCTTGATATATTTTTGAATTCGGTTTGCTACTATTTTGTTGAGTATTTTTGCATCTATGTTCATCAAGGATATTGGTCTGTAATTTTCTTTTTTTGTGGTGTCTCTGCCTGGTTTCAGTATTAGAGTTATGCTGGCTTCATAGAATGAGTTTGAAAAGATTCCCTCCTCTTCTATTTTTTGGAAAACTTTAAGGAGAATGGGTATTATGTCTTCTCTATGTGTCTGATAAAATTCAGAGTTGAATCCCTATGGCCTGGAAGTTTTGTTCTTGGGTAGTTTTTGATTACCAATTCAATTTTGTTGCTAGTAATTGGTCTTTTTAGATTTTCTGTTTCTTCCTTGTTCAGTCTTGGAAGGTTGTATTTTTCTAGGAAGTTGTCCATTTCTTCTAGGTTTTCCAGGTTGTTAGCATATATGTTTTCATAGTATTCGCTAATAATTCTTTGTATTTCTGTGGGTTCCATTGTGATTTTTCCTTTCTCATTTCTGATTCTGTTTATGTGCGTAGATTCTCTTTTTCTCTTAATAAGTCTGGCTAGGGGGCTATCTATTTTGTTTGTTTTCTCAAAGATCCAGCTCTTGATTTCATTGATTTTTTTTTCCTATTGTTTTATTCTTCTCAATTTTATTTATGTCTTCTCTGATCTTTATTATGTCCCTCCTGCTGACTTTAGGTCTCATTTGTTCTTCTTTTTCCAGTTTCAATAATTGTGACTTTATTCATTTGGGATTGTTCTTCCTTCTTTAAATATGCCTGGATTGCTGTTTACTTTCTTCTTAGAATTGCCTTTGTTGCATCCCACAGAAGTTGCAGCATTGTGCTGTTGTTGTCATTTGTCCCCTATATTGCTTGATCTCTGTTTTTAATTGGTCGTTGATCCATTGATTATTTAGGAGCATGTTGTTAAGCCTCTGTTTGTAAGACTCTTTGTTTTCTTTGTAAAATTTATTTCTAGTTTTATACCTTTGTCATCTAAGAAGTTGGTTGGTAGAATTTCAATCTTTCTGAATTTACTGAGCCTCTTTTTGTGGCCTAGTATGTGGTCTATTCTGGAGAATGTTCCATGTGCTCTTGAGAAGAATGTGTAACCTGCTGCTTTCAGGTGTAGAGTTCTGTAGATGTCTGTTGGTCCAACTGTTCTAGTGTGTTGTTCAGTGCCTCTGTGTCCTTATTTTCTGTCTGGTTGATATGTCCTTTGGAGTGAGTGGTGTGTTGAAGTCTCCTAAAATGAATGCCTTGCTTTCTATTTCCTCCTTTAATTCTTTTAGTATTTGTTTCACATATGTCGGTGCTCCTGTGTTGGGTGCATAGATATTTATAATGGTTATATCCTCTTGTTGGACTGCCCACATTATCATCATGTAATGTCCTTCTTCGAGACCTGTTACTTCTTTGTTTTGAAGTCTATTTTGTGTGATACAAGTACTGCAAACCTGCTTTTTTCTCCCTATTGTTTGCATGAAATATCTTTTTCCATCCCTTCACTTTTAGTCTGTGTATGTCTTTGGGTTTGAGGTGAGTCTCTTGTAAGCAGCATACAGATGGGTCCTGTGTTTTTATCCATTCTATTACTCTGTGTCTTTTGATTGGTGCATTTAGTTCATTTACATTTAGGATGATTACTGATAGATAATTACTTATTACCATTGCAGGTTTTGGATTCGTGGTTACCAAAAGCTCAAGGGTAGCTTCTTTACTATCTAATCGTCTAACTTAACTCTCCTATTACGCTATTATAAACACAGTCTGAATGATTCTTTATTTCTCTCCCTTCTTATTCCTCCTGCTCCATTCTTTATATGTTAGGTATTTTAATATGTACTCATTTGTGTTTCTTTTGTCTGTGTTTGTGGATAGTTGATTTTATTTTTTGCCTTTAGTTAGTATTTGGTTGGTGTGCTTTTTTTACTGTGATTTTATTTTCTCTGGTGACATCTATTAAGCCTTAGGAGTGCTTCCTTCTAGAGAAGTCCCTTTAAAATATCCAATCAAAAGACATAGAGTCACTGAAAGGATAGAAAAACAAGACCCATCTATATGCTGCCTACAAGAGACTCACTTCAAACCCAAAGACTTACACAGACTGAAAGTAAAGGGATGGAAAAATATATTTAATGCAACTAATGGGGAGAAAAAGGCAGGAGTTGCAGTACCTTTATCAGACAGATTTTTTTTTATTAGAACAGACAGACTTAATGGACATCTACAGAACACTCTATCCAAAAGCAACAGGATACACATTCTTCTCAAGTGCACATGGAACATTTTCAAGAGTAGATCATATACTAGGCCACAAAAAGTACCTCAGTAAATTCAGAAAGACTGAAATTGTACCAACCAGCTTCTCAGATCACAAAGGTGTGAAACTAGAAACAAATTACACAAAGAAAACAAAAAAGCCCACAAACACATGGAAGCTTAATAACATGCTACTAAATAATCAATGGATCGATGACCAAATAAAAACAGAGATCAAGCAATATATGGAGACAAATGACAACCAGAATTCAATACCACAAAATCTGTAGGATGCAGTGAAGGCCGTGCTAAGAGGGAAATATATTATAATATAGGTCTACCTCAGGAAAGAAGAACAATCCCAAATGACAGTCTTAACTCACAATTAATGAAACTAGAAAAGGAGGAACAAATGAGGCCCAATGTCAGTAGAAGGAGGGACATAATAAAGATTACAGGAGAAATAAATAAAATTGAGAAGAATAAAACAACAGAAAGAATCAATGAAAGCAGGAGCTAGTTCTTCAAGAAAATAAACAAAATAGATAAACCCCTAGACAGACTTAACAAGGAAAAAAGAGAGTGTACACACATAAACAGAATCAGAAATGAGAAAGGAAAAATCACTATGGACACCACAGAAATACAAAGAATTATGAGAGATTACTATGAAAAATTATGTGCTAACAGCCTGGATAACCTACAAGAAACAGACAACTTTCTAGAAAAATACAACCTTCTAATGCTGACCGTGGAAGAAACAGAAAACCTGAATAGACCTATTACCAGCAAAGAAGTTGAATTGGATGATATTGGAAAATATTCAGCATATATTTGCAGTCAAATGCATGTCACAAAGAGTTTATATAATTTGATTTTAGTTCTTCAAAAAATGTTTATAAAGCACACAAATAATGTATCTTGCAATCTGTCTTCTAACTAGGTCTATTTTTCTTTCTTTCATCATTTCTGTCATCTGCCTATCTGTACCTATAAAGAAAACATAGTGGAGAAACATAAAAATTTTAAGAGTATTTCTCCCTGAATTAAGGAGTTATGAGCTATTTTTCTTTCTTATCTACATGTTTCTGCATTTTCTAAATCATCTACAATTCATGTTTTTGCTTTGCATTTTTTTACATGTACCTACTGACAAAAATATATACATTAAAAAGATAAATCATGTATGATTTCTCCTTTTAATCTCTTAGTTGATAATGAATTGTCCTGGTTTTCTTCAAAAACAGTGAAAAAATTGAGAGAAATCTTTACCAATATTAGATCCTATGAGATTCTGTTTGATTTAATCCCTGCTCCTTTGCAAGAAGTAAATGTCAGCTAACTCCAAAACGTTGCCAGATGTTAGGGGTTTATGCATGCATATTTGCTCATTTGGCAATATTAGCTCTGGCTTAAGTCAAATGTTACTTATAGGGGAAGGAAAAACCATTGATATTTAAAGCATCCTCATCTATATATGCCACACACACACACACACACACACACACATTTTCTCTATTTCTGTTTAGATCCTATTCAGTTCTTTCTTCCCTGCCTCCACTTCAAATAATATTTTGAGGGTATTCCTTGCAAGTTATTCTATATAGATCCTACCATCTAGGTAGTGGTGAAGTGCCACCGTTTTGGTAGTGTGACCAAACTACGGATTTCTAGAATTGAGTTTAATGATTGCTACTGAGATTCGGCAGTAGACTTGATTGTTTTAATTCTCACAAGTCTGTACCACTCCTCTGCCCCAGCCAGCAAAGTTTAAAAAGGTCCCATGGACAAATGGAGCTTCCAAAATTCTTTTAATAGGTATACTTAATAAATGTTGTTCTGTTGCTCTCACGTGCTTCAGCCACAACCATGCTGAGCCCCTTCTTTCAGCACAGGTGAGTCCGAGGGCATACCTACGCCGGGCGCTATTACTGGCCCTGGAAACACGCGCAACAGGAAGGAACCCGAGACATCATGAAACTCTCATTCAGCTTTCCCTAAAATAATGCCACTGGAACAACATCTAGAACAACAGCTTTGTATTCATGCCTGTATATTCATTGTTTAATTAAGCCTTGCGTTGCATTTGGCTCATGAAGAAAATTTCTCTCTTCTTCCTTGAAGAATTTTAAAGAAAATTTAAGGTGGTCTTTTCATTCATGAAAAGAAAGAAAATCTATGTTTACATTGTCTACTCTTTTCCAAGGCTTAATACAAATTTCCAAAATAATACTTGAAGACACAGTATAGATCACATTTTCATTTAGAAAGATGTGTGCCCATATAACCCAAAGATTTCCTATCACTATAAGGAAAATTTGGGTATCATCATTTTAACTTAAGCTCCTTCATAAAGCTTAAAGGTACTAGGAAGACTGCAGATGAAATTAAACTCTGACAGAGGCTTTGGACTGACGATAGTATTCCACTCACTGGCTGAAAAGGCAATCAGATATGCGCTCTTATGTCAGACAGATATGAGTGTGAATATATCCTGTCAATTACTAGCACTATAACTTCTGACAAATTACTTTATTTTAAGTAATCTGGGGCAGTAATAATCAACTTACAGAAGGTGGGGAGGTATTTAAGTGAGAGAGCATATATACAGTTACTACAACATCAAAATGAAAGAGCTCAATAAATGGTAGTTTCTCTCTTCCTTCTATAAACAGTGCAAGCAGTTTAGAGGAACTTACTCTAGAGTGTAAGGGGATGGAAACAGAGCCCTTTTAGGGCTCGAATCCTATCCTCACCACTATGATACTTTGGTGTCCTAATTTACACATCACTTTACTCTTAGAGATGGTGAAAGGATTGAATGAGTTATGCTATATAAAGAACACTGGCTGAAGTATAGTTAGTAGCTTTTCTTACTACTGTTTTATTATTAAGGAATAGAAGGAACCCTCTCACCCAGGGCTAACCCATGTGTAGCTACTCTGTCTGCAAATTTGGTGAGATACATGTAAGGAAACAGTACTTCTCCTATCCCTGAGCTAAAGAAGTTTAAGAAATCAATCAACATTTGTACATGATCAATTCTCTTTATTCAATTCTGGTACTTATAACTTGGGGAGCTCATGAGAGAACCAAATCATCTTGTAATTATGCATGGGGAATAATTTTCCTGGGACAAAAATGACTGCATAACCAAACCAGCAAAAACAGTCATCACTTCTTGGAGTCATCAGCACCCTCTGGAATTCCCGCATGTGTGCCCAGGACATTCCAACTTACTCTGCTTCAGTGTATAATTAGCTCAGTTCTCTCTTGCCCTTCTTTCTCTCTCCTCTCTCCTAAGGAGCCAATTTCTCAAGATTTTTTTGAGCATTCTTTCTTCCCTAAGAGTTATATTTCAGTCTTCCCATCTCTAACTAGTTATTTTATAGCCTCTGATAAGTTATAGCTTTTGATAGTCTTCTTTAATGAAGACTTAAGCTAAATAATTTTGCCAGGTATCTTTTATTTACTTGACAAATTCTTAAGAAAATATCTTGATGTTCTATTATTTTAGATAACAATAGAAGAATATATCTGTAAAATTATTTCTTTTCCAGCTTTATTTTGAAAATAAGAATTGTAAAAACACGGAAATTGTAATATGTGTGTATTATGCATGTATGTATATTATATGCAGTATAATAAAAATATATAAAATATTGAACCAATAACCCTTAAAAATATTTTTCTCTTTTTCTCTACCCTACAAACACAGCTTTACCTGCTAAGTATATTTTCTAAATAACAACACACATTTTTAGGAATGAATATGGAAGATGGAATTTGCAATGTCTTAAACATGGAGATTAGTTGTGAACACTCATATGTATGCATGTGTGTACACCTACGTCCTATTTTTATTGTGCATTCCTTACTTCAGCCTAATATCCATCCATGTCAAACCCTTGGTTGTGTAAGATGAGGGGAATGAGATTACTGACTGAGGCCTTGGCAATAAAAGCACAGCACTCTGAGGACTTCAGGAAAGCTTTTTACTCAATGCTTCTCCCTCAGGAGTTTACATTTTCTGTTTTATGTCTGGGATTGAGTTTAGTGACAAGCACACATTGAAAGTCTGTGAGAAATGCCATGGGAACTGCTTAACAGCACTCAGATGAGGAGATGGCATTTGAGTCCCCAGCATCTGGCCTGCCTCTTTTGCATTAGAAATCTTAATCAGGTGAACTCATAGGGTAGTCAGAAAAGAGACCGTCTACATACCTGTTTTTGCCAGTAAAAGATGCATCTTGGTTTTGAATCATATCTAAACGTTAGACACTGGAATAATTTTCATTTGATTGGCATGCCTAAGGTAATAAAGTGACTGGTTCTTTGAAACAACATGTAGAACTTACATTTTTCTACAATCGTTCTATGATGTAGAACAGTTTACAAATTGACCCATTTTATAAATCATGTATTTTGCTACAGTCCTCTGCTCTGTGATTCTGCTCAATTTAGTCTACATTAAGTGGCCAATATGTTTCAAATTATACTATTGTAGTATTTGTGTGGCATTTTAGAGACAAAAATTAAGCTGTTGACTGGTAATCAATAGCAAGCTTTATATTTAATACTCAGGGCTTGAAATGGGTACACATTTTATTTCAAATTGTAATTTAATTGAGTTGTTGCAGTAATCCTTCCACCATTAAATATTTCTAGAATTCCAAGTCTGAGCTGTACAGTGTAATGAGCAATGAAGATATTTTTCTCCTTCATTCAGTGATAAGTACAATGTAATTCATTCAATAGTGCGAAATTTTAAAAGGGACAAGAAATGAATATAAAAGCAAATGACTGAATTGGAAAAGTAATAAAAATCTAATTACTGAAGCTGTTGAGGTAAGGTACTTAGCAATGTTAGTACTCTGAACTGTTACTAAAATATAAAATAATTTCATTTTGCAAGATATTGAAAATTCAGGTAAACCAATTGACTTAAATTTGAAATCTTTGAAGTACAAAGAATTAACCTCACCTTCCAGACAATATACTTGAGGTTAAGTAGAATAGAAACATAAATATGTAAGTCTTATTAAAGGAGAAATATCTGCAGTTTCTGAGTTAGATTTCTTTCAATCAAAAACTCCCATTCTGAAATGCTAGCATTCTGACATGGTGACAAATTGCTGGAACAAATGCTAAATAGTTAAATGGACAGATGATGGATGGCCTCATAAGCCTTGCAGGGCAGCCTGTGTAAGATACTAATTGGTTCTGTGGAACTGGTTTTAGTCAATAAATACACTTGAGAGATTTTTTTGTGTGTTGGACACCTTTAAAGAAGGCAGTGCTGTAGGTGACAAAACACTAGCACACTTAGGCCACCAACAACTTTATTACACACAGCTGTGCATGGCATTTCTCTTCTATGTAGATCTAGCCCACACTCAAACACTAACATTCAATATTAGTGCCCAGGGGAGGTTCTGTATGGGTTCTCAGTTTTACCATCTGACCTTTTGAGACTACTTACTTTTGTCACTCCCAAAGATTCCTTAATTTTTTCTTCTTCCAGCAAGCACCTCAGGCTTTTTCAACTAAAATTTAAGTGATAATGTTTTAAAATTTTCCTATAGAATCAGAATGCAAAGAATAATATTTTTCTTCCAATGTATGTGAAATCTTAGTAGATCTAATATTTTTAGAACAATTTGAGTCTCTTCTTTTTAAAAATAATAAAATCATGTACTATGTATTAAAATTCATTTTCAAATTTCCAGAGTCTTATTTAATGGAAGGGAGGGAGAGAGAAAGGGAAGAAAGGGAGGAAAGGATTAATTTCCAAAGAATACTGTGGCTTTAGGAAGTCACCGAGAAACTAAACTATACTTTCTTACATTAGGAGAAATAAATACTAACAAACCAATTTGTTCATTTTTTGCAACTGCTTCAGGTCTTTCTGTACAGTGACAGAGAAGGTCAGTCACCAATTCCAGTGGTCCAGCAGAGAAGGAAATTCTTGTGAATCCCAAACTGTGATTCCACTTTCAAAATATCCCAGACAATCCTTCCTTCAAGACTGAGCCAGGACTATGAATAGGAGTTATTGTTCTGCCCACAAATATCCCACCTTTGCCCAAAAAAGAAATGAGACAGTTTGTATATGACATGCAAATAAGCTCTGCTGAAGAACTGCATCCATTTAAACTCACTCTAGGATTTACTACTGTGTGACCTTGAGCAGGTTACTTTATCACTTTGTACCTTAGTTTCCTCATACATAAAACTGGCAATAGTACCAGATTCATAAGTCTGTAATTGATGTATGTATAAATTACTAATACCAGCATCCAGAACGTAATAAGTACTCAATAAATTTCAGCTATCATTATTATAATTATGATTATTATTCTGTGTATTTGTTTTCATCTCTTTAACAAACCTAGTTTTATAAAAATTCTGTGAAATGGAGTGTTTAATGTAGAGATTTGGGCTTAATATTATTACAGTCATTATAACGTGAATAGGAAACAGGATATGTATTAACCTACAAAATATTAACCGTAAACCAATGAGTCTTTCTGTTTTAAGGATACTTCTTGCAGCATGCCCAAGTATTCTCTCTGTGTGTATGAGACGCAGCCAAAACTGTGCTAGCAAAGTAAAATGGAAGTTTATCAATTAGCTCAGAAATTTCTGACAGAATGTTGAATTATCTTGGTAACCCTTATTCTCCTGACCTGTATTAACTGATTGCTGTTTTGATGTTATGAATTTTCCTAGCAAATCACCGCTTTTCCTGCTTTTCATGAACAGTGTAAATCTAACCATAACCATTATACAAAATAAAATTTGCTCATTGAAATAGCCAACCTGAAACAAAATGAAGAAAAAGTATTGTAGAGGTTAAAAGTACATTTAGCTGTCTAGAACAACATTAATATCAATAAGAATCAACTTGACCTACAGTGTCCTAAACAAATAGGAGTCAATATTTCTCATAGATGAAGAAATAAGGAAATAGGTAGCTTGTGACATTAGTTTGAGCAAAAATGTATATCTATGGGTAGTAATGGACGTTACCTAGACTTATTGCAGTGATCATTTCACAGTATCTACAGACTCAATATCACAATATCTGAGTCATTATGTTGTACACCTGAAACGAATATAATGTTATATATCAACTATATCTGAAGAAAAAAGGAGCTCAATGATATTGGTCTTAGAATCTTGGAGTTTCTCTACCTTTTTGTCATGGTGGCATGAACTATGCAGCAGCTCTAAGCCTCATGTATGAGTTTAAGAGGACAGACATGAACGGCACCGCTGCATCTGTTCCTATTTTAGGAAATGCAAAACCCTTCTTCAAAGTTTTCAGTACCTTGTATTTGCAGTTCATAAATAAGATCTGTGCCCCATGGCCATACCTCACTGCAACAGAGGTGCAAAAAACGACTAGGTAACCTTTCCAGTCCAGAGAGTAGGGGTGGCAGAAAAGAAACGTGGATCTCTGTCTGGTTAGCCAATAAACAGTATCAGTGCAATAGTATTATTCGTATTCATAGAAATAAAAATAATATTGATAATACTTGAAAAGTGTTTCACCTTTTGCTAAACTGAGCTTTTTGAAAAATGGTTGTCATCCTTGATGTTTACTATATCAAAATTGTATTGTACTTTGGTATATTAAAAACATTTTTAAAAAATTAGATGAAAATGAGAGTAGTTTATTAAGCTAACAATTAAATGAAGCAATAGAGATCAGAAAAATCATTACTGTTATAACAAAGTTAATCAATATGTTCACTAATTTATATGTAATAGATTAAATCAAGAAGTTTTACATATGACTGCTAGAATGAATATATTGACAAATTGATCATATTTTGATGTATAAAACTGTGAATTAATCTCCCCATTATTCACACATTTCTCAGACATGACATATTTCTGTTACTCTTAGAAAAACTTCACAACCTTTTCCACCAGACTATATACAACTAAATAAAATCATAGAACTGTATTTTGGGAAGCAAAAGTTTAAAAAAGTAGAATATCAGAAAAAAGGTTAAGCATTCAAATTAGAAACATTTCTTCAGTAACTGAAATTAAAATGGTGATGCATAAAAAAGCCAAATCTGAATCATCAGTTTCTGACACATTCAATAATAAAATAGTTTTAATGTAATCTTTGATAGTATCAATCATATTGATGTTAATGGCAATTTGATCTGCTCTTCCAGAAACCAGCATTCCATATTTTGAGCACTCATTTCATTTCTCTCATTTATTTATTCAACAAGAAAAAAAAAGTTGTACTTATGACAATGTAAAAGTCATGTTGGGGGTAATTGTAGTTTATTTAGTATCTAAAAAAGGAGAAGTTATCATCTGATATTTGTAAACTGAATGTATTTTAATCCTCTTTTCTCACTTGGTTTTTTCCCCTCCATATAAAAAATATAGTTAAATAAACATAAGCCACATAATAATAAAAACAAAGCTATAATAGTAACAACAATAGACATGTTAATCTCTAAACCTATTTATATTACAAGATTATTGTGGAAAATGCTTTATGTAAACTGGTAAATTATCTAATGATTTTTTTGTTGACTTGGAAACGTGATATTTAGCTATCAAGTGAATGAAATTTAAGGGAGGGAAACATACATTGAAGTAAAATATAATCTTTGTGCTGTTTTTAAGAAAATCAAAGTCATTATGTCTATTTACTATAATCAGAAATATACAGGAAAGAAGCCTATATCATGTAAATTTTTGTCTAAAATTGGAATTTTACCTCTATATGTAATTAACAGACAGTAACTTACATTACAGTGGTTTTCATGAAAATTAACAAATTAGCCTGAATACCATGATGATTAATTATTACAAAGAAGATTATTTTAAGCTTAATAATTTGCTATGCTTCACTGGGGACATCTAAGAAACAAAGAAGCATAGATAATGTTACCAGATACAATACAGGAGGGCAACAAAATTTAAAAACTGGTAAAATTTATGCAATAGGTAACTTTCCAGCAGGAGCTGGAGGAATATTCTTAATATATTAAATTCAAATTTTATACAAATATCTCCAACTTTGTATCTTAGAGGCTTTATATAATTCAGATTCTTGTTTCTGCATTAGACCACTGTCAAAAAAATTATACCAATTATTTTTAAACAGATTGAAACGTAATTGACATACACAAAATTTGACATATTTTAAGTGTAGGTTTTGATGTTTTATGTGTTTATACATCCATGAAATGACCACCAAAAGCAAGAGAGTAGCATGTTCAACACCTTCCTTACAGTTCTCTCCTGCCCGACCCTCACCTCCTTCCCCAGTAGCCCTCTTACTTTCCTTCTTTGTTAGTTTGCATTTTCTAGAGTTTTATATGAATAGAATCATAAAATATGTGCTTATTTTTTTCTGACTTTCTCACTCAGTATAATCACTATGAGATTTATCTTGTTTTGTGTACCAATAGATCATTCTGGTTTATTGCTAGTACTATCCCATTGTATGGATATACACTGAATTCTTAGTATTTGAGGTTGTTATGTTCTATAAATCCGAGCAAAGACTAAATTAGCAGATACCGAGTCATTGCCCCTAAGAAAGTACAGGATTAGGCTCCTGCCAGTCTCCGGTTACATTTTCATCAATCAATCCATTCATAACCCTGTTTTTTGTGTGTTTCTGCTTAAAGGCACTTTAATATACATTTTAATTCATTAACATTGAATTTACAGTCAATAGCACTATAACTCATGTCCCAAAGCAGCTTATCTGGCACATATTTTCTCTATAAGGCAAGCACCAGAAAATGCTTCAGCAGTATGTTTGGGGTCATTTTAAACAAAAGTCACCAACAAAAATCACAAAAATGCAAAAACACGGCATTTAATGTACAGTAAAAAAAAGGAGACTTCTTTACTAGTATGAGAACTGAAACAAGACCTCAGAATGTCACCTTGTTGTTTCTCAGCCTGGAAAATATGTGTGTTGAGTGATTCAAAATTTACACTGTCCTGTGCTCTCTCATGCCCCCCCAGGGCCCATGAAAGTGCTGCAAGTTTTGATTTGGGGGTTACAAACAAATCTCAGCTGGTAGCAGAATTCATAAATGAAGAAATCGTAAGTACAGAATTAGTCAATAATGAGGACTGAACTGCTATTTGTTTATCCATTTGTGCATTGATGGGTATTTGTGTTGTTTTACAGATTTTAGCTATCATTATCACAAATAATGCTATGATGAAAATTAATGTATAGTATAATTGTCGATATGGACATATGCTTTCTTTCATCATAGGTCAATGCCCAAGAATGGAATGGCCTAATCATATGGCTTGTGTAGGTCTAACTTTCAAAGAGTTTCTAACTTTCAAACTGTTTTCCAAAGTGGTTGTAGTATTTTACATTCTCACCAGAAGGATATGAGACTTTCAGTTGCTCCAGATCACTGCCAATACAATCAGTGTTTTCAATTTTACCCATCCTTGTAGGTGTGAAGTATCTCACTGAAGTTTTAATTTGCATTTTTCTAATGACTAATGGTGCTGAGCATCTTTTCATGAGCTTTTTGCTATCCTTAATCTTCACTGTTGACTATCTTTCAAAATTCTCTGCCTATTAAAAAAATTCAACTGTCTTCTTACTGTATTTTGAGATTTTGCATACATTCGGGACACAAGATATATGCTTATTATTTTCCCTCAATCTTTGGCTTATTTTTTTATTTCCCTTTTAAAAGCATAAAATTGTATTTTTAGAAAGTCAATTTCACCAAAGATTTTCTATAATGAATTAATCTTTTGATGCTGTTTTTTTAAGGAAACTTAGCATAAGCCAAGGTAAAAAATTCTCCTGTTTTATTTTAAAATTGTTATTGTTTTAGACTTGACATTTACATAAATGATGCATTTAGAGTTAACTTTTGCATACAGGGCAAAGCACAAATTGTTCTTTTTTGCACACAGATTTTCAATTGTTCCAGTACCATTTGTTGAGAACAGTTACCTTTTTCCTCCTCAATTCCCTTTACAACATTTTCAAAAATTAGTTGTTCATATATCTGTGCGTCTATTGTAGATACTCTATTCTGTTCTTTAATCTATTTGACTATATGCCAAAAACCATATCTTTTCTATTTTTTATTCTAGCCTTAATTTTTTTCCCAAAGTTATTTTAGCTATTCAAGATTCTTAGCATTTTCACACGGATTTTAAAACAAAAGTGTAAATTCTACAAACAAATCCTCCTAGGATTTTTATTAAGATTGTGTTGAATCTATAGACAGGAAAATTTTATATCATAAAGAATGAGTGCTCTGAATCAGCAACACAGTAAAATCTCAGTGTTTACTTGGGTCTTTACATTATGTCAGCAATATTTTATAGTTTTAAATGTGTAAGTCCTAACACATATTTTGTTAGATTTATACCACAGTAATCATATTTTTATTCTGTTGTGAATAAAATTAATCTGTTCATTGCTACAACAAATATGTAACAGAACTGATTTTTATATATTTGATGTTCTATCTCAAAACTGCTAAACTCACTTATACTAGAAGCTTTTCTTGATATAGATAATAATGACTAATACAAATAAAATTTTACTATTCTTAAAAAATTTACCCTGATGGTTATTGTTTGTGGTTTTCTTGTCATACTTTATATGGTTTGATGTCAGAGTGATGATGTGATGATGATCTCCTAATATTAGTTGGGAGATACTTTGACTCTTGAATTTTCTGGAAGGGTTTGTGAAGAATTGGTATTATTTCCTTTTGTTTAGTAGAATTAATCGTTGAATCATGTGGGCCTTGAATTTTCCTCACGGGAAGATTTTCAACTCAGTTATTTAATGGATATTGGCCTATTCAGTTTACCTATTTGTTTCTGAGTGAGTTTTGGCATTTAGTATCTTTTAAGCAACTTGTCTACTTTGAGTTAATAAACATATTGTTATAAAATTGTTCATAATATTATTCCCTTATCAACCTTTTATATTGATAATTTTTGTCTTTTTTTTCCTGAACAGTCTGGCTAAGTTTTTATCAATTTTATTAATTTCAGAGAAACAGCTTCTAGTTTTATTCATTTTCATTATTGCTTTTCTGTTTTCTGTTCATTTGCTTTTCTGTCTGACCTTTATAATTTTCTTTATCTTGTTTACTTTGGGATGAATTTGCTTTTATTTTTCTGGGAAGCTGAAGTCATTAATTTGTGACCTTGCTCCCTTTCTAGGACTAAGCACTTAGTGCTCTAAATTTCCCTCTGAGAGCTAGGTTATATTTTCATTGTCATTCAGTACAAAATACCTTCCAATTTCCTGTTGACTTCTTCTTTGACCTATAGGTTAGTTAGAATTGTGTTTTTGGTTCCCAAAATGTTTGGAGAAATCTTCAGAGATCTTTTTGCTATTTATTCCTAATTCAGAGAACACACTGTGTATGGGTTGAATCTTTTTAAATGTATTGAAACTCAATTTATGGCCCAAATTTTGGGCTACCTTATCCTATGGCTTTTAGGTTGAATGTGTATTCCCCTGTTGTTGGGTGGAATATTCTGTGAATGTCAAATAGGTCAAACTGGCTGATAATGTTTAGATATTCTGTATCATCAATGATTACTGCATTATATGCCTAGCTCCACAGAGTAAGCAGTAAACTATAGTGACAAGAATAGAAGTCTCATCTTTGTAACTCGTTTGCTTATTACAAGACCTGGCACATAGTTGGCATTGTTAAGTACTCATTAAATGAATGAATTAAAATAATTTTAGCATTCAGTATTGGTGAGATTATGAAAGAACTGATATTTCTACATTGCTGCTGATATAAACTAGAAGAAGAGCAATCATGGAATAAGCAGTACTGCCCAGTAAATACACAACGGGAAAGGTGTTCATACTCTTTTACCTTTTCATTGCCGTTTGAGGATTTCTGCATAAACAAACTTTTTAGTTTTTATTGAGCAAGAGATTTTACCTACATTGTTGCTGATCTTTGCACTGGCCCTGTAAGGTAGGTTTTATTTATATCCTAGTCTTGAGGAAAATGAATCTTAGAGAGGTAGAATGATTTGACCAATTATGGGTATTTTGAGTATGTCCTCTTTCCAGTTATTTTGTATTTAAATTAAAATATGAAATCTTAAAGCTAATACATACATTTGCTGAGTGACTAGATAAGTTGGAGTCTGATTTTTTTCAGCGCCACATCCTTTGGACAAATTTTTAAAAATATAATTATATCGTGTTTGCAGTCCAACATTTATGAGAGCAACATATTGCCCTTTCTGAAATTTCCTTCCTTTACTGGTCCACTCTTTCATATCATGTATTTGTTCCCAATTTTCCAAGCTTAGATTCTGTACCTCAAAGGGAGTTACTGTAGATATCATCTCATGCACCCTGGGAAACATCCTTGTGCAAGTACAATATTCCTAACTATTGTAAGGTGGTTTGAGGAAGCATTGCTAACTCACTGACTGATGCATTTTGTCAAAAATCTATTCATCCTGACTACTTTACCTCTACCTCTTGCAGTTCCTGAAATTTGAAAATTGCAGCCCCTCATCTAGAGCATTTTCCTGGACATTAACTGGTATGATAATATGTTTGAATATTAAAGAACCGACTAATCTTAAATGAACATTATATTCTTCTAAAGTAACCATGCTAGACTTAAAGGTAAGAACATTGTCTCTTTAAAAATATGCATAGAATATATAGTTTTATAAAAATACATTTTTCAACCAGTGTTATGCCGATTAAAGATGTGTAGGAATGAAATTTCTTATGGTGGATGATATTAACATGACTCAGAATTGCAAATAATAAATGTCAATAAGAGCAATCTATTTTCATCAAAAGTATCTTGAATTTAAAACTTACTAAAATGGAATTATTATTTAGTTAAACACCCATATAATTTGATTTGAAGTCAAAGTAAAAGCACACTGCTGATTCATGTGTATGTGTTTTATATAAATGGGAGGTTTATCCTGCAGTTTAGTGGCTAAAGACATATGGTAAGTTGAATCGATTTGTAGTTGAGTTTTCAGGTACACTTCTCTTGTTTCAGTGCTGTGTTCAAATAGGGGACATATTACAGGAGTTAAGAGCTAAGCTGTAAAGAAGATGAGGTGGATTTCTAGCCACCTGAGAGCCCTCAGTCATGCTATGTACTTCCTTGCATTTAATCAGACTTTGTGGCTCCACAATCTGGGCCATGGGTCTCTTAGGAATTGATCTATAATAAATATTTAATTTTATTAATACTAAGAACTGTAGCCATACACCAAACTGGACAAACAACTGTTATGTGATTTTCAATAAAATGCTTTACATGTATATGTCATAAAAGCCAAGGGCAGACTTCCCTAGAATATTGAGCTATCAGCTTAACTACTGAATCAAATATAGCTGTGAGATAGAAATTGTCTAAATAAGTAAAATAATTTTATAGAAACACTTGCCTTAGATTTTGTTATTTTTATAAACTCTTGTCCATGATTTGAACTATTTTAAAATTCATAGGTTCTAATATTTCCACAATCTATTCAAACTCAAGCTTGGCAACTAATAAATGTTTCTTCATAGTAGGATATAATGTGCCATTTCCAATTAGCTTTTATAAAATTGGGGAATACCAAGTTCCAATAATGCTATTATTTTCAAGAATAATATCATAAGGCTTTTTTTCTTTAGAAATTCATAATAATTTGGCTTTACTATTCCCTTAGTTAATAATTGAGGTCAGCTAGTACAAAACTAAACCCAAGTAAAGGCTCCTGAAAAATTAGGATTTTAATATAAAAATGTAGCAGATAAAGTTAGGCAGCATTTAATGGTTAGCCTTTATCCATAAGAAACCAGGTTTGTGGGTTTTTCTGGAAGATAAGCTTACAATAAACATTAACCAAACTCTCCAAGTCATGTTAGATTTTGGGAGATATAAAAATGAAAATTACCTTGAATTTACCATTCTTTTTCCTCCCCACAAATTTCTGTGGCTTTTCAGCTATAATCGTTAGTTAATAATAATCATGGGAGACTTACTTTCATGTCAGTGACTTTTAAGGAAATTTTAAGTTAACAACAATGAATGCAAGTAGCTAAAAGATGATGGGTTTGAAACTGGAGAAAATAAGCTAATACTGGTACTACATCATAGTAATGTATTTGTTCTTTCTGCCTTTCTGGTCATTAAAAATAAAGAAAAGGTAGTCATGTACTTGATTTTGCTTTGCTTATTATTAGCATTCTGCTTTTTACTAAAAATCATATCCAAAATTACAGTGCATATACAAAAGTATTCTCTAAAAGGGAACAATGATCAGTTTGATATTTTTAAAGTATATAAAAATATTTGTGAATTGCTTTTCAGCTGTAGTGGAAAAAGTCGTGCCAAAATCCAGTAAGTTTTTCATCTTTGTTTTCCAGCTAACATGTTCAGGGTGTTATCAAAGGAATTACAGGAAGTGGAGGAAGCAATAAGGGAATAAATGGTGATGATATGCTTTGGAAGAAAAAGGTGATCTAGAGATCATTTCTTTGTGCTTGTCATATCTAAGGCCCGTCCTTAAGCCCCCATCAAATTTACCAATTGCTGCCTTAATCATGCCATTCAGAAATCCAAGACAAATAAAAGTAGTCGGTGTCACAGCCATTTTTCTTTAACATTTCACTCTTCATAACTGGAATGTCTCCTGAGAATGCCAAGCTGAGTTTACTGGGGAATATTTCTTAAGAGATATTACTGAGGTCAATCCAGAGATTGCAAACACTGTACTGCTGGGCTAAATATATCAAAGCCATGCTGAGGAGATCAAGTGTATTTCATCTCTAAACTATGAGATCAACTGTATCTCAATCCCCTTGAGCCTTCTAGCTTCTATCATAGTACCCACAATGCACCAGGGGCCGTTTGATACACTGACCTCAAACTGTTACTTGGGAGGTTAAGTAGTAGAGCAAAGCTTGAACAAGCAAGCAGACCACACTGTAAAAGTTTGAAGTGGGGCTAATAAAACTTAGAAGCTGGAATGGTATGAAGGAACTGGCACTGGGGCAAAATATGAATGCAGAGAATTCTTATTTTGAAATTCAAACAGCAGCATTGCTGTGACTAAGCATTCATGGGATGTTTCAGTGAAGAGCGTCTGATTCTACTTCTGTCTGTGCTATATATAATTAATAATAAGGTTATGGTTTCTTTACATTTTCCTCACCATACAGCCCCCGTGAAATGTCCTAGTCAAGTTAGGCTTTATAGTTGGTCCCATAACCCAGAATAGTATCCTCTCCCTTCCCATTGCATCTGTCTCTCTTAAAGGAAGTACCAGCTGGTTCCTCCTCTCCCCACAGTTTCCAGGTTGTGGTCTGGTAGAGTGTGTGTGTGAGCATTGGGAAGACAACGGGGGAAGGGCCTGGGAAATGATTTGAGGTTTTCTATGGCTGTGCTTAAGCAGAGCCTCCTTTTATCAGAGAAGGAAGTGTGATCTGGCAGTAGAGACAGTGGCAGACAGACAGATAGAAAACAGGACAGGCAGGTACTGTGAGAAATCAGCAAAAACAGAAAAAGACAAAGGGGTGTAAGCACAAAGAACAGTGAAGAGAAAGAAAATCTGGGAGAGAAACTGAGTAAGAGAGGCAGAGAGAGACATCTTTGGGGATACTTAACAAAGTAATGAGTGTCTACCTGCCATTATTTTAGGGATGGAAGGCCTGAGAAGATTTTGATTTTAATTTACTTTGTAGAGATATAATTTACATATACTAAAAGCCAGCAGTATTATGTATATAATTCTACGATGGTTGACAATGTACTGAATCATGTGACCACCACCACTCTCAAGATGTAGAACACTTCCACCAAAGCAGCACGTTCCCTCAGACCCCCTTGCAGTCAGTCTTCTACCCCACACGCAGCCTAGACCTGGCCCCTATCTTTTGCTATTAATAGTCCTTTATTATAAAATAATTTTCAGCATGAAAAAATATATAAGGAATAATGTAAAACTCTGCCTACATAGTTACTGCCTGGCTTCCTCAGTCTTACCTTTCTTTTTAAATATCAAATAGAGATAAATTCCATGCTTACCCCTTGCAAATTTCTTTCTCCTGTCTTCATTTGGCATATATCTTCCCTCTGCATATTTTTATTAATTTACTACACACCCCAATGGGCATAAGTTATATACGATTATTTTCTGTTTTTAAAGGCCAGTATAGGTGACATACTACTGAACATACTATGCTGTTGTTTTTGCTCAACATTTGTTTTGACATGTATTAATGATACCTGTTACTATAGGTCATTCACTTTATCCCCTTTAGATTATTCTACTCTACTCTCATTTTTTATATTAATAATTCAGGTTTTTTCCAATATTTTATAATTATAATCTATGAAATAAACATTCTTGCATGTATATTCTTGTACACAAATGTAAGAGTTCCTCTAAGATGTGTATGTGGTAGTAAGTTGCTGATCCAAATATATTTCTCTTAAATTCTCTCATATTTTGATAAATAACTCATCAAAATTATTGAATATATTTACACAAACTCAAAAGTATATATGCGTACATGTTATTCCATTACTTACTACTATTGATATTAAATTTTTCTTAGTGTTCTGACATTCTAATGGTTATGAAAAAGTATTTACTATACTGTATGTAAGCCATTAAATGTTTTCTCCTCTTTGAAAGGCCTTCACATTTTGCCATTGGATGTATCATCTTGTTCTTATTGTTTTGCAGCATTAAAAAAATGTATTGTAGATATTAACTGCATGCTATTCATGTGAGTCGCATCTATTTTCTCTGAGTCTTTGGCACACTTTGATTTTTTCCCCCCGTGGAATCGAGGGAACACAGATGATCATCCCCAGAGGTGGTGGCACCAAGCGTTAAATAACATGAAAATGTCAAGGAAAAATGCCTCAACCACTGTTGGCATTATTACAGTCCTGTTGGAAGACACTGTACCAGGCCACAACATTCCCTTTTTTTTTTGGTAGGTGTATACACAGAACAGAGATCATCTAATGGTGAAAAATGAGATTTCCTAGGCTCAGCTTGTATCTTGCTATTAGAAACTATGCTACAATGAATCACTTTGTGCATATATCATTTCATGTGTGCAAGTACATAAATTCACTCTTTTTTAACTTTTTTTTACCTTTTCACTCTTTCACTTGATTTTTTAAGTGTAAAAATATTTAATTTCAATGCATTCTTAATGCACATATATATCATTCTTTTCCTTTAAGTAATATGTTCTTTTAGTATATAGTTTTAAAATCCTTTATTCATGAGTAGTTATAAATAGATTCTTCTAGGTTTTCCTTTAGGATTTTTTATTTTAGTTCACATTTTTCGGTCTTTAATTTAACTGTAGTGCAACTAAGTGTACAAGAAAACATGAGAAGTTTTTTTTCCCATGCAGATAAAAACTGTCAAAGCCCCACTGACGGAATATTTAAAGTACAGTCTTTCCTCAAGGAATTGCAATCCTGCCTCTGTCTTGTACTTGGATTCTGTTTGTGCACAGGCCTGATTTTTGGCTGTTGTTCCTCTTTCACTGGCCTATTTCTCACAACCACACTATCTTAATTATCAAAGCAATTAGGACAATTTCTGATATTTGGTAGAGTGAATCTGCATCTCATTCTTCAGAATTCTTCAAGATATTCTTGGTTTTTTGCTCACACACACACATTAGATTTTTATTAAGAATTTAAAACATTTTGTTGCTATTGTATATGATACCTATTTAAAAAAACTTTTTATTAAGGTATTATTGATATACACTCTTATGGTTTCACATGAAAAAACAATGTGGTTACTACATTTACCCATATTATCAAGCCCCCACCCATTCCCCAATGCAGCCACTGTCCATCAGTGTAGTAAGATGCCACAGATTCACTATTTCCCTTCTCTGTGTTACACTGTTTTCCCCGTGACCCCCTACACCATGTGTACTAAACATAATACCCCTCAATTCCCTTCTCCCTCCCTCCTCACCCACCCTCCCACATCCCTCCCCTTTGGTAACCACTAGTTCCTTCTTGGAGTCTCTGAGTCTGCTGCTGTTTTGTTCCTTCAGTTGTGCTTCATTGTTAAACTCCACAAATGAGGGAAATCATTGGCACTTGTCTTTCTCCACCTGGCTTATTTCACTGAGTATCATGTCCTCCAGCTCCATCCATGTTGTTGCAAATGGTAGGATTTGTTTCTTTCTTATGGCTGAATAGTATTCCATTGTGTATAGGTACCACCTCTTCTTTATCCATTTACCTACTGATGGACACTTAGGTTGCTTCCATATCTTGGCTGTTGTAAAAAGTGCTGCGATAAACATAGGGGTGCATATGCCTTTTTGAATCTGAGAAGTTGTAGTCTTTGGGTAAATTCCGAGGAGTGGGATTCCCAGGTCCAATGGTATTTCTACTTGTAGTTTTTTGAGGAACCTCCATATTGCTTTCCACAATGGTTGAACTAGCTTACATTCCCACCAGCAGTGTAGGAGGGTACCTCTTTCTCCACATCCTCACCAGCATTTGTTGTTCTTAGTCTTTTTGATGCTGGCCATCTTTACTGGCATGAGGTGATACTTCATTGTGGTTTTAATTTGCATTTCCCTCATGATTAGTGATGTGGAGCATCTTTTCATGTATCTGTTGGCCAGTATATGACACCTATTTATAGTTAAAATTTCTAATGTTTACATGTTGGTTTGTAGATAAAACTTTATAACTGATTATTAGTTTTGTATCAGGAAACCTTATTAATTAATCTCTTTTATTGGTTCTAGTACTTTTGGTTCTGTGGGGCTACATGGGCTATCATTTTATATGCAATAATGGCAATTTATTTTCTTCCTTTCCGAATGTTGCATACCTTTTTTTTCTCAGTGTGCCATTTAGAATTGCAAACAGTATTAAAGAGAAATGGTACTGCTAGCCATCCTGCCTCATTCTTGATTTTTAAAGGAACTATTTCTCATCCTTCTTTGAAAATGAATTTCTGAGATACAGTAGATCAATTTTATCCAGTGAAAGAAATCCCATCTATTACTAGTTGGTAGGAGGATTTTTAAAAATTCAAAGTTGTTGTTGAATTTGTTGGTATCTCTTCCACTTATCAGGATGATCATATATTTTCTCTTTTTTAAATTGCTGTATGTGTGATTTAGCTTGATTATAACTTTAAACAAACATGTATAAGTCTCTGTTTATATGCACTTACATGCACATAAATGTGTACAGACACATTTCTGCATTTAGTTTTTTAATATTTTGTTTATAATTTTTGCATTGATATTTACATGTGATATTGGCCTGCTGTTTTCCATTCTTCTTGTATTTATGCATAGTTTTGGTACCCAGCTTTTACTATTCACATAAAAGTGATCAGGAGACCTTTATTCTCTGAATGAGTTTGTATAAGACTGAGTTTATATGTTTAATTAACATTGGTGGTATTTTGCCTGTAATATAGATAAGGGATGAAATATATGTATGAATTCTATAGCTTAAAACTCATCAGCACTCACCTTCTAACAAGGGAACCTGCTCTTAAGGTTACCAGCAAACCAGAGGGGTTATTCTGTTGGTTTTCCTGTGAAACTCCCTTTGCCATTTTTAAGGTGAGATTTTATACATTTCTGGTTTCTCCTGACTGATTTGGAGCTAATCTCTGATAACAGTTTCAAGTCACTAGTAACAACCTAAACCGTTTCTGAATGTTTACTCAAACAATACATAATAAATCCATTTTAATGTGTTCACTTATTTTATGTACCAGGCATATGTTAAATACTTTATAAATGTTATTTCATTTAAATATGAAGAAAATGTGTGAAGCTAGATAAAGAAACTGAGACACAGAGAGGTGAACTAATTTCCTGTAACTCCACAGGGAGGTGGGGGGGATGGCAGGAATATGTTCCCAGTCTGGTGCAAATTACCTTTGAAGCTGAAATCATTCAAAGAGAGAAATGAAGTGGGAGAAACCCATTTGTGACTTACAAGCAGTTGTCTACTTCTGTTCGCCTGCCCATGTCTCTTGAAGGGCCCCCACCCATAAGATGATGAACTTCCTGCTTCTCTTCCAGGTCCTCGGTTCCCGCCGGCACCACCTGAAGCCCAATCACCCCTCGCCCCCCTAATCCCAGCACCTAGCCAATAGCCACTGGCCCCATAGAAGTGACACCTCAATCAGCTCATGCCCCTTCCTATATAACCCAGCACCTTTCCCTAATAAAGCGGAATTCTCCGGTGAATTGCTGCTGTGTGTCGCTCCTTTCCTTTCATCTCTCACAACCCGACTGCAAAAAGGGACCCCACTCAACCTCTCTGGTCCAGGTATGCCGTGCTCTGCCTTAGAATCACCTATTGATATGGAGATGCACTAAGGCCAGGCCAGAGATTCTGGAAATATTGCAATTTTAATCACACTTCCAAAGGTCATACAGCTAGTGGCAGAGACAGGATTCAAACTCAGGCATTATGTATCCTTAACCCCTGTTTATCTCCACAGGTGATGTGCCTCCCCTCTTTTTTCCAGGTACAGTATTCCCCTAACAGACCCTGACTTTGGCACTTCCTAAAGGCTAACTTTGATACTTAATAAATGTAACATGAGGTATCATTATGTTTTCCAAATATTAACAATTACTAATAGAAAATTAATAGTAAATATATATATGAAAAGCAAGATACTATATGTTTATACGTGTTTAGATTATAAACTATAGAAATGAAAACTTTGCTTTATGCAAAACTAGTGCACTTAGTTGAATGCAGGAAGCTAATTCTATTTAGAACATTCTGAGCTGAGAGACTGCTGTTCACAGAGAAGCATATTGAGGAAATTAAGAAATCAGGTACTTTACATAGAACACATTGCACATATTTGTGCTTCTGTGAATTCTTATTACTTTAAATGGCAAGTACAGTTCTGAGGCCTCTGGAGTTGGCTATTATTAGTTTCTCATCTAAACAAACATTGGGAAGTAGAACCCATGTAGTGTGCTCCTAATTCAGTGTGGCCTAGTTTGATAGCATCGCCCTTACAGTCAACTCACTGGAAATCCAATGGTTTAAAGAAGCATCACAGATCCGTTTGGTGCCCCGGCCTGATCCTCTCAGCATTCCTACCCCGAATAGCCCCCTAGTGTCTCCTGTCAGCCCCTGGGACTCTAGGACTGAAGACTGATTCTCAGCTTACACATAGGCTCGCCCAGAAATGCTGAGGGGTTAATGCCCCCATAAGCAGTCCAGTGATGAATGGAAGTGGAGCTCAAGTTCCCTCAGCTTCCTCACCTCTTTCACAGGGGTTGGGACAACTCTGAGGCATTCTGTACTCTGCAAAGTTCCCCAAGAAGTCTAACCACAGTTTCCCACAGTGCCATCCTATTTAATTATCACACCTTTTTTTTTGGTGGACATGGAAGCAGTTATAACTTCTTTGTTTCTCTTTACAACTCTCTGTTTTACGTTTCTTGGAATCACATCGCAAATAAACTATGTCCTCTCATTACTAGTATATACTCCTATAATTATGACTCTGTAGTTTCTTTTATCTCTAATATTCACATTATCACCCTGAGCAACAGGATTGACTACATAATTTTGGGGCCCCAGTGCAAAATGCAAACACAGAGAAAAAGTGTCCTTAAAGGTACTAAAATATAAAACATTTTTATTTCTTCTGCCATCTCTCTCAACCTGTCAGGGTGTTTTTTATTTGCAATTGAATACTGTAGAATACAGACGCTCAGTGGTGCTAGACAGCCTCACCCTGCCACTCCATAGGTTAGCTCGGAGCCCACAGGCCGCTGGATGCCCCTTCCCACCAGCCACTGATATGCTGATACATGGGTCACTCCAGCCAAGGGCCAAGAAGTCAAGCTCCATTTCCCACGGGCTGGGTGCTCCAACCAATAGTGGACAGGCAAGTCCCAAGGAATTACAGCCTCTGTACAGGACTCACTGAGCACCTGCATCAGCGGTAGGCTAAGGCTTACTCCTACCAAGTTACCCACCAGACTTGCTGTGGTGCTGCAAGCCCTGGGCAGGGATGGGCACAGCCGTGCCCCACTGTGAGGTACCTTGAGACATGCACGTCCAACTGTGGCTCTCTTCAAACATATGTCCAGCCCCCTACCACGGATGAGAGTCAGCAACTATGGCTGGATGGGTACAGGTTGAGGGAGGCACGCAGGTCCCTGGTCACCAGGGGCAGGAGGTGGTAGCTGTCACTGCGGGACCAGTGGGGAGAAAGAGGCCAGGAAGGGCCCAGCTGCTTGCCATTGCTGGGGCGGGCACAGGCAGCACTGAATCTTTCCTGGAAAGGTGGAAGGTGGGGAAAGGGGGTAAACTGGAGGTAGGAATGCATGTGAGTTGAGACTCCAAGCTTTGACACATGTTCTATTGTCCCACTGGACTTCACTGACAAAACACAGGTTCAAAAACCAAATTATTAAGAACTTCAAGATGTTTACCAAAGAGCATTATGTGAAAAGTGCAGGACCCTTCTGACCAGGAGGCCCTGTAATGATTATACTGGTTCTTATATTCGTAGGGCCAGCCCTGCTGCACACCAGTCCATGACCTCAGTTTCCCCTAAAATTACATTCCTATCTTTCTCAATCCTATTCTACTGATCACATCTATCATCTTACAAATCCCTTATGCTGAAGCTTTTGCATTTCCCAGTTTGCAAAGGCTTTCAGAGAAACCACAGACGTACTACACAGTTTACATTATGTACTTACAGGTCACTGTTTATCACTTTTCCTTTTTCAAGTACAAAGACCTATGACACTGAGTCCCCATTCTACCTCCAATTAACTTAAAAAGAATATTCTCCCACTGCCTTAATGGCAGCCAATTTAGAATTTCTTTCTCCATATATATCCTGACATTACCTTCAGCATTTTTAGAATGCCCAATGACATACTTAGAAAGCTAAAGTTCTCTGTCAGCTGCATTTCTGATGAATACCTTCCTCGGCCCACAGCTAGGCTCCTGAAGCCCACCTCTTGAACAATCTTTCACAATCATTCCTATTCTGTTTTAGATCCTGAGCTGGTCTCTGTCTTATGGGGCTCTTCAAAAATGGTGTTGGCTCTCTGGGTACCCACCATCCAGAGGACTCCATGTAAGCCATCGCTGATCGCACACACAGGACCAGAGAAGCAGCGTAGTCAGTGGGGCTGGAAACACGGGGAGAATTTAGAAGGTACAATTTCCTCTGGGTCCTTAATCCAATTATTCCTCTACTAACAAGATCAAATTCTAAGGGACTTCATAATTTACAAATTTTTAACTCCCATTTTCACCACTAAACACAGTTGGAGACAAACAGGAAACTGCTGAGTACAAAGTAATGCTGTCTAACCTTGTCTCAAGCAACACTTGGCAATGCTTCTCATCCGTAAGAGACTCGTGTGGCATTCCCAGGTTTTCCAACTTTCCCTGCTCTCATTTCAAACCCCTCGTATCTCACCTGGCCCAGATACCTGCCTGTCATTCTCTCACAATCACCTCATCCATCAGCCCCACAGAGACCTTCCATACCTCCAGGGGCAGGTCATGGCAGCCACCAGTCTGACGTGACTTCCAGTCAGGTACAGTGTGTGCCTTTATTCCAAGGGCCAAAAATGTTCAATGTGCAAGCGTCCTTAATCCAAGCATCTCCATCCTTATTCAATAAATTGTCTTGTTTCCAACTTTACCAAGAAAAAGACCAGAGAAATGCAGATGCACTGGCTTTGTCCTACAGGTCCACGTCTTTCAGTACCTTTCCTGCCCACCCTTTCTCTGTAACGTTGACCGGTCTATAGGTTCTATCACTTGTGATATGCATGTGACCTCTTGCCTAACTATACAGGAGAGATCAAGTTAAAATTGGCTACCATAGATTATAAAAGAAACTGTAATCTATTAGGCAGAGAACTGAAGTTCATTCTATCTATTGGAAGAAAATTGAATATAAAATTATTTTATATTATTTTTAAAATATTGACTAACATGCTTTAAATGTATAGATTTTTAGCACATTTTTGTTGCTATCTTTTGTGGCATAGCACCTAAATCTTATAGGTTGATTTTTTAATTCCATTTTCTTACCAGAAATTCTTATTAAGAATTGAGTAAGTGAATAAGTAAATATATGACTATAATTACTGAAATAGTATCATAAATAGTATGCTTTTGTAGGGTTTCTTTGTACTTTAAATGGGATATCATCTAAAATTCTTTTCCTACTTACTTTTATTCATATTTCCTACTGTTGGGCAACATAGGGTGTATGGAACTATTTTGACTATCAAAAGTTTAGTGTCAGTGTATGTTCAAAACTTTCTCTTTTATCTTTCTACAGTCCTCAAAGTGAAACACTAAAGGTGAAAAAGTGAAGTGAGAGAGAAAGAAACTTGGTAATAGGAACTCAGGAGACAGCAAAGTTCACATTTTCCACCATCATGTTCTCGCGTTTTTAGCCTGAACTGTTCATTGTTCTTACACTTAACTCCTTAGTGCCAGCAAAAAAAAGGAATGTACTCCCACGAAAAAGAATTACCACTCTATTATAGAGCAAGCAGAGTTTTCATTTAAAGAAAGTTTGTCTCAGTTTTTATTAATGAAAATAAATGTAAATATTTGCATACTCCCTTTTGCCAAACTAATAGTCTGAGAGATGTTTGGAAGCCATTTAAATATTTTTCACTAAGTGGTACTAAGAAAAGATGAGTAATGTACATGTCTCTCTCCTGAAATTCATTTCATGCAAACTAGAAATAATTTTTTTCCAGTATAAACAACTTTTTCAGTGTTAGAAATGAAGTTCACAGAGCTTAAAAATTTTTCTTTGAAGAGGAAACAAAATTCCTCAAAAAACTGCTTTGACTGTATCAATTACTACTTAACCATTCATTCTCATAAAAAAACAACAACCATTTTCTGGTTCCTCCCTGCTTCCCATGTGACTCCTCTCCCTCTGTCGGAGACGCAGGAAGAACCGTGGGAGCCCTGCTCTCCTCCCTCCATTGTGACACAGGAAACAGTTCGGAGTCTTCATAACTACAGCTCCGCACACGCCAGAGTCAGAGCCCTGCCAGTGGCCGACTGAGCGGCTTTGGGAGAGGCTGGGAAGACAAATCAAGGGCAGTGCTTCAGATTGTATAATAGAAGCCTAGAATTTAAGCACACACATTTTCATATTTAGCACCTCTTGAAAGGAAAATTTTATAATAGAACTGCTTTATATTTAGATCGGTACCATCTCTGGTTGCCTTGTCTTGTTACAATCCTCTGAGGACACTCTAGAAATAATAGTGACACAAAAGCCTCAGCATCTTTTGCAGAGGGTAATATTCTTTGTACACAAAGATGTTGCAGCTGGCTCATCCTTACTTGAACCTTTGCTCTGCCTATTTTTAATATGTCCTTGCCTTGTGACTTTGTAATGAAAAGCAGATGAAAACAGGGATAAACATGATTTCTGTTAATGTGAAGTCCATGATGCTTGCTCATTCACTTTTGAACATACAGCACTAGTATGTGCTCAATAATTATTTGTTGAATGAACAGGGCCATTGTGTTCTGACCAAGTTAAGATGTGGTCTTCCTACCATGGCATTTTTGGTAATTAATCTTAAAAACAAACATCCCACACATCCTACTGAGACAGGGACCATGGATGTAGTCAGAGTGAGGGCGTCTGGAAAAAGCAAGGCAGGATAATTACAGTCAGAGCAGTGTGACTACAAGCGAGGAAACCCCCACCAAAACTCCATGTTAAACATTAAGCTCTAGAGTCTTTCTTCAGTGAGATCAGTTGATATTCCCCAGATAAAGGAAAGTAGCCCATGTTTTTATTATACTAATCATTTGTAATCATGTGTAAGATTCACTTTAGCCTGCTAAATGGACTTGATGTCTCATCGAGGACAAACATCCTAAGACCACTTTTAACAAGTCCACACCCCTAAGCCCTTTATCAGTTCCCCCAAATCCTCAACTGCCTGTAAATCCCCTGGACAACACCACCCTGGGCTCTCTTGTCCCCTCCTGGTGCGAGCCAGGAGCTCTGTCGTCTCACTGCATCTCTCAATAAAAGCCTCTCCTTGGCTCTCCTACCATGTGTGTTTGCTAAGTTCATTCTTTGACTCCACAAACAAGAACCCCAGCATCACTATTTTGTTCTTTTTGATACTGTTTCTTATTATAATTGTTAGTCTTATCTATCCTATAAATACAATAGACTTCTGATTTTTATTGCTATATATACTCCCAGAGCCATTCATTTACTTGTCTCACAAATACTTATTAACAATGTACTAAATAAAATGCAGGGAGAACATAGTTCAGCCTCAAAGACTTTATAGTTTGGAGAAGATGTGAATGAAACCATCACATAATGTATTTTAGTCCTAATAAATCTTATGAAGGAAAAGTTCAGGTACTATGATGGCATTAAATGGAGAAAAGTGCTTTGACATTATCGTGTTCTATTGGATAGATGTCACTTTAGTGGGCAACTTTTACCATGAGTTTCATCTCTTATATTTTTGGATCTAAGCTTTGAGATAATTTATTAAATTTAGAAATCTCTTTCACCATGAAACCAATACATAGCTAATAGCTGTATCTAAATTATAAAAATCTATAAATTATAAACACTGATAAAATATATTTCTGATAATTTTATAGCTCATTCCAGTTGAGATGCTATTAGGCAATGCCTGGTAATCGAATTATTAAATAACCAAGTTGTGGAAAAAGTGAAGGTTCCTATGGAAAGGATTCTCACCTGGGCCCGGTCTGCTTGCTCACTACACACGTGTGGACAATACGTTTGTTACTGACTCTATATCAAAGAGCCCTGCCCAGTGCTCTGGGCTGCTGCACAGCTGCAGGGCTGCAGGGCTGCAGGAGAGCAGAGGCTGGAGGGGCAGCAGCGCCAAGGACAGAGGCTGAGACGGCTGCAGGGCAGAGAGGCCCAGAGGCAGAGACCGGCTTGCTGCGTGCAGACTCGCTCTGAGTGGATGGGATTCTAGTGATTGACCCGCCACTGTGAGAATAAAGTCGAGCATAAGCCCTTTCACCCCAAGAAGTTCCCACTCTCATTTTTTTCTATGTAACTCTTATGTGGCTGTGATTGAAGCTTTCAGCAAACCTGGAGAGAAACATGGACCTACTATGGTTTAGATTAGAGGGGAGGAAATAGGGTAATTAGGGCTGGACAGGTGCTGAGAAGGAATATGTGTGTTTTCCATTAAAGAATCTTCTATAGAGAAACTGAAAAGAGAAGGCTAGAATTAGAAGGGTTCCTGTACTACTATCAATAACTTGGAGGGAATCCAAAACTTTCAAACTTCACTCTTCCCATCATTCATGCTAAGCCTCTCAAAACAGAATGGCTGCTGAATAGCTATGTAGCTACAATGTCTACCTTATTCTGAGTAAGATTACCTCTGTGGTACAACGTGCCTGCAGATCTTGAATTAGAGCCCTTAGTAGGTGTGGTTGGGAAAGGGGAATATGTTTTCACCTTCTTGGCATTTAGTCACAGATTCAGGATTTTTGCAACACAGAATGGGACTTAATAGTAGAGATCAGATTTCTCAGGGTTGTTTTGGTAGATACCAGTTCTAGAATGCTACAGGCTCACAAGTAATAGATGTGATCTGGTATCTCTGCACACAAGCAGTGGTGTCACCAGCAAGCCATGTATCCTGATAAAGTTTCAGAAGGGAAGTCCTATGGATGCATATGCCTTATAACACTGTGAGGGGGATGCAGGTGGTAAGAGAGGACTGGTAATTTCTGGAGCTTAAATCTTCATACAAGCTTTCCTATTCAAGGTAGCCTAAATGTGCCTATCTTTTGTTCTCATCCTAGATGCTTTGTGCAATGGCTAAGGACTGGGATATGGTTGCTGAGGTTTTTAGTTGTAACTAATGATTTTGACAGTGCTTATGGATCATTAATCTAAATAGAACTGAACATCTTCCATGAACACAGCTCCACAACAGAATACAGAATTCTCATCACAATAGGATGCATGTCCTTGGAGTGATCATCCAGCTGATGTTCGCACCTTCTTGTGCTTCAGTCGTGTTTGTGCTCGGGATGGACGGCCCGCAACTCTCCCGTCAGAAAGACAAAGGGAGGGATGGTTGTGGCTATGAACTAATAGCCTTGCAGATAAAAAATACACAAAAGCCCACTCAAATAATGACCAAAATAGTTTATATTATAACTTAAAATAAAAAACTGTCACATAAGAAATAGCAAACTGTAACTAATGCTTTTTCTATCATCTTAGGAAAAGGACATTAAAAAATGCTGGACAATAAGACATTAATTGCATTCCTTATATTTAACTTCCACATTTCACTTGCTACCCATAATTTCACCAAAATCGATTTCACCTGTCCTTTACAAAGTATTTCAGTTATTATTCTAGAATTGCATTTATTGGCATGTGGCTATTGAGCAGTTGGAATGTGGCTAGTCCAAACTGAGATATGCTGTAAATGTTAAATACACCAGATGTGAGAGACTTGGAATGAATAAAAGAATGTAAAAATTCCATTTTTATATTGATATTTTAAAAAGATTACATAAATTACCAAAATTAACTTCATCTGTTTCTTTTTACCTTAAAAAGATAAATGTGGCTACCAGAAAAATTAAAAATTACATGTGGTTCCATTATACTTTTATTGGATAGCAACTGGGCCAGAACACTTGAAAACAAAAGTGGTCATATCTTTAACTTACTAGTATCTTTTATACTCATCATCCGCTTTTGGTATGGGATTGTAAAATAAAACAACAATCACACGAGTATGCATGCTTTTTTCTAATGAACGTATATTAGTTTTTAAGTAGAGAAAGTAAAAATGTTATGTTCTGTTTATAATCTTAGAGTTACAGACAAGGACTGCATTTAAGACACACAGCATAAAAGATTAAAACAATGAATAAATCAAATCCTCTTAGTGCTCGTAAAATACATTTTCACCTGATATCGAGTACAGACGGGAGGCAACTAGAGGCAGGAGTAGAGCTCCGAGGGAAAACACGAGAGCTCACCTGCTTCCTGTGCGGACGTCACAGGTCTTGTTAAGTCATCATGGAAGCTCTGCTACTCAGGGGACCGTCCATGTGACTGTGCATGCCACGTGCTCACATTCCTCCCCATTTCCAAGAGAAAGAGGAGCTGCTTTTCTGTCACGGAGAATTGGGAATAACATTTAGTCAATGATGGCTGCATATCTGCGCTTTCCTTTCCTTAGCATGTGTCAATAAACCTTACTGGTTCTAAGCATGGACATAAAGGGACCTGTCCATAAATGATTTAAAGTGTGACTGGTTTAATGATTTTCAGTAAGATACCATAGTGCTATTTTTTTCTTATTGGTTAAGGGCAATTTGTTTTGAAATGTTCCTTTTGTGTTAGTTGCTTGTTGTTTTCAAAACTTCCTTCGAAATTGGCACAATCCCATCCACCATCCATCCCCAAGTCTTCCTGTGAGGCCCTGCGAGTCTCTAGTGACACTTTGGTGTCCTCGGGGCGGCTGCCGAAGCAGCGGGGACCCCCGCCCCCTGCCGGTGCAGCTCTCGGAGGACGTCTAATACGGAGTCCAGCTCTGTGCGGAACTTGTCCAGCTCACGATTCTTCAACTGGGCAACTCTTTTCCACTTCTCGATTTCTTTGCTTTGTTCGGTTTCTACTACTTGCTGGGTTTGCTGTATCATCTGCAAATAGGAAGTCCCTTATTACCGTTAGAGTTCACAGTGGGGTTGTTATAGAAGATCCTCTGAAACTTGACTAAAGTAAAGACAATTTGACTACCACAGACATTTTAAATGACAAACTGCTGGGCTACATTCCAAAGGAAGGGGACAGGGACACCCCTGCCTCAGCCTGCAGGCTGGAGACACAAGGACTGCAAGGATGTTTGCTGAGTCCCTTGAAACAAAATAAGCACCAGCGTGTGCTTACATGCCCCCTACATGTAGCCCTTTCCTCATCCCGATAAGAGCCAGCCTAACAGGTCTGCAGTGGCCACTTCTGTGCAGCAACCACGTGAATGCCATCCACTGTTCCTTAGGTAACCCCTTAATGAAACTCATTTACTCACCAAGCTGGGCTAGTCTGAGTCACTTTTTGGCCTGTCAGTTCCCTCACAACTAAGGAGAAGGGGCTTCTTTTACATCTCCCCAGGAAATTCACAAAGCGGGCAAAGTACATTTAAGAGATTGCAAAGAGCTACAGTGGGACAGTGCCAACTATGGTAAACCAGTGACTGGTGTATCAGAGGAGGGCAGGGAGGAGAGGGCGCCTTATTAACAGGCTCCCCTGTGTCTGAAAAGGTTTGCAGGTGAAGAGGGTAAGAACTGGGAAATCTAGTATCCAATTCTGATACAGAGTTTTATAGTCTTTTTGAAAAAAGCATTTAAAGCATCAGAAAATTTTAATACCTTGGTATGAATCCAAACATCCCTAAAATGCTGTTCCTCCTAAAAATGGCACTTGAGATGCTGTCAAGATAGTTTTAACATACAACATATGCCATTAATGAACCACACATTATAGCACCAGAAATAATGGTAAAACCACATATGTAGCATCATCATGTGCCAGGCTTGGTTTTAAGCATTTTACATGTATCTAGTCATTTACTTTTGACAACATACTAGGAATAGATTTTATGTACTTATTCCCATTTAACAGGTAGGGAAATGGAGACACAGGTAAGTTTAAAGAAAATTTTTTTTGCCCAATGTTCACACACAACCCACAGGAAGCAGATTCAGGATTCACACCCAGGCAACCTGGAGAGTCCTTTGTCTTGACTACCACACTAGACCGCCTCGCTTATGCGGATCTGCTTTTTTCAACTGTGAAATGAGCACCCCCTCATTAAAATGAGGTTTAGTTTTTTCAGGAACCTCCACACTGCTTTCAATAGTGGCTATATAAATTTACCACCAACAGTGCACAAGCGTTACTTTTCCTCTACACTTTTGCTGATACTTACTATTTTTGTCTTTTTGATGATAGCTCTTCTAACAGGTGTGAGGTGGTGTCCCATTGTGGGTTTAATTTGCACTTTCCTAATGATTAGTAATGTTGAACTCCTCTTCATGTATCTGTTGGACATTTAGATATCTTCTTTGGAAAAATATTCAGGTCCTTTGCCCATTTAAAAATGATGTATATACATATATACATCATTTTTGGATATATACCTCTTTGGATATAGATTTATTCCCAAGTAGTACATTGTTTATGATGCTTCTATAAATGGTATTTTTTTTCAGATAATTTGTTACTATATAGAAACAGTATGATTTTTGTATATTGATTTGTATACCTTGCAATTTCACTGAATTTGTTGAGTAACCAAGTTTTTGGTGGAGTCTTTATGACTTCCAATATACAAAATCATGTCATGTGCAAATGGAGACAATTTTACATTTTCCTTTTCAATTCTGGTGCCTTTCACTTCTTTTTCTTGTCTGATTGCTCTGGCTAGGACGTCAAGTACTATGTTGAATAGGAGTGATTAGAATGAGCACCATTGTCGTATTTCTGATCTTAGAGGAAAAGCTTTCAAATTTTTACCACTGAGTATGATGTTAGTTGTGTCTTACTATATATGGCCTTTATTATGTCTAGGTACATTCTTTATATACCTAATCTGTTGAAAGTTTTATCATGAATGGACACTGAATTTTCTAACATGCTCTTTCTGCATTTATTGAGTAGACAAGACTTTTATCTGTCATTCTAGTAATTTTATGTTATCACATATACTTATTGGCATATGTTAAATCATTGTTACATCTCAGGAATGAATCACACTTGATCATGGTGTACAATCCTTTTAACATGCTGTTGAATTTCATTTGCTAATTTTTTTGAGAATTTTTACATCTATATTCATAAGGGATACTGGCCTCTGGTTTTCTTTTTTGGTAGGGTCCTTATCTGGCTTTATTATGAGGGAATGCTGACCTTGTAAAATCCGTTAGGTAATGTTCACTCCTCTTCTATTTTGGAAGAGTTTAGGAAGGGCTGATACTAATCTTTCTTTAAAAGTTTGTTAGAATTTACCAGTGAAGCCATTTGGTCTTGGATTTTTCTTTGTTGGGAATTTTCCATTACTGATTCAATCTCCTTACTAGTCTATTCAGATTTTCTATTTCTTCCTTGTTCATTATTAGAGAGTTTTATGTTTCTAGAACTTACCTCTGTCTTTTAGGCTGCCCAGCTTGTTGACATATAGTTTTCATTATAGTAGTCTCTTACGATCCTTTGTATTTCTGTAATATCAATTGTAATGTCTCCTTTTTCACTTGCATTTTGAGAGTTCCCCCTTTTCTCTTGGTTAGTCTAGCTAATGGCTTGTCAATTTTATTCAACTTTTCAAAGAACCAACTTAGTTTTGTTAATCTTTTCTATCGTTTTCCTGTCCTGTATTTAATCTTGGTTTCCTTCTTTTTGCTTTGTTAGTTTATAAGGTGTTAAGTTAGGTTGTTTGAGATCTTTCTTGTTTTTTGATGTGTGCATTTATCACTGTAACCTTCCTTCTCAGAACTACTTTTGTTGTGTTCTGTAAGTCTTGGTATGTTGTGTTTCCAATTTCATTTGTCTCAAAATACTCTTTAATTTCATTTTTAATTTCTTCTTTGATCCACTGCTTGTTCAGGAGAGTGTTGCTTAATTTCCATGTATTTGTGAGTTTTCCTCATTATTGATTTGTTTCATACCACTGTGGTCAAAGAAGGTACTTGGTATGATTTTCATTTTCCCAAATTTGATCAGACTTGTTTTGTGGCCTAACATACTATCTATCCTAGAAAATGTTCCATATGTGCTAGAGAATATGTATTCTGTTATTGGTGGAAATGTACTGTATATGTCTGTTAGGTCCATTTTTTTCTAGACTGTTGTTCAAATCCCACTATTGCTTTATTGATGCTCTGTCTAGATGATCTATTCATTGCTCAGAGTGGGGAAGTACCTACCATTGTATTGCTGTTCATTTATCCTTTTAGTTCAATTAGTGTTTGTTTTATATATTCAGGTACTCTGATCTGGGTGCATATTTACAATTATCTTATTGATGTACTGATTATCTTTATCATTACATACTTATCTTTTCTCTTCTTTTAGTTTAAAAATTTAATTTGCCTGATAGAACCATAGCTACTATTGCCTTTTTGATTACCATTTGCTTGAAATATCTTTTTCAAATTTTTCACTCTCTGTATGGTCTTTAAAGCTATAATGAGTCTTTCAGCTTTTCACCATTATGATGTTAGCTTTGGGGTTGTTGTATGTGGCCTTTATTGTACTGAAGTATATTCCCTCTGTACCCACTTTGAGTTTTTATTATGAGTGGATGTTAATTTTGTCAAATGCTTTTCTGCATCTATTGAAATGATAGTTTTATCTTTCCTTTTGTTAATGTGGTGTATCACATTGATTTACAGATATTGAACCATCCATGCATATCTGGAAGAAGTCCCACATGATTATGGTATGTGATCCCTTCAATGTATTGTTGAACTCAGTTTGCTAATATTAAAGATTTTTGAATCTATGTTCATCAGGAATGTTGGCCTATAATTTTCTTTTCTAATAGTGTGCTTGCCTGGTTATGGTATCAGGGTAATGCTGGCCTCATAGAATGAGTTTGGAATTTTTCCTTTCTCTTCAATTTTTCTGGAATAGCTTGAAAAGGATGGGCATTGACTCTCCTTTAAATGTTTGGTAGAATTCTGTGAAGCACTGTGTAGTCCTGTTTTTTTTTTCAATTTAAAAAATACTGCTGCAATTTCATTACTAGCAATCTGTTTGAATTTTCTATTTGTTCCTGGTTCAGTCTTGGGAGATTGCATATCTAGGAATTTATCCATTTCTTCTAGATTGTCCATTTTGTTGGAATATTATTTTTCATAGCAATCTCTTATAAATGCTTGCATTTCTATAGTGTCAGTCTTTTTTCATTTTATTTATTAGTGTCCCCCTTTTTTTTCCTGATGAGTCTAGTGAAAGGTTTTTCTACTTTATCTTTTCAAGGAGCAAGCTCTTAGTTTCATTGATTCTTTCTATTATTTTTTTAGTCTAATTCATTCATTTCTGTTTCAATCTGTTATTTCCTTCCTTCTGCTAACTGGCCTTGCTTGTTCTTTTTCTAGTTCCTTTTGGTGCAGGGACAGATTGAGATTTTTCTTGTTTCTTGAAGTAGGTCTGTATTACTATAAACTTCCCTCGTAGAACTGCTTTTGCTGCACCCCATTTACAAGTTAACTATTTTTAATATTGTGTACCCATAACAAATTGATGTAGTTAAGGCTATTTTAATATGCTTATTTTTTAACTTTTAACTGAGAGTACTAAGTGAATTATGCATTACCACTATAACAGTAGAGAATCTGTCTTTGACAATGTTTACTATTACTATTCATTTTGACACCCACATTTATGATTTTACTGTTAAATAGCATCTTTTCATTTTCACTTGTTGACAATTATAATGCTTCTTGGTACAGCACTTATTAAGTTCAATCCTTTTGTGCTCCTCTGGGCCTCATGAATCTGGATATCCATGTTTTTCCCATTTTGGAAGTTTCATTATTACCTTAAATACGCTTTCTGCTCTTGTCCTTTTCCCCGTCTGGGATTTCTATAATGGGGATAGTTTGTTCTGATGGTGCCCCCAGAAGTTTTGTAACATTTCCTCACTTTTTCACTCTTGGCCTTTTTAGTTCCTCTGACTGGTAATTTCAAATGACCTTTTTTTTGTTAGGTCAGATCTTCTGCTGAAGCTGTCCTTTGAATTCCTATTTTGTCATTGTATTCTTCAGCTCTAGGATTTTTTTTTTTTTTGGTTTGCAGTTTTTTGTTGAACTTGTTTTTGCTCATGCGTTATTTTTCTAATTTTGTTTAGGAAGTTGTCTTTCTGAGTGTTCTTATAGTGCACTAAACTTCAGTAAAAGGATTATTCTGAATTGTCAGAACAGTCCACAGATCTCCATTTTGTTATGAATAGTTATAAGATCTTTATTTACTTCCCTTGATGGTGTCATGTTTACCAGATTTTTCATGACCCTTGAGTTGATATTTGTGCATTTAACTGGTCTCCTCTTCTGGACTTTACAAGTTTGCTTCCACAGACAGTCCTTTCTAGTCAGTTCAGCTCAGGGTTTTGGACAGGGCATGGCTGGTGGCATTCCTGGGCAGGTGGGGCTGTCTACTGGGGTCTCTTTTTTGGATGAGGCCGCTGCCTGAGCACCGAGGAGAGGGGGATGCTGGCAGCTGGGAACAGCTGGGTAGGACTGGTAGCTTGGTTTGCTGCCCAAGCACTGCTATAGGATGTGCTCTACAGGTATCTGGATTCTCATCAGGCTTTCTAGTTGGGTACCACTGGTCACTATAGTCAACTTTACATGGGGCTAGGAATTAGTTTCCTTTCCCAGGAGGGGCAACAGAATGTGCCCCAAGGTAGGCACTTATCTTTGTTTGGGGACCCAAATCAAGTAGAACTGTGGACAAAAATCCCTGGATAGATGGTGTTACTAAGTAAATTGGGTTACTCTCCAGACAGGCAGACCTGTTGGCTGGGCTTTCGGCACAAATGCCATTGTAAACAGAGCTGTAGGATGGACTATGTGGCTTCTTGCTTGAATGGGGCAGGAGGCTGTATTCAGCAATAGACGGGATGATTAATTAGCTTCCCCGTCCAAGCACAGTGGCTGAACAGGCTCCAAGGCTGGCGAGTGCTGTTGTTTGGGTCCTGAATGAGGCAGACTGCTCGCTGACCCCCCTTACCAGACAGAGCCACCATCTTGGTTCTGCAGATGGATGCAGCACTGGTTCTCTCTCTACTTTGATACAGCTTTGAGGAGGGCCTCAGTCTACCAAGACCTGAGTGGTGCTTGCATTAACCCCTGTGCCCCTTTTTGATCACAATTTGATGTCCTGTGGTCAAGCTTCACAGATTCTTCCTGAAATCCCTATAATTTGAGAAATGAGTGGGCCTCCTGGGAAGCAACCCATAATGGTGGGTGAGCGCAGTGTTAACCCTGGGCTCTCTTTTTTCCCACTGGAGAAACTGTAGGTTTCTGGGAGTCCCCTGTTGCAGTACTGTGCTAGCCTGGGTGAGGAGGATGCCTTCAGCATGTGGGCACTCCTCTTACCCTTCTAATGCCATCCTTCTTGGTCTCTCAAGTGGGTGCTGCAGTCGTACCTCTGTGTCCGGGATTGTCACAGGTGTGTCTTCTCCATGATACATGCTAGTTGGTCTTCTTGTGAGGGAGACTGAAGTCAGGAATGATCTATGAGAACATCTTGATGACATCCTAATTTAGCGTTTTACCATGTTGTATATGAAACACATCTATTACCTTCTCTATAAATGCCCTACAAGGATGTCCTACAAGTCCTACTACGTTTTTGCTTAAGCAAAGAAAAGCCAATTTTGTAGACCATATTGAAATTATATATTTAAGATAAACACGTATTTGTTGAAAAATCCTGTATATATTTTATAATTGTACTGTATACTATATAACTTACTTGTGTACATATTAGTTGTATTTATAACAAGACTATCAAACAATTATTGGTGATACAGCTATAATAAAGTATGTGCTTATAACAAGTAACAAAGATAATGTTAAACAAATTTATCAACTTATAACCATTTTCTAGAACAGGAATTACAAAGTCCTATACACATATAGGTGTGTCTGTTGAAATGGTGATGCACTATGATGCCTTAGTTCTACTAAGGCTGATGTTTTCTTGGTATTCCATGTTTTTAAGAGAAGTCCACAAATAAAAGTTTAAGAGTAAGAATGAGAAATCAGTTACATTAACTTCTTTGTTCTCCATTTTATATTTCAAAGTTCCTATAATGATGAAAAGCTAGAACTAGGGTTTCTCTGTGGACGTCAGGTCAACCATAAAGCTTTGCATGTATATGATATTTTTTATTTTCAAAGATTATATAAATTTATACTGTTATAGATGGAACATTTTTGTGTGCCCCCACTCCCATTCATCTATTGAAGCTGCAACCCACAGTGTGGCCACACTTAGGGTAAGGAACTAATTAAAGTTAACTGAAGCAATAAGGGTGGGGCCCTGATCAGAGTGCAATAGTGTCCTTGTAAGAAAATGCATCAGAGAACTCTTTCTTTATTCCCCTCCCCCAGCCTGCAGTCCACACACATAGGCAGGGCCACCTGCAAATCAAAGAGGAGAGTTCTCACCGGAAACTGAATCAGCTGTAACCTTGATCTAGGACTTATGGCCTCAGAACTGTGAGAAATGCTATTTCTATTGTTTAAGCCACCCAGTTTATGATACTTTGTTGTGGCAGCCCAAGCAGATTAATACACTGTTTATGTGAAGCTAATAACAGCACCAAGGCTAGCACCTAAAAATAAATCATGTCCTTAGTTCTGCTATTTTTAATTTCTATTAATTAAATTGTTTGTAAGTAAGTGCAGTAATCATACTACTAGTGGTAGGCACATATTATTTTAAATGATCACATTTTAATATAAATATATTTCTTACAAATATTTATTGAAATCACTTGAATATGGAACATGTTTTCCAAACAAAGCCCTGTTCCCAGGGTTTAAATGCCAAACTTTTTAAGTACCAATCAATAATTAAGAAAGAACATGATATAAGTTGCTTCTCTATTTTCCCAGATAAAAGGCATACCAATATTTAGGTATTTGAAATTTGAAGTCTTATTTTGTCTCAAAAGTTATACATTAATTTTTTTTATAAACTCAGCACCCAGTGAAAACAATAAGAAGTTTTGCTAGGGATGACAATACTATAGCAAGCTAGAGATACTTAAAAGTGGCGAATTTCATAATACGTAAATGTGATTTACTACTTTACCTGTTGAAGTTCCTGCTCTCTTTGTTCATGTCTTATTTCCATCTGTTTAATTTTCTTTTCTAAGCCCATGAGATGTTTCATCTCTGGTGTATGGTTTTCTTTGGCTTCTCTCAATTCCTCTAAGAGTTTTGCTATCTAAAATTGACGTAAGAAGTAAATGAAAAACTATGATAAGGAAGTAATTTTTTAACAGGTAGTCTTAAGGGGTAAAAATGTTCATCACCTCTTCTCTGCATAAACTTCTCTAGATAAGAGGTTTATTGTTACAAAGGTATCTTGAGTAGTTAGAATAATTAATAGCTTTCATTCCATATATCAAGGAAGTAGAGGTTCATCCTAGCCCTGAAATGACCTCATATTCCAAAAAGTTTCCAGATGACTGGACTGCCTTCTCCCTGCCACATATACCAGGCTAGTTATGGCACTCAAAATGAAGTTGGGCATTTTTTTTGGTGTATTCAGCTTTGCCATAAAGTGTTTAATAGGCGATTACTTTTGGGATTAAATAACGCATTGAAACCACCCAACACACAGAAAGAATTTAAAAACTATGGATCCTTCTTTAGTCCACTCCCTATAATTCTATTTGCAATTCTCTTCTAGATCTTATTGCTATAATTTATAATAATTCACTCCACAAATAAATGTATGCGTATAAAGTAGAGATAATGAAGTACTGAACTCTTTCTTTGCTGGCTGCTGTTTAGGTCGTGAGGATGCAGAGACTAAAGACAGTCCCTGTCCTCATGGAGGGTTGGTCTAGTGCAGTACCTCCTTTTTCATACCATGGCTCACAGAGAAAATGGTAATATTTTTGGGGCACCAGGAGTAAAATGGAAAAGATGTGAGGAATCTCTAAATTGGGTTTAGTGAAACAATTAATTGCATTTTCTTTATGCTATATAATTATGATAATTTTGTAATTGTTAACATCAAAAGGCAAAGTAAAAAACAAGCAAATGAAAATGGTTAAAATGAACAAATTCAATGTTTTACCTAATAGCAATAATAGTAAAAAACAAAACAAAAAACACCACATACTTCTCCTAAGTAAGTTAAAAAAATGTGAAAATACAAGCAAATTAAATCAGAGTCAAGTCTAAATACTTTAAATGTGGAACATCCCCTGATGGCATCATCAGTGAAAAAAGAAACATGCAGATGTGAATTGGGATGGTTTGCAGAAGGGCCAGGGAGAGGCCTTACAGAACATGCTGTGGTGATGGGTGCCGGGTGTAAAAATCTTATATGCTAAAACAATGATTATTAAAAATTGTAACAAAACAAAACAAAACAAAACAAAAGGATTATTGAACTAAGGAAGTTGTCAGAAGCATTGTTATAAACATACTGGTCAAATATCAACTTTTCTGTCAACTTTACAAAGATTAAAAAATGATTCTGAGTTTGTCACAAGAACACTTCCAGCTATTACTATCTCGTGATCCATAGGTAACCCACTCCTGGGACACCAGACGGGAAGTTCTAGTCCAGTGAGAGCAGTCGGATGGATATGAATTCTCATCGGGTGAGCTACTGTGGAGAGATGGGGATGCGGGAGGGACACAGAACCTAGAGTGGAGGCCTGTTCACTGGACGCAGCTATGTTTAAACTGATGCTTAAATGACAAGTAGTACTAAGTCATGACATTATCATGTGCTTGGCACTATGCTAAGTACTTTATACATGTTGTCTCAGTTACTTTTATTTATCAAACCTTACATTTATTGTCTGATTCCCCAAGTAAAGCATAAGCTCCATGACAACAGGAATTTGTCTACTTTGTTCTCAGTATTCCCACCACCTGTAGCTATGCATGGCAGAGAGTGTTTAACAATTATTCATGAATTAATTAATGAATTCACCTTTCACTGATTATTCATTTGTAAATTACATAAATTTAGAAACTTGGTTCTAGACAAAGAGAAAACGTCCCTTCATTTGTACTCATTTGAAAGTAGCTCTTAAGAGTATAAGGTGGAATATTTTTAAGAAAATCCTTGTAGTTCAGTGAATTTATTAGTTTCTGGAGGTAAATGGGCACACAGACAAAAAATGCATGATCAAGAATGCTTCCTGCTACTTGATACTACAGAAAAACTTATATGGTACCAAATGGCAACAGCCTGAATGTCCAACGGGAAGGCACTGGTAAACTGTAATTGGGAGCCTGGGAGCTAGAATCAGAGGCCCTAGATTCTAATGCTGGCACTTCTACGTATTGATTGGTAAACCTCAGACAAGTTATGTCATTTTTTGTAGTATCAATGTCTTCATCTATAAAAGGAGAATAACAACAATACTTTTGGGTTATGCTGAGAAGCACAGAGCACTTCACACAGTGCCTAGTACATACTGAACAAATGTTTATTATTACTATTTGACTATTATACAAATGTATAGCAAAAGTGGTAATAAAGATATATTAGATATGAAGATGGGATGGGTGATGTCACGATGGTGACATAGGTTATTCCTGCTCCCCTTCACAAGAACAGCTAACAGCTATTCATGAACAAGACACCACTACCAAGAGAATCCTGGAACACGAGGCTGGGGCTGAAGCACTCCTGCACCAGCCCGACCAAGACAGGCCATATTAGAAAAGTAGGAGCAGCAGCTGCATGCTGCCCACACCGCCCCTCCGCCAGGCTGGTGCACACCTCACCGACAGAGATCTCCCGAGCCTGTGGCTCCTCCAGGTGGAAAGGAGAGCCCAGGATGGAGATCCAGCTCCGCAGCATGTGTGTTACTTCCTGGAAGCCCCAACTCTGGTCTTGCCCCATGGAGATTATGGGGAACTCCGTGAGGACTGACTACTGGGAATCTGACTGTGATGGAGAAGTAGGGAGGGGCTGGTGACAACCCTGGCACTGGGGTCATGGCAGACTGAGTTCCATGGTAGACCTGCAGCACCCGGACAGCGATCCCAACTGGCAGTTTTGCTCATGTGTAGAACCAAGTCAGTGGTGCCGTCTGACAAGGTAGTGGGGTGAGGGTGTAGGTCTCCTGATCTGGGTCCTTGAATGAAGAGATTTGCCAGCCCTGGCGCCTGGTCTGTACCCTCCCAGGCATGTGAGCTAAGTCATGGTCTGGACCACTTCTAAGTGACGGTCGCAGCCCCACCCGACCAGGAAGTTGATGGAGCATCTGGAAAGCTGGGTAGCCCAACGACACTAGAGCGGAGTGTGGAAGTCAGAGCTGACAGTCTGCAGAGCAAAGCCAGTGACCTGTCTGGCCAGGGTACTTAGGCTGCTTGGCTGGGACAGGACCACAGACAAAGAACCTCACTGGTATTGGAGCTGGGTCTCCCACCGCCTGAACCAGGAAGGAGACTGACTGAAGGCCCTGCCCACTGCTGCGTACAGCTCTCAGCCTGCCGGACCGCGGGGTCCAACCGGAACACACGGGAAGCTGTGCAAACCTGCAACAGCCCTGCTTACAAAGGCACCTGAAGAGAGCACAGACTCTCACTCACTCTGTCTGGCCAGAGAATTCACGGCACAGGTCTTGCCTGGTTTGGGTCTCCAAACACCGAGCTGAGCAGGCCTTGATGGGGCCCATAACCCCACCTACTGCTGAATATAACCTCAGTCATGAGAGGCTAGTGAGCCTGACCGGAGAACTCAGGCAACCAGCGTTTTCTACCAGTGGACAAAATCCAACCAAGAATTTCACACTAGGCCATCCTCCTCCTGCCTCACTTTGGCAGGGAACCGAGGCAGAAATCTCACCCAGCTGTGCTCAGCCGGCACCCCACTCACCCAGCCTGAGAGCCGGGGCAGTGGCCTCACCCAAAAACAGGCCCCCAGGGCACGCTCCTCCTGCCCAGGAATGTTACCAGCAGACACACCCAGAAGCCCAAACTGAGCCGACTGGGAAGAACTGTCTCTGCCAAGTCAGACCTGTAACGTATTAAAGAGAAGACTGGTTTCTCAAATATGCAGATAACAAAAAAGGAATCAAGGACCATGAAAATCTGGAAACCGCCATCAAGATAAGTAATAAAGCTCCAGGAATTAACCATAAAGAAACGGACATCTATGAACTATCAAGGAACTCTTAAATTTAGAGAAGAACAAGAACATAGAGACAACTAAACAAAATTAGGAAAACAATACATGAACAAAATGACAAGTTTTACAAAGAAATCAAAACCATCAAAAACTCCAAAACAAGTTGAAATTCTCGAGCTGAAAATACAATGACTGGTCTAAAGAATCCAAGAGAGCCTGAACAGCAGACTCAACCATGTAGAAGACAAGAGCCCACAATCCAGAATACAGGCAATTTAAAATTGTCAGAGGAGCAAAAAGGAAAATAAAAATGGATGAAGAAAGCCTATGGGGCTGAATGGACACAAATAAAAGAAATGATATCCACGTTATGGTAATTCCAGAGGAAGAGAAAGAGTCAGAAAGTATACCTAAAGCAATAATGGCTGAAATGTCCCAAATCTGGGGAGAGAAGTGGATATCCAGATCTGTGAAGCCCAACAGACCCCAAGGAGGTTGAACCTGAACAGGGCTACACTGAGACACACCGTAATTGTCAAAAGTCAAAGACAAAGAATTTTGAAAGCAGCAAGAGAAGAGGAAAAAGTTACATACAAGGGAACTACCATAAGACTATCTGTGGATTTCTTAAATGAAATGTTTCAGGGCAGAGAATGAGGTGACAGATTCAAAATATTGAAAGAAACTGTGAATGAAGAATTCTACACATAGGAAAGTTGTTCCTCAGAACTATAGGTTCTGAACAGACAAAAGCTGCAAGAGCTCATCACCACCACACCTGCCTTACAAAGAGGGGATTCTTTGAGGGGAAGTAAAAGAATGGTAACTAATGCTGCAAAAACTTAAGAAGGTAGCGTGAAACTCATTGGTAATGGTATATATAGAGTAAGTTAGATTTTGTAATATGGTGATGGTGGGGCATAATTCATTTATAACTCTAATTTAAGAGTTAAACAACTGTGGCAATAATAACCATAGTTATAATAATCTGCTATTAAATGGTATAAAAGATAAAAACTGTAACATCAATGACCTAAACTGGGAGAGGGAGAAGTACAAATGTAATGTTTAGGAATTCTATTGAAGTTAAGTTGTTACCAGCTTAAAAGAGGGTGTTATAATTTAAGATTACATTACATATATTTTATGTAAGCCTCATGGTAACCACATGGGAAAAACCTTAGTATTTACACAGATGACTATAAAGAAGTAAAAGCATACTGATACCAAAATCAAAACACACCAAAAAATGGAAGGATATGAAACAAGAAATAATGGATTTATAAAACAGAAAATAATGAACAAAATAGCAATGGCAAATTGTTACCTATCAGTAATTACTTTAAATATAAAAGGATTAAGTTCTCCAGTCAAAAAAAACCTCCCCAAATGGCAGGATAGATTTAAAAAAAACAAGGAAAAAACACGATCCAATGATAGACTGAGAGTGAAGGGATGGAAAAAGATATTCAAACAAATGGTATACAAAACAAAGCAGGTATAGCCATACTTACATAAAACAGACTTTAAACTAAAAATGGTAAAAAGAGACAAAGAAGGTCATTATATAATGGTAAAGGGGTAAATCTTTCAAGAAGATACACCAATCGTATCCATTATTTATGCATCCAACTTTGGAGCACCCACGTATATAAAGCAAAAACTATCAATGCTAGAAAGAAAAATAAACAGCAGTACAATAATAGTTGTGAACTTTAATACCTCACTCTTAACAATGGATAATCCACCCAGAAACAGAATAAGGAAACAGGGGATTTAAACATCATCATAAGCGAAATGAACATAACAGTCATAGACAGAATATTTAATTCAGCAACAGCAGAAGACACATTCTTCTCAATCACACATAACATTTTTGAGAACAGAAAATATGTTAGGCCACAAAACAAGTTTTAGAAAATTCAAGAAGACTGAAATCATATCAAGTATCTTCTCTGACAATAATGGTATGAAACAAGAAATCAATGAGGAGAAACTCACAAACATATTAACATTTCATAATACAATTAGTTGGTTTGCTTGTGCTAATTTAATAAATCCCTTAGTAATAAAAAATGGTGTATATGCTTCAAAGAATAGAAAGCACAGCTTATCTGGTTTTTTGGACTTTCTAGAAACAAAAAGATCTTAGACTCATAAAAATGGTGTATTTGCAGGGAGATCTATTTCCTGTGGTGATACTGTCCTGGGTAATCCAGCATCACTGCCATGATTGCTTTACCTATTTCTTTACCAAATTAAATAGTGTAGTACTTAATGTAGAAATGGCCTTAACCATTCAATTCCCCACTGCCCAGAAAATCTCAAAAAAACCCCCACAAATATATAAGTTAATCAGTTAAATATTTGAGCTTCATCTGGAGAAAGCATTATTTCCATAAAGAAGTTATAAATATGTTCTTGACAGGTGACAGGTATTTTCAGGTTATATCTATTTCTGCATTTAAGTTGAACATTTATACAGAAAGATGAATATGATTGAAACAGTTAAGAAATGTTATGTTGGCTCAGTATTTTGTTTATTTCTTACCTCTTTCTGTAGAATTTCTTCTCGAACTTGAGAAACTACAAGAGACTCCTGTTTACCCTGCAGCTCATTAACCTGATTTTGGAAATGCTTTATAAGTACCTAGGAAATTATGTTAGAAGTACAATGTAAATAAGTTTTTCCTTGAACATTATTTGAGAAACAAAGAAAGCCAACTTTTTTTGTATTAAAATATTAAAAAGATCTTAATATTTTAAAATGACCAAATTCAATGTCAGAAATAAACTGCCACAGGTATAAAGTTTGTTGAATTAATTAAACTCACAGAATAAATTTATTTTGTTTTTTTCAACATTTAATATAAAGCATCATTTGTATCACAAATTAATGAATATGAATCTATTTGGTTTCTTTAGTACTCTTCTTCTGAAGTTCCAAAAAAATACCATTTAAAATAAACCTCCATAAAGTCCAAGCATTTTGAAAAGTGACCAATTATCTTTGTAACACTGGGAATAAGTAGGACAATGTTTCTATTAAAGGGCAACTGACTGAATAAAGACAACATGAGCCTAATAATATCTGTGAAATAACTGTCACTTGTATTTTTAGACAAAGAAACCAAAATTTATAAATACTTCCATCAAGAAACTGAAAAAACTTAGGGAATATTTTGATCTCTTATCTCTAATCCTTTTTAAAAAAATTATTATTTTTATGATCAGACTGTGCTGACTTTCATTTAACATACAATTTACCATGTTACACTTAAAACTCTGGGAAAATAATCCTCAGGGCCCTCCAGCACAATGCCACTACTCCTCCTGCCTCTCCCAGACTGCTCCTCAGTCTGCAGTCGTTTGGTACAATGTTTACGCTGCCCACTACCATCCCACTCCTACGTGGGAAGAACTAGACAAGTTATTTGCAAAGTTGTATAATGGTTACTTTTGTAAAGCACTTTACATCTTTTTCATTGAAATATTCAATTCGTTTTTCCGAGCTACTTGAAATTCAATTACAAACCTCATTACATTTCACCCTAAATACTCCAAGTATTTCAACATGCGTCCTTATAAGGGCATTTTCTCATAAAACCACAACATTCTTATACCTAAGAAAATTTATAATAATTTCAAAATATCTAATATCCAGTCCATATTTAAACTTCCCCAATTAAGGGATTTGTTTTTAATCAAGACTATTAAATAATTATTGATGAGAGAGGTGGTGGTGAGATAATTATTCTTAAAGTTTTTCCCCCTCAGCTTGTGTTTTACAATGAAAACCTACAGAAAAGAAAAAGAGTACAATGAATATTCATATATTCTTCAACTTGATTTACAAACTGCTAACTTTTTGCCCTATGTGCTTTTTCCTTTTCTTTTCTGGGGACATGATTTGAAAATAAGTTGGGGATATAAATTCTACTTTAATGCTATGTTTTCACCTTGTTAACAAGCACAGAAGATGGGCCAAACAGTAGATATTCACAGATATTCCAAGTAGGTATATACACTAACCAAGAAGGAAAATACATTTATTCAAGGAAATATGGATGAGCTGTCAGTTACCCTGTCGTTATTCTTAGAAGACTATGCTTCGTAATACTAGAACTGTGGCTACAACTTTGTCTATCCCTCTGTTCATTATTTTGTCCCCAGTGCCTGACTGTAGGCGCCGAATCATTATTTGTTTAATGAATGAAAAGTAATGGGGCAGGAAGAACAACTAGGATAATTACTTGTCAGCTGGGGCTTGGGAAGGAGGGAGATGGTTCAACATTCAAGTACCAAGGTCTTGACCATCCATTACAACTAACTTAGGAGAACACCTGTTTGAGAAATGTAGGGACAAAACTGTGAAATAAGATATTTAAAGGGTATGATTTTAAAGTACAATAGTTAAGCATATGGTAATGGCATCTTGTCCTATTAACAAAAAGCCAATCATTTCACATTTCTATTACCAACCTCAAAAAAGTAAAGTAAAAAACATTACCCAGTTAAATAATGTTCGGCTAACAGTCCTGAAAACAATCATGTTAAAGTCAAAGAAAGTTTGTTAAAGTCATTACCTCTTGAGTTGCTAGTTTGCGATTTAATTCGGCTACTTTAGAAGAAGAATTTTCTACTGCATTTTGGCAAAGGAGTTTCTCTATTTCCCTCTGATGAGAGGCTTTCAGAGACGTGATTGTGCTGCAGCATCTTCCTTGATCCTGTAGAGCAAATTAAAGAAAACCACACATAAAAGCAGCTCTTCAATTGAGAGTTAGCACAAAAATAGTATAAGAAGCCTGAAACTTAAAGAAGCAAAGGGAGAGCATGCCCCAGTATTGTCCTGTGCGAGGTGCTTTATACATTATTGCCTCTGAGTTCTTAGAACCATTCCACAGGCTTGTTATTATTTGCTGAATTTTATAAGGACAAACTTGAGTTTACGAATGAGTGATGTACCTGGGGTCTAGATCACTAAACTGCAGAGTCAGGGTTCAAACACAGCAGAGTTGGACCTCAGAATCTGGGCCTTCCATTTGACTCATCTGGGGCTGAACTTTTGGAAGGAATTAAAGGTTCTAAATGTCTGTGTGAATTTAAAGCAAAGGGCTTGACATTTTACCTTTTAAGATAAACTTAGATTTTTTTGTGCAGACTTTTATTTGGGTAACCTCAGTTCCCTACAGAATCTCCAATGCATTGTCTCTAGGCAACATGCCTCAGTTCCTGGTCTATGCATATGACTCCGGGCTAGCTACTGCGTCACAACAATACAGTGATTTTTATGGCGATTATCAGGGCCCAGGGTAATGTGCACCGAATTCATTCGGACCATTAAGTGTGAGAAACCATTGGTTTTTCTCTGTGACAAAATCTATACACTCAGAGGCAGTTAGTAAATGGTAAAGTTCTGACTAAAGACTTGATACATTTCTTACAGAAAAACATTTTCTCTCTTATTGGGAAAATTATTTTAAAATGACAGGGTTTGAGACTCAAAGCAGGTACTTAGTAAGTCATTGTTGATATATAGTAATATGGAAATTCCCAAACTATAAACAAATTTATCAATTGCTTACTTGAATATATGAATTATTTCTTCATGGAAATAGTGAGATTAGGGTCCTAGGAAGAGCATAAATAGCTAAAACACCCATGATGTTACTGATCTAAAGTGAAAAAACAGCCTAAAATCTGGGACTAGGGAAGATTACTCCTCACTTCTCAGGCCGAGTTATCTGAGAAACAGACTGACAATACTAAAAAAATTACCAATTATTTTTAGGACAATTTATAAGAAAAATCTTTATTTTTAATGATTTCTAGGAAAACATGTGATTCCTTCCAAATAGCTCCACTGCTACTATTGCATTCAGGACTAAAGAAACAAGGTTTCAGTTTGGAGGCAGTATAGTTGCCACGATGATTCAGTCACGTGTGGCTGCCAATCAATCAGTAAGCATTTGTTGGGCGCTCCGGATGCTCATTCTGCTCCTACACCAGGTTGCAGAGTAAGTGTGATCTTACATCAGTTCCCGGGCGCTACAAGGCCGTGTGCGGGCAGTGCTTTCTCGGTACACATCACAGGTCACCCAGGAGTCGGAGGTGGGAGCAGGACACTTCCTGCGAAGCTCCAGGTAGTATTTGGTGGAAGAGGTAGGGCTTGAAACATGCAAGAGGCAGCGAGTATAGTGAGCCCCACAGTGGAGTATTAGACCAGTGATGGGACTCGTGACACGAGGCAGAGAAATTCAGTCTTGATTCTTCAAGAAGCTGGGAGTCAGTGGAGAACAGAGTAACTCAGACACAGGAGTGCTTAAAGAATACTAATGGTTTTTAAGCAAGATGAATGGGGGAGACAGCAACCAAAACCAGGGCGGTCAGGGTGGGGCACCGGCTGGCATACTAGGGAGGCCGCTGCACTGTAGTTCGGAGGAAAGCAAGATGGGACCTATTTCTAAAGTACCCCATAAACTGAACCCAAGAAATGAAGGAAGTAAAGCTGCGCCTGGCAATTGAAAAAATATGGTTATAAACAGAGATGAGGAAGCTGGGAGGAGGACCTAGTTCACAGGTAGAAAAGATAATATTTGAGATACAAGAGGAAGAATCCAAAGGAAAAAAAAAAATACACATATCTATGAACCCAGGGAAGAGAACAAGCCTTGCAAAGTAAATCTAACGTCATGGCTCATAAAAGCCATATGAGTGATGAGTTTGGCAATGGAGAAAAATAAACAGAAAGTCTAAAACTGAAACCGTGGCAGAAAGTCGGATTTTCAAGGAGGGTGAATGAGAGTCAGGAGTCAGTTAAAGGGAAGAGAAAAGGAATTTCGGTCAGAGCTGCTGAGTCATGGAGGATAAGGGGGGAAACTGTTTCAGGAAAGGCGGTGTGTTCAACAACGTCAAGGAAAACTACGCTGACCGGGAAAGGTCGTTCCTGAGAGACCGGGTTTCCAAGAGTGGTGAGGATGAGAGCCGTATTTAAGAATAAGTGAGGCAGAAATGAAAGAAGCTGCTGGCGGCAAAGTGGTACTGAAAAAGGAACAGCACTTGGTTTGATCAAGTGCAAAGGTCTGAGCATGTGGGGCGGCTCAGAGGAGAGGCAGTGGATAGTATCTGAGACTCTGAGGGAGCAAGGGATGAGCAGACTCATTCCTCAAGGAATGTATGGGTGTGATCACTAGGCTAATTCGAAGAATTATTTGGGAAAATAGGACCTTTTCCTCTTAAAATATCACCAGTTTTAATAGTGGCTATATTGTGACAGCATTTTCCTGTGGTAATTATAAATAATGATATTCATTTGTAAGAAGGCCGAATGGGTCAGCTTATCAACGCCATTTGGACACTTGCAGAAAAACAGGACTGGTCAGCCCAAGGGCATGGTTTGGTTTGACGTGGAGAGTCTGCTTCATCGGATTCTGGGCACAGGTAGAGGATCCTACTCTGAAACAGATCTACGCTTAGCAATGTAATACAATTTCTTAGGATTTGTTAATAAGTTCAGATCAAGGTCAAACAAATTACCAGAAGAATTACATCTTACTATTTTCAAATTTTTATCTTTTTATGTCCCCATGTATTTTTGAATTCACATTTTACCTTTTCATGGAGTCTTCTAATTGATTCATTGCTACATCAGATTTCATCTGCAGCTCATTCATCTCTACAGTTAATCTCTGCAGTTCACTTTTCAATCTGCAGTTTTCTTGTAAAACCTCTGGAAGATGGGAATCTATAAAAGCATCTGGTTGGTAAAGTCTGTCCCCCAGCGCTGCAGAGGAGGAGAGCGCGTCCCCTTTCCCTGCGGGTGGCACACCTTTCTTCACCCTGTTTGTAGTCGCTTCCTCTCTACCCTCAGAACTGACTAGAGAGCATTGTCCTTCTCTCCTTCTGAAGCCTCTCCACAGTTTTTGAAAGGTCTTCTATTTCTCTCCCCTTTGCAGCCAGCTCCTCATTAAGTCTCATCAGTTTAGCTTTGGCATGAGCCTGTTCCACCTGGAATTCTATAGACTGGAAATCTTTATCATCTTCATCTTTTCTTTTGAGTTCCAATTCAGCTTTCTGATGTTTAAGAATGCCTATCTCAGATTCAAGGTTTCTTACAGTGACTTGATGGGCTTCCTTCATGTCGCTGAGTTCCTTCTCTGGTGCTTTAAGTTTGGAGGGGTCCCCACACTGGTTCTGAGGTGCTACCCTCAATCTGGAGGCAAGTAGCTCTCTTGCTCCTCTAGTCTCTGTTCATACCGAAACTGAAAGGAAAGAATCCACGTAATGCCAAACCACTGCTATACATTTCACTAGTTACTGAAGGCCTGTGTTCTCCCGTTCATTCATTCAGGCAGTCATCACATATCCTGATGCCTCCAATTCTATGTTCCTTGGGTCTGTCACGTATTGAAATCCCAGTCTTAGAAGGGCATACCATTATATGTTCTCAAGGTATTTTATATAATTTCATAAGTAATGTGTTTCATAAACATTACACTAGACATTTTGCTTCATAAACACTACATCAGACATTCTGTATACCCCAAAACTTATTTTAAATCTCACAAACTTATTATTGTGTATCCTTCTTTATGCAAACTATACTCTGATGATAAATAGCGAAAGCAATTGCTGGTATTGAAGTCTTTAAGAAATAGCACAGTTTCAACTTTCTAACATCAACTTAGAAATCTCCTAGGTAGTAAGTCAGCTTGGAATTTATTTACTGGAGCTTTATTATTGTAAAAGTAATAATCTAATACTTTACTCTGCATAGGGAGGTGCAGCAGTGTTTGTTCATTTACTTAATGAGTATTTATTGAGCTACTGCTGAATGCCAGGCACTGTGCCAGATTGTAGAGGGAAAGAAAGTCAGTTCTTGCCTTACGAGTTCCCGGCCTGGTTAAGGAGAGTGACACGGCAGTAGCTGCAGAGTCCTGTGACTGGGATGGTGGGCCTCCTGATGCAGGGGGCACGAGGCACCTGAGTTATCTGGATGCCCGAGTGAAGGTGGGCAGACTACACATTTAAGTTCAGCCGTGAGGAATGAGTATAAATTTGGGGATAAGTGGAGGCAGGGACATTTTGGAAGTAGGAAGAGCCGTATAAAGACAAGCAAGTGGTTGGTGTGTACTGGGAATCAGAAATGGAAGAGGAATTGGCAGGAAGTAACCAGGGCAGGAGTGAGATGTGGTCAGGGACTGCGAACAAGAAAAAGGGATGGGTAGATTTAGATATATAAAAATGGGGTCATGGGTTGGAATTTATGCCTCTTTTTGGTCAGTGGAATATTAACTGTAATTATTGCAATCATTTCTTGAGTGTCTGCTGTGCTCCAGATATGACACAAGGGCTTTACATACACTCTGCCACTCAATCCTCCTGATACCCTATGAATTTTGGATTAACTAGTTAAAGTGTTTGAGCATCTACTCTGTGTCAGGCACTTTGCTGAGTGGCGGAATACAACAGAGAGCAGAAGTGAGGTGGTCATGACTCCCAGAAGCTGGATGGGGAGAGAGGTCACTCATGATCCTCCAGATGGGGTGGATGCAGTGGAGGGGAGGGGTGCGGGATGCAGTGCTTGCAGAGGGAATCTGTCTGCCCGCGAGTCCAGGGAAGGCTTCACAGGGGAAGCAATGCTTGTTTTGAGAGCTGGACAGGATGCCCTAACTGTGAGGGCCGAGAGTACCGTCAGAGGGCAGAGAACACAAATTACTGTGGCTGAAAGACACGTGGCAAGGAGGAGAAATAGGTCAATGTGAGTGGGCGGTGGATGCATGGTGTGGGGAGGCACTGCGGGGCACAAAGGGGCCTGGCATTACATGCATTCACAGGCCATTTATTTATCTTAAGGGGAACAGGAAGCCATTGAGGGGTATAAACAAAGACAGGTGTGTGTGTGTGTGTGTGTGTGTGTGTGTGTGTGTGTGTGTGTGTGTAAGAGATGACAATATGATTTTGCCTTTGGTGTCAAAAGCTGATTAGAGAACGGGGTGAATGAAGTGGGTATGGGTAGACTAGTCGGGAGGTTCCAACAGTAATTGAGCCATCTTTTATTAATGACAGTAGGAGAGTGACACGGTGATGAAAAGGAATAGAGGAACTGAAAGAAACTTTGGAGTAAAAGTGACATAACTAACAGTCAATCAGTTTTTATCTGTTTTTTACATGAGGAAACAGGCTCGAAGAGGTTAGGTAACTAGTGCAAAGCTGTGAAGCTAAAATAGTGAAAGTCAGCCTAGACGGAAGGTCGGTCTGACTAAAGACAGTACACGTTCCATTCTGGGAGGAGAAAGGAGGCAGAATACCTACGAGGAGGGGAGAGGCAACAGGAGCCTGACAGAGAGTCTGGAGGGGGTGTTCCAGGGAAAGGAGGAAGGACTGATCAACCACCTGCAACGGGCTGGCCCAGCAGCGCAGAGAACCACTGAGACTGGCCTCCCCTCGCGGCCGTGCACACACCTCCCCGAGCACGGCTGTGTGAGTGGGGAGTGGCGGAGACCAGCAACCCGGGGCAGAGGATAAGTCAGGGAAGCTGAAAACTGGCTGGTTAAAGGAGGAGAGCAACTCAGAATTCAGGGAAGTGAGACAAGAAAACAAACCAGGTAAGCGCTGAAAGATTTGAAGAGGGTGGAGTAAAGGAACCCCCACCTCCGTGGTAAGACCTTAACTAGCAGGCCAAAGAATTTCCAAGTTTTCAACCTTTTCCTGTTTTTGAAACTTAGCATTCTACCGTTGTTGCGTCTCTGAGGACAGAAACCTACGGGGAATGAGGTCCGCATCCTAGAAGCAACGCGGCGCGAAGTTGGAGGCTTTGCTCTGTGTCTCGTCAGCAGCAGAACCTCGGGCAGGAGTTAAACTGCGAACATCTCAGGTCCCTGATCTGCAAGGTGAGTCAGCAGGATCTTTCCCTCACAGGTAATCGGAAAGATTACACTGAATGGACCGAAACGCCTGTGAAAGCGTCCGGCATCTTTGCCCTCCAGATCAGCTTCCAGTATTTTTACCCTTTCTTCCATAAATTCTACTGTATTTCTGTCCACTGTATCACCAGCAGCTGATGCAGCCAATATTAAAGCAGGTAAAGAATTGGGATATCTTCTCTTTAGAATTCCTTCCATTTCCTTAACCTATTAAAATATTTTTGTACGTTTGTAAGGTCTGATGTACATTAAAATTAAGCAGTTTATATTTTATCAATCGTGTTTAGATTTCAAAGAGATGTTTAATCTATTTTAAAATGATGTCTTTCAATTAGGAAGCAAGGAGGAATAGGTGATATTTAATGATGTCTTTACAACACTTCTCATTCAGTCTACCATGACACAGCACATGGTCTTTCTGTAAGCTAGAACTGCATCAGGGTCCACAGAAACTAGAGCTAGCTATTATATATGCATATGTGTGCATATCTGTTTTTGCTAACGGTATTATGATTTAAGATGTTTGGAAAACATATGTGAGGATCAAATGACATTTCTCCTGGTAAAATGTGTAGGTAGCAGAGTGCCTAGCATATAGTAAGGGCTTGATAATGTTCGCTTTTATTATAATCTGATCTCAAAAATGACGTTTCCTAGGACAAGATGGGTTGCTGGTGCTGAAAATCCTATTTACAGACTGAACATTGTTCATGTTAGGTATTTAAGGGTCACATCATTTGCAAAACTAACAGCAAATATTTCCATTCATGAAGATTACTTGCACATTCATACATATAATGGAACTTGGGATATAAATACAAATATTTATACAGATGCAAATATTGATAATTACATCTGAAAATTTTCAAAGTTTTGCTTCCTCTGGTATTAAAAAACTAATTATTAGATGTGAGGATGTAAAGGTATATACATACATATGCCACATATATTAAAGAGATTTAGATTTTTAAAAAATCAGTGTTTTAATATACTTACAATTAATGCATTCACTGAAAATTTTAAGATGTATTTTCAATCTAATTTTGATATCTTGAAATGTATATTACAGTTTTGGGGGAAAATTAGATTTTATTTGTAGCTTCTTTAATTTGCTTTTTAATATTCTTTGGTTACAGATATCATGGTGGCTGTCATACAAAGTAAAATATTTTAAAATTCTCACTGGAAATTAACCTATGGAATATTATATTAAATAAAAGCATGAATGCATGTAATCTGAAATTTTCATTGTAACATGCATTTCTAATTAGCTTCATTTTTACATATGCACTATTTAGAAAAGATATTTTACTGTATAATTATAATCTATTTTATATTTATAATTCATACATATGTATCTATAATCTATTTATAGTTATATCTATAATCTATTTTAGAATATGGCTCCAAAATGATTCTAGATATTTTGTGATGTACATTTATTATAAAATATATATTAATATTTAAAATCATAAGGCTAGAAATGTTCATGGTCACCGAATAAGATCTGAAATGTATATGCAGCAAACTACATAAAATGGTATTAATGCATAATATTTTAGAAAGATATAATCTAAGATGATTAAGCAATACATTTTTAATGAAAGTGTTAATAAAAAGAGTATTTACTTTAATAAAGTGTTATATTTCTCATCAATATGGATCACCACTTCAAGTCTTAACTTTGCTTTTGAAACATGCTTTATTTTTTTATTCTAATACATTCAGTTCTACATTACTTCTCTTGAAGTTATCAGGAGGAGGAGTAGTTTCTTTGCTCTTCTCTCCCTCACAATTCTGTATGGTAAACACTGAAAATTCTTGTTTTTACTCATTATTTTGATATAGAACTGCTCCCACTTTAAATAAACCAGCTCCTCTAAATCTTAAACACTGAAAAAATGCCAAGCAATCCTGGACTACATTTATTTCAGAACATTTCTAGCTCTTCAAACTACCTTGTCCTATTTCTTTCCTGGCCACTGAGCCAAACTATCAAATCATACCTTTGATAAAAGAACAGGTCCTGTGAAAGTATCAAAGTTAGTATTTTGCTTTTTTTTTCTTTCTCATAAAACTGGGATAATATTCAGCCCAGTGATGACCTCACCTTTTTGGGTTTGTGATGGAATAATACCTGTATGTTTAAGTGTCATGACTTGACTACAGAATCTTGCTCTTATGAATGAGGCTGAACATCCTTATTTTGTTTAATATTTAGTTATGAATAAAAGTGTTACTTTATAGTTTTAAAAGTAGAATGGAAAAGTTAATATTTCACCTTGAAAAACTACATCAATGAAAAAAACTTTACCCTAATTAGTGTACTATGATTTTTGAAGAAGGTCGTCCAGCCACATTGACCATGAAATATTTCTGAGCCTGTACAGTGAACAAGAACTCAAAATTACGGCCAGCTCTTTGGGAGGCTGCCTGCTGTTTCTAGGGTGTCTCACCTTTCCCGAGCACCACTACCACGGTCCCCGCTCATGGGTCTCCCTTGCTGTACTCCTCTCTCACCTGTCTTTCGACAGAAGGAATTCTAACTCCACACCCAGTGTTTCAGATTTCTACTTCCTTCTTCCCAGATGTCTAAAAAGAGCTGGGATGCAAAAATAACTTTCCATCAATAGTTCTACCATCTAATGAGGCACATTAGTCTAAAATCTCTTTATGTGTAAAGCCACAGATTATATAAAGTGATGCTGTTTACTACTTTTATTAATGTTACTTTAAATGCTACATATCAAGTTTATTTAAAGTGGGAGCAGTTCTATATCAAAATAAACGAATAAAAACAAGAATTTTTAGGTTAATATATTTTGTAGGAACTCCTGGAGCAAAAGAGAAAATAAAAATGCACTATATATGAAATACCTTAATGAAAACTTACCCTGAATACATACTTGTCTCTCTAGATCCTGAATTTTTTTGGCATCAGCTGCTCTATCTTTCAAGTGTATCTTCTGCTGAAGAGAAGGATTTCCAGATTCAGCTTTCAGTTTCTTGACCTGCCAGTAAGTGAAGAACATGTTAAGAAGCATATTTAAAGCACAGCAGAGAAGCACAAGCAGGGCAGCATGATGGTAGTTCCCTCACTCATGCATGAAATCCCAGACGTGGCACTGCATGGAGACAAAGCGGGCAAACAAGCTAAGTCCCTGCTTTCAGGGCACTTACACTCCAGGGAAAGGAGACGGCTGATCAGCTAACAAAGTAAGTCACTCAGTGAATAAAATAACTTCAGAGAGTGACAAGTGCTATGAAGAAAATAAAACAGAGTGAAGGCATGGGAAGAGAGTCGGGGACGACACTGACAGCTGCATTAGATTAGAGAATGTCAGGAAAGGTCTCTCTGGGGAGAAGTTTGAGATGAGACTTGAACAAGGAGTGACACAAGGGAAGAACCTAGGCCAGAGGCATCAAGTGGAACAGGCTCGGCATGTTCAGGAACCAGGGGGAGGTCTGGTGCGGCTGGGGGACAGTGACTGGGGCTGAGGTATGATGACTGGGCAGGCAGGATCCAGACCACATGGGGCCTGACAGGGCACGGCGAGCAGCTTGGATTTATTCTCAGTCTAATCTAAAATAGGCTACACACCTAAAAGCAACCAAATGCCAAACCAGCAATTTGAGTGAACAGAGTTTAGATATTGATTCATGGACACTTACAAGGCTAAGAACTAATTATTGAAGGTAATGGGTCACCTACAGAAATACATTCTGAAATGACTACCTCAAGTCTGAGCTTCTCAATTTCTTCATTTGCTTCTTTAAGCCGAACTGCATCTCTATCCAGAAGTTCCTGATTTTCAGCAAACCACTATAATCTTTTTTGCAGAAGACTGATTTCTTCTTTATGTGTTTCTTCTAAAATTTTTGTTTCATATAATTTTTCACCTATAAGGTAAACTCAGTAACTTGACTGCAATTTTTCAAAATATGGAAATAAACCATATTAAAATATTTTACATGAAAACCAATGCTTATCTTATAAAAGCATTATGAAAAAAATATGAGGTAAAAAACAACTGATGTGTGCCAGGTGGTGTTTACTTTAATCTAGTATTAGTAAAGAGAGTTGAAAATTGTGTTCATAGTCCAAATCCTCAAACTTGCAGCAAAGTTGGCTATGTAGAAATTTTTGATAAGTCAACTATTTTCCCACTCACTTTCATTATAAAAGTAAAGTAATTTCCATGAGAAAATAAATGTTAGACCTGAGAGATAATAAGAATGAAGAATTCCTATAATTATATTAAGTAAAAATTGAAAACATTAAAGAATGCCTATTATGGATGATTTTATCTAGCACAAAAAACTTACATGATGGATACTATTATTATTATCATTCTATTTTACTAGTGAGAAAAGTAAATGTGGTTTTCTTACAAACAGGTAAGTGGACTTTATTGTACGTATCTTACACTGCAGATTATACCAACACAGAGGAAAGATCCTTACTTGAGCAGGTAAGGGCTCCTCCGATCCACCTTCCTAGTCCTGTGCTCTCCCATCTGAAGCTCCAGTCCACAGGTACGCTCAGTAACGTGCTCATGACACACCCTGGGCAGCCCCTGCCACTCCACTTCTGAATTTTCCCATCTGTCAGGACCTGGCTCAAATGACAGCCTTCCCTTTCTGAAACTCTTACACAGCACCCCATCTCATGTTTATTTGCAATTTTTAAAATATTAAATTTTTCTGCATTCTTATCTTTGATTTCCATGGTGGGGAATACCATATTTATCCTTGTGTTTCCTACAAAATTTAGTGCTATTTGTTCATTTGGCAAATAGGTGGGAGCCTATGTTTCAGACCCAGGGATAAAAGGACAGACTATGCCATCAGGAAGGTCACAGTCTAGGTGGGATGACAGACATGTGAACAATGTTTGTCATCCCACATAAAATGCCACAAATTCAAAATAATCCTTGATTTTCTTTAATCCTGCAATTACTCCTGCTAAAACCTATTAAATGTACATACCTATTACAACTAATTAAAAAAAATGTCTCTAAAATTAGGATATACTTCAAGGAACAGCATTTTGATCACACTATCCAATTGCTGTTACTTAAATTCAAGAATAAAGAACAGCCATGAATATGAAGGTAAGCTGCTCCAGCCCAGGGTCTTACCTGTGGCGTAAGCAATCTGATCCTTGGCCTGGATCTCTCCTTATTCATTTTTTCCAAGTCTACTTCAAGAGCTTGTTTGTCCTGTTTCAGTCTTTTGATGTCTTCTAATGAACTTATTTTTTCTTTCTTGATATTCATAGAATTACAAAAGCAAATTATTTCGAACCATAAAAAACTGTGGTATAATCTCTTTCACCCAGTCTATCATAAAAACTGGTGCTAATTATTTTTCCTAAATTTCAGCTCTGATTTGATCACTTCCCACAATTACCAGTAGCTCCCTAGGGCCTACGAGTCAGTTTTAATGATCTAACCCAACGCAGCCTGAAGACCTTCCGATCTGCTCCTCCACCTCCCCTGGATCACTGCGCTGACCTCCTAACTGGTCTGCCTCCTCCGCCTGCAGCACATACAGTCTGCTCTCCTCACAGCGGCCACAGGAATTGTGTTAAAGAATCAGTTACGATCACTCCTCTGTCTGAGGCTCTCTGGCGGCTCCCATCCTCCCAGGGCAAATCCAGAGTCCTCACAACGACTTTCAGCGTCACGTAACCCAGCCTTGCCCACGCCTCTGACCTCAGCTACTACTGATCTTACCCCCCAATTCCATTTCAGCCAGAGACTGCTGAGCTCTTTGAGCGGACCCAGCACACTCCTGCCCCGAGGTGTCTGTGCTGTGTCCTCTGCCCCCAGAGATGTAGGCGGCTCACTTTCTAACTTCATTAGGATTTCGGCTCAAATGAAGCCCCAGGAAGTTCTTTCTAACACAGCAAACCCCACTCCTGTTGCTTTATTTTCTTTTTGCAATGCTTATCACCACCTTTTATGTATTTACTTAAAATTTACTTGAAAAAAGACATCATGTATTTACTTGAAAGCAGTACTTTATTTTGGTAATCCTTTTATCATAAATGCATAAAAAATGCTTGGCATATCAAAGCACTGTTGCATGAATTCTCAATATGCTCTATGTTCCATGCTACTCTTAGCCCCCCTTCCTCTACTTGATAAAAATCATACTTACCCTTCAAAGCTTAGTTCAAATGAGTCTATTCCTGCTATCTCCTCCACTGCATCACCATAAACTTTTCATTGTACCTCTAGTCTAGCATTTATCTCTTTCTGTCTCCTATGACATTGACTTGTGTACAAGCCTCTTCTCTTTATTAGGCAGAAAGCTCTACGGGGACCAAGACTGATTTGTTGCTACATTAGCTCCCCCATCTGTGGTGTTGCCTTCTGAGGTTTCCGTTATGCATGCTGGCTCATGATGGCTTGTTTCTCTGTATAATTTTTAACTGTAGGTAATTATCAGTGGGTTTTTTACCTGTAGGAATACTGTGTGAGCTGGGTTAAGGGTGTAGATTCCAAGAGCACACTTCTAAAAGGTCACTAAAAATAGCCTTTGAATAAAACTAATGCTGTGGTTGGAACCTTACGATTCCAAGAGCTGTTTTGAATTTGTTCCTTCCAGACACACTAGAGGTTATCATTGACTCAGGACCTCAGTTTGTTATTTTTCTCAGTTTGAGCAAAACCAACCCTTGCAGATAGTATCAATTCAAGTATTAAAATACAAATGAAGGTAGAAGGGATGACATTTATATTGAACAGCTGGTAAAACATGGGCACAGAGCAAAGGAGACCTCTACTCTGCCCCATGTACAGATGAAGTTAAGACAGAAAAGCTCTCTTGACATCCTGGGCACTTATGCAGGTGACTGGATTTTTTTCCTAGTTCATTGTTTCATGAAGGGTATGGCCCTTTGAAGTCCTGATGTCCTCACTTCACTTTGCTATTAAAGCCCAAGCCTAAAATGCAAGCCTCACAGTAGATGTTTACTGTTAGGTATTTTTATCCCTCCTTATTTCTGGCCTCTAGAGAGTTCCCTTACTTTTCTTAAGAGCTGGGTTATGCATTTACAAGATGTTTATTATATTCTATGTGGCATTTTCCAGTATTTTCAGTGGCAGTTTTAGTTTCCTATTTGTCAGAAAAATATGTTCAAAGCAGCACACGTCTAAAAGGTCACTAAAAACAGCCTTTGAATAAAACTAATGCTATGGTTGGAACCTTATCATGTTTTTTTCAGCCTTCATGAAATATGGCACTCTTTTAACTTGTTAATTTTTTAGGTCTACTTGATAAGGGGAGGAAAGTGCAATCACTCACTCTTTAATCATTCTATACATGCATACATACATGCATCAAAAGAAAGTTCCCTAATGGATTCATATTTGAAGCTGTACTTTATTTACTACAAAAACCTGTTAAACATCAGTTATTAAACTATGGTATGTTTAGATTTCTATGTAATCTAATTTTATATAATAAATTTATTCTTAAAGGTGGCATGTAATTGGAATTTTTCTAATTTATACAATCATTCAAATAGACTGGAAGGGCCTTTTAGTTCAGTGGTATGGTTCTTAATGGGAAGGAGTGGGGAGAATTAACTGCCCTCCCACAGGGGATGTTTTGAAATGTGGCAGTAGTTTTGATGGTTAAAATGACTGGTGGGTGCTATAAGCACATAGTTCTGGTGACAGGGGTGATAAAAGTTATGCAGTATATGGAATTGTTCTGCTCCAAATAGAATTAACCTGACCAAAATTTTAGAACTTCTTCCATTGATAAATGTACTCTTGAAAATTCTAGAACCGTATGTTTTATAACACAAATCAATAAAAATAGAGAAAAAAGTTATGCAGCAGCTATGGCATTTCACATCTATGTTAGGAAAATGTGATATAAATAGTTGTAGATACAGTCTCTGCCCTTTAGAAGTACACAGTCCACTTAAGGAGACAGGTAAAAAGCTAACGAAACTTTCTATGGTGAATAACTATCTCCAAGTTATTTCCTATTTTAGACATACATTTCCAGTGAGGGATTTATCTGAATAAGGTGTACATGCCCCAAGCGTGGTGATGCCTCCAGTATGACACCATGCGGAAAGTGCCCGGCAAGAGGTCGGATTATAAAAAGACGCCATCCAAAACCAGTGTGATGTTGTTTTCTGTACCGTAAGGTCACAAGCTAATCTTGATATTTCTTAATTTTTTAATGGTATGAAATTTAAATGTTTACTCATAAAGTAATAAAATTTTTTACAAATATAGGAATTTTTATAATCTTTACTCTCATTGATATTTAAAATCCCTATGCAACTTACCTGTGCCACCCGTAGTTCTGTTAAGAGATCTGTAAAATTCCAGTTTCCAGAAGGCTCTGAAGTCTCAGCTACTTGAGGTAGGAAATGACTTTGGTGCATCTGCTCTCTGATTTATTTTGAAAAGAAAAAAATTTTATTTTTCTTTTTACAAGGTACTCCATTTGATGCAAAATATTCAATTCTTAAAGATTAAAAGCTGTAGTGGATATTGAAACCATGTGAGATGCTAAGGAAAAAAGTTTATTTAATCTAAAGTTTAAAATACTAAAAGAAGTTATTTTAAGGGAAATTTTAAAGTTTAATATGAAAGAATAGAATCCTGAAGTTGTTTTTAAAAATATTTTCTCCCAATTCTTAGAGAAAAAAAAAAAATCAATGTCCCAGAAAAATGGGCCCCATTTTTCCTGTGGTAATGTGTGTTGTCACATCATCCTAGACTCCTTTCTGAGGAATACAAGTTGCCAATTACACGTGGAAACTGACAAATAAAACCAAACACAGTCTACTATTTGGACATTAGAATTGTATTTGTTTTTCTAGAGATACTATAGCAAGGAGTTTAGGACTCCATGTAAGAGCATCTAGCCCTAATGTACTAATGAAACAATTAATTGTGAAAGTTCCACTGAGAGCTTCAGTTTGGGATTCTGGAATAGATCTTTTTTAAAAGCTAGACGATATAAGATGACATTTTAAAATACTGAAGCATTGAAAAAAAAGCAGATGTAAATGCTTTCATGCACTGGAACTGGCAGATTATCACAATTGGCCTGGGGTTACACTTACCAGGATTAAGAGGTATTTTTTCCCCTAATTTACACAAAAGTGCCCTTACTTGCCACCCTGTGTACTGTGTAGCTTTGTTTATACAAGGTGTGTCTTTTGCTATTTTGCATAAAGATCAGCTGGAGCTGGCAGCAGCCCTGCCTCTTACTCCCTAGGTTATCTAACAAAAGAATGAAAGAAATATGTGCATAAAAAGAAAGCTCATGACATTCATGGCCAAAGAAGTTCCTTCCAATAGCAGTCCTATCTGAGTGATTAGATATTTATGAAAATGCAAACTGGCAGCCATTTCCTAAAAGCAGGTAGTGCCCTGACTTGCCCATGTTTGCGGGTCTGGCCTTTTACCTAACATGTTAAAGTCGGACGGAGAAACATCCAAAAGATCTTACAGTCTGAACTACGACTCCTAAGTAGGGGCTGGCGTTGGTCGACAACAACTCAGAAGTTCTCTTCCTCTGGAGAAATGCCTTCAGCCCACTGAGAGCCCTGCCCCATGGCCTGGGGAATATCCCCCAGCCCCTTCCTGGGGCATACCTCAGCCGGTGGTATAAAAGGCTAGGGGTAAAAAAGGCTGCCTCACTGGCCTCAAGCAGAGACCAACTCTGTGGGACAGTCTGTTCTCCCAAGCTTCCGGTCAGAGCAGAACGCAACCATTCTCCAGCTGAGACCATATGCTTACTTGCCTTCCCCCACCCCCGTCTTGCTTCTCTTACTCCCTTTCTCCTGAAAGTTATCCTCTAGGAAATGACCTCCCCAAGGATCCTCGCCTCAGGCTCTACTGCTGTGGTATGGAACCTCTCCTAAGACATTACATGATATTGTATGATACATACTTTTTATTATTGTTAATCCCATGGTTCCTTAGGAAATGTTAAGCATCTCAGGCTTAATGACTGATCAAGAAGAATACTGTATATTCAATTTCCTAAAACTGATAATCAAACTCAAATATGAATAGGCTGAAAATACCGAGGTATCCATTAGTCATCTAACACTAAGACAGACCCACTGAATATTAAAATATAAAAGTTACAAAACGATAAATCTTCATTTCTTAGTAAAAATAAATGTATTCTTAATACAATAATAAAATACTTAGAAATAGTCTGTTGGGTTTTAAGAATTTAAAAAGGACTTACTTTAAGGAAGCTAACTCGCTGAATAAACTCTGGTTTTCCTTGAACATTCGCTCCTCATTTTTCTTGTTTTGTTCTTGGAGATCTTTCACTTGATTATATAGTCTTTCATTTTCCTTCATAAATAGAAAATCACATATAGTTAAAATTGCTAGTACTTATAAAACATAAGTATATATGCTCGCAACAGCTATATCCTTTAAATATTTTTAAAGTCTTTCAAATTTTTCAGTTTTTCAGTAAGCAAAATGTTTTTCAAACTACTTATATCATCTCAGAAAAAAAGTTTTACCTGAAAACAATTCTTTCCAAAATGCTTACTTGGAAAAAAAAGTTGCAAAAATGCCCAGAGCCAAAGGGCCTTATGTCAGTTTTGCACATTTCACAGGAGTAAGTGGGTGTGTGGCTGTAGGAATAAGCACATCCTGACTGTGTGGACCAGGGGTGGAAAGGCCAGGGGGGACTATCTGCACCCTCTTTTTTCTGTTTCTGGCTTGGCTTCCCGCAATGAAGAAAATGAAGAGATTGGATACAGTCACAGTGGGCATTCATGTTTCTGGAACTTTCTGTGAGCAGACTTAGAGACTGGATATTTCTGAAAATGTCAGGATGAGGGAGAGCAAGGACTAGACCCAGTTTACCCCCAGCCTTGAGTGACTCAAACTGAGATCAGAAAGCACCAATCTGTGCTAAGGTGCTCTGGGTTATTAACCTCTTTAAGAACCTGATGAAAATCAAGGATCTTTGAAGATCTAATGAAAACCATGTACTATCTTCACTGTATCTGGCCTAATGCCTGGCAGATGATCTGTGCTTAATGTTTGTAGAATTATTGAAAACCAGAAAAAAATATAAATATATACACAGATACACAAATTTTGTGTTATCTTTGTGGGAGGGGGTAGCTGGCATATTAATGGGTCTGTGAAATCCTTAAAAATGCATGTTCTAAATGGCATGATTAGAATGGCAGGCAAAGGGTATGGACGATTCTCATGAACTTCAGGGCAATGTGTCTTTTAAAATCAGTACTTCCACAGGTAGTAAATGTAATCACTGACACTGTAATGCTTTCTCTGGATGTCCCTGGAAGACAATGCTTGTTACTGACAGGTTTGATTCTTAGGCTATGTTGTCAAAGGAGAAAAAGATGAGAAAGGGAGGGATTAAAAAAAAAAAAGGGAGTGGTGGGGAAGAAACTAAGATGAAATCTCATGCTAGGGATCACTAAATATGTCCCGGCCGACTGTCAGGTCAACATCACCAAGGATCCGTCATGGTTCGCAAATGTCTGCCTTCTACAGGACACAAAGATTTTCTCTAATTCATTTTTCACTCATAGTGCAAATGCCAACTGATTTCAGATTTGTATTTCTGAATATATCAAAACCTTCCACTGTAAAGTGTTATAGAAAACTAAAGAAAAATGGGATAGTTTTACGGAAATGGCTATTAAAAAAAACAGGCAACATTCATTAGCTAGTTACTGTGTGCCAGGCACTAACAGGTTGGCTTACACTGTCTTATTTTCATCACAAACTCCATATGAGGCAACTACTACTATCATCATACCCAATTTCACAAATGAGGAAACTGGATTATATGAAAGTTAAAGTGATTTGCTCAAGGCTACACAGCAGGTGGTGGAACTAAGACCAAACCAGATTCTTTGAATCCAAACCCACGCTCTTAAACATTTGAATTCTGTTCATGAAAAAGTTCAGACTAGTCAAATTATTGCTTCCTCATATTTTCCAGAATTGCCATTACCTGTTAAATGAGCACAGGAATACTTTAATATGCTTTGTTTTATAACAAAAGGTTCTCAAGAACAAATTCTTCTTTTGCGAAGTGTCACCTTGCCTGTTGATATCCCTGAAGGAGTGTCTCCTGTTCTTGTATTTCTATTTGGATTTGCTTCAGTTTTTCTTCAGTGACAGGATCAGTGTTTCTTCAAAATGTAACCCACCTCTGTTTTTTGTTTGTTTCTTCAAAGTTACTTAACTTTGAGAAAATGCAAAAGTTGTTTTTTCATTTGGAAGGAAATGATTGAGAAATGAGGAACAGTAAGAAAACTCAAAAGCGCAAAGGCCTAATGCTATCTTATAACCACTATGGAATTAACATAATCATAGTTAAATAATATGAATAGAAACATCTGAAATGGAGTCAGGAATGTCAAAGGGCCCTAAAATAAGGCTGAGAGGCCTTGGGGAAGTTGATCTTATGCACATCCATAACTAGAAGGAACATGAACTTCTGCACTGTGCTAACTACAAGTGGCTATGCCCTGTTGCAGTCTCAGAATGAGGCTTATTTTGCTGAACTCCAATCTAGCAACTAACACAGTGATCTATCCTATATGGAGCAACACTAGTTATTTTGCCTAGGCCATCATAACTCTTTCAATACAACTTACCTAAGACTGCTTTTTTTTTTTGAATAAAACTGTCTTTCAACACCAAGACATATAATAATTAAAATGGTAAAGATCAAGGACAAGGAGAGAGTATTAAAAGTGGCCAGAGTGAGAAAAAAGATCAAGTAAAAAGGAAAGCACATCAGGCTATCTGCAGACTTCTCAGCAGAAACCTTATAGGCTAGAAGGGAGGGGCATGATATATTTAATGCAATGAAACAGAGGGCCTCGAACAAAGAATACTCTACCCAGCAAGATTATCATTTAAATTTGAAGCAGGGATTAAACACTTTCCAGATATGTAAAAGTTGAGGGAATTTACATCTCATAAACTATCTCTCCACAGTGTATTTTAAAGGAACTGCTATAGATGGAAGTGCTCCTAAGGCTAAATAGCTGTCATCAGAGAAAATAAAACCACAGTAAAGGAAGTAGACCAGTTAATTACAAAGCAAATGCAAAATTAAATCAACCCCACAAAGTCAGTCAAGGGATACCCAAAGAGTACAGAATATGATACCTAATATGTAAAGACTGGAGGAGGAAAAAGAAGAAGGGGGGAAAAAAACGAACCTTTAGATTGTGTTTGTAATAGCGTAATAAATGCGTTAAGAAAGGCCATTAGATAGTAAGGAAACTGCCCTTGAACCATTGGTAACCACAAATCTGAAGCCTACAATGGCAATAAGTACATATTTATTGATAATCACCCTAAAGGTAAATGTACTGAATGCACCAATCAAAAGACACAGAGTTATAGACTGGATAAGAAAACAAGACCTATCTATATGCTGCCTGCAACACACTCACTTCAAACCCAAAGACATACACAGACTGAAAGTAAAGGGATGGTTAAAAGATATTTCATGCAAAAAATAGGGAGAAAAAATCAGGAGTAGCAGCACTTATATCAGACAAAATAGATTTCAAAACAAAGAAAGCAGTAAGAGACAAAGAAGGACATCACACAATGATAAAGGCATCAGTCCAACAAGAGGATATAACCATTATAAATATCTATGCACCCAATATAGGAGTATAGGCGTACCTAAATATGTGGAACAAATACTAACAGAATTAAAGGGGGAAACAGAATGCAATGCATTCATTTTAGGAGACTTTAATATACCACTCACACCAAAAGACAGATTAATCAGACAGGAAAAAAGTAAGGAGACAGAGGCAATAAACAATGCATTAGAACAGATGGACCTAACAGACATCTACAGAACTCTACACCCAAAAGTAACAGGATACACATTCTCCTCAACTGTACATGGAATATTTTCAAGAATACATCATATACTAGGCCACAAAAAGAACCTCAGTAAATTCAGAACGATTGAAATTGGGCCAATCAGCTTCTCACACCACAAGGGAATGAAACTAGAAATAAATTATACAAAGAAAACAAACAAGCCCACAAACACATGGAGGCTTAATCACGTGCTTCTAAGTAATCAATGGATCAATGACCAAAAACAGAGATCAAGCAATATATGGAGACAAATAAAAACAACTTAACACCCCAAAACATATGGGATGATACCGCGTTCGCTCCTTGTGGCAGTGACGACAGCGATACGTACACAGACCTGGTTCACTTCAGTTCTTTATTGTTGCTCGGAAGGTCGGGAGAAGGTGAGTGAGAAGAAGCAACAGCCGGAGGGAGCGAGTGAGAGGAAGAATGAGAGGAGAGAGAGAGAGAGAGAGAGAGAGAGAGAGAGAGAGAGAGAGAGAGAGAGAGAGAGAGAGAAAGAGAGAGAGAGTGAGAGTGCTTCTCTTTCCTGCTTACGCCTTATATAAAGGAAGCTGGCCTATGGTGATCAAGATCATGCGTGACCTTTCAGCTGATTGTTAGCATGCCTTCTGCATGAGTTGAGCACGAGCGCGGAAGCATGGGGCAAGCCTAGAGGAGCAACTTCCTTATGCTAATGCCACCAAACCAGGAAGGGTGGCGCCCAGGAAGCGGGCGACATCTTAGGGCATTGGTCAGCTACAGTGGAAGGGCGGTGTTCAGCCATAGTGGGACTCAGCCTCGGCCGTAGGCCGGCCCCTACAATAATCATGGTTTATCATTGTCTAATCTAAAATTTAGTGATGTGTTCTATTTTTATTTTGGTAGTCACAAACACTAACATTTTGAAATAGGGAAAAACACTCATAAAAATATTATTGTCTTCAACTATCAACTTCTACATCATCCCCCTCTTTTCTTTTCCACCTACTGTGACATTACTTCTGTCTTCATTCTTAGTAATTTCAATATACTCACAAGTGAAACTTGCAACCCCCTGGCTTCTGGTTCCTTATACTTCTCTCCACCTAGCTACTTACGCCCACTGGCATACTCTATGTCTTTTTCTATTACCAGTAAACCACTCCTGATTCTCAGTCTCTGGCATTTACGCTTTATCAATCCTGTCTCCCACCTCCCTGGTACCTGGATTGCAAGAACTCTTGGACCCCACTGGGACCCACAGTCTATTGATCCTACCTGTTTCACACTGTACCACACCACTTGATGTTCCTTCTTCCTTCATTACTCAACTTAAATTCCACATACATCATTAGCCCTGTCTTCCTCCTCTCTCAGTTGGCAAAAAACACTCTGATCTCATCTCCTACAATCCTCTTTGCTTACTCTGCCCTAGCCACATGGGCTTCTCTGCTGTTCCTTGAACATGCCAGGCAATCTTTTGTACTTTAGGATTTCTGCACTATTTCATCTTTCTGGAATATACTTCCCCTAGATATCCACATGGCAACTTTTTTATCTCCTACAAGTCTTTGTTCAAATGGCTCTTTTTCAATGAGGCCCACTTTGCCTACCCTATTTAAAATTGTAACCTGCTGGACTCTACCACTAACACTCTTGCTGTACTTTCCATTTTTCTTACATATAACATCATTTACTTATTTATTATGCTTCTTGTTAAATGTCTGTCTCTCCTCAGCAGATGAAAGTGCCACAAAGATGGGGGAGGGTAAATATCTCTGCCTGTTTTGTTTACTGATGTATTGCATGGGCCTTAACTGCCTGACCAAGGTAGGTGCTCAAAAAGTATTTGTTAAATGAATGAATTTGGATAAAGTAAATCCAAAAGAATGTTGGAGGTTAATTTATCTAAAATAAATAAATAATATTAAAAACAAAACTTCCTCTTCTTGCTCCCAAAAAGTACAGAATGAACACTCCTAGAACATTAATGAAACATTTTCATACTCCTCTTTATGATTCTAAAATCTGAGAAATGTTCCAGGTGCTTTTTTTAATCTTAGGTACTAGACCCAATGGACAGTTAATTTCTAATGAGTAGCTGACATCACAGACAGATGTTCCACAGAAAAGAGAACACAAAAGACTTCTTAGGAGAAGGGATTAGGGGTCCCTAGGTTAAGAACAGGAGAAAATGATGCTTGTATTAATCCTCTACAATCATATTTTTGTCTCCCCAGAATAAGCAACATCTACTCTCTGTTCTCCTTCATGCTGACAAAAATCAGCCCTAGGCTTCCCATTTCATATGTACAAGTTACCACAGCAAATATACGCCCACAAGGACAGAAGTAGTAAGTTATTAATGCCTAAAGAATTTTAAATGTAGTCAAAGGGGTCCTGGAATTCACAGTTATAGGAAAAGGCCAGGAAAGATACTGTAAGCTAGAAATGAATTTTCCAATAAAGGTAGCTCTCCTCATGACAAATATCACCACATAACAATGATAAAATTGGTCATTCATTCAATTTAATACAAAAGAAAGGACAAAATGCTTCTGGTTTCCTTGCTCTCCCTTCTCCACTGGGGTCTAAAGGCAGCAGAAATGTTGGTCTGACCTGAACATTTCTATTTCTTTTAATAGCTGCATGGGCTTCTGAGTTGAATATAGTCAATATAAATGACTACATTACGAAATAACAGAAATACTGTGATGTACACAAATGTGTATTATGTGACATGTAAAACATCCTGCCTCTCCAAGTCTATACTGAACTACTCTCCAGATAATTTCTATATTGTAGGTTACCATTTGCATTCTGAATTTATTGCTCTTCTCTGGAAAACATTTTGGATGTTACAAAGCCAGCCAGATGAAGAGGGGTTTGAAACTCCCATCTTCTATTCACTTCCCACACTATGGATCTCACAGCAGGAGAGCCCAGAACTAATGACAAAAATCTCCTGTAAATTGAACCTTTCAGAAATGGAATGTAGTACCTTAAGATTAATCCTTCTCCATAAGGAAGGAAAGTTCACAGAAGAGAAGGAAATAGGGAGAGTAAAGAACATGGAAAGTAAACTAATACACTATATGCACAGAATTATATGATGAAAGGAATATATGATTACCTTTTTTCCTAGTTTGATTTGATGTGGGAATGGATCTCAAGTTTTTGCTTTTCATGCCCTTTGAAGTTTTCTTTTCAAGAGTAGAAAACGTCTTGAATGGTGAACTGGGTTTGCCGTAGCCTGAGCTCCTAACTGACGCATATAGTGCACTCTGGGGTTTTCTCTTAAGCAAAGAAGGGGCACTTCCAGTCTCCTTGTATGGCACCTGTTTCCCAGTTACAGCCTCTTCCTCTCCATAGCTGAGCTGAGATCTGTAAGTCTATGCACAAGTACAAACTTCAACTATAGTTGTAAACATTTAACAGATGGCAAAACCATAATGATTACTAAAAAACATAATTTATGGAAGACAAATCCCTATGTTAAAATTCTCTAATTCATCAGAATTTTAGTATTTTGAAGCACATCTTCAAAGTCAGAACTAAAATAAGCAAAATAATAAACAGAATCAGCTTGCAGAAATCAAGACGTGTAATTTGCTAGTATGAACATGGAGGAGAGCAGGGATGAGCACATTTTGAAATGACATAAAATCTTATCTCTTTTCTCTAGGTTTCTCAAGATGAATGTTTATTAACACCCTGCTTTAACTACACAAGCTCTGGAGATGATTTATAATAAATGTGTAACTCAAAATTATAAAATAAAATAGAATATTGGAATCATGGAAACTATCAATCAGAACAGATCAAGAACAGAGAAAAAAGGAACAGTGAAATAAAAGTTCTCAACAGTTGAGAACAGCATTTATATGAAATGCCAACTTACCGACTTCTGCAGAATACAGACCTACTGGGAAGACTGAGTAAAAAGCACTAGAATGATGAATAAATTTTATTTTCTTATACTACTCAAATCGTAGACTATGTTTACTTAAAAAAGTAAAAAATAGAAAAGATGACTTCTAAAAGAAAGCTAATGCTATAGTGGAAATTTCCAATTTGGGGACTGCAGGGTGTTATAATAAATATTGTTCACAAACATACAGGATCTATATGGAGATTAGTGTCTAATTAATTGCACTAGCTTAAGAAATAATACTTACAGACAGTATTTATATAACATAATTTATCAAAATGTCAAATCTATTTAGATCATAAACACTTACTTTATTTAATTTGTCATCCTGAGGTAATAATGTAGGACCAATAGATATCTTTTTCTTCAAAATATCAAGGTACATTTTATCTATATGTTCTTCCATAGTATTTACTCTTGGACAGCTATTTTCTATACATTTGTTTGTTGTCATTTGTAAAACCACATTCTCTTGAGTTTTGTCAAAAAAATTGGTTGCCAATTTGTGGCTCTTGAGATATAACATTTGAGTTCATATTCAGGAGTGAAGGGCTAACAAATTCAGTTTCTTTACTATCGGCCAATTTCTTACAGCTATAAAACAAAACAGTACATAGATAATGAACCCTATATGACTCCTCAAATATCAGTTTTATTAATACAATCCACACACACACATAATATACATATAAATATATTTGTATTATTAACATATAATATTTAATGTATTTAATATTTGTAACTATTCAAATTAGGTCATTAATGTCAAATACATTATTTACAATTCTGGCCGAAAGTATATTCACATGGTATCATATAATTGCTTTAAATTTTAGGTAATTCTAATGCAGTACAATACAAGGGATGGCATGAATGACTGCGAGACTCTACATCAAAGGAAAGCCAAACCAAGCAAGACTGAGACTGCTTCTGTGCTAGAAAAAAATATAAATTTCTAAATGGCCTTTTTGTAGTATTTTTTTATCAATAATATTTTATAAAGTCAGCATGCATTTGAGGCAGGAAAAGTATTTTATTATTTCTAGAAGAAACTAAAGAAGTAATTGTTATTTATGTTAATGAGGCATGGGGTGTAAATATTAAAAACCATAAATTTCATCACAGTATAGAAAAACTTTAAAGTAGAACAGGAACATCACTAAGATTTTGAAATAAATCATTTCTGTGGTTTAAAACACCTAAATGCAATAGAACATTTCAGACAAGTGGATCTTAAAACTATGGGAATCCCTTAAGGAAACATCCTAAATGTGGTTAAATATCAGCATATTCTGGGGGTTCCAAAAAATATAGTCATTGCTGCTTTCAAACTAATAATGGTCAATTAGATAATTTAATTTTATAATTTATAAAATGAGATTTAAAAAATTAATAGGTTACCATTTCCATAAAAGTAAGGTAGAATGGCTTTTTGGTAATTGTTAGAAGCCTTAAAGTAGCTAGAATCATTAGAAAATAAAATAATTCTTTGGCTCTTTGTGGTAGCAGAACCTGACTAGATGCTCATCAAAACTTGCCTGTGCCAGTTAAACTACGTTTGCTCCCTCCCTCGAATCTGGATGGGTCCGTTTTCTAGTCCTTCCCTTTAGAATGGGAGTGCTCTGGTGACAAGAACCTCAGATACGTGTTGTTGGCTTAATGGCTGGGTTTTGGACAAGGCAGCATACTAACCAGAGGCCAGAGGGAGGCAGTGCACATGTCACAGTGGCAAACATTTGTTAAACTGTCACCCGCAATAGTTTATGAGGCAGACCACATGGCTACAGAGTCTGGGGTATCAAGGAGAAATGGCAGGAGAGAAGAGCGAGTTTTTAAGTGCCAGCTACTATTGGCTACTTCTGGCAATTTATGATAAGAAAGATGAGCTCACAATAGAGTGGGCCAGTCCGAGAGAAGCAGTCAAAGGGAACAGAGAGTCTAGAAACTCAGGGTTTCTTAGGTTCACTCTGTGTCTAGGTTTAAACAGTAAGATTTGGCATTGAAAAATGCTATGAAAAAGCAAGATTTCATAAGACTTCTTGTTTGAAAAGAGTGATTTCAGTTCCTTGGCAAAGATCATATTAAAGGTGTCATCTTCACACTTAAGGTTGTTATTCCAACAATAGCCAGACAGCTGCAATTAAACTGAGAGAAAATAACAGAGGGACAAGAAAGCAAAGACACAAAGCATGTTTAAAACCTTTGTCTAGCAAAAAGTTGTAACTGCAGTTGTTGGCACATGGGACTGAATGGAACCAAGTGGACCAGAAGCCTACTAAACTTTTTGAAGGAACTGTAACGACAAAGAAACCACAACCCTACTTAAAAAAAAAAAGCGAGAGACTTGTTCAGGAGCTTTAACCCACCAGCGAGTAGGAAGTGACCACAGGAGGGCATCCTCCAAGATGGGCACACCCGCCCCCGAAAGCCCACTCCGGCTGCGGCCAGGGGTGACAAAATGCAAGACAAATCTGTCCGGGATTGGAGCTAGGAGCTATGTGAAACAATGTATTATAAGGCAGCTCCTTCTTAAGAGCAGAATAATGGTCTAAATATGGAAAATTCCCAACTTCAAAGTAGGAGGTCTTTATAAGGTCTTTCCAGTGGATTCTGAAGTTGCATTACTGATTGCATAAGGAAACCAAAATCAAAAGTTTCCTCAGAATTTCCCTTTCTGAATGGGAGTATTTGTTGCAGTTTCAAATTACTGGGTGAGGGTGAGGAAGTCACTGCACAGCAGACAATGAGGAGCTAAATCAAGCCTGATGGAGAGGACTGTGCTTCACCTGGCAATCCTGGCGGTTCACATGGACACAGCCCTGAATGGGACTTTGGGTTGTTTGCTTTGGGGATGGGATGAGGGGGTCTTTGTATGAAAAGAGTGAAATGCATACTTGGCTATTAGAATGGTAGATTCTATAAAGACTGGCTAGATGCCTAACAAACTCATATTTCACTTTTCTTTCTGAGCACATAAGCAAACCCCATTTCCCAGCCCTCTTGGACCTTGTTATCTAGGCATACTGGTTCTTGTCAATAGAATATGAGCTGCAGGGATGCAAATGATTCTGTGCTGAGGCAGCTAAAAGGAAATATTCTAAGTCATTTTTTTTTCTTTTCTTATCAACTGGTTGGTTGAGACCATAACAACCTTAAAACCATGTGTCGATGATCAAAGTAGTCTAGGTCCCTAAATGATGGTGGAACAGAGTCCCTCCCCAGCCCCACAGACACACATATGATATGAGCAAGAAATAACTTTCTGATGATGTTAAGCTTCTGAAATTTCAAGGGTTATTTGTTATAGCAGCTAGGATTGCCTACCCTACAGTTTACTAAAGAGTATTTGGATGTGTGTACTAAAGTTTATACTACTGATATTTCTATAATTATTATGTCTTTAAGGTAATTATACTGGTTTCCAACTTCTTAACACAAGCATAAAAAACTATATTTAGAGTTCACATTACTAGCATGGTTCCACCTATGCCCACAAACACACACGATGGGTAAAGAGAATCTCTTCAGTTACACTACCAGAGCCCTAAACAGCAATCCTAAGTGGGCATAACCTGCCCCTTATAAATGCCAACGAGCACTGGAGGTCAGCAGAACAGCAGACTTAGCATTCAAGTGGGTGGGCTTTAGAGTAAGCTTCACTGCATCATTTTCTCTCAACCAGCACAAATGCAGAAACAGGGCAAGCAACACTCCAAGTGACGCACACGATGGGGCCTCAAAATGAATCTGTTGAAAACACAAATGAATGAATGAATATGTGAAAGGATGATAGGCTTTTGACAGAAATATTTCAAGGAGATCAGAGAACTGACAATATATGCGATTAAGAACACAAATTTCCCTGGTTTTAGCCATGTGATCTTGAGCAATTTATTTAACTTCTTTAAGCTTTATTTTTCTTATCTATGAAATGGGGATAGGATAATGATGGAATACACTTCAGGGAGCTGTTCTAAGATGAAATGAAATCTAATATGGAAAGCACTTTGTACAGTAACTCGCCTACTATAAAATGTGATAAAAATGGTAGCTATCATCATCTGGTTCTGGTGAGAGCTCCACCGCTGGACTGGTTCACTTCACTTTCATCACTTGAATAACAGAGATAAAGATGCCAGACAGTCACATGAGATAATGGATGTGATACCCTAAGCGTTACACATACGTAAAACTGTCTTACGACAAAGTTATTGTGAGGTGCTACTCTGTGTGTTGGAAAATAACAGCAAGGTCAAACAGGTTTCCCTTAAAGGGCAGTGGAGCGGGGGCATTTCCAGGAAGCCCATGACTCTTGTGACCAAAGACTCACCCTTGTGAGCTACTGGCTGGTCTGTGACTAAGTGTAAAACTAGCTGGTTTATAAAGAAGGAAATCTATGACTCATACACAGAAGAAAATTCATGTTCCCTCTCACTGTTCAAATCAACTGTCCGAGATATGTAAAGCTGAAAGGATTTTGCTTTTCAGTGAAAAGCTTTAAGACTACTTAATGGTAGCAACTTTTTTGGTAGCATCAGCCTTTTGTTTTAATTTTAGCACTAGAAGAATTTTGATGAACTAAGTCAGGACTAATAAAGAAAGCAGTGACTCACAGGTAGACTCATACAAGCTTCGCATTTATTAATCATTCACTAGGAATAATTAACTAGAAAAATGACTCTAAAATTTTTCAGTGACAAGGCAATAAACAAACAAACTGTACAATTCATTCCAAAAAACTCATACCTGACAGGTTGTAAGTCAAAACCACTGACTCCAAAGGAATTAATTTTGATAGGTTTCATCAGCTCCTCTACTGTGGGCAGACCTAAGAGAGGAAAAAGTTAGAACAGCAACCAAAAATGTTTTGTAAATTGCTAAATTTAATGTCACCACCAAAATTACATTTTCTGATTGACACACTTAGCAAAATGTCATTAATAATAAACCCCGTTTCCCACTGTAAACTTGCTTGTACCAAAAAAGAAAAAAACCTCCTTTGATGTTTACATTTGAAATACATATGCCTATGTACTTGATAGATCGATACCATTTATGTATGGAATATCTAAGTATTAAATGTATGTATATGGGTGTATCCACACACAATCCCTTTCTCTCTCTGTTCTCTGTTCAAAAAGTAACTTCGGTACATGGAAAAGGGTAAAAAAATTGAAAACACTTAAGTGATTTCTTCATTTGGTCAAGGCAATTGGAGGAATAATTGAAATTTTATCCCATGTTCGGCTCTAACTTCACAGTTAAAACAATGATTCCAGATTTCATTTGAACCCTTTAAATAAATTCCGAGATGAGAAACAATCATTACAGAAACTGTATTTAAATTACACTACACTGGAAACTGTTCAGAGAGAGTCTCAATAAATCAACTTTTACCAGATTCTGTAGTAGAGATGTGTTTAGGGGACTCTGTCTTCCTGAGGATGATCTTTCGCTGAGCTCTCGGCTTTCTCCAATGCACTGCTCCCAAGTCCTTCCTCCCCTGCGTCCCCCCTGGAATGGGCTAGATGGTAATAGGCCTGATGCAAAGCTTCAATGTCACTGCTGCTTCGCCCACAAGAAACAGCTGTTGAAATATAAATGTGATCTACACCATAATCACACAAATACATGAGAAACGTAAAACTCTAATATTATCCCTTAATCTGTTAGGAATGGTAAACAAGGCGATAGGACAAGGCTGATATAAATACAAACACTGGTAATACGCAGCATAGCCTACCAGTATGACATCACAGCAGGCTCAATAACTTTTCAGAAAGTCAAGATGTGTCCTGACAAGGTAACTATAAAATCTAACCTCATGAGTTATTGCCCTCTCTTCCTACTATGCTTAATCAACCCCTCTACGTGGGACAAAAAGTCCTAAATGTCCCAAACTGACATAATCTTCCAAGAACTCTCTCTCCCTTACCATTATCACTCACTCTCTCTTTCCCTTCCTATCTTTTTCTCTCTGTCTCTGCTTCCCTGTGCCAACAGCATCTTGTAGTCTGCATTTCTCCAGCTGAAATTCACTCCTCTAACTTTACGATCCAATTTCTTCTTTTCTTCAGCCCTGTAGAGACATCTGACACTGCCCTCTACCTGGGGCTCTTCCTTCTGCACAGGTTCTTCTCCTTGTTCTTCCCACCACTTTGTTTCTCCATCTTTTATGGCCAGTGACTGATCTCAGGGCTCCACCTTTAGCCCCCTCCTAAAAAGTTCTCATTTACTTTGTTTTTGGCCAGGCTATTTCAACAAGACCCTTAGCTTAACTATTACCCATGTGCTCATGACTCTCAAATCTGTCTTTTGTCCTTTTTTCTGAATATTAAACTTTCTAACAGACATTTAGATTGTTAAGGAAATCATATTTAACATATCCTCAATTGAATTAATTATATTCCCCAACAAAACTTGCTCTCCACTACCTCGTTTTGGCTAATGGCACCACTATTCACCCAGTCAGCCAGACAGGAAGGCTGATGTCATGGTTACTTCACTCACTCCTCCTTCCCTATTGAGCTCCTCTGCTACATACCAACCGATAAATAAATTCTGGAAAAATGAATTCAAATAACCTAATGACAATAATGATTTAAGGTTTTTATGAGTTATTTTCTTACTCATTTTGTACCTTTCATTACTAACAGTGGAATTTTCAGAATTAGAGAAAAGAATACAAGAGTCATAGAAAAGTGGAAAAAAAGAACAGAAACAGGATGACCAGCCTACTTTTCTCATGATACCCACGATCAATTTTAGTGCTTAAAATGTAATAGAATACCCATCCTCCTCTTCCTCTCTATAAGTTGTAACTTGCACAGTATACACTTCTGAGAGGATATTTCCAACTCCAAACATAAGAGGTCGCCAAGTGCCACATATAAGACTGTTTAAGAATGCTTTGCAATGGGATATCCTTCTATCTAATGTTTCAGGTTACCACTGCTATTTGAAGCACACCCAATAAATATGATTTGCTTAAATAAATTAAAAACAAAAAAGTAGGGACACTGTTAGAGAAGAATCACTAAGACTTAAGTGGCAGGGATTTTCAGTAGGATCTGAGGAAGAAGATCTTGCCTGCTAAGGTAAACCTAACTTTCCCCCTAAACCATCCATCAGACCCAGAGTAGCACGACTGAGGGAGAAAATTAATCTTTATGAAAAAAGAAAAAAGGCACAAGGTGTTTTTTTCTCCTCTACAGAAATAGCACAATACTTAAGTATGTGCTGAGTATATAAAAAAATATATGACACGTAAATAGCATAGCAGTACTGAATGCTTATACTTAATTTAACAGGTGTGAGGTGTCAAGAAGAGGTTCTAGGCTTAAAGCAACAGTAAACACTCAGAAAAAGAAATGACCTAAAAGTTAGAAATTAGAAATGGAAGACAGAGAGGTATGAAGGGCTGTTCGGAATACAGAGCAGGGGAAGTACTTTTCTCTTGAATCATGAATCCAAACTGATATTAAAAATAATTCCAAGGTCATATGAGTTAATTTTTTTCATGCATTTTATGAAAAGGGCTGAATTTTCTGCCTTTTAAATTAAAAAAGAAAGACCCACTGTGGTCAAGAATAAATTACTAGGGGAAGCAAGGCCTGAAGTGGGCTATCAGTTAGGAGGCTCCTACAATAGCCCAGGGAAGAGATGACGGCGGCTGAGACCAAGGCAGTGCCGGGAGAGGGGCTGAGGGGTGCTCAGATTCTCGGCATGTGGAATTAACAAGGTCTGCAATGATTCGATGCTGGGTGTGAGAGAAAGAGAAGAAAAAAGGGGGACTCCATGGGTTTGGGCCTGAGCAACTGGAAGGGTGACAGTGCTTTCAGCAGAGGAGATGGTAGTCAAGTAAGGAGTGGGGAGATGAAGAGGGCAGATTTGGACACCCCTGTAGAGGGGAGGAGGAAAGTACAAATCAGGTGTCCTTGAAGCCCAGTGAAGAAAGCATGTGAGGGAGAAAGAAGTGGAGGGACTGACTCTGCTAAGGGCTGCTAGTGGGTCAGCTAAGATGGAAACTGAGCGCTGGATTTAGCACCATGGAAATCATTTGCACCATTCATTACTGAAGCTCTCAGGCACTGCACCATGCATGAAAAATTCAGGTTCTGGGGTGTGGAAGGAGCTGGAAGGAAAACCAAGCTCTTAACTCCAGTTTCTGCTGCTGTGTGGGGAGTCAGAGCAGCAAGTCGCACCCAGACCAAAGGGCATCATGTTACTGATACCAGCAGGCCCCTCTTAGTGAAGACAGACAGGTAGCAGCTGGGAGTTCAGAAGGAGGATTCCTCATTCGTAGCCAATTAATGGGCTCCTGGAATATGTAATGAAAACAAACAAGCCAAAGTAGTTCAGAAGCAAAGCAAAGTAGTATTTGGAGAGGCGGCAGCAGCAGTGGTTTTATGAAGGTATCAGAGATCTAATCACCGCCATTTCCAGAAAAAAGCAATTAAGAATAATTACTAAGTTCCCTTAGGGAAGAGACTCTCTGCTTCCTAGCTATACCCTAGGGCTGTCACAAAGTAGATGCACAATAAATATCTGCTTGTTGGCTGGCTGACTGTCATGCATGGTACCTGTTATCTCATTTAATATTCACAACACCCTGTGATACAATAGTGCCAAGAGGAGACATACCAATTAAAAAAAAGAAGACAGGACTCTATGTAATTATTTTATATATTACTGCAAGTCAAGATTTTTCCAATTTATATTTTTCCACTTTAGGAAGTTGAAATATATCAAATCTTGTTTTGCAGAGCCAAGGGTCTAGTCATGGAACAATACTGTCACCCTGACTGTTCTAGTCATACAGCCAAAGCTCAAAATGGTACTTGCCCATGAGATAAATGGAAATATGCAAAGGCTAGCTCTGGCCCTCATTTTTATAGTTACCAACCTTTCCAAAATAATAAAGCACAAAAAATTTCATAAATATTATTTTAAAAAGATGATCTTTGATAATGCATCATCTGAACCTGTTTAATACTGGAAGAAACATGGTAAAAAACAAAACCAAACAAAACAACCCACTGATCTTTTTCACTTCTTAAACTGATTTGAAGATTTTCAAATAAATTTTTGAAATACCAGATAAATTCAATACCCCACAATCAAGAAGTATTTATACTGTATGCCTTCAGGTTTTTAATTATAATTTGTACTATTAACAGAGGACTAGTATAAATAATAAGAAGAACCATACAGTTGCTACTGCTGGTTGAATCTTAACAATATATGCAGCACTATACATGATCTCAATCGACCAACCCAAGATCTTGTTATAAAGCGGCTTAGAGGCACTAATTGTCCAATGTTACACAGCTGATAACTGGCCGGGCTGGGAATATAAACACAAGGTTACACAACAATAAAATCATATGCTACTATCTTCCAGTAACTGACTCATCAAACTATTTCAGAGTCAAGAATATTTAAGAAGTAAGACCAAAACACTGTAGTTTTATATTACTGCTTGGATAATCTTAATAGAATTTTTATTTTCAGTAATACATTTTTTTATTTCTGAGTTTTTCTTATAACCTACAGCAGTAATATTCATACTGTGTTTTATAAAAAACCATGTTTTCAGAGAAAATCATGGGTTCTACAGATGTTTGGAATTTCATTTAAAATTATCCTTTAAAATATAAGAACTATAATAAAAATTAATCTGTACATGCAAATGTGCCATGTATGTAACTGTAATATTTTGAAGGCCACTGAAGTGCTAACTTTTGTCTCCTACTTTGTTTACATGCATATCTTAGAATAAAGTTGTACTTCTCTGGCCATCCTGTACATATATGAACTTCCCTCATAGGTCTACAAGATCTACACTGGTCTTTTAGAAGAATTCATGTCTGCTTATGAAAATTGTACAAGTGGACTGACTATCATGGCACATGTGTTTCATGTATATAAATAAACAGCAGTAAGACAGAGGAACATGTGCTCAGCACATGCTTCCATAGTGGCAGAACATTCAACTGGGTAATAACAAGTAAGGGAGTAACATGTATTGATGGGAAATTCTGTTGTCATTTTTTCACTTTCATATTTGTATTTTAATATACAAGTGGATGAAATAAGATAGTGGTGACTCTTAGAACGGCAGTGACTAGAAAGAGGAAATCTGAGCGGGCTTTGTGGTTTCAGTCATGTTTTGTTTTTTTGATCTGGTTGCCGGTTACATGAGTGTGTCAGTATTTGAAAGTTCATCAACTTGCACTGTTATGATACACTAACTTTTATATAGGCATATTACACTTCAATAAAAAGTGCAAAGAAGTAAAAAATAAAATGCAAGCAGATGTTTGGAGTTGGTTAGTGATTTATCATTTCTATTGCTCTTTTTTCCCAAGTGTCTGTATTGGTTTAATGGAGGTTTGCAAAGCAACCTAATTAAGAAGTTCCATGTGCAGTAACCCAATAATATTTTTATATTATACTACAAAAACAAAATATAAAAACATATTGGAAGTCTGATGATGATATAAGAATATAAGAAATGCCTGTAATTTCTGATTTCAAAAATTTCAAAATTTCAACAATTTCAAAAGACCATTATTGTTCTAACTTTATAAGTAAATATTACAAATGTAAACATATTTATACCAAAAAAATACCATTTTTATCTACGCAGAGAGTATACTACATGAGATTTCATTTGGAAATAAGTATTCCACCTACTGCTTTAGAAAAAATTTTGAAAAAACAATCTTAAAGACTTTTACAACTTTAAGTCTAGATGGTCCTAGGCATTTCAGAATTTGGAGATGTGATCTAGCTTTTTCCTACAAACAGGGAACTATGGAAAATCAAAGTAAGTTCAAAGTCTCATTTTTCCTGCACATGGCAATTTTAACTGAACACTTTGGAGGGCCATAGAAAATTAGTTACTATTTACCTACAGTGCTATACTTTTTATCAACAGCATTTATTCATTTATTAGTAAGTATTTACTTGAAAACACACTTGACTTGGCTTACTAGTATTAAGTGTCACCATTAATAAATTCAGATAATTTAAGTTGTCAAATATGGTAGAAAATGTGAGACTTAAAATTTTATTGTCAACATAGTTATTATACATATTATTATATATAACATATATTCCCCTGGAAGTGTAATCAATTAATAGAGAACAGCCAGTTTTTCACTTTTACCTGTTCCTGTCATTTCATTATCAGTTATTTCTGGCAGGGTTTTTTTGGCTTAGTTGTTGCTCTATCCTGTTCATCAAGGTTGACCTCTGCAACAGAGTCTAATGAATCCAGCAGCTCCACTGGAACAACATAAAAAAAAATATATTAGGAATATAGAGAACTTTGTATAGTTCCTTTAATGGAATATTTTAATTATATGCAAGCTGTATAAAAACAAAGAAATATTTACATATAAAGAATATGTAATCATGTATCTTTCACAAGCATGCCTTTCTTAAGCACAAGAGATCAGACTTACATCAACATACATTATCTGTGCTTATATATAGGTCTAATGTACATTTAGGTGTAGAAGGCAAAGGGGATGAGGAAAGTAACAGAAAGAAATATTCTTTTTTCCCCCCAGCTTTATTAAAGTACAGTTGACAACTAAAAAATTGTAATTTTTACAATTGTAATTGTACAATTTGATGATTCAATATATGTATACATTGTGAATACATGTATTTACCACAATCAAGCTAATATATCCATTACCTTATACAGTTATATTTTGTGTGTGTGCTGTGAGAATACTTAAGATTTCCCCCTTAGCAAACTCAAGTATACAATATTTTTAGCTATAGTCACATTGTTAGACCTCCAGAACTTACTTGACTTGCATAACTGAAACTTTGTACCCCTTAACCAACATCTTCCCATATTCTCCTCACCCAGCCTCTGGTAACCATTATTCTGCTCTGTTTCTATGAGCTTAACATTTTTATATTTCACACAGACATCAGGTTATGTAAGATTTGTCTTTCTGTATCTCACTTATTTCATTTAGCATGATGTCCTCCATAATATATTATGCATGTTATATTTTCTTTATTCATCCATTGATGGATATTTAGGTTGTATCTGTATTTTGGCTATTATAATGCCACAAAGAACATGGGAGTACAGATTGTCTTTGAAATATACCCAAAGGTGGGACTGCTGAATAATAAGGTAATTCCATTTTTTTTTTCAGAAACCTCCATACCATTCTCCACAGGGGCTACACCAATCTATATTCTCACCAACACTGTACAAAAGTTCCCTTGTCTCCACATCCTCACCAAAACTTATCTTTCCTCTTTCTGATGATAGTCCTTCTAAGTGTGAAGTGATATCTTTTTGTATTTCTCTGATGATTAGTGAAATTTAGCACCTTTTTATATACCTATTGGCCATTTGCATGTCTTCTTTTGAGGAATGTCTATTCAGGTCATTTGCTCACTTTCAATCAAACTGGGTTTTTTTTTTTTTTTTTTTGGCTCTTGAGCTGCATGAGTTCTGTGAATTTTGGATATTAACCCCTTACCTATTATATGGTTTACAAATATTCTCTCTCATTCATTCCACAGGTTGCGTTTTTCAGTCTGTTGTTTCTTTTGTTATGCAGAAGCATTTTAGTTTGATGCAATCCCATTTGTCTATTTTTGTTTTTGTTGCCTGTATTTATAGGATCATATCTAAAAAATTATTGCCCAGTGCAATGTTAAGAAGCTTTCTTCTTGTTTTCTTCCAGTAGTTTTGTAGTTTTGGTCTTTGAGTCTTTGATCCATTTTGAGTTAATTTCTGTAGGTGGTGCAAAATAAGGGTCCAATTTCTTTCTTCTGTATGGGGATATCTAGTTTCCTGAACACTGTGTATTAAAGAAACTATCCTCTCTTCATTGTATATTCTTGGCAGCTTTGTTGAACATCAGCTGACCATAGATACATGGATTTATTTCTGGGCTCTCCATTCTGTTTCATCATTTTTATATCTGTTTTTATGTCAACGCCATATTGCTTTGATACCTATAGCTTTATAATACATTGTTACACCAGGCAGTGTGATGCCTCCAAGCTGCGCTCTTTCTCAAGCTTGCTTTGGCTATTTGGGGTCTTTTGTGGTTCACCACAATTTTTAAAATTGATTTTCCTGTTTCTGTAGAGAATGACATAGGGATTTTGATAGGGATTGCATGCAGACATGTAGATCACTTTGAGTAATATGGACATTTAAAAAAATACTCATTCTTCCAGTCCATGAAAATGGGATGCCTTTCATTCATCTGTGACTTCTTTAACTTCCATGTTTTATACTTTTCAGTTTAAAGGTCTTTCACTTCTTTGGTTAAACTTACTCCCAAGTATCTTATCCTTTTGGTTCCTGTTGTGAATGGGACTGTTTTATTGATTTCTTTTTCAGATAGTTTATTGTCCGTATATAGAAAACAAGACTGATGTTTGTATGTTGATTTTTTTACTGAATTCGTTTACTAATTCTAACAATTTTATGGAGTCATTAGGGTTTCCCATGCATATGATCATGCCATTGGCAGCCAGATATAACTTTACTTCTTCCTTTCTGATTTGGATATCTTTTTTCCTTGCCTTCTCTAGTTAGAACTTGCAGCACTATGTTGAACAAAAGTGGTGAGAGTGGGCATCTTTGCCTTGTTTTGGATCTTAGAGGGAAAGTTTTATCATTTTTCCCCTCTGATTGTGATGTTAGTTGTAGGCTTTTCATAGATGTCTTTATTGTGTGAGGCAGGTTCTATTTTGTTGGGAGTTTTATGAATAGATGTTGAACTTTGTCAAATGCTTTTCCGATGTTTATTGAGATTATTAGATTTTTTTTGCTTTCATTTTGTTAACATGTTGTAAAATAATGACTGTCTTGCACATGTTGAGCTATCCTTGTACCCAGGGATAAATCCCATTTTGTCATGGTATATGATCCTTTTAATGTGCTGTTAATTGTGAGGGGTTTATTTTGTATTTATTTTCATCAGGGATATTGGCCTGTAATTTTCTTTCCTTCCCCTCTTCTTGCTTTACTACATTTTACTATTATCAACTAACTTTAAGGTAATTCATATCAATTGTCTCTGTATTCTTTCTGAATAGTATCTTCATAGTATTTCAGCATGTTGTTATCTTGCAATCAATATGTAAGTATTTACACCATAAAACAGGCAAAATCTACAAAATAAGGCTTTTCTTTTCTTCCAGAATATTTGTGTTAAACATATATCAACATATCACTGGTTGGGACCCTGTAAATTACTTTTCTTCTTTAATTAACTATGTTTGTTTTTTCAAGATTTACTGAGGCATAACTGTCAAATAAAATTGTAATATATTCAATGTGTACAACATGATGATTTGATATATGTATATACTGTGAAAGGATTTCCGTTAATTACATCCGTCACCTCACATGCTGTTTTTATTGTTGAGAACACTTACGTTCTACTTTCTTACCAAATTTCAATTACATAATACAATATTAATTGCTCATCATGTTATACACTAGATCCTTATAACTTATTCATCTTATAACTTAATATTTGTACCTGTTTACCAGTCTCTCCCATCCTCCAACCCCCTAGCCTCCTGCACCCTCCATTCTACTGTTTATATAAGTTGAACTTTTTTTTTAAGATTCCACATATAAGTAATACTAGGCAGTATTGTCTTTCTCTGTGGTTTATTTCACTTAGCATAACACTCTCCAGGTTCATCCATGTTGTTGCAAACGGCACAATATCCTGTTTTTTTAAGGATGAAAAATATGCCATTAGTATATATAGTCCACATTTTTATTCATCCATCAACAGGTCGTTTTCATACCTTGGCTATTGTGAATAATGCTACAACGAACATGGGAGTTACAGATATCTCTTTAACACTTCATTTTCTTTGAATATATTCCCAAAAGTGGATTGCTGGATCATATGGTAGTTCTCTTTTTAATCTGTTGAGGAATCTTCATACTGTTTTCCATACTGGCCACACATTTACATTCCCACCAACAGTATATGAGGGTTCCCTTTTCTTCACATTCTTGCCAGTTTTGTTATCTCCTGTCTTTTTGATAATAGCCATACTGACAGATGAGGGGTGATACCTCATTGTGGTCTGGATTTGCATTTCCCTGATGATTAGTGAAACAGAACATCTTTCCATATACCTGTTTGCCATTTGTATGTCTTCTTTAGGAAAATGTCTATTGGGATCCTTTGACCATTTTTAAAAATTCAGTTGTTTTTTGACTATAAAGCTAGATGAGTTCCTTGTGTAGTTTGGGTATTAACCTCTTCTTGGACAAATGGTTTGCAAGTATTTTGTTCCATTCACAGAATGCCTTTTCATTGTGTTGAAGGTTCCCTTTGCTGTGAGAATGTTTTTAGTTTGATGTAGTCCCACTTCCTTATTTTTGCTTTTGCTGACTATGTTTTGCTGTTAAATCTAAAAAATCATTGCCAAGACCAAAGTCAAAGAGCTTACCTCCCAAGTTTTCTTCAGCTGTTTTACAGTTTCAGGTCTTGTACTCAAGTATTTAATCCAATTTTAATTGATTTTTGTGTATCATGTAAGATAATGGTCCAGTTTCATCTTTTGTTATCCAGTTTTCCAAATACTATTTATCGAAGAAATTATCCTTTCCTCACTGTGGATTCTTTGTGCCTTTGTCAAAAATTAAATGATCATATATTTATTTCTGGTTTCTCTAACTGTTACATTGATCTCTGTGTCTATTTTTAAGACCAATACCATACTGTTTTGATTACTATAGTTTAGTAATATAGTTTGAAATCAAGAAGTATGATGCCTCCAGCTTTGTTCTTCTTTCTCAAGACTGCTTTGGCTATTAAGGCTTTTTATGATTCCATACATGTTTTAGGATTATTTTTCCTATTTCTGTGAAAAATGCCATTGGAATTTGATAGGGAGTGCACTAAATCTATAGATCACTTTAGGTAGTACAGACATTTTTAGAATATCAATTCTTTCAATCAATAAGCACTGAGTATCTTTCCATTTATTTGGGTGTTTTTCAATTGCTTTCATCAATGTTTTACAGTTTTAAGTGTACAACTCTTATCTCCTTGATTAAATTTATTCCTAAGTATCTTATTTGTTTTAATGCTGTGGTAAATGGAATTGTTTCTTGTGATTTTATTTTCTTGAGGTACCTTTGTCTGGTCTTGATATCAAGATGATGCTGACCTCATAGAATGAGTTTGGAAGAATTCCCTCTTTTTCTGCTTTTGGAAAATTTTAAGAAAGAGTGAAACGAATGTTTTTGAATGTTTGGTAGAATTAATCCATAATGCCATATGACACTAGTCTTTTAAAAAAGGAAATATTCCTAAATATAACAAGATGGATTCAAAATAAACATAAGGTACATTTGTTGAGAAAATTTGTGAACTTCAATTCATTAGATATCTAACAACAGAGATAGTGATTCAGAATAATTTAGATGCAATTCTGAACAGACCAATTTTTTTCCAACTAAAATATACAAATATAAATATTTACCATTAGCCAGCATACCAGTTTTCTCTTCTTCCTAAATTAAAAGAAAACAATCATTTGACTTGAAACCAGTTACATAAGATGACCACAATACAGATGGTTACAAAATTTGAAAGTCAGTGCTTTACTCCATTATTAAAAGGTCAAGAAATGTGCCTTCTATGTAATACTCTGTGTCAACTACCCTTCAATAAAAAAATAATTATCTACAAAAAAAAAAGAAATGTGCCTTCTACGTTTTTTCTATCACTCTCATTCACCAATAAACCTACATCGTTAGAGAATGTAACTGCGAGAGAACTTCTACAGTCTCTTCAGAACCTTGGCAATTACTGGTAATTAATTTAGGCTTTTATAACCTTGGTTAGGAGTTTCTAGATGCCATCTGTTCACCTACCTTGCTCAGAAATTCTATTTTTCAAACTTCAAGGTAACATGACTATTTTATACATAATTCCTTCTATTATAACATCACCAGTCATTTTCCCCTTATTGTTCGAAATTAATGATCAAATATAACTTGTAATCATTGTTTCATGTATATTTTGGAAAAAAATTTTTCAAAAAGGCAGGCCATCAAATGGCATGGAAGTTAAAATTTGTCAAAACTGTAGGTTCCTTTAAAGTAAGTTTTCTAATTAGTGTCATCTACATTCTCCACTTGGATAGGCAGTGTGTAGGATCATCCCAGTGAAAGAGCTCTAACTTCTTCCTATTTTGATCCTTACCCAGATGGCTCTCTATTAGGGTTCCACATTTAGGATGGCACATTTTTATGCAAGTTGTACTCTCCTAAAATACCAAACTATCACCTCTTCTACTGACCTATTTATTTTTCACAAAATATTGTAATTGCCATATTACAAGTATAAATCCAATTAAGTACCTAAGAATAATCATGTCACATTAATCTTTGTGTATTTCTAAAGTCATCTTATCTTTCCCTCCAAGCTGAGTAACATAGACACCCAAGGACAAAGTATTAAGTAAATTTAAAAATAAGAGTGTTTATTAATACCTGGAAAGTGTCTCTCACTTCTATTTAGAATCTACGGTTACATAACATCTTCAAAACATCTAGTCCTAATACACAGTTCCAAAAGAGACCGTGTCTGGATCAAGACCAATATAACAAATAGTGATTATTCTACTATTTACTATTAGGGATCTTCAAGGATAAATTTTACATGGCAAGCAATATGGAAGAGAATACTTGGCCAGTCTTGGTAAGAACTGCGATACCAGAGAACTAGAGTACAGAAACAACGAATGTGAATGTAGTAATTTAGCCAATTAAGTTTCAGACAGTAATGTCACTATTAGTATAAATACTGAGGAGGGGTATTTACTGTACTTCACAAGGACAAGACCTACCAAAGAAAAGTGTGTTTTAAAATACCTGTTTAAAAATACCAAGATCACAGGGTCAGAAAGTCAAATTTCAGAAAAAGACTGGATTACCAAAGGAAGAAGTCTGTATAAGAACAATTTATTAAAATGTTAACAGAAAGATAGCTTTAGAAACACCTTTTTTTGCAAAGATGTAATAGAATTCAACTCAAAAGACAGGTTTATTTCATTTTTCTTGTACTTCAATTAGTTATAAAAGTTTTACCTTTTTAATCTTTTATATTATTAACTGACTAAAATATTATAGGGCTGTCCAAAAGATTTTATATCGTTAAAACAAATTTTAATATTTGTTTTCAAAGATAAAAATCTCAAACTGTTTACATATAACTGTTACAATTTTTGTTACAAATCATTATATACAAATTGTTACAAATATTAAAACTCTTCCACATAAAAAAGAACACTGGAATTTTCTAAATAACAGTAGATATAGTTAAATTCACAAAACAGTTATCAAGAAATTACTTTGTATTAGACATAATTCTGGGTGCTAGGACTAATATATGATAATTAAGATTCTAATGTCCAAGGTAGGAATGACTGAATTTTAAGTAACCTCAGGGATTAGATTTGTTTAAGTAAAAATGATGAACAAGTTGAGGAGACCTGGGAGGGTAGAACAGTGAATTTAGACAATACTCGAGTTTTGAGAACTCCCTGAAATCAGTGGAAGGAGGTGTAGTGTCCGCGTGACTGCTGAGAGGTAGTATAAGCAACAGTTCACGTAAAACAGCACAGTGCCTAAGAGCATAACCAGGAGCCTGAAGGTCTGCATTCAATTCCTGGTTCTGCTACTTTCAACTGCAGAACCATCATCAGGTCAAAAATTCTCTTTGCCTCATTCTTCTCATCTATAATGTTGGAATAAAAATAGTACTTATCTCAAACAAAAGGTCATTGAGAAGATTAAAAATGAAAGTGTTTAGAACAGGGACTTATACACTATGCATTATATATACAAGTGTTAGGTGTTATATTTAGTAGTAATAATTATCTGTTAGTATTACAGCTAGCATTGTACTTACTATGAACCAAAAGTTAATAAAGCCAAATATTTCTGATTGGGAAAAGTGCTAGTCAATTGTGAATTTTTAAAAAATAGATTTTGTCAACTGCACTTAGCAACTGAATAGTCTATAGGCAAATATTGTTGTCCAACATATTCCTTCCCCAGGGATTTGTCATGAATAAACTAGGTTTGAAGTAGGAAGAAAATGTCACTGGTAGATAGAAATGAGATAGATAAAACAAGAAATAAAGGGAAGGAAAATAGCACATCAAAGATTCCAGAAATAAATACCAAAGCAAATTAAGTTTATACAAAAATGGAAGAATAAAACCAAGCCGAGAAGGTGGTGCTCAACTGAGAAATATCAGAGCTAATCCCCAGGCTCTCCCATATTGGTTGGAAAAGAAGGAGAATATTTGTAGTGTTCCGATCTTTGTAGGAGGAGGATGTTACACATACAAGGTACTATTTCTATTATTATATTCCCTACCCCTGTCACTTTGAAAATAGTATTTGCATAAATGGAAAATGTTTTTAAAATTCAAATAAACAATACTCAATTTAAAAGCTCTAAATGATACATTTTGGAAACATTTTTCATTGTTGGAAATTAGCTGCAAATTTTGATTCAAGTAGGAAGCACACTAGAGGACTTTCTCCTCTACCATGTTGGATTTTAAGGACTTTGTAAACAATGAGTCAGCTGAACAAAATGTATGAAACAACTGTTTTCAGACACTGGACAATTGGCAGCACAAAAATTTGATTTCCAAGAAAAGATTAACAAGTGAGCTGATCCCTAACGTACTTAAAAGTGTATATATTTTAGAAAGCTGAGCAGGGAATGTGGAGATCAAGATGGTCTTGTGTTAAGCAGACAGAGATAAGAGATCAGAAAAGTTGAGGCAATTGGAAGTTACAGGGCAGTGATAATGATAGGAAGTACCTACGTAGAAACAGAGCTGTAGAAATCTGCCTGTGGACTCCTTGAGTCCTTGCTGAATACTAATCCATTCTTGTGTAGTTTTAGCAAAGAATAACTGGGATGATTCAGGCTGGACAATTCCCAGAGTTCACACAGGGTAAGAAGACTGGGGCTTTAACCATCTTGAGTGGAATAAGTCCTCACTGTGAAGTAAGGGCATTCAGCAGAAACCTCAGGGGGGCTGTGCCTTAGCAGTAGTGCCAAACTCAGCTAGGTCAAAGGTCACTCTAGACTTCCCCTGACGAAACATAAGAAAAGCCTGAAAGGATTAAACTGGCAGCATCAACTGCCAGAACGAAGCTCAACACTCTTAAAGAAGAAAACAAAATCCAGACAATTAACAATGTAAAAATCTACATATCCAATACCCAACTAAAAAAAAAATCACTGGACTTACAATAAGGTGGAAAAAAATGGCCGTAACTAGAAGTCAATAGAAAGAGACCCAGAAATGAACAAATGTTGGAAATATATTGGAACAAATGTTGGGAACACATGCAGAATATGCTCAATGCTGAGGACTAGAGAAAAAAATAACCCTGAGGGAAGAGACTAAAGAGATTTGGGGAAAAAAAATCCAAAAGGAAATTCTAGAGTGAAAGAAAAATCATTTGATGAATTAACAGAAGATTAAAGAAAAGAAGAAAAAAGATTAGTGAACTTGAACACATAGCAATAAAAACAGAAGCACAGAGAGGAAAAAAGCTTTAAAGGAAACAGTCTGAGTAACTTGGGGGACGGAATTCAGTTTTCTGACCTGCTTGTAATCAGGGCCAGAGGATGGGGAGGAGGACAGAAATGATGTCTGAAGAATTAATGGCCAAAACATTTTGAAAACAGAAAAAAACCCACAATATATGCAAAATAACAATAACAGGGATTACCAGTAACTTCTCTTTATTATCAGAAGATAATAAAATGAAATCATTAAAGTGCTCAAAGAAAAAAACTCTGCCTAGAATTTTATATCAGGCAAAAGTATTTTTCAAAAACAAAGGCAAATATATTTTCAGACAAAAACAGAATTCATGGATAGTACACTTGCACTACAAGAAATTTGTTAAAGGAGGTTCTTCATGATGAAAAAAAAATACTGGGTAGAAACTGAAAATAATACTAGAAAGCAACTATATGAAAATTACCAAGAGAACAGATCTTAAAATTATCACAAGAGAAGCAAATTATTTTTTTGTAATTAAGTAAGGTGACAAATATTAACTCAACTTGATGTGGTAATCATTTTGCAATGTATATATATGTCAATCAGTATGTTGTACACCTGAAAAATAATATGTTAATTATACCTCAATTTAAAACTAAACTTTAAAAGATTCATTTCAAAATAAAAGTTAAAAAGGAAATTCAAATCTGTGCAAAGGAATACAAGCACTGGGAATGGTAAATATGTAGATAAATAGAAATTTTTATATAAATAAAAATTTTTTATCATCCTTAAGAATTAAGTGATAATATAAAAGCATTAATATTAATAATGATAAGTAATAATGTATTGTGGGGGTTTTTAAGATACATAGCAGAAAAATGTATGACAAAAACTGAGTGTTTGGAGAGTGTTACTGTTAAGACTTGTATAAACTAGTATAATACAGACTAATAAGAAAAAGACATATTGTGAATCATGGGACAGCTAAGCAAAAATATAGCAAACAGGTATAACTAACAAGACAAAAAAGGGATAAAATGGAATGCTATAAATAATCCAATAGAATACAGGACAAACACAGTAACAAGAAAAAAAAGATGGAGAGCTAAAAAACAAATGGCAAACAATAAATAACCATTGCCAATGGATGTTTGTGTAAAGGGTATAAACATTTCAATTAAAAGTCAGAAGTTATCAGATTGGCTAAAACACCAAATTACAGCTATATGCTATCTATAAGAAAACCATTTGAAAAACACAGGCACATCAAATATCAAAAGATAGAAAAAGAAATACCCATTCCCGTCCCCCAACCATGCTTTGGAGGTGTTTGTCCAGGCTCCACAGGTGCCCTGGGCTTAGCACAAAAATCCTTTTTTCTGTCTTCCACTGGTCCACTGCTCACTACCAACAAACAACGCAGGAGGGCACTTGCAACAATTTCTTAGTAGCTCAGATTGTAACAGGGAATTCACTCTATTTGTTCAGAGCTCTTCCCAAGATAATTTGATTTTACTTTTAACTATTTTTCTCTTATTAATGTCTTTATTAAAAGCTATATTATCTTTTCAAATATTATAAATGTTATAACCAGTGAAATTACCTGGCTGTTCTTCATGTTTTGATTCATTCTCCTCTTTATCTTCAGTAAATTCTGCATTAGCTTGATTACTGGAAAAATATTTACTTATTTAGTGTTACATGTTAATAATACACCTCCATGCAATCCTTTGTGCTAGTTTTTAAAAACCTCTAATATTATATATTTTTTCTCAAGTACTCGTGTTCTATGAAAAACTAAAAATTCGGGAGCTACAAGGATAATGCTTTGAAACTTTTTTAAAAGATTCTCAAAGTCTAAGACTAACTTAACTGCCAAATACAAAGGGTAAAAAATGTCACTATTTCTTAACTTCAAACATAAATATACAATTTTATACCTAAATCTATCCATTTACATGTCTTAGGGCCCAGATAGTCTTTCTACAGGGAAGATTAGGAATTGACCACAAGTGATGAGACCAGTGAAGTCTACGTGGAGGCCAGAAAAAAAATGCCAGGGTCAGCATTTACATGCTAATAAGCAATTTAATCGTGAAATGGAAGCTGAATAGGAGCCATAAACTAATAAATATTCAGACAAGCGACAAAGGAGCTTGAGCAAATCACCTACTGCTTTCTTTCAAACCAAGGAATCAGTTCTACCTTTTCCAATCCATCAACCTCGTCTTCTGTGAGATCTTTAGCAGATACAAGAAACTGTAAAACTACAATAATAAAAACAGCAAACAGCATTGCATACTCAATGCTATGCAGCACTCTGACTAGCTTGTTCTAGAGCAGAAATAACAGTGGGTAAGAATATTTTTAAGAAATAACAAAAAGTTAAGAACTATTACAAAGGGTGAGGCAAAAACTTGTGGCCAACAAGCCTGTGTGCTTAATCTGCACTGACACGGCGGGGAGGGGCAATCCGCGCAGGTCCTCGGGTGGCCCTTGGCAGGGCGTGCCGCGAGCTCCAAGCACAGGCGCTCCTTTCCTAGGGCATTTCTCCGGGTTGTGCTGGCAGTGAGACTTGACAAAGCAAGCAACAGCATCGCCCAAAGAGAAGGCGTGGCTCCACTAACTGTAAGAGCAATAGGTTCCGCAAGCTCAGTGATCCTCTCCTGGGAAGCAGCCGACTGCACGTGCAGACAACCATCATGGCGCGGTGTGCTGCCTCCGAGGGCCTTGTGGGTCATGGGGTACTGAGGGAAGTAACCATGACACGTGGGCACTGCTTTTGTTGTGAGGAATAGTCCTTCATTTCTGACCCAGGAATCCTGTCTCTCTAATCCACATCCACGGAACTGGCAGGCTAACTTGTCAGCTTGCAGGGAGGGTAAAATGAGGCAGTAGTGCACTGAGGAGACTTGTCAGTCCCCGCACGGCTAGTTCATGACAGTCACTGTACTGCTTTATCCGTTGTCTGCAAGAACCTACACAGCCTAAGGGGGCCAGGTACTACACATCCAGAGGTTATGATTCTCTGCTCCTTACTTTATTAACACTTGGTGTTTGTAAAGTTGTAATCTGACTTCCATCTGTAATTTTAAAACTTAAATTGAAAACTGAACCTGAGGAAATTAAAGATACCAGGTGTCACAAAGGTGACAATGTCAAAGGTCTACTGTACGTACCAGAGGACCACTTCAGTCAACCAGTAGGATTTCCAGGATACATGGACACCTCCTGATAATCATCAGGGTGAACCATCCACGAAGGGAGGACACAGACCAACCCTGCCTGCTTCCCCTTCTTTCCTGTTCCTTTTCTCCCTGAAGCTATAACAGCTCCCTGGACTTTCTTATTTACCCTCTCTGTGGAAAATCACTTTCTAATTACTTTCCTAGTAGGATCTTTTTGGCAATGTACTGTTAGTCTCAGTATCTCAGGCATGAAATTTCAGATATCTGGAGGCAAAGGGGGCTCTCAAATACAAATCAACATACGCCATTCATGTAGCAGTGATATCCTGACCAAAATAATGAACAGAGAAGACTTAAAAATAAGATCTAACCTTTGCCTGTTACAATGTTTACCATTAAGTCCACGCAGATATCACCCTTCCAAAAACATACACATGAAAAGCATTTAATGATCAATTTATGTTGAATTTACATTACCTATGTAAAGCTTTAAAATGTATGGAGTCATTAGAATCTAACTCCTTATTTAATCTTGAATAATCAATGGAAGATGTTAAGCCTTTCTCAAGCCTGGCAAAAAACTGTTCTTTTTCTTCTTGTTCTTCTAATGTGTCCAATCCCAATCCAAGGACACTGTGATTGAGCTCAGAAATTACCATGTCTAAATGGAAAGCACAAATATATTTTATTAATGTACATAAGTTTGAAAAAATTAATTATAATAATGCCTTTCTTGACATTTATAGTAATTTTTTAAAAATTAAAACATAATCTCTCACCCACCAAACAGATTTAAATTCATAATCAATATGTAAGGTTATAAGGCTTTTCTAGATGTGTAATTCTAAGCTATTAAAAGAATTAAAGATATTACAGCTATTTCATGGTTCAGTCAGTAAAGGCAGCTCCAAGACAGTTATGAATTAATTTTTGTAAAAATTCTGATTATAAGCACAGTAATTAGCCTGTCAGCTCATATCCCTTACATTTCTTACCATTTGTTTCTAAACTGTCAATACTTAAGACAGAGGTTCCACTGTTCTTAAGAACCTGAACCCGTCTGGCAGAGGGCTCCTCTGTTTCCGTAATAGGCTGAGCGGTCTGCTTTGTTTTCAAATAGCTTACATTTGTTCCAAGCAGTCCTAGGGATGAGAGTTAATATCGTTAGATATTTATGTTTAGGAAATTTTTTTCAGTACTATATCAACTCAGTAATACTGTTATACTAATTTTGTGGACAGTAGCTACAAAATAAATCTTGGTTTACTAAATAAATATCCATCAGACCTAAAATTCACAAAAGAAAAATTTAGTTCTATTTGCTAGCAGTAGATCTTATTAGATAGACTATTTCAAAAATTTGCATAGTGAGATGATATTTTAACAATTATTTTGAAGCACAAGTATTTAATACAGTATACCATGCCACCTAAGAGTATCTTCATCCTTATATGAAGAGAAGGATGTAACTGGGTGAACTGGAAAACAGAGACAATTCCAGGCAGAGGAAGAGACGGTACAAAAGGTCCACAGAACACATTTGAGGGTGTGTGCAAAAAGGCCAGGGAGGCTGGATGCAGAGAGTAAGGGTGCATCTGGAGGAAATAAGCCCAGAGCAGGAGTTGATGGTCAGACCATTCTTGTCCTCTAGGCCAGGTAGGGGTTTGCTCTTAATTCTAAAAGCACTAGAAAACTGAAACACTGAGAAAGCTATTTCTCTCTCAGAAGGTTCTACACTTTTGATGTCAGGAATCATATCTTGGCTTTGTGTGCTAGTGTCTAGTACTCAAAACATAACATAAACTCAATAAATATCTGTGCTGAATGAGGGACCAGGTTATGGCCTTGGGCCGAGAAACCCTCTCCCTTGTTTAAGTGGATACTGTCAGTTTGCTTCTTAAGTATCCTTCTTTGTCTCCCTTATTAATCAAATCTACTTCTGACTGACAAATTATTTTTTTTTAATTACTGGTACTTCAGTCAATTTACATTCAAGTGTTGGTCTATGGCCCAGTCGTCTTTCTTTTTGGGGGTGAACTGCATACTCCATCTCTGATTTATTACTTTCTAGAAGTGAGACTTTAATGCTAATAAAATTTCAAATCTTTGTCAACAGTTCCAATAGTACTTCATTATATAATATCCTTTTCAAGCACAAAGGGGGAAAAGATTCTAAAAAAGAATTCCTTACATGCAAACTTCAGCACTGTTGCATGGTTTGGGGTTTTATGAAAAAAATGCACTGAATTTTCCATTAAGACAATTCCTTACTGTATAGTGTTAAGAAGAACAGAAAAGTGACTGTCAAATTCACTCTAACATTCATGTATTAAACACATTTTTATTTACTGTTCAGAGTCAAGGGATACAAGAAAAAAGATGTGTTTCCTGCCCTCACAAAGCTCCTAACCTCAGTGGTAACCTTATAGGCTAAGACTATCAACACAATATGTAAGTGTTTATGTGGTGTTTGGACACCAAAATAAAGGAGAAAACAATTATGTTACAAAGGAAGCTAGAAGAATTAGGGAAGGAGTGCAAAAAAGAGGTAATGCCAAGCTTTACTGGACAGGAATGATGAGAGGAAAGGAATTCTAGAGGCAAGAAAGCATGAGCTAATGCACAGAGGCATGGAGCCAATGGCATTTCCAGGAAATGAGGAATAACTGAGTGTGGCTGGAGCACATGAGGCCAGAAAAGGAGGGTTCTAATCAGACTATGTAGAGTACTAATTATCACATTAAGGAATTTGGGCTCAATTTTATGTGTAAAAAACAAAGCCATGGTAAATATTCCCCTAAAGAAGAGATACAAAAATCCTATCAGTTTATAAAATGGTGCTTCATGATCCACAAAGAGTGTGAAGGTCGGTACTTAACAGAAGTGGCCCGGGGTTCCTTACAGACCCAGCAGTATCCCGTATAGCAGGCATACTGAAGAAACATCCCAGAGTAATCTCCCAGTTGTAAACACGTGACCAGGAATAGTTCTGGGAAAGCTGTACACAAGTACAGACAGACTCAATAATTAGTTTTTTTACCATTAAAGCAATAAACTATTTTTTACTATTATAAGTAACAGATTGTGATATCAAAGTCTATAGATTTGTTAAAACCTTTTCAATGTGATGACTAATTAATATATTGTCATCATATTTTATTAAATCACCTTAAATTAATTTATCATTAAACATAATATGTAAACGTACTGGTCATCATAATTTGAGAAAATATAAATTATCTCAATGTAAAGTAACTGATAATGCAGAAGTATTTCTCAATTATGTAATAAGTAAAGTAATAAAGAAAATCAATTCATACCTCAAAAATTCATGCTCTAAGTATTGCTATTTTTTTATATATTATAGCAAAGTAACAAAATCCAGAATTAAAGTCTTGACTGACCCCTTGTGGTCACATCATCTTAAATTAAAAATGAGTAATATTTACTACCATCTTCAAAATCATCTTCACTCATCCACCAAGGCACTGTATCTTTCATTTTCACTTCTCTTTTGGGCTGTCTTGGTGTTTTGTTTGACTTTTCAAAGATTCATCTGAAAACTGAATCAGATACAAGTTACTGAATTTAAATTCAAGAATCCCAGATTCATGACTAAAAATGTTTCTCTCACTGTTCAGCTGCCACACACATGAACAGTATTCTCAGCAATAATGGATAAATTCATATTTCTAAACATGTGGCCAAAACAGGTTAAAAATCAAGCATTTATCTCTGAACATTAATTTAATATCCAGAATTAAACATGTAAACTAGCCAGGGAGAAAAAATCAGCGACAACAACAATGAAATAAAGACAAGGTGACCAAGAAACTTAATCAGGAAAGGAGAAAAAAGGATACAGTCCCCTTCTAGACATTCTCTAAGATCGAAGAATAAATAATGACTGGGCAAAATTACCTAGCATCAGTCTAGAAGAACACAGAAGTCTAAGATTGGTTAGAATTGAATTTTAGGCATTTACCAGAGAAATGAGCATTCATCGCAATGATTAATAAGCTTTAATAAGCGTTTATTTATTCTTTTTTGCTCTTCAGGTCCAAATTTTACTAATTCTAAATCCCTACTCTAACACGAAGCTACCCTCCCTTGCTCGCAGCCAATAATCTGGCCTTTGTCTTCACAGAGAAAATAAAGACCTTCAGTCAAAAACCACCATCCTTCCCCTCACCCCGCCACTAAACTCACCTACTAAGATACTGTCTTCCTGTCACAGAAGAGCAATTCTTTCCTCCTCTCCCAAACAGAACCTGCCAAGGGGTCACTCCCAGCTCTCCTGGTTTTCTCGCCCTTGGGTATCCCCTGTCATCACGGAAGCTCCCCTGCCTCCTCTCTTTCCCCTCCTGCCTCCCTCAGATCATAAACCTGCCCACCACTGCATCCCCAGGCCTAGCAGAGCACCAGGCACAACCGTGGAATGCAAGCATGAGCACTCGGGTCGACACGACCTTTTAAAAAAAAGAAAAAGCAAAGGAAAAACAAAACAGAACAACCAGGAAGAGTTCCTTATCCCCACCTCCCTTTTACTCTACTGATCACTTCTTTATATGCCAACTTTGTGAGTTCACCGCTCAACCCCTTAAAATCTGTTTCCCGTTCAAAACAGCCCTCCAGACACCAAAGATCGCCTACAACCCACAGATAAAGGATCCCTGCCAGTCATCCTGATCACATCACAGAATTTGACACTGGTGACCAACTCCTACTGCTTGAAAGTCTTTACCTTGGCTTCACAGCATCACATCCTCCAGGTCAGACTTGAGCTCTGTGACCTTTCCCACTCATCCCTTTTAGGAGATCCTGGCTCTTTAACACTAGACTTCCCTAGTGTTCCACTAGGATCAGCTCTTGGTCCTTTCTATTCTCATTCTACACATTTTGTGTGGTGCAGAAATCAACATTTATTTCATGCCTGCTCTTTTAGGATATATACCTAGGTTATGTCACCCCTTAAGTAATCTTAAGCAATCCTGAAGCCCAAGTTTCTACTGTGAGTGTTACAGAGCTGGGATTCAAACTGAAGCCTCTCTGACTAAAACCTGCCTGTCTTCCACCACCCTGTGTTCCGGGGTGACTTTATAAACTTCCACACTTTCCCCTGCCAACCAAACAATTCTACCTCAATGACTTGTAAGAATATCCGTTTTTAAATATTAAAAAAAGAACTGATTGTCTTCCCTGACAACCAGGCAGGAAGTAGGAAGAAAGAAAAATATTCTTTATACCATCTGAATTTTAGTTGCATCACTTTCCAATCAGTCTCTAAACTCACTATCACTTTGAAATGTGCCACTTCTCTCTCCTCCCTACATGTCACTGTTTACCAAATGCAGACAATCTGCCTGAGACTCAGTCTATTCCTTCTAAACCCCATGGCCTCATAAGAGTGTGGAAGGAGTGTAGGTTCTAGGGGCCAGGCAGGTTTTCAGACTTTAAAATATGCTAGCTCTGTTGTTTAGGGAAAGTTACCCCTCTTTTCAGTTTATACATCAGTTATAGTCATAGTACCACTGACCTTGCAGGGTTGTGGCAAAGATCAGAAAAAGAAAAGGAGAACACCCACCACCTACCACATAGTTGGTATTCTCACCTTCGACAGTCTTCTGCTTTCTAGATTTCTATCACTAAAAACAAACAAAACAAAAAGCTGGTCGCCAGATAACAACAGTGCTGGCAAAGATATGGAGAAACCAGAACGCTTCTCTACTGATATACCACTGTCGGGACATAAAATGGCACAGCTACTTTAGAGAACATCTGGCAGTTCCTCAAAAGATTAAACATAGAGTTACCATATGACCCACTGTTTCCACTGCTAAGTATATAAACAAGAGAAACAAAAACACAGTCCACACAAAAACTTGTACACAATGGTTCATAGCAGCATTATTCATAATTGCCAAAAAGTGGAAATAACTCAAAGTCCATCAACTGGTATGTGGCTAAACAGAATGTGGTAAATCCATATGGAACATGGTTTTGCTATAAAACGGAAGTACTGACAGATGCTTCAACATGGATGAACCCTGAAAACGTTAAGGGGACGAAGCTGATCACAAAAGACTCCATACTGTATAAATCCACTTCTATGAAATATCCATAAAAAACATATATTCAGAGACAGATTAGTGGTGCCGAAGGCTAGAGAAAAGGGTAACTGTTAATGAGCACACCGTTTCTTTTTGGAATGATGAGATGTTGTGAAAGTGTTTGGGCTGATGACTGTATAACTCTGAATATACTAGAGAACCAGTGAATGGTACACTTCCAATGGGTGAAGTGTATGGCATATGATATCTCAATAAATCTGTAGAAAAAAAAGGCTGGTCTCATCAATCTCCGTATAAGCCAAGATATGTAAACCATATCTTGAACAAAGAGTTTGAACAATAGTTTATCAAAATGACTAAAGAAGTTAGCGTTGACTCTAAAATCATGGTTTTCACTGTTAAGAATGAGACACGGCCTTACACAAATCTCTAACATGAGGTAAGAGCTTCCGTGAGTTGAGGCTGAATATGAAAGGAAGGGAGGGAGGAAGAGGGAGAGAATGTTGAACGGGTTGTAAATGAGGGTTGGGAAAAAAATCAGTCTGTAATTGCTTTCTTTTACAATGAAAATATTTCCTGTAAACCTAATTTTCAAAATGTGCCCATTTTTTACATTAAAAAACTCAATTTTCAAATAGGAAGTGGTACTCATACCCTGAATGTCTGCTACATCCTGGCAATTGGTGAATGTTCTTTTAAATCCTGACAACAATCCTACAAAGTAAGTACTATTTTTCCTGTTAGATAATGAAACTGAGGTTCTTTCTACTATCAACTCCCTTTATGAACAAGAATGTTAGCCTAACAGTTTAAAATGTCTCTCCTGAATGTCCTGCAAGGCCTCTCCGTGTATATAAGTACCTAGGATGTAGTACAATCCTCTTATTTATTCATTCAGCAAATATTTATTAAGCATCTATTCAGTATGGCAGGTATAGCAATGAACATACAGCCATCACATCACAGACCATACATTCTTATGAGAGAGAGGAAGAAAACAGACCTACACGAGTAAAATAATGAATCATGCTAAATGCCACACAGAGCATTAAATATGTGGTCCACTAAGAAGTGCCTTGGTGGTTACTTTTTTACTGGATAAGCTCTCTTAAGATGAAATCTTCAAGTAGTGGTATTTAAAATTAGATCTTTGACAGCCAGCGAAAAAATAGGGGAACAGCATTATTGGCAAAGGGAACCGCTAGTGCAAAGCTCCTAATGTGAAATGGCTTGGCATCCCTGGGGGAGAAAAAAGGCCACTGCAGTGTGAGTGGATAAGGGAGGAGAGTAGTATAAGGTGAGTAAGGCAGACATGAGCAAAATCACCCTGGGCTTTATAGCCACGGGCAAGAGTCTGGGTTCTGTTCTACGCAATGGGAAGCCAACAGTGTTTTACATAGAGGAGGAACAGTCTGATTTACAGAACAATCATGCTGGCTGCAGTGTGGTAAAGCAATGCTTGGGAACAGCTGCAGTAGCCCAGGTGAGAAGACTGTCCTGGACTAGGATGGTAACATGAAAAGGGAGAGGCCTACGGGGTTAATAGATATATCCTGGAGGCAGAGTTGACAGGGTTTGGTGATAAACCTGTGACACTGAACAAAGGAAATCTCATTTATAGTGGAGCTGAGCAGCCCAAAGTGGGAGCTCTCACACCCTGCCAACCCCTCGACTGCAAATCCTAGGATGACGCTTACCTTACACTTTCCAACAGGAAAAAGCCTACTTTACTCCCCCAGCAGGAGGCAGGAAGGTTTTCTCCAGGCCCAGCAACAGCCCATCCAGTGAGAAACGTCTACAACTCAGCCAATGGGAAACCACCAGCCTGAACTCTGGCTTTCCTCCCAACGACTTTCATTCACAGCAGCTCCTCCCGGCTTCCACTGTTCTCTATAAAGTAACATTCCTCTCCTTTGATCTCTGGGCTTGCCTATCGTTTTGCCACAGCTTGCATGTCCCGAATTGCATACCTAAATTGCCATTCCTAAATAAACCCATTTTTCTGGTAAAACAACTGGCTGCTTTATTTCCAAGGCTGTCGTCACTTGGTGATCAGAAGTAGGACCCAGATGTCCTCCAACAACACTGAGGCTAGTGAGCGCCCAGGTGCTGATTCCCTCTGAGCTGAGTGCTTTCTGGCTGACCCTGGGGGTTGGAGGGTCAGTCTCTCTCGGATCCACGCTCCGCCCCCTTTGCATTTTGAGCTTTCCAGCTTTATTCCGACTCTGTTTAAAGGCTTAGTCACTCTTGCTTTTGTGAAGGCTTTGTCCCTTCTGGTGAGTACGCGTTTGTTTTTCTGAACGTCTGGCCTTGAGGAATGGGATCCCAATCCTCTGAAGTCCCTCAGGAGAGCCTTCCTTCTGGGACCCCAGCCAACTTTAGGTTTAAAGCTATGGTCCCTCCTCATCCATATTTTTACCCAAATGGATCAACTTAGCTAAAGATAATTTAGACTTCAATTGCTGTTATGAGGAATGTTTGATCCCTCCAAAGTTAACCTTTCTCAAAAGCAAATTAGAAGACCACAGCTCTAAAATTAAACAAAGTGAAAAGAATGCCTATTTTAATTGGTATCAAATGTATTCAGGACACTAAAATTGCCTCTTTGCAAAGTCCAATTTCTAAATTATCCAAGGCAAAAAAACTACTGAAATAAGTCAAAATGGCTTCCGAGGCCTCTCTTTCCCTTTCCCCTCTTCTTTGTCTTTCAAGCCATCTTGTGTCAAGTCCTGCCTCCAGAGCCATCCTTCTTCCCTTAAATTCTCTGCTTCCTTATTCTAATCGTCTCTCTGGGCTTTCTTTTTTCTCCAGGCCTTGAACCTCTCCCTGCTCCCGACTCCTCTGAACTGATCAGAACCTGCCCCTTTGAAGTTAAGTCCTCTGAGGATCTGACTGCCAAACCCTTAGTTTCTTGTGTTCCCTGGAAGAAAGCTGAATTACAAGCTAAAGTCAAAGACTTTTGCAAAGTGACTGAAGTTCTGCATAGATTAGCTGAGGAATTTAAAAATTGTTATTTAAATCTATCAACCCAGTAGTTCATATGCTTGTTGGTGAGGCCCAGGCCCAACACTGGCTGACACGGGCCTGATGAAAAAATCCTAAAAGGGATTTAAAAAACCAGACCTCACTTTTGGCAGGAGGCTGAACCCTGGCCCTAGGCCTCCACAGAACTACAAGAGCTTTCCCTACGCCTGCTGACTGGATCATAATTCACACTTACACATAAAAGCCTGATGAACCTGTTCATGATTACCGCAATCAACTTCAGTTTTTAAGGAAAACTCTGGTCCTCTTTTGGATGTCGAGTCCACTCAGGTAGCCCTTAATTCTGTGTTCATTAATGGATTGAGCCAAGATCATTGCCTTCTAGTTAAGAGGACCGGGATGGAATGGGAAACTATGTCCACCCCAGATTTAGTTAACTTAGCAAACCAGCTTGCCCACACTCTAGATGATTCAACTTAAAGGAAAACCACTAAAATTCTTCATTTTTAACTCCAACAAAATGGAGGTCCTTAAACAAAAACAAAACCCGCCTGATCTCTGACACTGATGCAAAAAACCAGGGCACTGGAAAAAAGACTGTTACAAACATGCCCTCCAGATGCCTTCGGCCCTCTACCCAGTCTTTCCAATGTCCTCTTAGTCCCCAGTGACGGGGCTCCAAGAGATACAGGGCTCATCCCGTCCTCCCTCTGACCGGCTCACAGAAACGCCTCTTTAGACTGGGAATGAGTTTCTACCTGCCCTCTCTGATACTGAGCTACATTCTCAGGGCTCTGCCCACTGGAACAGAGCAGCCTCTGCCTCAGAGAACCAAAACGGTCTACACAGTGGGGGTCTCTAAGAAACCGCAACAGTTCCCGTCTCCACCCCATCCCTTTGCGTTAGGTCCTCTGAAATACACCCACCGTTTTCTCCTCAGTTCCTCTGACCTGATTCACTTACTGGGCTAAGATTTCTTGGAAAAATATCATGCTGGATTTTTTTTTCTTTAAAAAGGGGGAAATAATTATAGAATTTGATAGCAGCAACTAATATAAACCTGGGTAAATCAAGCAGCACTTCAACATCTTTTACTTGTTCCATCTCTGATGGCCCTGGAGCTGGTTCTAAGGACACTAACCACTTGTCACTGTTGGGTCAGCTACCACCTACCTTCCCTATGGGCAAAACTCTCAACTGATATTGGCAGAATCCACAGTGCACCTCCTAGTAAGATTCAAATAGATCCCTCACAACCTCTACCCAGAGTTAACCAATAAAAACCCTATAAATAAAGAAGCCATCACGCCTATAATAGATTATAAGGCTCAGGACCTCATTATCCCCTGCACTAGTCCTTGTAACACCCCTATTTTACCTGTAAGAAAACCCAGCGGCCAAGGATGTTGGCTTGTGCAGGACCTCCAAGCAAAAAATAACATCAGTACATCAGTATCCCTCAGCACCCTGTTGTTCTTAACCCCATCTACTACTAGCAACTATTCCTACTGAGATTTTTCACTGTAACTAAAAGTCCATGAAATTTTTTTCTATAATTGATCTATGCAGGGCATTCTTTAGTATTCCAGTTGATAAGGCTAGCCAGTATCTTTTTGCCTTACTTGGAAAGGAAAACAATATACCCAGACAATATTGTTCCAGGTTTTTTCTGAGTTCCTGTTATTTCTTGCAAACCTTAAGAGCCGACTTAGATGACACGACCTCTCCTGGAGGACCTACAATGTGTGCATGACTTGCCCCTCTGCTCCCTTTCCCAGGCATCTCCACAGGGGGACAGGGGTCACCCAGGAAAACTTTCAGCCTAAGAAGAACATAAAGTCTCCAAAGAAAAACTGCTGTTTGTTCAAACTTAAGATTCAATATTTAGGGCACCGATCTCGGAGCAAGGACTACATTTAGATCCAGCTTCACAGTATCCTGAACTTCCCAATACCTAAAACTAAGAGCCAATCATGAAGTTCTTCTCAGGCTAGCTGTTTACTGTCACAATTGAATTCCAAGCTTCTCTTATAGCCCAATCCCTGTAAGTTTTACTAAGAAACAACAAACCTGACTCTATAATTTGGGAAATCAAGATAACATAGCCTTTGGGGCCTTAAAGAAAAGCTTAATAAAGTCCCTGCTTTCAGACATCCCAATTGTCAGCTCTCCTTTTTCCTTTTTGTATGTGAGAAGAAAGGGAATTGCCCTTCAAGTACTCGCCCAAAAATGTGGAAAGCATCATTAACCCATAGGGTATTCAAGCCAACAAGTAGGCCCTGGGGCCCACGGACAGCCCACCTTGTCTCAGAGCCATTCCCGCCATTGCCCTTTGGGTGAGGCCACCAAGGAAATGACCGTGGGGTCCCTCCAACCATCCCTGCACCCCGTGAGGCGGCCCTCGTGAGTCCACACTGCATCCAGTGCTTTTTGGCAGTCATCTTACCTCCTATGAAAGCCTTTTGCCAACTGCTCCTGCTTGAACTCTTTCCTGCTGTAACAACCTTAGTCTTGCTATTCTTCTCCCCTTTCGCTGACAAAACCCATCGTAGCTGCTTGATGCTGAAAAGATCATCTTTCGACTCCATGATATGTACAGAAAACTTCTCTAACCATTGCAGATTTTTCATGGTTTACTGACAGGTCTTATTTAAAAGATGAAAATGGTAAGTATCACGCAGGGTGCACTTTTTAAACTCCTTTCCAAGTCACTGAAGCAGCACCTTTACCTTCAGCCCCACAGGCCTAATTGTATGCTCCTTAGCTGGGCGTGTACCTTGGCCAAGGGTAAAAACACAAACATCTATATACTGATAATCAATATGCCTTTGGAGTAGTCCATGATCTTGGGATGTTATGGAAACAGCAAGTTTCCCTTACTTCTAATGGGATAAAATTAAAATGGCTCTACCGACCAAGTTGGTTAGAAGCCATACTTGTGCCAGCTGCTCTGGCTATTACTGAGGTTCCCGGGCATTCCAGCTCTGACTCCCTGGAGGCCAAAGGAAACTCCTAAAAATGCTGCTCTTAAAGGTATCAATAACCAAACCTCTGCCATGGTCCAAAGGAATGATTCAGCAAATGATCATCTAGGAAAACTGACAAGAGATGCCCAAAATGGACCCAGAAAGGTAGAAGCAATAACAGCAATCTAGTAATTGTTGCTTTGCTAAAAAGAGAGAACTCCAGCTTGGGCCAAGTAACAGTCTAGTCCTGCCAGAGACTAAAATCCCTATTGCCTGTCACTGTACATGCATTAAGTCACTGGTCTACTGACAAAATGACAGTCTTCCTGAACAAATACTGGTGGGGAACCATTAATAAGGCTGCAAAAAATGCCTATTTTGCTTATCCACCAATCCAATATATAATTCTGAGAAACCCATCCATGAGACCCCCCCAGCCTAGATTTGGCAAATGGGTTTTATTCTGTTCCCCCCTCATGGATATAAATGTTTTAGTCATGGCTCGTATGTTTGTTCATTTTGACTGAAGCTTTCCCTTGTAGACAGGCTATGTTGCCTTTTGTGGCTAAAATCTTATTAGAAAATATTATTTTTACCTGGGGAACCCCTCTCAAATGTCATAGTAACTGGGGAGCCCACCTCATTAGTCAAGTCCTTTGACAGGTCTGTGCAGGTCCTATAGCACTCGAACTGCTTACTGCCCTCAACCCTCAGGGCTAGTTAAATGTACTAATGGCATTATTAAGACCCAACCGGCAAAATTTATAAAGAGCCTTCAAATACCCTGGCCAAAAGCATCCCCACTGATCCTTCTACATTCCAGATCTACCCCTCTGGGACTCAAATTCTCTCCTTTTGAGACTGTTGCAAGGTGTCTGGGGCCCCTGGCTCCTGCCTCCTTTGATTCAGAGCTGAAGAAAGGAGATCTGCTCCAGCACCGTAAAGGCCTTACTGCTGCTGTTGAGAATGACCTGTGTAGCAGAACCATCCTCTCACAGCATGCTCCCAGGAGACAATGGTTGTGAACATCACACCTTGCAACCCGGAGATTTTTGTCTGTTGGAAAAGACACCTCTACAAGTACTCTCTTCAACCTTGCTGGAAGGGCCCCTACCAGGTACTATTAAACAATCCTTGGGCTGCCAAACTGCAGGGAACAGACTTCTGGATTCACGTCATATCAAAAGAGAGTACCAAACCCCGACTGGACCTGCACACCGACTGGTGACCTGAAAGTAAATATTTCTAGGAACTGAAGCAGATGACATCTCATGGAGACAAAGTTTTCCCAAGATGTCCAGACTAGTCCTGTGTACCTCTTTCTCACTGTTGCTTCTTATACTATATTTTCTCCCTTTCTTCCTCGGACAGATAACACTCATCCACATTTCCCATCTATTGCAAAAGGGTGAAACTTCTCTGACTGTTTCATTTGTTACCAGAAACCTCAATCTGTTCACAATAACAGTGATCCCTTAGTTTACCCTCTAAGTAATTTAACTGGAATCCTGAAAGTCACTGCATGCCTAAACTGTTCCATAGTTCCCCTTTATCATGATAGAACACTAAATCCACAAACCCTTGGTCCTGCTCAATTTAACCCAACCCCACATACATATATATATAATATATACATAAAAGACACTACAAAACAGCCAATGTAAGTTGACCCTTTGTAAGCTGGCTGTCATACCCACATATAGGAAGGCTTTCTGTATGTGATAACATGGTATTTGGGCTTTGACTAAATGATGCTAATACCTCTCTACCAACAATAGGTCCATAAATACTACTACTTAGGAGGGAGCCCTATGTGCATCTCCTGGCTACCCTTTTCTGTGTGAACATTTTGGTAATGGCCTCTAGGCTTGGGCAGCCCATCACCTTGATGGCTGGAGAATAAAAGGACAGTGTGCTCTTGCTGCACTCACTCTTCTCCGTTTTTCTTCATAACAAAACAGTAGCTTCCCTCTGGTGAACCTTCATGGGCACCTTAAACAACTTTCAAGAGGTGTCTGAGACTCCAGGTTTGCCTCCCCGGGGAGAGCCTTTCTCCCTCAGTGGGAATAAGTACCAGTGACAACACGATCAGCTGTCCCTCCCTAACATCAGGGGAGTCGGCCGCGTCCCTATTCAAAGCAGAAGCAGCCCAACAAGGACCACTTGACTAATTGTCAGAAGCAGTTTTGGACAATCACATCGCCTTCTTTTACTTACTTTTTGAACAAGGTGTCTATGTGATAGTAAACACCACCTATTGCACGTGGATAAACTCTGGGGAAGTAGAAACCCAGTAGAAACCCAATTCCGTAAAATTAGGGAATAAGCACAGTTACTACAACAAATTTCACCTGATTCTCCATGGTCCTTTGATTTGTTCCGTTGGTGACCTTTAGGCCTAGGGTCCTGGTTCAGAACCATCATACAATTTAGAATAGCCATGTTATTTTTAATTATGTTTGTATAAGTACTTTTAAGTTTTATAACTGTTGACTATCAAACCTTTGGAGAAACAGTGTACCAAATTAGGTGTGAAGTTAACTCAGTGCTTCAGGATGATCTCCAATGTGTACAACCTTGAGAAGATACAGATTCGGATGGCAAATGCTTGAGAGTTCTCCATCCTAACCTCGAATGTGGCCTTAAATGGTTTCCAAATGCTGTGCACTTTCGCTCTGACATGGGACACAACACAGGAAAGGTCATTCCTGGAACTGAGGGACACAGATGATCCAATTCCTGGTCAGCGATGCTTTCAAGGAAAGACCTTGATCAAAAGGGGGAAATGTGAGACTGAAAAAAGGGCACTTCACTTGAAGTACAGCTGGGAGGGCTCTCACACCCCACCAACTCATCATCCATCGCAGAACCCAACAAGGGAACCTTACAGTTTCCAACAGGAAGAGCCTATTTTCTTACCCCAGGAGGAGGAAGATTTTTTCCTCACTCAGCAACAGCTCACTCAACAGAAAACCGTCACCACCCTGAATTCTCTTTCTTCCAATGTACTTTTATTCAGACAGCCCCTTGCAACTTCCTCCTTTTCCCTCTATAATGTTCTTCTCCTTTGTTTTCTGGATTTGCGTATGGTTTTTGCCATAGCTTGCTTGCCCCAAATTGCCATTCCCAAATAAACCCACTTTGCTGGTAAAATAACTAGCTGTCTTATTTTCAAGGTAGGCAGACTGTATCTTAGGGGTGAGAGAGAACTGAAAGATGAATTTCTTATGAGACAAATTTACAATAAAACTTTTAAAAACATAAACTTACCTCTTTCATGAACTGTTCAAATTCTTCATCCAGCTCTTCTTTGGAATAGTAAGCCATAATCAGCAGTTTTCACTTCTCAAACTAAACATTCCATTGAAAACATTGAAAACGCTATAAAACAAGAAACAATAATAAACACCTTTTTGATGAAATCCACATTACATCATGAAAACAACCAGACTTAAACCTCAAACACCTCTTATTTCTCTTATGACTTAGCATATATGCACAATACGGACCAGTCAGCTGGACAAGAGATTCCTAATTCACTAATAAAACTGATCTGGAAAAGCAGCTTTCACAGTTTGTCATGCACTTAAGATCCAGAATTACATTTTCATTGTTAACATTGAATTGTTAAAAGATGGCCTCCACAATATTAACTAAATCTATACACATTAGAGGGGTGTGTGTGTGTGTGCGTGTGTTAACATTTCTTAATCAAACCAAGTCCTCTTGAAGAATCTTTTAAAAATTGTAAATTAGCAACCCAAAACACTTTCTTTTTTGCAAAGCACAGGACAGAGTTTTTGCACCTTATGGTTCAGCTATTTATCAATCCATATTAACAGTTTTGCGAACTAGATAGCTTACAGATATGGATGTTGCAGATACAGACAAATGTAATTTTTTAAGACTCAGAATCTACCAAAAAATTAAATTAATGGAGTATTCAAACCAGAACGAATTTTGTTTCTTTTGAAGAGAACAAACTATGCAGCAAAAACTATGCAATAGTGACTTGGAACGCAAAGCTCTCTTTGAATCAAACTTCAGATCTGCTACAGATTCTGGATTGTAACTCCTTGAGCAGCTCAAACGGCAGCTTATTTCCAGAGGCAAGGGAGGGAGAAGTATGCGTGTGCAGACCTGGATAATACTTTGCTCAACCTGCAGAACAGTTCCTCCCACACACTGCGCATTTCTGATTCGGCTCAGAGTGTGTGTGGTTAAGGTCAGGGCCTCAGACCTTGGTGAGAGGCGGATCCCCCCGGAAGGGCTCAGCTCCGCAGCGGGCCCCAGCAGGAAGCGTGGGCTCCGGACTTGGCCGGAAGTCAAAGGCGCACCTGCAGGGGAGACTGGGCGGAGGAAGGGGAGAGAGTGGCCCTGGAAAGCTAGCCTGAGGACAATCTCGGCCATGGTGAACCGGGTGCAAAGCGAGAGTCCGCGACTCATCTACCTACCTCTCTAAATTCCGCGCTTCCCCGGAAGGCTGTGGGGTCCGATCAGTTGCCACGGTAACAGACTTCCGCGGCCCAGCACCGGGGTCACATGACACTGGCCTGTCACGTGGCTCGTGCCCGGGCTGGAAAATTGTTAGTATCTTTTTGCGGGTAGGAAGGAAGGTGGCAAAAGCCTTGGCCCACAATAATCTAGTGGATCAGAGCCGCCGCTGCTCCATCAACGAAGACTCCCGCGGCTTTCTCTGCACTCCTTAGAAGACCGGCTAGGGCCCGAGCTCGGGCATGATGGGTGATGTAGGCGCAGCCCGAGGCCTCCTGGGAAATGTAGTTTAGCCCCCTCCCCGCGGTCCTTTTATTTCCTCATTTCTCATCACTTCGCATCTTCTGTCTTCCCTACCCTTGTCGTTTCAGCTCTTTGCTTTCCATGCAGAAGTTTTGAAAAATTTTAACTTACTTGATATCCTCCATGTGCAAAGCCCTGTGGGGGCGTTTCAAGAAAAATGCGAACCTATGGGAAAGAACTGTTGTCAGGATAGGGACTCTTCCACCATCTAGTGGGCAAGAACTGAAAATACACCTACACACCGCAACCCGCTACTCTTTTAAGAATATCTCAAGATGTGCCGGTACCCCTCCTTTCCCCCCATATAGCGGCATCTTGCAATTACTTATTGGATTTTATTTTATTTTAGCTTTTTCTTCTTTCTAAAAGGGAAAAAAACCCCACAAGCTGGAGTTTCAGAGGGCAGCATTTAGGATTTCACTAAGTAAAATAGTTGAAAGGGTTGCTACTAGCGGCTCAGGGTTAAGGAGCTCCATCTCCGGCCCTAACTTCTCATTCAGCAAGTCTATTATGATACAAATGTATATATTCCAAGAACTGTTGCGAAAATAAAGATTTGGATAATAATATTTTTTAAAGGCTACTATTTATTGAGCACTGAAGTTGATAGCTTCGCATGCATTATTTCACTTAATCCTTACGATGTACAAGTCAATTCAATTTAGGATATTTTTTGGTTGGTTGTTTCTAAGTGTGATACATGAACCCTTCGGCAAGACAGAGCTGATCCTTTTGGCCCCAGGATGGATGATGTCTTGCCAATGGGTTTCAGCCTCAGGGAAGTTCACTATGGATTCAATGAGACCGAAAAATGACAATAGAACGTTCTTGGGGTGAAAGGGTTTATACTCAACTTTATTCCCACGGTGGCAGGTCAGTCACTAGAATCCCATCACTCAGAGCAAGTCTGCATGCAGCAAGCGGGTCTCTGCCTCTGGGCCTCTCTACCGCTGCAGCTGTCTCAGTCTCTGCCCTGGTGTTTTGTGCCAGGTGATAATGGTGAATGGCAAGTTACAGCAGTTATGTACTGATAGCGGCAAAGCAAGCCAAACCCAGACTAAGAAGGTCTGAGTCACACTATCAGGTAAACAACCTTAGATCAACTTAGGTGCTGGCCAACACAGAAAAACGTGTCATCAGTAGAGGAAGAGAGAAATGATGACTATCAACATGGCTTTGGGACCACCCGCAGCAATGGGGACTGGCTAGTTCACAGACGCTCTTGCAGAAACCGCGGCTGGCCTGCACCTTGGAGGCTCAATGGCAGACTGGAGTTAATGGACAGTAAATGTAGGGCTGAGAGGATTTTGAGTGATGCACAAACTTTCCTGACATAGAAATGTGCGATTCCCACTGAACTGCCTTGTGAATGCAATCTACAACTGGTTATGTGGTAGTCAAAGTCCAAAGCATCAACTTCACCCAATGGGACATGGAAACTCATGGAAAAATCCTTTTTATTTCATGGATTTCATTAGGGCGACTTGGTAGGACTATGGAATCCAGCATTGGTTGGCCATAGCCATGGTCATTCTGATAATGCATCTGTATTTCAGCTTTTCTTCTTTCCTGTTTTTACCACCCCCCTTTCATTATTCCTGATCTCTGGGTCATATTCCCAGATAAATTACTTGTAGGGAAGCCTTTTTGGGAGAAACTGAAGCTGAGACAGTTACCTTATCAACAAAGTTGAGACAATAAGTAAATCCAGGTCTTAATATACAAATATACTTCATTTTCATATGTACAGAGATTTAGGAAAATTCTCATGATTTTTGAATTTAAATAATTGTTTCAACTAATCCAAATTTTATTCAATTTACATTTTGAGTGCTACTGGTCACATTAGTAAGTTGCTTTATCATTAGGATGTTCATTCTGCTATATAAAGTGCACACATATTTAGAGATTTAAAGACTGTGAATAAGAGGGTATTTTTATTCTTTAAGGGGGTATTAAATTGTCCAACATTCTGTCTATGTTTATGAATAATTGATAACATTACATTCTCAAGGAAATAATGTATGAAAAGAAGGGAAAGGATCTTTAATAACAAGGTAAATGGAATTTGTGGCATTATTTCCATTGATATTTGTAATGTTCACGCTTTCGCCATCAGAGGTCATGAAAGGACAATGTTGAACAGAAAATTTGAGCTTTCTTTCAAAATAAATGTAAGTTTGAAATTTGAGTTGTAACATTCCTAGAATGCTTTGTTAAAAAGAAAATCACAATCTACTTAATGTCATTTGTAAAGGAAGAAAATAATTTTTAAGAATGTAATGATCTGATGGGTGACAAGAACATCAGGCTATTATTTGACCTAGGTGCTCTCAATTTGTAGTCTAAGAATAAAATTTTAAATGCAAGGTATTGATGACTATTTGTCTTAGAACTATATTGTATTTAATTTCCACTGGACTTGGGTATGTAATTGACAAAAGTATTCCACTTATTTAAAAAAAGGCAATAAAGTTAAAACAGAAGTCTCTAGGAATGCATCTCTTAGTGAACATAGCATATATTTCATAAAACATAGAAAGATATGTCTCATAAACTTTGCATCTGATAAACTAAATGCAAAATGTATTAAATATCTTATTGGTAATAAATTTTATTTTACATGTCTACTGTTGATATGTATTTTGTTTATCATAGGTAGCATGTGTTGGTTCAAAACTTTTCTTGCTCTAGGTAAATTAATTTTTTTTTTACACTTTTGTTTTTTTATTATTTTTATTTTGGTATCATTAATCTACAACTACAGAAAGAGCATTATGTTTGCTAGGTTCCCCCCTTCACCAAGTTCCCCCCACATACCCCTTCACAGTCGCTGTCCATCTGCGTAGTAAGATGCTGTAAAATCACTACTTGTCTTCTCGGTGTTGCACAGCCCTCCCCGTGACCCCCACGCACTATACATGCTAATCGTAATGCCCCCTTTCTTTTTCCCCACCCTTATCCCTCCCTTCCCACCCATCCTCCCCAGTCCCTTTCCCTTTGGTAACTGTTAGTCCACTCGGGTTCTGTGATTCTGCTGCTGTTTTGCTCCTTCAGTTTTCCTTTGTTCTTATACTCCACATATGAGTGAAATCATTTGGTACTTGTCTTTCTCTGCCTGGCTTATTTCACTGAGCATAATACCCTCTAGCTCCATCCATGTTGTTGCAAATGGTAGGATCTGTTTTTTTCTTATGGCTGCGTAATATTCCATTGTGTATATGTACCACATTGTCTTTATCCATTCATCTACTGATGGACATTTAGGTTGCTTCCATATCTTGGCTATTGTAAATAGTGCAGCAATAAACATAGGGGTGCATCTGTCTTTTTCAAACTGGAGTGCTGCATTCTTAGGGTAAATTCCTAGGTAAATTGCTATAAATGCAAAAAGTAAGTTAAAATAATTTCCATTGGGGTAATAAAAATACACAAGTCATCCGTTGTCATTGCCCTTTTTTTGTAATAATAATAAAAACCTTTTATGTTGATTGTTAATTTTTTGCATTAGCATAATTTTATGTTTGTGAAATGTCTATGGCTCATGAAGTGAGTTATGAAGGACAAATGTTGATTCCACTTATTATGAGGTAGATATCTAGAGTAGTCATATTCAGAGACAGAAAGCAAAATGGGTCTGTGGATTATTGAATGGGTATAGAGTTTCAGTTCTGCAAGACTTGAAAAGATGTCTGGGGAATGGTTGTATAGCAGTGTGAAGGTACCTAACACTACTCAACTGTACACTTACAAACACAAATACTTAAGATGGTAAATTTTGTTATCTTACTATAATTTTTTAAAAATGGGAATAAAACAATACTGTGGCACATGAATCGACATTGGGCAATCAAAATCCTTTCCACTGAAGTTGGAGTCCAATGTCACCAGCACCTGGAGCTGCCTGGGATGCCTCTCAGCAGCTGTCAGTCTGGCCAGCCAGAGGAGCCACTGGGGGCAAAAGCAATCCCTGCAGGCGGGGGCCTGCTTGGGAGACTTGTATTTGACTTATACATAAATTTAGATTAAAATGTGACACCATCCATCCTAAATTCCTCCTGATTAAGCAGGCACAATAGTATCTACACAATAGTGTTGTGAGGAATAAATGAGTTAAAACATGTAAAAATGATGAATGGTGACTTGTACATCATAATGCTCAATAAACATTAGCTGTCATGTCATTTGTGAAGCAAGTCATATGGTGCATATGGTAAACAATGATTTGATACTCATTATTATCACCATTATTATGCATTCTATTTTTCCCACCTAATGTATGAAAAGACTTTTGTGTTTGTCTCTTTGAGCCCCAGGAGTATCACAGTTATCAGAAAGCCTTAAAAATAATAATTAAAAAACCCTCATCTCTGTGACTAATAGAGGAATTCATTTTTATGGACTATCTGTTTAAACAGTCAAACCTTAGTCCTCACCAGCATCCGCACAGTTGTCTTTCCCCTCATGTCTGCTGTCGTCTTTGAGTCAGTTCGGTCTTACTGAGTTTACTCTCTAAGACTCCCGGCCCTCGGGTCGTGGAGCCCAGCACTCTGCTGACAGGCACAGCACGTTCCTGCCTGAAATCACTCTCTTCCCATACAGTGACAATGGGTGTGTGGTGCTTGGGGAGGTCGGCTAGAATCTGGAGTTTCTGATATCTTCACCACAGATTTTATTATTTTAACTCATGCTCTTTCTTGATAATAATAATTATTCTGAAGTCATTCTTTGTTTTCTTTTTCCAAAATCAGTTTAGAGTTTTTGTTTCTCACACTTGCTTGATTCATTAGTAAACTTAGGGTCCATCACCTTTAACATGAAAATAGATTCTGCTATCATATAAATACTGATGTGTTCTGTTAGAAATATTTTACTCTAATTTTGTTTGGTTTGGTTATGTAATCAGTCTTAAATGGAAAACTATACATTCTAAATTAATATTCAATATGAAATGGGAGAAAATTTTGGTTTTTTTCTTGAAGTCATTCTCTGAAGAACTCCTTTATCTGGAAAGTCAAAGCACACGTACCGTTTCCTAGTCACCATATAAATCTCATTGATGGAAAACAAGATTACTTTGAAAGACAAAGAAAATATAAAGAGACTGTTTCTACAGTTCCACCAGACCTTTCACCAATGCTTCTAACAAGTTCCAAAATGAATTTCATCTGCATCCCCTCCCTTGTTTGCCCTCTGCAGGAAGTTTTAATGAACAATGATTTGGTTCTTATGATGAAAGCCAGAGGAAGAAAAACCCTGGATAATCCACCACCATCCTGCATTCAATAATCAACGACACTGAGAGTAGCATTTGGTCCTATTTTATTGTCTAATGGTTTAAGTTATAACTTAAAACGTCCTAAGTGTTAATACTGCTTGAATGGTTGTCCCACGTGTGGGGGTCATACTCTCCCCACAACCCTCACCTTGCAGCCCACTGCTGTGCATTAGTAGAAGGATTGTCCTTGGGCCTAAGCATGGACAACACGTTATTCCCAGGCAGGAGTAATAACAGTTACAATATAATGTGGTGGTCCACTATTACTTTCTCTGATAACGATGATGGCAATGATAACCAAATGTCTAGGGGTAAAAAAATGAGAAACATGGGAATTGTACAGACTCTTCTATCAGCTCAGCAGTTGCACAGCGTCAATGCACATGTTTACCTCCCTAGGGTCTAGCATATGGATGAATAAATTGCTTCTTCTAATCTGTATGTTGCATCAATGGGAAAATTCTTTCCTTTTGTGTCTTAATTCTGAAGGCCTGGAACAAATAAAAAATCTTGGCTAATTGCTTACTGCTCCGGAATAGGGCTCCTCAGAGTCCTTAGGATGAGGGTGTCCAATGGTGGTGCCTCCTGGATAAGTTACCTGTCTAGTGTCTTTGGGAAGCCTGAAGAAGCTTTGCTAACTTTATCATATTTTTCTCATAAATTAATGTAACTTAAAGTAACTTTCTTCAGAGGTTTCATTTCCTTCCTTTTATAACAATAAGCACATTTAGGCTACTTACCTACTCTGAAAAGCTATTTTGTAATACATAGGTAAAGATGGAGAATTTATGTCCCCTCCCAGCCAAGGAAGAGTTAATGCTTTATTTTTCTTTAAAAAGATAATAAAACCCATTAGGTTATAACCTCCATATTTCAAGGTTTGTTGTGAGATCTTGATACTTTTTTAAAGGAGGTAAATTTGATTTAATTTTAGTTGAAATTGACTTTTTTATTTGAAAATATGTAACACGGACACTACAAGAAATAAAGAAGAAAGTCACATGATAGCATTGGTAACATTAGCCCTGGGTTGTTAAAGCATATTTGTTTTTGTAAATCTAACAAGAGGCCATAGGCTTTGGTTTTAAGTGGGGAATGGACCCTTGACAGAGCTTGGAAATATCACCACCGTGAACGTACTTTGCTTGAAGCAAAACATCTAGTGGGTTTGTTTTGACACCAGAAATATGTTAGACAAATGATGCAGAGATGGCTACCATCATGGAGGATTAAGTTGGACAGTCTGAGAACTTCCAGCCTTCTGCAGCAGAACTGCAGCCTGGTGAATCATGCAGGTGGGGAGGCAGGGCTGGCAGGAATCATCGTGAAAACCGACTAGGGACATGCTACTGAGAAAGTAGCATCTGAACACTAGAAGAGAATTGTATACTTTCGGCCTAGATCAAGTCTTTTAAGGTCAGATAACACAACCAGAATACATGGCTAATCTGAGTTTGTTTTACATTTTTAGTTCTGGCAACTCTTCAAGGACAAAAAGCTACTTTCTATTTCTTTTTATTTTTAAATTCTGGAAAATTCCTTAGTCTTTGAAATCTTAGTATATGACAGAATTTAAATATCACATTGAGAATTTGCAATTCAAAATTTGTTATGTATGGATACATATAAACTCAGAAAAAAATGCATAGGCTATACATGAAAATTATCTGGGCTGGGAAGGCATATTGGATTAATTTTTTTATACTTTATTATATTTTTCTAATTATCTTCATTGGAAGTATAGTCTTTTTGAAGTTTAAAAAAGGGGAAGTACAAAATAATTTATGAATCATGCAAGTATGCACTACTTTTGTTTACATGTTTAAAAATTTTGATTGAGATGTTTTTTGGGAAAAAATAAATGATCAGATATAAAGTACAAGTTCTATATTTAATTGTAAAATTAAATACGAAATTTAAGTTTCTATTTAAAATATATTTATAACCAGAAAAATCAATAAAGCCTTTAATTATCTGAGAAGTTATTATTAACATAGTTGAATTTCACATGTTTATGCATCTTCCATGGGCAGTTCCTAATGTTAGAGTTTTATTGAAAAAAATCCATAGGCTACTAAATGATCAGTGAACTTTAAAGTATATTTATAGCTTAGGTGATAATAATATAAGTTGTATGTTCATAAAAAAGACTTCATGTTGTGGAAGGGGCCCAAAATAATACTGCGGTAATAATAAAATAAAAAAATATTAAAATAGGAATGGTTAATATGCAGGTTGAACCTTAAGACTTTCTCCTTCCGTGTTGTTTCTTTATCTAGGTCATGATGAATCTAAGTATTTCTTCATAAGTCTGGAAACTCACTTATTATTTGATTTCTTGTTGTACTGAACAAAGTGCAGGGGTCCAGGGTGAAGATGAGAAGACCATTTAGAGACAGAAGTAGGGAAAGGACAGCAATACAGTTTAACAGTTTCTAAAAATACTGTCCACACCTACAGTGGCAGAACATGTGACCAAACACAAGGAAGACTGAATGCAGTAGAAAGGTTCTCAAAGACTCAAGTTAAAAAATTCTAACAAAATACATTTCTGAGGACTGCTGGAGTGTGAAAACTTTCCAGGCACCCTGATGAAAGCAGTCAGTTGTACAATGAAAAAATTAGTGTATATAGGTATAAAAACAATATATCATTGACTCTCATAATGAGAGAATAATTACATTTCCCCCTGAATTTATGTGTATTTATTTCTCACAGTTTTCCCATTTCAACTCTTGTAACATTTATTTTTTCAGTTAGCTATTTCAGCTTAATTTCCTTTTAGCAAGCTTGGTGCATGTTGGTGGAATGATCACCGTGCTTTCTGACCGCTACCTCTCAACTGCCTGAGGAACAAAAGTTCCCTGTGCCTCCAAGAAGCATCCAGCTGACAACTCTCAGTTTTGTTTTTTTTTTTTGCTGAGAATCATAATGTTTTTATGCTAGCATTTAAGTGGGTACCAAGTAAAAAAATTTCATCCCTAAAACAAATGAACATTATTTACAAATATTTTAGCTCTCAGTTAATATTAGTAGTATAAAGAATGTTATCTTCCATTATGTCATTGATCAAAAAGCTAAATACTTCACATGAAATTTACTATCTTTTGAAATGTAATAATGCATGCTGAAAATTATTAAATTTTATGTTATATTGACATATTATACAATATTAAAGAGTGTAAAGAATTTATCTAATTTCAATCTGAAATCTAGGTAGAGACAATGGGCTCTTTGCTATCTTCATGGCACAGGGAAGACAATATAAATTTTAGTGTCCATGAGTATTACTTTACAGGATTTGGATACTTTAGTAATTCCTTTAGCCCTCATTTATGAAACAATGGAAAAATTTTCACAAGATTGCTCTACTACCCAGCTTATAGCTAGTTTGGGCAGTAAAACAGCCACACATAAGCTTTTGTGTAGGCATAACCTGCATATGCCAAAGACCACACCATAATGAAGGTCAGAACTGAGAATGGAGTTAAGAAGAGGTGTTGGTTACAAGGTTAACAGTCAGTGTTCATGCCTGGAGCACCTTCCAGCTCGCAGTTGTTTTTTAAAGTTCTGGGAACTGTCAGTTTCTGTCACTGGGCAAGAGGAACCTGATGCCTCTACTTCGGACAGTAGAGGCCAGCATCTCCTGGGGGTCACCCATAGACTCCAACACAGTGTCCCTAGGGGAGCCACAAAAATTATTTAACAATCTTTACTGAGGACATATCTTGTCCCAGGTGCTCTGAAGGCATGAAGATAAAATAAGTAATCCCTGCCCAGAAGAACTCACTGCTGAGGTGGGAAATTGAATGGTGAAATGACAATTACAACACCCTGCTACAGTACCATGTGGTGACCACCAGCCGAATGATTACCAGCTCTGCCTGGTACCAGCCACTACTTCACAGCAGAGGTGATAAAAGTCTTTCCCTTACTAGAAAACAGGGAACCATCTTTTCAAATATTGAGAACAGCATTTTTTTAAAAGGGCAAAAGCAGTACGTCTCCTTTGGAGAATGTTGCATAGCCCACAGAGCTGGAGTATAGATCGAACCTCTGTTGACTTTTTGTTGTCCAGCATCTGATACCACTTTTTGTGGCCAGTCTCGCCCTGTGAAGCTGGAAAATCTGCTTCTTGTCATTGTCACCCTTCCCACCCCTCCCTTCTTGGCAAGCAGTGGATATTTAATGCAGGCTATGCCAGTCAGGCAGAGCAAAGGAGGCAGAAAACACACTGAGTGGAGAGTCCTTCTGGTGTTAACTGCATCACTGGGGCTACAGCTTCCAAGGGCAGTGGCTGTGGGAACAGTGCCCCACTCAGTGCCCAGAGACAGTATCCAGACAGAGCAGCCGTCATGGTCCGAACCAAAGGACCAGTGTTCTGTGGTGGCAGTTAGTGGTGGTCTCAGCTGTCTTGGTTGTATAGTTTACTTTTGGCTGTCATTTTTTTTAGCTTAGCCTCCCTTCCCTCCTGCTTTTTCTGATCCTGATTCTTCAACCTTCCCAAGATTTCTGTAAGCTCCTCAGTGTATGTCATGAATTCCTTTCTTGTTTTATAAGCCATAATTCTTGGAACTAATGACCCTGTTTAGGTCAAAATTGCTCTTGCTTGAGTTGGGAAGGTTAGGATAGAATATGAAGCATTTCGAATGCCGTCCCAAATAGATTTTTTTTCACACTGAAGGCTTTATCATAGGGAAATTATATGATCATATTTTTACTTTTAAGAGACAATTCTGTTATCTATGTTGAGATTGGCAAGGAGGAGAATGAAGGCAAGGAGTCTAGGTAGAAGATTTTTGTGATGGTCAAGTAAGAGATAATGAGGGCTTTAAAAGAAAGGAACAGTGAGGAAAGAGAAAGGATGGAGAGATTTTACAGAAGGTTAAGTGTATTGGTTTGGGTAACTCATAGAGTGGGGTGGAGAGAGCAGGAAAGAGGCTGTGAGACTTCTAGCTTGGATGACCTGATGGGTAGAGGAGTGATGGGGTCATTGACTGAATAAGCTAAAGGAGCTTGGGTACACTGAATTATTGAGTAGAAGGTGCAGCTGGAGATATCCTGGGACTGGTGCATATGCAGAGCAGAATTTGAGTTGGGAATCAAGGGGTGGAAAGACATGGATGGCCTTTCAGATGGGCAGGGTTGATGGAGTGCCTGTGAGAGTTATAGATGTACACAGCTGGCTCAAGAAAATATCCTCAGGAATATCAGCAGCAACCACTCTCAAAGGTACCTTAAACTTTTCATCTATTACCAGCTATCTTGCATATAACATGTGAAAGGGTGTTCATTGATATCCAATCTTATGAAGGTGTCACAAGAAAAACAATGTGGTTATTACATTGACCCTTATTATCGAGTCCCCCACAAAACCTATTGCTGTCACTGTCCATCAGTGTAGAACAGATGGACCTAACAGACATCTACAGAACTGTACACCCTAAAGCAGCAGAATATACATTCTTCTCAAGTGCACATGGAACATTTTCAAGAATAGATCATATACTAGGCCAGAAAAAGAGCTTCAGTAAATTCAAAAACACTGAAATTGTATTAACCAGTTTTTCAGACAACAAAGGTATGAAACTAGAGATAAATTATGCAAAGAAAATGAAAAATCCCACAAACACATGGAGGCTTCACAACATGCTCCTAAAGAACCAATGGATCAATGGCCAAATAAAAACAGAGATTAAGCAATATATGGAGACAAGTGACAACAATAATTCAACAATGCAAAATCTGTGGGATGCAGCAAAGTTGGTACTAAGAGGGAAGTATATCATAATGCAGGCCTACCTCAGGAAAGAAGAACAATCCCATATGAACAGTCTAAACTCACAATTAACAAAACTAGAAAAAGAAGAACAAATGAGGCCCAGAGTCACTAGAAGGAGAGACATAATAAAGATTAGAGCAGAAATAAATAAAATTGAGAAGAATAAAACAATAGAAAGAATCAATGAAAGCAAGAGCTGCTTCACCAAGAAAATAAACAAAATAGATAAACCCTGGGCCAGACTTATCAAGAAAAAAAGAGGGTCTACACATGTAAACAGAATCAGAAATGAGAAAGGAAAAATCACTATGGACACCACAGAAATACAAAGAATTACTAGAGAATATTATGAAAAATTGTATGCTAATAAACTGGATAACCTAGAAGAAAGGGACAAATTTATAGAAAAATACAACCTCCCAAGACTGACCCAAGAAGAAACAGAAAATCTGAACAGACCAATTACCAGCAACAAAATTGAATTGGTAAAGAAAAAATTACCTAAGAAGAAAACTCCTGGACCACCTGGCTTCACCGCTGAATTTTATCAAACATTTAGTGAAGGGCTAATACCCATCCTCCTTAAAGTTTTCCAAAAAGCAGAAGAGGAGGGAATACTTCCAAACTCACTCTACGAGGTCAGCATCACTCTTATACCAAAACCAGGCAAAGACATCACAAGAAAAGAAAATTACAGACCAATATCCCTAATGAACTTAGATGCAAAAATACTCAACAAAATATTGGCAAACTGAATTCAAAAATAATATCAAAAAGATCTTCCACCATGATCAAGTAGGATTCATCCCAGGGATGAATGGATGGTAGAATATTAGAAAATACATCAACGTCATCTACCACATCAACAAAAAGAAGGACAAGAACCACATGATCATCTCCATAGATGCTGAAAAAGCATTTGATGAAATTCAACATTCATTCATGATAAAAACTCTCAATAAAATGGGTACAGAGGGCAAGTACCTGACCATAATAAAAGCCATATATGATAAACCCACAACCAACATCATACTTAATAGCGAGAAGCTGAAAGCCTTTCCTTTAAGGTCAGGAACAAGACAAGGATGCCCACTCTCTCCACTTCTACTCAACATAGTTCTGGAGGTCCTCACCATGGCAATTAGACAACACAAAGAAATAAAGGGCATCCAGCTTGGTAAGGAAGAAGTTAAACTGTCCCTGTTTGCAGATGACATGATATCGTACATAAAAAACCCTAAAGAATCCACTCCAAAGCTACTAGATCTAATATCTGAATTCAGCAAAGTTGCAGGATACAAAATTAATACCCAGAAATATGTTGCATTCCTATACACTAACAATGAACTAGCAGAAAGAGAAATTAGAAAAACAATTCCATTCACAATTGCATCAAAAAAATAAAATACCTAGGAGTAAACCTAACCAAGGAAGTGAAAGACCTATACTTTGAAAACTATAAGACACTCATGAGAGAAATTAAAGAAGATACCAATAAATGGAAACACATCCTGTGCTCATGGATAGGAAGAATTAATATTGTTAAAATGGCCACCCTGCCTAAAACAATCTACAGATTCAACGCAATTCCTATCAAAATACCAACAGCATTCCTCAATGAGCTAGAACAAATCATTGCAACATTCATATGGAACCACAGAAGACCCCGAAGCCAAAGCAATCCTGAGAAAGAAGAATAAAGGTGGGGGATTAAGCTCCCGACTTCAAGCTCTACTACAAAGCCACAGTAATCAAGACAATTTGGTACTGGCACAAGAACAGACCCATAGACCAATGGAACAGACTAGAGATCCCTGATATAAACCCAACCATATATGGTCAATTAATATACGATAAAGGAGTCATGGACAAACAATGGGGAAATGACAGCATCTTCAACAACTGGTGTTGGCAAAACTGGACAGCTACATGCAAGAGAATGAAACTGGATTATTGTTTAACCCCATACACAAAAGTAAACTCAAAATGGATCAAAGACGTAGATGTAAGTCATGAAACCATAAAACTCAAAGAAGACAACATAGGCAAAAATCTCCTGAACATAAGCATGAGCAACTTCTTCCTGAATGCATCTCCTTGAGCAATGGAAACAAAAGCAAAAATTAACACATGGGACTACATCAAACTTAAAAGCTTCTGTACAGCAAAGGACACTATCAACAGAACAAAAAGACATCCTACAGTATGGGAAAGTATATTTGTAAATGACATATCCAACAAGGGGTTAACCCCCAAAATATATAAAGAACTCACATGCCTCAACACCCAAAAAGCAAATAACCCTGAGGATATGAAGAGACAATTCCCCAAAGAAGAAATTCAGATGGCCAACAGGCACATGAAAAGATACTCCACATCACTAATCATTAAGGAAATGCAAATTAAATCCACAATGAGATATCACCTCACATCAGTTAGGATGGCCAGCATCGAAAAGACTAAGAACAGCAAATGCTGTGAGGATGCGGAGAAAGGGGAATCCTCCTACACTGCTGGTGGGAATGTAAGCTAGTTCAACCATTGTGGAAAGCAATATGGAGGTCCCTCAAAAAACTACAAATAGAAATACTATTGGACCCAGGAATCCCACTCCATGGAATTTACCCAAAGAATACAAGTTTTCAGATTTAAAGACATATGCACCCCTATGTTTATTGCAGCACTATTTACAATAGCCAAGAAATGGAAGCAACCTAAGAGTCCATCAGTAGATGAATGGATAAAGAAGAGGTGGTACATATACACAATGGAATACTATTCAGCCATAAGAAAGAAACAAATCCTACCATTTGCAACAACATGGATGAAGTTGGAGGATATTATTCTCAGTGAAAAAGCCAGGCAGAGAAAGACAAGTGCCAAATGAGTTCCATCATTTGTGGAGTATAACAGTGAAGCAAAACTGAAGGAACCAAACAGCAGCAGACTCAGAGACTCCACGAAGGGACTAGTGGTTACCAAAGGGGAGGGGTGTTGGAGGGCAGGTGGGGAGGGAGGGAGAAGGGGATTCAGGGGTATTATGTTTAGCACACATGGTGCAGGGGTCATGGGGAAGACAGTGTAGCACAGAAAAGGCAAATAGTGAATCTGTGGCATTTTACTACACTGTTGGACAGTGACTAAAATGGGGTATGGGTGGGGACTTGATAATATGGGTAAATACAGTAGCTACATTGTTTTTTCATGCAAAACCTTCATAAGAGTGTATATCAATAATACCTTAATAAAAAACAAAAACAGAAACAAATAAATGAAGTCAAGCAGATATGTTTGCTAAGGTGTGCTTATGTGTATACACATACGTAGGAATGTATGTGTGGAGAGAGTGTGGGCTGGATGGCTAAACCGTCAGCGTCCAGTAAAAAATGCCCTGCTACCTGTGAAACACAGCTTAAAAATCACTGCATTGGTTTAGAAAACAATTGTTTTGTCACCAGGGCATGGCCAAAATTTCATTTATGCTCTTTAGTGCTGTGTGGCTTGGTTTTTCCATTACTTCACCTCCTTGAGCATGAATTTTCCTCAATAGTAAGATGGGAATAACAAAAGTAATTATCTCTCAGGGCTGTTAAGATACTAGATAGTGTTGGTAATGTACTCGGCATAGATAGGTGTTTGGCAAATAATTAAGAAAAGGTTTTGATCTGTTTTCCCAGATATTTTAAATGGGTCTACTTAGCATAGGTCCTTTGAAGTAGGTTTGTGCTTTGTTCTCTTTGTCTTTCATTCAAAATTGACTTCTCCTGTGTGTGCACATATGTGTTACAGAAGAGATAATGTTCTTATGCACAGATGAGAGCGATATTGAATATGTGAAATCATTTAATATGTCTGGAGAGCTTTATCTTCTTTTTATTATGGAGACAAAGTATTCTTTAAAAACTTTGTGTATGTAAGATCCTGTTTTGAAATTATTTGAACTACACTAATATTTTCAAGATATGCCCAACTAACAACGTCTGAGTAAGAGTGGCCCTATGGAAATATGGTGCAGAAGCGTTTGTGCCTTTTGCCTCCAGACACCAAGCATGATTGGAGCAAACTTTTACTCTTTAAAAACATTTTTTTAGCAAAACAAGCTTTGGGAATGAAAATAAGCACTCAGGCTATTAGACAAATAATGCAGATATTAACCACCTTCAGTTTTGTAAAACAGCATTTTGTCATTTTCTTTTACCATACACTCTCCTCTTTGTCTCACTTTATATCATAACAGAAAGTTCCTCAAAGAGATTTCCTGTTCCTTGCTAATCCATTCATCCTTTCTTTCTCAAAGTATTACATAAAGGTTTTGCAGATACTGACTTAAATTTTCTATTTCATCACTTGCAGTTTTAGATTGGAAGCTTTTTAGGGAGAGAGGAAAAGTAAAACGTTACCTTCAACAGTAACAAATTTTGCATGTTTCTCAGATAGTCACTTAAAATGCATCATTGGAAATGAAACCATTTCTACTCAGACTGTTGATATGTTCATTCATTCATTCAATTATTGAACAAATATTTTGTGAGCACTAGTGACTGATAGGCTCTGGAGAAGAGTTGTGAATAGAGTAGAGGTGGCCCTTGCCCGAACAGAGCTTAAAGATGGTCAGAACTGGAAAAGTTTACACCAAAACCACTTAGAGCACTCAGAATCATTGCCAGCCATTTTTTGTGATCCAGTATGGGAGGCTCAGAAGACATGGGAATGAAACCCTTCCTGCTCCCATATGCAGACAGTCTTACTCATTGCCCCCCTACCCTGACTTCAGTCTGTTTTACTACTCTGACTTGCCAACTGGGCCTTAGCTCAGATATATGAAACAATTTGGCAAATCTGGTGACCAAACTCAGCTATTTATGTTTTATATATATGTATATGTTATATTTAAGATGAATGACTTATTAAAATTTCTATGTTGCATGCAAATGCTTTCTGATAACAATGTCATTTTTTAGCGTTTTCTTGGAGAGTCTTCTCTGTTTTAATTCCTGAGTTTCATAAGGAGGTTATCACTGTGAACATGACAAAGCAGTTTGAACAAAGTTCTTAATTCACCCCTGTTTGTTTGCTTTGAATTCAGCATGAAACTGTTAACCTTTATGAAAAAACAACTAGGAGTATGACTAAATATTTATTTTCATAATCTCTGGTTTCACATATTTCAAGTTCAGAACTGAAATCCGATATCTCCTCTGACACCCTAGCAGAGTTAATGGCACAAGCTACTTTTTTGAACTTTTTCCCCTGACTTAGTCTCTTAATTTTTTATGGCTCTAAAAAATAAAACATGAAAAGGCAAAGCCAGATATATTTTATCTTTCATGTATGACAGATGTTCCCTCACCCATGCTTCATGGGCATAATCTGTCTTTTGAAAACATAAGCAATGGATGTTTCTGCCGGCAAAGCCTCATGAAAAGAGGGTCACTTGTCTTGATTAGCAAATCCTTCATAATGAGTCTCAGGGTACCCACACTCTGAATGAGATTCTCCATTAAGTGGTAAAAGAATTACCGTGAGACTCAAATGTAGAAAGTGGTTGTAAGTATATAAATGGTGATAGCAGCCATTCAGACAGAACACCTCTTACTGGTGCCATTTCAAATTTATTCTGTAAGTCTCTCTTTTTTCCTAATATTAGATATGCAAATGTGAGGGTCAAACATGACTTAAGGGCAGTTTCATTTTTAAGTTGGTCATTTAAGCATAGATGTTCATATGGATATTTTTCATTGACAAATAAGAGAAAAATAAGTGTATTAAGCATGGACCTACAGCAAACCAGAGACCGTAGTTACTGAACTGGTCTCATACAAATTTGCTTTAACCATCAGAGGACAGAGATAGGCTCTCTTTCAGTTAAGCTTGATCCTATCTCCGTGCAATGCCGGCAGATAGAGCAGCTTTGCCTTTTAGATTTTTACCCAGTTCTTTTTAGGTCTTCTGAAGCCTGGGAAATAAGAAATACAACCTCCTTGAAAAATCTGAGCGAGCAGCCATAGCAGGACCTCTGGATCCGATCAGATAAAAAGATAAAGAGGCTCTGCCGGGCAGAGGCAGGGAGAGCCGAGGGGGGCGGCGGTCTCCGCTGAACTCAGCGGAAATGTAGCCTCAAAGGATTCAAAAGTGGATGAAAAAGTAACATAAGCAATAGACAACTTTCCCACATCTCAGGTCACTCTCTAAATACAGCTTGAAAAATTTTCCCTACACTAAACTTAAAAAAATTTTTTTTGAAGTACAATAAACAGTATGTGAATGTATGTTTATCCTAAGCACCACACTGGGAGAGAGATTTGCTCTCTAGCAATGTTTGTGCTCTAGATTAACCAGTTTTCATCCCTCTCACTAGCTTACAGCTAAATCAGAACAAGGTTTAAGCTATAAAAGTGGCGACTTGTTTTAAATTCCCTAAAGTGATATGGGAGTAGTTCAGTGCAGTCTTTCTCCTCAGTTGCAAAAATGGAAGAGAATCAAAAGAGTAAAGGTAGGTGGAAATTCTGCCCCCATGTAGAGTTAAGAGATAAAGTGTGCTTCAGCTCTGCTACTGGATTCCTGGCGACTAGGAGGCTGTATATAACCAGGGAGGTGCGGTGCTCCATGTGCTGACAGTTGTCATCAGCAGCTTTGACAGAGCTACTGAATACGTGACGTTATGCATCACTGTCCCCAGCGTCACCACTCTGTCAAAGAAAACAAACAGAAGGGGACCAGGTACTGAAATGCGAGATACTGGACATCTGGCAGCTTCTGGGGGTGGGAGGTCACTGAAGTTCCCTTTATTTCAGTTTCACTTTTCAAGGCGGGGGATTGTCTTACATGTCACATTCATTTGAGAACTTGAGAATTAAGGCAAATTCTTATTCATTTCCTCCCATATTGTTGATGTCTACAGTTAAAACTGTGGTGAAGCTGGAAAGAGTCCCATTATAATTAGGCATTTAATTTGTTCCTTGACTATGAGTAAAGTCAACCCTGCTGTGTGTGCTTCCTTCCTTTTTCTCTCAGTTTCTCAACTTTGCTCTTCACATATCAATACCCTGATTCTTCTTTAACATGTTATGAGCAGCTGAGAGGCACCGTGACTGATGTGGGAGAAGGTTTCAGCGGAGGACCTGGAGCACCCTTGGGAATGTGCAATCTGGGCAGAGGGCCGGGAGGCATTCAGGTCATGAAAGAGATGGGGAAACAGGATGGTGGGCTCGGCCGAGATCCCAGCAGGGCCCGTGACTTCACCAGATCCCACCTGCTAGCCAGGTCTCTCAGAGGGGTTCCCTGCAGATGTGTAGGTCTGTTGTGCACAGTCCCAGGTCCCATGGCAGTTGCAGATGCTATGAGGCATCCAGAAGTCAGTGAGCTCTTACCTCACCTCCACTCCTTCGAACCTGAGAGCACCACACACAGGCCCGCAGGGTGGGGGCGCAGGTGCTCCCGGCTCCATGCCCCCACAACGTGTAGCCCTCAGTCTGGACTCAAACCTTCGGCTGCTTTGGGCGGCTCTGTTTCTTTCTGTGCTTCCTTGCGCAGTGCCCGGCGGGGATGGGACCTGGGTCCTGCTTCTCAGCAGCACTGTGTGGCTCTATTAGCTTAGGGACCCCTCGAGTCAGACTTAGAAACCTGATGGTCCCACTCTGGGCAACCACCTAGGCCTTCTGTGCTTTTTGGATTGTACATACTCCTAGATAAAGGCATTGGGAGACTTTAGTGATTAAAATATCAAACAACATTTTATATCCTACTCTCATTTTTATGCAAAGAAAATACACTGGCAAACTGAAATCCTGTGAAATATATGATATTGGCTCCCAACTGGCACTTCCCTTAGGCCAGACTGTAAGATGACCTATACAGAAGTGTTGCGGCTGTGGTTGACAACTTCTCTGAAGTTTCATGGATTGCTCCCAAGATAGACTATTTGCACTAGTGAATTTGCCCTAAATCCCAAATTCCTCATTCAAAATAGAAGTTATGGAACCCATGACCTAATTTTAAGCTTTATATGAATTTTGTGTGTAATTAAAACAATGAAAATGTTAAAATTGATTAAGCAGTTCTCTATCAGACTAAGTAGATAAATCATAGCTTCCTAGTCATTGATTTTCCTACCTTCAAAATGAAATATATTACTTTTAGGGAGAAGTTCTCAGTTTACAAAGTGTTTCACATGTTATCTTTTTAATCCTCTAAGAAGTTTGGACTAGATGGCTTATAAATTCCACCCAGCTTTAAACTTCTTTAGTCTGTGGCTCTACTTCTATTAGATGATACAGACTAGAAGGCGGTTTGTAACAACAAAAGCAATAGAATGAACTGACCCCATGCAGCGGAGTGACGTATGAACGCTCTCCGTTAAGTCCTTGCTTCTTTAGATAGCGCTTTTTAACACCACCATATGGTGCTCAGGCTTTTTGTTTGAAGGGTCAGAGACTCATCATCTGGGGGTCTCCAAATGCAGGAGACAGTCTGTCAGTGCACCGGGCTCCAGAGCAGCTGAGCATTTGAAGTCAGGCCACCACCCACATAGTGCCAAATTTGCCACCATGGAATTAGTGTGCGTGCTCTGAACAAGAGCACGAAGACTATGACACCTGTCCTCTCGTTTATTCCCTTTCTTTCAGCATCTTTTCAGTAATCACCTCTGAACTGCATCCGTATGAGAAATAAACACTGGCAGAGACAAGCCTCCCACAGAGCACACAAAGGCTCTCCCCAAAATGTGCCTTGAAAATAATACCCAGATTAAGCCTAAAAACCGGGCTGTGCTCTTTGTTGTTGCAAGCTTTTTGAAAGTGGCCATTTCCTTAATGTGATAAGAAACTGAAACATTTTCAAAGAAATAAGAACTGGTTATGTGTCTGTCAGAATCAAGAGAGTCTTGACCAACACTTTAGGGGATATTTCCATTGAAAGAAATTATCTCAAGGTTCTCATTCTGATTCAGAAAATCATTTAACCAATATCATGGAATGTTCCCATTTTTGAGGTGGTATATAAGGCATGCATATAAGGGCTTATTCACTAACGAAGGACTTTTGCAATGAAAAACGTTGACTGTAATTCTAGTAGAATGCACATAGAATTTAAAAACAAATGTCTTCCTTGAATATTCATAGGGGAAGATTGAGGTCTTTTAAAGTTCAGGATTATTCCTTAACTATTGCGTGTGTTACTAATTCTATATTCCGTTGAGCTATGTGAGGAGTTCTCTGACCGGAACAAAGGCACCACGGCCGGCTCATCTCCAGGCTTGGGTAACATGTGCGGGGTTGTGTTTTGGGTGGAGCTTTCTGGAATAGCAACACTCCGTCAAAAACACAGCAGCACACCTGTACTCCAAATGGTTGAATAAGGCAAAACATATGACATCAAAACGCTGGGAATCATATTAAAAAGAAAAAGAAAAGAAAAGGACGCAGGCTGTAGCAAAGATATAGAAGCACCGAGACACAGATATACACGAAAAGGAGAGAGTTTTACGTATGCTGCTCACGAAATGATTTATCTATCGTTTAACCTCTGCCCATAGCCATGTCTGTTCTGCCTGATGTTGACATGAACACCACATCCGTAATGTGTGAAAAGTTGCTCGTTTGGATGTTCCATCTGAAAAATAATCATCATAACTCACGCAGTGAGAAAAGATTGTGGCTTGTATTTCCAAAGTCTCTAAAATTCCATCAAGAAGGTAACAACATGGCTTCTCCTGGAATTTTCAAAGATAACTGATGGTATGGAACAGATTTCACTATTTTAAGGGAGGATGTTATAAATTAATGTTTACTATTAAAAGGAGGAAATTCATGTCATTGTTTTTTATATAAAACTTTTACAAATTACTTTTCTGACCTAATGAATTTATACTCAGACCTCTTAGAGGAAAACATTAATAGTGTCAGTCTGGTTGAACTTTTAATTTTACATAGCTTAGTTTTTATGTAAAAATAAATGTAGGCAGATGTAATAGAAAATTTTCTGTTTGTATAATCATCTCTACTTAATTGGCTGCAAGAAATTGTTCTTACATGTAAAGAAGTACAAGCAGGTGGGTGGTAGGAATAGAACTTGGGGTAGATAAAAGCTTATTTCTGTATGTCAAAAGGTTGGTCTTTAATAACTGTGTTTGAATTTTGTTCATTGACACTTGTTATATCCTAGACCTTATTCTCCTTGGTTATCTACACAGATTTATATTGTTTTCCTTCATTTGCATAGATAATAAGGCCATATTGTCCATTAGATAATATTCCTATGTTATATATTTTTTCAAAGAATGCTTCTGTGTTGAGATCACATTGGGTTTTGATTTTAATTAGGTCCCTCCTCCCCCTGCCCCACGCATCCCACCGGGAGACAGCGCTTATCAATCCCAGTGCTGCTCTTTGCTGCGGGCTGCTGCACGGGGAGCGAAATTAACATCAGAGTTTGAAGATTCTGCTTTCTAGTAACTATGTGCACACTGGCCATCTCTACACAGAAGATGCAGGCTTGTCATTAAACAATGACTTTTTCCTCTGGAAATATCACAAGAGAAATGATTTTTAAAAGCACGAACTACATTTTATGTCAGGCACTCAGGAAATGCACTCACAGCACCTAACTTGGAAGTTCGGTGCCACCACGGTCTTCATTGAGAAACATGTGGTTGGCAATTGAGAAGCCTGGAAATAGCATGTGGATTAAAGGAAATAAATAAGGAGTTGAGTTATCTAAATCCGGAGGGCCTGTTGCACCTGAAATCATTTTCATGGCAATGCATACAACTGGCCTTTCTCCTCTTTAAAGTATGCTGGCTACAGAATGAAAATTGCTGTTTTGAGTAAAATACTGTACAAATCTTTCATTTGGCAATTAGAAAGAGATTTTTTGAAAAACATTTTTTTTTCTTGTTGAGATTTTCATGAAGTTCTAGAGTATTTTTGGTAGAGATTACCAAATTCATCTGTCACAAATCTTTGTTCTCAGATCAACATTATCTCCCTATGATTTTTATTTAGCTTTCACTGAATCTGTTTAACTCAGCTTGTGTTTTATATTCTCCAAAAATTTGGGGGATTAACACAGTCTGATTTTGGCAGAGATAATCTGGATATAGGACATGAAGTATTAGGGCATTTAAAAAGAGATGTTTTAACACTAAACAAACTGAATTTGTAGAACAACAGAAATAAACATGACAGTTTTTTACAATGTTTGGGCCTAAAATAAGAGGGTGTATTGCTATGTTTGAGCTCCTACTTTGTCATAGCATTCTGCTAAATATTATATGTGCATTATCCAGTAAGATGAACATTTATTAAACATTTAATGTGTGTCAAACTCTGGCTGAGGCCCTGTAAGTATATTAATTAACTGAATCCTTCCAGGAACCTTATTAAGTAAATATTTTGTTATTTGCACTTTGCAGATGCAGAAAGTAAAGCTGACTGAATGTACAGCTCTCAGTCATTTTGCTAGCTTGCTTCTTTATACTATTCTACTCTTTTGCTCAATATCTGTAATACCCTGCAAGATAGGCATAATTATCCTTTTTCTATATGAGGATACAGAGAGCTCAGAGATTCAGTCACTTGCCTAAAATCATACAGCTAGGAAGTGGTAGAGCCAACATTCAACCCAGGATTGAGTGATGCCAAAGCGTCTGTTTCCCCATCACAAGAGAGACACTTTTTCTAGAAGGCTAAGTCAACGCCTTTAGAGAGCTTGACCTACAAGCATGTAGCTGGGACGGCTCTGGGACTTCAACCAGAAGGCAGTGTGCAAGGGCACTGTAGTCCGCCCAGAGCTGCAGCCTATACACGTGGTTTCAATTGGCCTCCTTACCCAGGCTGTAGGGTCAGCGCTCAAAGCGAATTGGGAATTTCAGAGTGGTTTGCTTCCCAGAGTGGACATGCGCCTTCAGACAAGCTCTTTGCCGAAATCCCGCTGGGACTTCCACATAGCACACATATTTGTAATGGTTTCCCCCGCCTTGGGCTACAAGGGTGCTTTGTAGTTAGAACCTACTTCATTTTAGTATCCCGTCTGGTCTTGGTGGAGTACTCTGGAGAAAGTGAACTGTAGATTAACCTCCAAGCCAGAAAATATTTTCATGGTTCCCATTTTCATAGGGTCACAAGGGTGTATGAGAATAGGATGCTTGGCAGGAAGTAAAAATCTATACTCTTGAAATATACAGACTCTTTTTTCTAGTTCTAACTGTATCTCTTCAGAGCTAGCTACGTATAACATAAGAGGCTACAGGCAGGGACCAGTGCAAAAAGCATCTGCTGTTCCTGCGGCAGTTGATTAAAGAGAAAATGTAGCATATCTCAATCTCTTCATGTTCAAGTTATATAGAAATAAAATACTAACAGTTGCTTGAATAGATGTAATATTTTTATATTATGGTGCTTCCCATTGATTTGGGATGTTACAATGATAAAAAAAAAAAAAAAGAAATGTACCTTAGAGCTACTCTCCATATTACTTTGTGAGTACAGATCACAATTGTCAATATAGCTTCTGCTAGTTTACAATATTTTCCAAATTCATGGGCACCATAAGTTTGTGCTTCCAACGTCTTTCTTAGGAGGAATCAACTCATGTATTGAGTGCCTGGCCTTCCATCTTTTACAAGGTAAAAGATGATGCGGTTTCATCTGCAACTTGAATCCAGCAAATCAAGTAGGTTATGTGAACATGGCTCAGTCACAATAGAGACCATGGGCTTACCACAGTCAGATTCTAAAATCTTTCAGAGCAGTTCTTGACCTTGGGTCTGTAGGACATAGACTTCAGTAGCTCAATAACCCCCTGAAACTGGATGTACAATTTTGTGTCTGTTGATTGTAGAAGAATGGGAGAGTAGCATTCATCAGAGTCTGTAAAGGGCCTATGACCCAAAGAAGGAATGATACATGGAAATTTCACTAGCATTAACTTCTTTCTCTCAGCCAGAATTGAAGATGATGAAAACAACACAACAATAAAAATGTATATATACACAATTTCCTTTTTAAAAATGTTTCCTCATGGACAATGTCATTATTCTTTATGCATGCAGAAGTTTCTGTGTATCAACATGGAAATGTCCACTTCTTTTTTATGTACAAGGCTAACATAAACTTCTGTGAATAACATGTAAAATAAATATGTCTTATGCATAGACTCCTTCAGCTGTTTCTTAACTGGAAATGAATCTTATTCAATGATGTTTCTAGAAAAAATATTTTGAATGATTCGTATATCATGTATAGCTAGTGAAGGTCACAAAGGAAATCAAATTCTGTGAGTGATTTTCCATATTACAATAAGAAAATGATGTTTGTACTCTCCAGGATAGAGATCAAAAAACTCATCAAGATGGAATTAAGGATTAATTTTAAAGTAATATTTAAAATTAAAATTTAAATTTAAAGTAAGACATTCCCTTCCCCCTAGAAACACCGCAGAAAAGAACCCTAAAAAATAATTCAGGCAGTCTGCAGCTCACATGCATTAAAGATGAACATCCACTTAGGAGCACCTGCCCTGCAGCCCATTATCCGTCACTCCTTTTTTTGCTCTGTGAAGATCAGGGGCATTTCTTCCCCCTGTGCTCTCCCTGCCCCCAGTCTTTGCCGCTTGGGACCACTTGCACCACTCTCCTGACATTCCAGTGCTTACCTCCCTAAGACAAGTGTCCAGTGATCACTGGGACAGGAGTGACACTGATGGGAGGAAAGGGGAAGGTAGATTAGAGTAAAACTTTGCTGCTTTGCCCTGTGTGGGCTCCTTCTCCAACTCCGGCTGCTTCCCTGGTTTCAGGGCACAGTATTACCAGGTACACCCCAGCTCCGGAGTGCCCTTACACCATCTCAGTCCTTTTCCTGCTCTCTTCCAGAGAACCCTACTGCCACAAAATGCACTTGCTGGTCAGTTTTTCTCTTGAATATGGGTGACTTTCAGTCTTTCCTAAAAGGACCCTTAGTAGCTAACACACATGCAGACTCCTCCCCCAGCCACTGCAGGGCCTTTGCACTGGTCTTTTCCTTTGCCCTTTTATCTACCTGCTTCATCCACTTGGCTCTCTCTGTCAATCCTTCCAGCTCTCTGATCAAGTGATGCCAGTCAGCCTTCTCACTCCCTCATTCCATATCCCCCTTCATTTGCTTCATTTTCTTCACAGTACTTTTGTTATCATCTGTAACATTTGTAACACTAGAATGATCTGTTTATTGTGTGCCTCTTGCTGTCAGAGTGTGGGCAAGGGCTCCATTTCATTTTCTGTTTGATGCCTGGAAGTCTGGTACACAGTAGGCACCCAATAAATATTTTAAATGCATTGAATAAATAAACAACACCTTACATGGTTTTGCAGTTTGCAAAGTACTTTCATATTTATTGCTTTATTTAATCCACTACAAAAATGAACTTGTTACCCCCATTAGTGAGAAATGTGAGGATCTAGTTAAAGAAAAAATATTTTTCTATTTTTCTTCAAGCCCCTGTGTGACAGTTTGGAGAAGTGGGCAATTAGAAAGAGATGGGTTCCTGCCTGAGACAGGCCAAATGGTACTGTCGGAGGTTCCTGTGGTGTCTCTACACCCCAGGGGCTAGTTCTCAACATTGGGGTAAAGCTGAAATATGTGATGTTAAAATTTGGTTTTAATTCCTAAGACTTCAAAGAAATTTCTTTATTTGAAGACTAAGTAATGCTATTACAGGTTACTCAGTTACTCTTATTCACAAAAGACTCATGTATAAAAACAAGAATTCCAGTGTTTTAATTTATGACAAGAAATAGAATTATTTCATGTACTGGCCACTTCTTTTCACTGATTATTAAATTCTTTCCCAATAGCTGAGTCTTTACAGGAAGTAAAACTATAATTACAAAGTCACTTGGCAAGCACAAAAAACAAAAGAAAGAGTGTTAATTGAATGATTTAAGTACGTGTGTTATCAGAGTACAATAACTCATAATAATGGCAATAAGGACAGCCACCAGTATTGACCTCCTACTGCATGCCAGGCCTGGGGCTTTGTTACATGGGTTTACACTGTATATGATAAAACTGTCTTACAGTTGAGGATATGATGAGTGAGGTTAAGTGACTTATGTAAGATCACACAGCTGATAAATGATAGAGCCAGAATGTAGCCAGGGGTCATTTTGAACCTAAGACTCCTGTGCCTCTTCCTGCTGGCCCAGTGCGGTCTCCTCCATGCTTGGAGCAGCGAGTTCCTTTCCCTCCAACAACACTGTAGTCATTCTGTCTTTGCCTACACAGACCCATTATTTAGGACCACCAATCTTATTCAAATATTTAGAAGAAAAATATAATTTGGATTTAGATAAATTCAATTATATCATGGATTTCCATTCAAAATTTCCATGAATTTTAGAGTAATTCCTAAGACTTCAAGGAAACTTCTTGCTTGCAATGGCTTCAGTTAAAGTACTGAAGGTCTTTCATTGGCCAAAGGGACAATTCCAGAGAAAACAGTAAGGAACGTTTGGGAAGAAGAACAATAATTAATGTTATTTTGTGTAGAACATGTAGTAATGAGGCAAGAGCTTTGGGTTTTAATGGAAAGAAGAAAATGAGAAATGAGTTGATGACACTTGGGGGCCCTACAGAAATATTCATTTGGCAAGTAAATCATTCAACAGACATGTAATAAGAGTGTCCTTGGCCCAGGAGCTATAAAGATGAACTGAAGGAGTTTGCGGGCTCGTGGTAAGAACAGTCACGTAGATGTGATTATAGAAAGCGCAGTGTGGTCAGTGCTGGGAAGAAGAATGTTCAGAGTGGAAATGGGGTGGGTGCCAACTCTGACAATTTAACAAATTTAGAGTGGTGACTAAAAATTGGTAGATATGACAGCATCTATTTGTGTAGTACTTTATACTTGCAAAGCACATTTGCATGATTATTTGGTTGATCTTCCTCAAGTACTCTGAACAATAAGGCTTATTATTTCTAATAAATAAGGAAAAGTCAGAAACTTGCTCCACATCATGTTACTAGGTCCAGGCCCTGTTCTTCTATTTCTACATCTTGTAGAAGACCATATTCCTGATCTTCTATGACAACATCTTCCATTTATGCCATTTAAATACAGCACCACTGGTACTAATTAGAAAAATGGGAGAATCATAATTTGTTTTATTTTCCTTTTAAAAATATTAAATATTAAATTCCTTTGGACATGCACACAATCTCTCACTTCTTAACATTTTCCCACAGTACGCGTATGATGCTCGACTAATAAATGGAGTGATTTTGCTGGCATTTAATGCCAAAGGAATCAATGTCTAGCCTAAGGAATAGAATTTGTCTTTCTTTGAAATACTTAAGGAATCCTTTTGGTAGTTAAAGATTAAAGTTTGTCTCATTGGTGTCCCTTAAAAATATGTTTTCTAACTTGGGCTATGTGTGTTATTATAACAAATAAAAAAAATAGTAGTGGCTCTGGATATGTTTTTTCCTTCAGATAAGTGCTGGGCTGCTAGAACATATGACATCATATTTGGCTCCAGCCTTTGGAAATGAGACAGTATAAAAGATGACAAGTTCTGGTAGCCAGCAGGGGATAAAGTTTAAAACAATTTTGACAAAATAAAATTTGAGGAAACTGACTATTTTTTAAATTGTACATTTACCATGAAAGTTTTGGGGTTAATCTCTGGAACCAGCACAAGGATGAATGAGGTAATAGTTGCACATGTTGTGGATAAGATAATCAAAGTGGGGACAAGCCCATTTCCAGGCTAATGGGCAACTAAGATTATGTGCCTGATGGCTGTGGTTAAGATAATACGGGGTTCAAAAAAATGATGCTGATAGAGTGGTAAGCAGTCACACTGGATCTGAAGCCTTCTGAATGGGGGCCGGAAAAGCATTAGGCTGGAGCCCAACAAGACAAAGAGTTGGGAAGCAAGAAAATGGGAGATAAACTACAAAACTCCCTCACAGAAATGACATTATAAGGATTGGTAATTAAAACTTCACTGACAAGTGAAACCTGATTATTATACTAGCTTAATGCTGCTCATGCGCACATTAGGGTATGAGAGGAGGTTGTCACACTGATTCTCATTCTGACTACCCAGATGTTACTACCATCGGAGAAATGTTCAGAGGTCTTGGCTGGACCCATTTTGTTTTATTCTGTGGCTTTGAGGAAGGGGAAAGCAAACCTTGTGAGGGATGTGTTGACTGAAGTGCACCATTAATTTCATGTCTTTTTGTAGAAAGCACTTTTAAAGTGTGCCAAGATATTTTAAGTGTTTCAACGACATGCTTTTGTGACAATAGAAAAATGAGGGTATATTTTCATAGTATCAATAAAAATATCATAATAACTTACAGGGCTGGACTGAACTATATGTTGGGTCACAATGAAGCTCTTTCAGTGTGACAGAGATAGCAGCAACCTCTACTTTATTCCTGAGCCACAGAATAAACATGATCCCTGATTGCCTCTACGATCTCAAGTCTCTGCTGCCAGGAGCTTGGGCCTGATGAAGGGCCCCCATTTTTGGAACTCTCTTCCTTTCCCTCCCCAACAGATCCCAGATTTACAAGCTTTGAGGTCTTATAAGGAAAGAAAAATAAAAGCATATTTGTTTCTTTCTTAACTGGTATAGGTTTCCAGATGGCATTAGAAGCCATTATTGGCTGAGAAGAAACACTTGTTCGTGTCTCAGTCTTTTACTTGGGGTCCACAAATTTGACAAATTGTTCACTTTGAATATCTTAAGCAAATAAACAAAGCATTTTCAGTATTTGCTGATACTCACTATCCTGTCCTTCTCAAACTTTGCCAGATGCAAACACCAAAGGCCAATTTCTCTAGTTTCTGTTCTGTTGTGAATCTCTGGTGAGAATCCCTGAGCTTTGTATTACTGTGTCTGTGGACATATGTCCCCACAGTTGTTTACTGATGAGTTAAGTTGCATATGGCAGCAAGATAGGGGCTTATAGATTGAACCCCCTTGGTGTTATCCCGATGGAGCCCTTTCACATCAGTGTCACATTAAGTTTCTATTATTTTATGCATGGCAGTAGACATGCTGGTATGTAAAGATCCTCGAGACTAAGATTGTAATCTGAAAGTATTCACAATATTATAGAGAAAGTGATGGTACACATACCATTTTAAAGTCTGTTGCTCCAAGAGAAATAGCAACGGAGGCAACAAGGCTTGACGGAAAGAGACAAATATGGACTTTGAAGCCTGGATGTACGGGGGCCCAAATCCTGGCTGGGTTTGGGGAAATAACATGTAGGTCCACTTGACTAACTAACAAGGGAGCTCTGTGTGAGGGTGAGCTACAGACACAGGCGGTGGAGGGCCTCCAGGTGCACTACCACCAAGAGTAACATCTGGAGAGCAAAGTGCACCGGTGAGATAGTTAGGGGGTATTATGTGACCTGAGTTCTCTGAAGAAACATTGAACGGGAAGTATTATGTTCACTGCATCACGGTGGGGAGAGGCAGAGGCCGGTAGGCCGGTTAGGGCAGTCCAGGGGAGAGCTGAGGAGGGTGTAAAGAGGTGCTGCAGGGAAAGGGAGGAAGAGGACCTGCAGGTGCGAGAGGAGCACGAGGAGAACCAGGATCATCCCTCGGCCTTCTGCCTAGACGACGCCCTCTGGCTCCCTCTGTGTCTCCATATTTATCCGACTAGACAAAATTTTATTTATTTCAGCCTTCCCTCCCCTCCTGGCTGGGGGGGTTTGCTGAGAACTGTCCTTTCCTCACCTGGGTATTTCTAGACTGTCACAGCATCTGAGGATACAGTCAGCTCTTGAAAAGAGTTTGTTCAATGCAAGAATAAGTGTTGAATAAATGTGGAAGATCCACAAAATACAGAGGGGGAAGAGGAAAGTAGAAAGACAGGAGAGTAAAAGATGAGTGCACAATGAGGGGAAGAACAGTGAGAGATGAGAGGGATGTTTTGGAATAGCTTGAGTCCATTCACAAGCAGGAATGTGGAATTGCTGCCATTAAAAAAATTAGATTAACACTTCCTATTTTTCCTTTACCCTGAAGCCTTCACCCATGCACATCTCTTAATAAATAATAGCTGATGGACACAGTGCTGATGTGTCCTCTTCATGTTAATCCAGGCAGTTCCCAGTTTATGAACTGGTTGGATTCCAAATGTCATTGTCAGTCAGTTGTTTGGCTATTGGAAAGTATTTTTCCTTTGAGACAACGTAAGAGTCAGTGCTTAAATTCTACTTGGCAAAAGGCTACTTAACCCAAAGTGTTGGAATCTTACTGCTGAGGTCCTGCAGAGCACTAGCTCCTCACAGGCACATCACACACTGCTCGGTGCTTGCAAAGTGCTTTCGCATACATTTTTTAAAAAGTGGACCTTGTCTGCATAATATTTTTTCCCATGAAAAAATGTGTTCCGAGTTTTAAATGAAGAGGCCAGGAACACATCCTCTTCCCACTCTGGTCTCTGTGAACTGACTTGGCTTTCACAGAGAGCCCCCCACACTGTCCTAGCCAGAGGCACCCGCCTGCAGGGAGAGCCCAACACCAGAGGGGCAGGTGGATGCCAGAGCAGGTGGGCTCCCTGGCGGCTGGGGCCGTCACTGCCTTTCCAGTCAGAAGAGCCATCTGTACCCAGATTCTGCCACCGGCCAGCTCAGCTGGTAACCCCGTGGGAGGGTTCAGTTTCCCCTTATGTAGAGAGGGGATCGTGAGGCCTACCTCATGGAGTTTTGTGATGTTGAAGATGAGATAATGGATGAAGGAGCACACAGCACTATTGTAATAACTGATAGGTACTGGATGCTAAAAAAATGTTCTCTTGATCCTCTTCCTCACCCACCTACCATCACTAAACTTAGAAGTAGAATGGGTGAGGAGGGGCTCCTGTGGCCACCGGCCTTATTGGTGGCACAGGGCAAGGTGCTAGAAGTCAGGGAGGGGCCCTTGTGGGGGTGCTGCCTCGACGAGCAAGCAGTTCCTGGAATGAAGCAGTGAGGGCTCAAGGGCGCTGGTCTCCCTGGACCCCAGGGGCAGCCACAGTGTCCAGTTCTGCATCAGTACTGTGTGGGCCTCTGTCAGAAGGGGAACCAGGGCTGGGCTGTGTGTCATCAACATAACTGAGTGTCTTGCCAGTGAGTCTCAGCCCCGGGCAAGTTCACTATGGATTCAGTGAGACCGAGGCATGACAATTGAACGTTTTTGGGGTAAGAGGTTTATTACCTGACTTGTTCTCCTGGCGATAGATGGGGCACTAGAATTACATCTGCATCTGACAGTCTGCAGGGCTGTAATCCTCCTTCATCTCTGCCTCTGCCCAGAGCACTGGGCAGAGCTCTTTATATAGTGACTCAGTCAGTAATAGGTTATTACCTGGGTGTGGAAGCAGTAGCCTAGCAGCAGGCCAGTTACATCATCAAGTAGTTTAGGTTCAGGTGAGGATCCTGGCCATAGGGACTTCCATTTTCCACATAGTTCCTCTACCAAGAAAGTGTTTAAAACAATGTCAAATTAAAAAATATGGGGCGGAGCCAACATGGCGGCGTGAGTAGGACAGTGGGAATCTCCTCCCAAAAACATATATACTTTTGAAAATACAACAAACACAACTAGCCCTAAAAGAGAGACCAGAAGACGCAGGACAGTGGCCAGACTGCAGCTACACCAGCGAGAACCCAGCGACTGGTGAAAGGGGTAAGATACAAGCCCCGGCCCGGCGGGACCCGAGCGCCCCTCCCCCCAGCTCCCGGCGGGAGAAGAATAGGCAGAGCGGGAGGGAGACGGAGCCCAGGACTGCTGAACACCCAGCCCCAGCCATCCGGGCCAGAGCGCAGACACAGTACATGCCCAGGGGGCCCTGGATACTGGGGGAACAGGGAGTAAGACCTCTGAGCGGGTGCTGAAGCTGAAGCCCCTGTGACAAAGAAAAGCGGGGGCTTTTTGAAAGTCTTAAAGGGACAGGGACTTAACAGCTTGACGGAAACAACCCAGGTCACAGTACAGCAGCTGGAAATTACAGGGAAAACCGGGTGCACTAACCCCCTGGGCAACAGCTCTGAGACCCCTCACGGAGGCAAACAGTCAAGCAGCCCCCCCATCCATTACCCCACCGGGCGCTGCGAAAGCAGAGAAGCAGCCTGAGACAAATTCCGCCCACAGAAAGGGAAATTTCTCCCTTCCGGCCAGGCAAGACACAAAGACCCAGTCTACACGCAATTACCCAACACAAGCCACTAGGGGTCGCAGTTGTCCCAGTAAAGAAAGGCCAGTAGCAAGTGAAAATTTTGGCCCTCCCAGCTGACAGTCAATAGCACCTATCAACATGAAAAGGCAAAAAAATATGATCCAGACAAGACTAACCCAGACAGCTTCAGCATCTGCTACATCTTCCCCTGAGAAGGAATCTGGGGAGATAGATTTAGCCAGTCTACCTGAAAAAGAATTCAAAACAAAAGTCATAACCATGCTGATGGACTTGCAGAGAAATATGCAAGAACTAAGGAAGGAGAATTCAGAAATAAAACAAGCTCTGGAAGGACTTCAAAACAGAATGGACGAGATGCAAGAGACCATTAATGGACTAGAAAACAGAGAACAGGAACGCAGAGAAGCTGATGCAGAGAGAGATAAAAGGATCTCCAGGAATGAAAGAATTTTAAGAGAGCTGAGTGATCAATCGAAAAGGAATAATATAAGAATCATAGGTATTCCAGAAGAAGTAGAGAGAGAAAAGGGGATAGAAAATGTCTTTGAAGAAATAATTGCTGAAAATTTCCCCAAACTAGGGGAAGAAATGGACTCTCAGACCACAGAGGTACACAGAACTCCCATGACAAGGGATCCAAGGAGGGCAACACCAAGACACATAATAATTAAAATGGCAAAGATCAAAGACAAGGACAAAGTATTACAAGCAGCCAGAGAGAAAAAAAAAGGTTACCTACAAAGGAAAACCCATCAGGCTATCATCAGACTTCTCAACAGAAACCCTACAGGCCAGAAGAGAATGGCATGATATACTTAATGCAATGAAACAGAAGGGCCTCGAACCAAGACTACTGTATCCAGCACGAATATCATTTAAATATGAAGGAGGGATTAAACAATTCCCAGACAAGCAAAAGTTGAGGGAATTTGCATCCCACAAACCACCTCTACAGGGCATCCTACAGGGACTGCTCTAGATGGGAGCACTCCTAAAAAGAGCACACAACAAAACACCCAACATATGAAGAAGGGAGGAGGAGGAATAAGAAGGGAGAGAAATAAAGAATCATCAGATTGTGTTTATAATAGCTCAACAAGCGAGTTAAGTTAGACAGTAAGACAGTAAAGAAGCTAACCCTAAACCTTTGGTAACCACAAACTTAAAGCCTGCAATGGCAATAAATTCATACCTTTCAATAATCACCCTAAATGTAAATGGACTGAATGCACCAATCAAAAGACACAGAGTAATAGAATGGATAAAAAAGCAAGATCGATCCATATGCTGCTTACAAGAGACTCACCTCAAACCCAAAGATGCGCACAGACTTAAAGTCAAGGGATGGAAAAAGATATTTCAAGCAAACAACAGAGAGAAGAAAGCAGGTGTTGCAATTCTGGTATCAGACAAAACAGACTTCAAAATAAAGAAAGTAACAAAAGACAAAGAAGGACATTACATAATGATAAAGGGCTCAGTCCATCAAGAGGATATAACCATTATAAATATATATGCACCCAATACAGGAGCACCAACATACCTGAAACAAATATTAACAGAACTAAAGGAGGAAATAGAATGCAATGCATTCATTCTAGGAGACTTCAACACACCACTCACTCCAAAGGACAGATCCACCAGACAGAAAATAAGTAAGGACACAGAGGCACTGAACAACACACTAGAACAGATGGACCTAATAGACATCTACAGAACTCTACATCCAAAAGCAACAGGATACACATTCTTCTCAAGTGCACATGGAACATTCTCCAGAATAGACCACATACTAGGACACAAAAAGAGCCTCAGTAAATTCCAAAAGATTGAAATCCTACCAACCAACTTTTCAGACCACAAAGGCATTAAACTAGAAATAAACTGTTCAAAGAAAGCAAAAAGGCTCACAAACACATGGAGGCTAAACAACACGCTCCTAAATAATCAATGGATCAATGACCAAATCAAAATGGAGATCCAGCAATATATGGAAACAAATGACAACAACAACACTAAGCCCCAACTTCTGTGGGACGCAGCAAAAGCAGTCTTAAGAGGAAAGTATATAGCACACCAAGCATATTTAAAAAAGGAAGAGCAATCCCAAATGAACGGTCTAATGTCACAACTATCAAAATTGGAAAAAGAAGAACAAATGAGGCCTAAGGTCAGCAGAAGGAGGGACATAATAAAGATCAGAGAAGAAATAAATAAAATTGAGAAGAATAAAACAATAGCAAAAATCAATGAAACCAAGAGCTGGTTCTTCGAGAAAATAAACAAAATAGATAAGCCTCTAGCCAGACTTATTAAGAGGAAAAGAGAGTCAACACAAATCAACAGTATCAGAAATGAGAAAGGAAAAATCACAACAGATCCCGCAGAAATACAAAGAATTATTAGAGACTGCTATGAAAACCTATATGCTAACAAGCTGGGAAACCTAGGAGAAATGGACAACTTCCTAGAAAAATACAACCTTCCAAGACTGACCCAAAAAGAAACAGAAAATCTAAACAGACCAATTACCAGCAACGAAATTGAAGCGGTAATCAAAAAACTACCAAAGAACAAAACCCCCGGGCCAGATGGATTTACCTCGGAATTTTATCAGACATACAAAGGAGACATAATACCCATTCTCCTTAAAGTTTTCCAAGAAATAGAAGAGGAGGGGATACTCCCAAACTCATTCTATGAAGCTAACATCACCCTAATACCAAAACCAGGCAAAGACACCACCAAAAAAGAAAACTACAGACCAATATCCCTGATGAACGTAGACGCAAAAATACTCAACAAAATTTTAGCAAACCGAATTCAAAAATACATCAAAACCATCGTACACCATGACCAAGTGGGATTCATCCCAGGGATGCAAGGATGGCACAACATTCGAAAGTCCATCAATATCATCCACCACATCAACAAAAAGAAAGACAAAAACCACATGATCATCTCCATAGATGCTGAAAAAGCATTTGACAGAGTTCAACATCCATTCATGATAAAAACTCTCAGCAAAATGGGAATAGAGGGCAAGTACCTCAACATAATAAAGGCCATCTATGAAAAACCCACAGCCAACATTATATTGAATAGCGAGAAGCTGAAAGCATTTCCGCTGAGATCGGGAACTAGACAGGGATGCCCACTCTCCCCACTGTTATTTAACAATGTACTAGAGGTCCTAGCCACGGCAATCAGACAAAACAAAAAAATACAAGGAATCCAGATTGGCAAAGAAGGAGTCAAACTGTCACTATTTGCAGATGACATGATACTGTACATAAAAAACCCTAAAGACTCCACCCCAGAACTACTAGAACTGATATCGGAATACAGCAAAGTTGCAGGATACAAAATCAACACACAGAAATCTGTGGCTTTCCTATATACCAACAATGAACCAACAGAAAGAGAAATCAGGAAAACAACTCCATTCACAATTGCATAAAAAAAAATAAAATACCTAGGAATAAACCTAACCAAAGAAGTGAAAGACCTATATTCTGAAAACTACAAGTCACTCTTAAAAGAAATTAAAGGGGACACTAACAGATGGAAACGCATCCCATGCTCATGGCTAGGAAGAATTAATATCGTCAAAATGGCCATCCTGCCCAAAGCAATATACAGATTTGATGCAATCCCTATGAAACTACCAGCAACATTCTTCAATGAACTGGAACAAATAATTCAAAAATTCATATGGAAACACCAAAGACCCCGAATAGCCAAAGCAATCCTGAGAAAGAAGAATAAAGTAGGGGGGATCTCACTCCCCAACTTCAAGCTCTATTATAAAGCCATAGTAATCAAGACAATTTGGTACTGGCACAAGAACAGAGCCACAGACCAATGGAACAGACTAGACAATCCAGACATTAACTCAGACATATATGGTCAATTAATATTTGATAAAGGAGCCATGGACATACAATGGCGAAATGACAGTCTCTTCAACAGATGGTGCTGGCAAAACTGGACAGCTACATGTAGGAGAATGAAACTGGACCATCGTCTAACCCCATATACAAAAGTAAACTCAAAATGGATCAAAGACCTGAATGTAAGTCATGAAACCATTAAACTCTTGGAAGAAAACATAGGCACAAACCTCTTAGACATAAACATGAGTGACCTCTTCTTGAACATATCTCCCCGGGCAAGGAAAACAACAGCAAAAATGAACAAGTGGGACTATATTAAGCTGAAAAGCTTCTGTACAGCAAAAGACACCATCAATAGAACAAAAAGGAACCCTACAGTATGGGAGAATATCTTTGAAAATGACACATCCGATAAAGGCTTGACGTCCAGAATATATAAAGAGCTCACACGCCTCAACAAACAAAAAACAAATAACCCAATTAAAAAATGGGCAAAGGAACTGAACAGACGGTTCTCCAAAAAAGAAATACAGATGGCCAACAGACACATGAAAAGATGCTCCACATCGCTAATTATCAGAGAAATGCAAATTAAAACTACAATGAGGTATCACCTCACACCAGTAAGGATGGCTGCCATCCAAAAGACAAACAACAACAAATGTTGGCGAGGCTGTGGAGAAAGGGGAACCCTCCTACACTGCTGGTGGGAATGTAAACTTGTTCAACCATTGTGGAAAGCAGTATGGAGGTACATCAAAATGCTCAAAACAGACATACCATTTGACCCAGGAATTGCACTCCTAGGAATTTACCCTAAGAATGCAGCAATCAAGTATGAGAAAGACCAATGTACCCCTATGTTTATCGCAGCACTATTTACAATAGCCAAGAATTGGAAGCAACCTAAATGTCCATCGATAGATGAATGGATAAAGAAGATGTGGTACATATACACAATGGAATACTACTCAGGCGTAAGAAAAGGGCAAATCCAACCATTTGCAGCAACATGGATGGAGCTGGAGGGTATTTTGCTCAGTGAAACAAGCCAAGCAGAGAAAGAGAAATACCAAATGATTTCACTCATCTGTGGAATATAAGAACAAAGGAAAAACTGAAGGAACAAAACAGCAGCAGAATCACAGAACTCAAGAATGGACTAACAGGTACCAAAGGGAAAGGGACTGGGGAGGATGGGTGGGTAGGGAGGGATAAGGGGGGGAGAAGTAGGGGGGTATTAAGATTAGCATCCATAGCGGGGTGGGAGAAAGGGGAGGGCTGTACAACACAGAGAAGACAAGTAGTGATTCTAGAACAGGTTGCTACGCTGATGGACAGTGACTGTAAAGGAGTATATAGCGGGGACCTGGTATAGGGGAGAGCCTAGTAAACAAAGTATTCGTCATGTAAGTGTAGATTAATGATTAAAAAAAAATGCAGTTCCCATGTGGTGACCTCTAATGAGTTCTACACAATGATATAAAGGACATATAAAAGTGTAGGCAAAGGGTCTGTTTGTGTTTATACAGAGGATCAAAGCCTAATTTGGCTACCCCGAAAATGAACTAAGATACGATATGAAAAAGAACTTCCAACATCAGCACTCTCGGGAAGACTCATGACAGATGATCAGAAAAAAAAAAAAAAAACTTCAACAAAGATCCACGCACTGTCACAGGTGTAGATGCACTCATCCCACCAGTTCCTGGACTTGCCATGGGAAAGATGAAGGAGATATCTAGGCTGGCCTGTGCATGCAGTAAAACAAAAATTGGACTGGATCTATACTGTTGGAACTCAACCAAGAATTAGGAGAAGTGCAAATTGTAGCACTCCAAAATCTTACAACCACAGACTATTTATCGTTAAAAGAACATATGGGATATGAACAGTCCCCAGGAATGGGGTGTTCTAGTTTATCTGAATTCTCTCAGACTGTTTAAGTTCAGTCGGACAATATCCACCATATCATAGATAAGTTTTCACAAATGCCTAAGGTGCCTAACTGGTTTTCTTGGTTTCACTGGAGATGGCTGGTAATTACAGATATGCTTTGGTTAGGTAACTATATTCCTATTATGTTAATGTGTGTGCACAATTTAATTAGTCGTTTAAAACCTATCCATGCTGAAGTTACTCTACAAGAAGATATGTCAAAGAAATAATCAATCTTCCCAGGTTTTCTTCTGCCTGCTACTTCTGTAGCTTTTCTTCTTCCTACCTAATCACAACCTTTAAATAGAACTCGTGCCACATGTCGAATTTACCGAGTATCATAATTCTTCCAAGTGGTAAAGACACCTCAAGACAAATGCTGGGCATAGAAGCCACAGGGCATAAATATACAAAGAAGTAAAAAGCTAACCTTTTCAAACGATAAGGCTTCTCTCTCACTTACCAACTTAACATTTCCCTGTATGGCCCCGGAAGATGACTGGTTAGCCAGAGACGGGTAAGATTCCTCAAGGGAGGAACAACCTAAGACAGGCACAGTCGCAGGGGGGCCATCAGGTGAGAAATTGGGGAGCAGCAGAGGTGAGGCTTAGAACCTCCCCCCTCATGTTCTGAGAGAAATCTTCTGCATACATGGATGTTTATTGCCCTCGTCTAGCTTGGATTAACACATAGTCTACAGGCACACACCTGATCATCTACATTTGCTCTCTTACAACACTAAACTCTGTTTTCTACCTTTATCTCGTATCTACCTACCACTTCAGCATTTTATTAAAAATAATAATAATAGAGAAATGTGGTTTCCACATATAAATCAGGTTTAAAAATCAAATGAATATTCATATTTGAACTGACTGTGTATAGTTCATAATGCATTAACAAAACCGAAAGCTTCTGTGATGACTGCCCTTGCACTGTTCACCATGTAACTTATTCACTATGTAAGAATTTGTACTCCATGTAAGAATTTGTTCGTTATGCATCAGAAGATTGGAGACTGACGAAAATTGGGCTTGGGGTGGATTAATGATTGTGCATTGAGTATTGACCCCCCTATACAGAGATTTGTTGTGGTTAACAACTATTTGATCAATAAATATGAGAGATGCCCTCACAATATATATATATATAAACACACTTCCAATTGTAAAATAAATAAGTAACCGGGATGTAATGTATAGCATAAGGAATATAGTCAAAATATTGTAACAACTTGGTATGGTGATACCTGGTACCTAGAAATATCATGTATATAAATGTTGAGTCGCTGTGTTGTACACCTGAAACTAATGTAATGCAATGCTGTTGTCAACTACCCTTCAATAAAAAAATATATATATATATATATATATATATAAGTTAACGTCAATGATTTTATTCATTTATTTTGGCACCTACTGAAGATGTGTTTTTCATAGTCACTTTTCATGTTCTTCTCTTTCTTTGAATTATTTAGCACACTGACTCAAGGTCTGGATTGTCAAGTCACACCCACCGCTATGGAGGATTAGGATAGTTATCAACATCCAAAACTTCTCTGACTGGACTTGTAGAAAGTCCTAGAAAGAGCATGGACTGGACTCTATAATCAGTTCAACAGGCCAAAGGGTTTCCAGGCCTCTACTTCTTTCCAGTGTTGGAGATAAAAAATACCTGTGGAGAAAGTAAGGGTTCTTATGGTCAGGATTCTCACTTGGCCCTGGTCAGCTAGCTCGCTACACAGGTGTGGGCAGTACACTGATATTGCCTCTCTATAAAGAACTCCACCCCATGCTCAGGGCTGCAAGGCTGCAGGAGAGCAGAGGCTGGAGGGGCAGCAGCACTGAGGACAGAGGCTGAGATGGCTGTGGGGCAGAGAAGCTCAGAGGCAGAGACCAGCTTGCTGCACACAGACTTACCCTGAGGTGGACAGGATTCTAGTGATTGACCCGCCACCATGGAAATAAAGTTGGGTATAACCCTTTCACACTAAGAACATTCCATTGTCATTTTTTGGTCTCACTGAATCCATAGCAAACTTGTCTGAGGCTGAAACCCATTGGCAAGACAATACTGAAGGCATGGGATCACCCCACAAGAAGCTTATAATCCAGTGATGGAGACAGGAAGATGAGTGATTGTAAGGGCAGCTGGCAGGGCAGTGTGGCCTCAGCAGTGTGTTCATGGGACCGTAGCATCATGGAGTAGGAAGTGCTCAGGGTGGAGGGTGAGGGGAGAGGGAGAAGGGGAGGGGCTGGTTAGGAATGGTGATGTAGGCAGGGGTCCGAATACAAAGGATCCTGTAGGTTGTGCCCCAGGGCATGGTTGTTGCCCTATATCTCACTAGGAGCTAATTCCATCTAGTGTACAAGCCCAGGGAGCTCAGAGAAGTAGTCTGCTGATTCAAGAATCATGCCAGATTGTTTGTAAAAAAGGTTTCTCAAATCATCTATCTCTGTCTGGTGTTAACTCTATTAACTTATATTCACACAATCCGTGTATGTGTGTGCATGTGTGAGTGTGTGTTTTCTAGGGCATACAAACACTTTTCATATTACTGGCATGGAAGGCCTCTATACATTAAAGGTAGTAAGTGAGAGTTGTAAATTTTGTTCCCTGTGTCCCTTTGGCCTGGGCTTGTAAAATGATATTTTTTTCTAGAAGAAAAGTTGCTTAAAACCTACTTAAAATATAACCTAAATGCATCCCTTCGAAAGTTTGTGGGCATTCTATGTTGCACGGATTAAATACTGGTTTAGAAGCTTCTAACACAAGAGCAGTTACTTGTCTTACACCCCAAAAGAAGGGATGGGGCCACAGAATGAGGAAAATCCAATCTGACCGGTATAACCTCAGACTGTGAACATGGGATTGCCGGCAGCATTTCTCAGTTGGTGAAGCAGCTGGCCATTAGAGGGATTCTCACTCGTGGCTTCTCGGTGGAATCACCTGCAGAGCTTGACAACGTGGCAGCGCTCAGGTCACACCCTGGACCAGTCAAGTCAGGATCTCAGGAAGCGAGACCCGGGCAGCAGGACTTTGTAAAGCTCCCCGAGTGATTCCTATCCACAGCCTGCTTGGAGAAGCACTGGTCTACCGGATAGGATCCCGTGGTATCTGGAAAGGCAAGTTCCTTTAACCAGCTCGGTTCATTTCAATCATGAGCCAGATACTGGGCTTGGTCTGGCGACTAAGACACAGGCCTCGTCTTCAAGTCATGCTCTATGGGAGGCCTGGAGGGTGGCAGTGGGGAGGTCCTGTGGATGGGGTGTGGAGCATTGGTTCAGTGAGCATCAGTGAGGGGCAGAAGGGAACAGCACCATCAATATTTGATAATAGTCATGTTTTGTAATGGGAGAAACTGGAAGATAAACCTAGAAGGACTCACTAGAAGAAAGGTTTTTTCTTAGATGGGGAATAGAAGCCAGGAAACTGGCTTCTGTGCTTATGTGTAGTACACCATTCCTTTTGCTTATCTACTCCAGCCTCTACTAGGAAACTAAAAGCAAAACCAAATACAAAAACAAATCAAAGAGGCTTTTTATAAAAATTTTTATAAAACCACTTTTATAAAGCCATTTTTATGGGGGGCATGGGGAAGGCAGTATAGCCCAGAGAAGACAAGTAGTGACTCTATAGCATCTTACTACGCCTATGGACAGTGACTGTAATGGGGTATGTGGTGGGGACTTGATAATGGGGGGATCTAGTAACCAAAGTGTTGCTCATGTGGAGCCTGAGCATAAGATTGTATATCAATCATACCTTAATAAAAAAAAAAAGAAGAAAAAAAAACCACTGACTTAGAAAAAAACCAGTATTTTTCTCTTAAATATTTAGAACAAAAGAGCTCTTGCCAGATGGCAGGACAAGATTTTATTTTATAAGCCAATGCAGCATTCTCATAAGATTACAATCTGTAGTATTACAAAGATATTAAGACATCTTTGACTGATAGCTGCTAAATGACTGTAAACCATTCTGATTCTCATTTTTTAATTTACATTTCTTTCATGTACACCTTTTCCAAAGTAGGATCTATAATTGCATTTTCTTTTCTATTAGATAAGTAGATGTCATGGAAAGAGCATGGGTGTTATGCCCCAGTTCTACTTAGGATCTCTGTAGTAGGATCTCATGTTACCTTGCCTGTAACATGGTGACAGTAAATGTTTGCTTGAAAAGCTAGAGTATTAACTCTAACAAATGTGGAAGAACCATATGCAGGTTTTTATACTTATTAAATACATGCCAGTAAGTGTATGAGTAGTGGGGACATGTGTCACTCTATCCTCTAAAGTACATTTAGAATATCTACTTGATATTATGTTTGGTTCTCCCTAATGCACTTTCCTCAGGTACCTTTCTCCATCATCTGGAAGGAGCCATAGAAATGTCCGAATGAGCTGAAGTGACAGAGTCATACAGAGTTCCTGCGGTGTTGATGTGGGAGGAGGAGACACTTCCAGGTATTGGTTAACAAAATCTAAATCAGAAAAGAATGTGACAGCAATTTAGCAACAACTTTACATGTCCCACAACAATTTAAAATGTAAGATAATTTACATTATAACTTACAGAACATAACTAGATTCTCAGATATTGTCATGACTAACATAAAACCAAAACTTCACTTTTATAATTCAATACTTTAGCTAACAAAATCCACTTGATGATGTATAGATTAGTTAAAAATAATCTTAATAGGCAATTATTTCTAGGTTCCTAGAATAATATGTAAGCATAATTTATATACAAATTCTCTGTGACATGACTCATATAATAACAGACCTTTCAATCAATGCTGGTGTTATAAATTAAAGCATCAAGTAAGTTTATACATTTAGCATTACTTGGTGGTTTCCCAACTTGCCAATATTCTGTCTTAAATGTACTTTTATTAATCACATTAGAAAAGCCACATCATTTTGCAAATATGTGTTCTTAGAAATGGTGCACAAACCCACCTTAGTTTTTGTTGTCAAATCACGGGCTGGGGAGGGGCTGGGGAGGAAAAGAATGCCGAATCTGCATTTCAGGCCCTCAGCTAACTCCTGGAGTTGTTTCATGTGAGTCGGGATTCCCTTGCCAAAGGGAACACGTAGACGTATGTGGCCACACTGTCATACTCTCCTGCCAGCTGCAAACCTCATCACAGTTCCTGTGAAGTGCATTTCCATGGATCAGGTTTCTGCCAGGGAAGACTTTTAACAATCTCCTGCTCTGCTTTCAACCAAACAATTAGTATTAGCAAATGGTTCAGGCCACTGCCTGGGATTGCATATGATTCCTATTCAGAAAAGACAAACTTCTACTTAAACCAGGCCCACATGCTGAACACCTGAGCTGCTCTCCTAGATATAATAAAATTGCAACAGTTTCTATCTTTCATTTAAATAAAAACTCACTCTCACATTTGAAATCAAGTTGGCCGTCTCCCCTTGCTGGGTTGGCCATCTGGTAAGGGGTACTTTTGGAGGACTGATGGTCAGGCCAGAAGTTTAGGGGGAAAAGTCATTATCCTTTTGTCCTTTTGTGCTTTACTGTTTTAATGTGGTCAAACATTTTTTGTTGTTTATAATGTTTCCACAGCAGTTTCTTTTTTTTTTTTTTTATCTCTTTAAGATACCATATGGAAAATAAGTTAAATTCTCAATACATTTTACAGCCAAAATTTTCTATTTAGAGCTGTGGATCAGAAAAGCACAATCCGGAATGAGGTTACTAAGGCTCATTAGAAAACAACAGCGTGAAAGCATTCGCTGTCTTGGTCTACTACACACCTATGGTTCTTTTAATACTACCATGCTTTTTTCATTTCTTAGGGTATTTCTTAGGGTAAGGCAAGGTCAGCTTCCTTTCCATGCTTTTCAAAGGTTTGTGACTGCCCTCAAATAGAGGGACTACAACCTTAGCAGGCCTGGGAATTTTACTGTCCTTCTCAGTTACGTTCTTCAAAAGCCGGGTCTTGATGGCTACTCTCTATGTAGTCACTCTTCTGTTTTCTTCATGGATGGAAGCTGATTACATCAAGCGGTTAGGAAACCTGTTCAGGAAAACCACCTCATAACAATCCTTTCTATTACATGCTCTTTGACTTCAGAAAATCACAGATAATTTAACGCTATAAGTTTCCTGGAATTAAAGGTAGCTGAAGAGCTCATTCCTGTTTTACAGGTGAGGCAAGTAGATTTCAGAGAAATAAGGTAATTTTCCATGAGCACACCCAGCTCAGACAGTGGAGACGAGGCTAGAGCCTAAATATGCTTTCTGCCTTTTATAACTCATTTTCCCATGTTGTAATACAGATGCACTGCATCTTTGAATAACATTTTTTTTCTGTTGTGACAATTTTCAGGAAATCATGCATTTTCATTAAATGTTCATTATGAAACTTCATGATCTCAACTAGCAACCTGATGTTCATTTAGGCAAAGCTCACCTTTTATAAGTCATTAAACATGTAAATGTATATGTACAACATGTATTAGTATTTACATGTAGTAATCCAGAGTCATGGGGAATATTTTCTTTTGCTATTTCTAAAGAAAATACCCTGAATGCACTTAAACATTTTAAGATTCTATTTCAAGGTCAATCAGTTTGATATTAATTTCTTTAAGGGGAAGGAAGGAAGGAAAATCAGAGGTGAAGTTGATGGCATGGCAAACCCATAAAATGGCCTTATAATGTGTTAATCTGACTAGGCTGAACTAAATTTTCTGGAATCTTCTTTCTTGTCTGACGTATTTGACGTCTTGGGAGACTGGGACGCGTAAGGGAAGCAGCAGCTGGTTTTGTAGCTCAGGCTCGTTGGCCGAGCTGCTGACTCGCCCTGATTCGGAGCAGCAGCTGCACCTGCCGCCGCTTTGCCCCCCCAGGTCTTCCTTCCTCCGACTCCCGGATCTGCGTGAATGCTTCGCTCTGGGACTAATGGCCCTGCAGAAAACTTGTGTTCCTTTGCTATTGCTGCTCTAACAAACTACGGCAGGCATAGTAGCTTAAAACAATCTATCTTATAGTTTTGTTGGTTATATGTCTGACAGGTATTTATTTGGAATAAAGGTATTTTTTTTTTTTAATCCTGAGTTTATTCTGATGCAGAAAAGAACTTTAGTGAATCCCCTGATAGACAGAAAAAGGTTAATTGTGGGGAAATTTTTTATGTGAACAGTTTTCATTATTTTTTCTTTAAAATCCAGGCTGCAATATGAAAAACATAATGGATATTATGAGATTAAACATCTTGAATTTAAAAGAGTTTATATTAATTATAGGCAAGTAACATATATCTTTCAGTATTAAGTAAATAGATAAGCATGGGAAATTAGTTTGAACAATTGAGGAACTGGGAGCAATTGCCAACTTTCTTTCATTAACCATTGAAATGCTTCATGAAAGAGGTGGAGTTTAAGGTTCTTTTGTAATGCATTAAGGAAAATTATGTTTCTGGCAGGAGGCTCTTTTTCTGTAATGTATTGAAAATCCACTAGAAAAATCTAGATTTTTTCCTGTCCCCATCTTCTAAACTATCATCTGAAAATAAGTGAAATGTCATGTTATACAAGTACAATCAAATATGTAGGTAGTTTCAAAAGACAGTAGTAAAAGATAGTCACAGAATTTCCATATATCATTGACACGTACAAGTCTTCCTCATGTGTATCTCACAGAGAAATACTGATACTCAGAATTGCCTGGAAATATGACAGTCCAGACAAAATTCAAAATCTGGTAGATGTCCACACATCTTTGCACATGGGAATTGGAAACAGCATTTCCAACTTACCGTCTTGCCTAATTTCATTCAAAACCTCTATTTGTCTGTCAGCTGGTATGCTGATATGGTTCCCAGATGAACTTTGCTCTCTCCAAGAGAACTTACTTAGCCCCCCACATCCTGGCCCATGGCCCACTGGCACACTCGCTTCACTTTGTGAACCAGGAGCGGAGTGTAAACTCAATCTGCTATGCGCACACGGCACATTCTTGAGTGTGGCTGTCTAGGCTGTTTCCTTTGTTCAGTGGCTCAAGGGTCTTTTTACAGACTAAGTACTGGAATATTACATTGTGGGTAGTGGATTCTTCAACAGATCCTTACCCAGTTCTGACAGAGGTGTTTTAAGTGGCTTTCTGCCACAGAACAGTGTGTTCATCAAAGTGCCTCCTCACATAAGCTGTAGAGTGAGTTCTCTGGCAGCTGAAGCTCTGTACCTGTCACCTGTTCTCTCTCTAGAACTGAAGAGAGGATTTAGTCTTTACTTCTTGCTTTTTTCTGATTGGTTGGTTTTCTGGACTTGAATATAAGTTTTTGGGGGAGGGCAAGAAATAGAGTATCCAAAAACAAGACCCAGACACCTAGATACTATAGCTAGCATCTGTGGGTTTGAACTAGTTTGAGGAAGTCCAAGCACTTGAAAGAACAATTAATGCCTCTGAATTCCTTGGACTATGTCCATGGCTCTATATTTATTAGCCAAACAATTTCATTTCCATGTGCCTCATATCTCCTATCTCAAAAAAAAAGGTGCCCCCCACATCACCCCCACCATCAATAACAATAGCAAAATATGTGCTGAGTAAAGATAGATCAAATCAGAGCAGGGGAAAATTAACTATGCATATGTTAAATCATGTGTAAGTTATAAAAGAATACATATTTCCTTGAGCTAGAAAGTGTGGCTAACTTTGTTTGGTTTAGAAAATTCTGTGTCCTCCTAGTAGTATAAAAATGTCATCCTACGTTTTCTTCTATTCCTTTTATGATTTCTTTTGCTTTGATTGTTAAGCCAGCTGTAATATATTCTTGTGCATCTTATGATAGGCATTATGTCCAATGGTCTTAACATCACTCACTGAATCCTCTTCTATTTTTCTTTACAAGATACTCTTATCAAATTCTAAATTCCCCAAAACATCTGGATCTGTTTCTGGTGCCTTAATCTTGCCAGTACCAAAATGTTATAGTTACTGTAGCTCTCTGTTGTGCTCTGATACTTGGAGTAGCAAATAAAAAAATCTCTTGTCTGTTCTTTTAGAGATGAGCTGTAGAATCAACTTGTCATATTTATCAAGGAATCCCATGTAAGTTCTGGTTAAGATTATGTTGAATTTATAGATGTTTCTGTGACAATTGGCAATTTCGTACTATTGAATCTCTCCATTCAAGAACATGGCATGTTTTAGTGTTCCTTTGTATCTTTCTATTCTTGCTCAATTGGTGCATAGCCTGAGTTGACTGCATTTAAAAAGAAACAAAACAAAAACAAAACATCTCCATGATGCTTGAATTCAGCCAAACTACCAGTTCCTTTTGAGACTGTTGTTCTAAAAGAGATCATATTATTAAATGCACTAGTTTAAAAAAAAGGATAATCGCTTTGTCACTTGCATGTATAATCTCAGTCCTTCAGTATCACAGAGTATCACTCAGTAAGTACTTGTTACCAGATGCAAAGTGTTGAGTAGTATTTCCAGGTCTGTTGGCTTCCACCATCCATTTCACAGCACCTCCCTTTATGGACAGCAGGGGGTGCTCCTGCAGCACATGACCTCTTTCAACACCACTGAATCCAAACACATTTCAAACTTTAGGAAGTATTGGTTTATAAATGATCAACTGCAGTTCTCACACATTCTAGCAGACTCACATCTGTGGGCATTTTATATAGAAGACAAGTAATGGGAGAAGGTGAGATCTTCAAAGTGTCTTGTAATCCAAGAAGGCCTGTATTACATAAGCACAGAAGGCAGAAAGGATAAGAACAGCTTGTGTTTGGGCTAACGAGTGGAGCCTCTGCTTTTAGGGGCTGTCCTTTTGAGCCCTGGTGCCAGCAGACTGTTTTGTGAGCTGTCAGCTTCCTGATCTTGGTCCTTTAAGGGCAACATTTTTAAAGTGGCTCTTTAAATAGGGGGTAGGAGCTCAAGAGAGCAATGAGCTGGGGGCTATGGAAGGAAATGGTCTGGTTGCAGATAATCTTACGGGAAAAATTTTCATTCTGTCTATTGGCTTTGGAAGTTTCCCTCATTGTTGATGGTTGTGATGTTCAAAGAAGTGTGTCCTTCTCCACCTTCCCTACCGGTGGGGACTCACTGCTTCTTCCTTATGTGCCCAAACCATCCAGTGTTTATTTCTATTTTGCAAATATCATATTTTGTGATATTCACCTGTGTGTTTGTTTATATCACTTCCTAGGTTAAGCAACATGAGGGAAGGATCACACTGTATTTTCTAGCATAGGGTTGGTATACTTGGTCAGCAGTCAATAATTATTTGTTCAATGGATGATAGAAGGAAAGAAAGACAGGTAGAAAGAAAGGAGGAACAAAGAAGAAGTGGTAGATTACTCTTATAAGGTAAGTGAATTTTTAAACTGATCCAGAATCCAGAAATAACAGTAATAGAATTCCCATAGAACATTACTGGGTATAGCCCATGTGGAAAAAGTGAAGGTTCCTTATGGCCAGGATTCTCACCTGAACATAAACTACTTGATGATATAATTGGCCTGCTGCTAGGCTAAGCTTCCACACCTGTAGGTGGTGAGCTATTATTGACTGAGTCACTATATAAAGAAATCTGCCCAGTGATCTGGGCAGAGGCAAAGATGAAGGAGGATTACAGACCTGCAGACTGCTGGGTGCAGATGTGATTCTAGTGCTTGACCTATAGCTGGGAGAACAAACCAGGTAATAAACCCTTTCATCCCCAAGAACCAAGGAAGAATTGTTGAAACTGAGATTCAGTCACCAGAATAATATCTTACTGCCAGCACCAACTGCACTAAACCCTGAAGACTCCATTTAGTAGGCATGGCCTTGGACCTTTTGACACATGGACCAACAATGGCTGGCCCTTGGGGACAAGACCCAGAAGCTGGCTTCCTGTGTATTCCTGGGGTAACAGCAGAATGGCCCCCAAAGATCAGAGTAGGCTATCCTGAATGGCCAGAAGGTAGGGGCATCTTACCAGGGAGTTTTATCATTATGGCCAGTGTGTGAATCTCCAGTAGCACTGTATATAGACCCCTCAGTAACCCCCACTGGGAGAGTAGTAAAGGTATGGTATACTAGACCTGGACAGGACCCCCTTCCTGCTACAGTCCTATCACAGGACCACCCTCTTGCATGCATCCTACCTGACTGACAAGATTTGCTTATGTTGGTGCCATTAAATCATGTGTCTTATTGCCCCTAAGGTCTTTGTGGATTGGGCACACACCCTAGCAAAAAAACTGCTACTTGCTCGGGTGCATGGTGCTCCCTATCCATACCACTACTAAGTGTGAGTCATGAACTCATCTGAGTAGAACTGCTTTTGAATATAGCTGAAATAACCTCCTCTGGCTTGTTAATTGTTATAATTTCTATTATCTGTATCAAAATCTTATTTTATCTTAATTTTTGGTATTATCTCTATGTTGCTGTTATCTTCTGTTGGTGGTGTGGAATCTGGTTACAATGCTCCAGCTTTCTAACACAGGGACCATTGCAGAAGATTGAAAGTGTGAAGATTATGAGGCAAGAATCGTGGAGGGGTGGAGTGTGGATAAAGTGAAGGTTCCTATGGCCAGGATTCTCACCTGAACATAAACTACTTGATGATGTTAACTGGCCCGCTGCTAGGCTACTGCTTCCACACCCATAGGCAATTAGCTATTACTGACTGAGTCACTATATAAAGAGCTCTGCCTAGTGTCAGGAGGAGGCAGGGATGAAAGAGGATTACAGGCCTGCAGACTGTTGGATGCAGATGTAATTCTAGTGCTTGATCTATCACTGGGTGAACAAGCCAGGTAATAAACCCTTTCACCCCAAGAATGTTCCTTTGTCATTCCTCAGTCTCACTGAATCCATAGTGAACTTGCCCAGAGCTGAAACCCATTGGCAAGATGACCCAACACAAATGATGACAACAGAAACAATTTGTTTCTAATGAGGTTAGTGACAATATTTGTAATAGCAAAACTGTAACTTAACTATAACCAGTGAGGTGTAAAATGAAGACCATTTGTTATTTATGTAGATTGCAAAGCTAATTGCATAATGTGGTGTTTTTACAAGTAGTGAGGTTCTGGAATGCAGTGTTCCATGTACAATTTTAAAATCATATATTCTACTCAAATTCATGAATATTTCAATGTCAACTCATAATTCCATTCAAATCAGAGCCACAATTGGAATTTTTCTTACCACACTATCTTCTCCCTCTCTTAATACAGCATCAGATATTTATTAGTTGAGGTGGTTACTTCAGGTGTTTACATTCATAATTCCTTGGGTTACCTTTTCAGGTGTGGGGAAAGTGGAAGTTCCTATGGCCAGGATCTTCATCTGACCCTAAACTACTTGATGATGGAATTGGCCTATTGTTAGGCTACTGCATCCACACTTGTAGGCAATAAGCTATTGACTGAATCACTATAGAAAGAGCTCTGCCCAGTGGTCTGGGCAGAGGCAGAGACAAAGGAGGTTTATAGACCTGCAGACTTGGATATAGACATGATTCTAGAGCTCAACCTATTTATGGGAAAATTAAAGCCTTTTACCCCAGGAACATTCCATTGTCATTTCTCAGTCTCACTGAATCCACAGTGAACTTGGAAGGGCAGAAACCTTCAGGCAAGACATCAGGTAATAACTATTAACTTTTCTCATCTTCAAACAACTGCAAAAGGGGGTATTTCAAGAATCTTCATTCTTCTGGGTAGTTCATTATCCAAAACTCTAGTCTATATAAATTGTTCTTAGAACACCTAAGGTTAAACTGGATGATATAAATGCTATTTTGAATAGGACAACTTTTTAAGATGTTCCTACTCTCAAGTTTCATGTTTATTAATTTAATAAAAACTTTCATTATTTTTTTCTACAAAATACTGACTTCCTATATTTACCTAAATACACAAATTAAGAAAATCACATGTCAGAAATTCACCTTGACACGGAATGTAAACAATGCAGCCAAAACAGAATATTTTATTTTTAATATTTCAAGCACTTAAACAAACTGAAAAAAGTGATCAACATGATCATTAATTCTTCTATGCACCCTGTGGGTATATTTCACCTTGTTTATTCAGTGGTAAGAGAATCACTGGGAAACTGAAGGTGGCTGATAAGGAAGCAGGCTCTGGGAGACTTAACTGATTTTCCCAAGAATTGTAAGTCTGAGGATAGGTTTTTTTTTCCTCCTTTTTTAAAACTACTAGCCTAAACACTTGCTGTAGGTGAGATTATATGCTTTGTGAAAATTACCAAGTGTTGTTTGACATGCTGTATTTGATTAATTTGATATAATGTATTATTTACACTAATTTGGAAAATGTGTTCTACTCAAACACAAATATAATTGTCTGATAGTTTTTGTGTCCAGAATGACTCAGTGAATGAAAGATAAGCAAAATATATTTTACTTTTTATAAAAACTTCAATTAGACAAATACTTACTGAGTACCTGCCTTGGAGGTAGGATTTCCTCGAGTCAGAATGCTCCGGGGTTCTAACTCCAGCTCTGTTGCTTAGAGCTGGGGGACCTCAGGCCTGGGATTGAACTTCTCTAAACTCAGTTTCCTTATCTGGAATAGTCTTTAGGATAAGTATAATCACCATTTTTGAGGTTGTAGGAGGATTAAATGAGATAATTCATGCAAAGCAATTGGCATAGTGCCTACCATATGTTGAACTTTCAATGAATGACAGCTATTACATTCTCACCATTGTGCTAGGCCCACGGGATAACATAAAAGATGTTTAAAACACTGCCTACGTTATTAAAGGGGTTATAAGTAATATTTTCGCTATTATATTAAGAACCCTAGGTTCTGTGTAGCAGGTTGGAAATTACAAGATTGATTTAAAAAGTATTCCTGCCTACAAAATGTACTTTTCACGTAGATACACAAACTATATTTGATATGGGGTTTGCTTGTATTTTTTCTTTTATTGTAAAATAAAACACAGGTACAGAAACACACACACACAAAGGTGTAGCTTAGAAAATTGTTATAAGGCAGTCAGACTTGAAACCACCATTCATTTTAAGCAATAGAATGTTGCCGGCTGTGATGGTTATTTTCCATTAACTGACCCACGTCAAGGTGCCCAGATTACACATTGCTGCTGGGCCAGTGTGTCACACGTGGTCCTGAGGACTCAGCATGTCACCCTCCTACCCTGAGGAGTACCCACGGAGGGTCTGACTGGACCAAGTGGAGGAAGGAGGTATTCGCCCCTCTTCCCCAGCCTCACTGACTGAACTGGGGCATCTGACCTTGTCTCGCTGTATCCGGCCCCTCAGACTGGGATTTCTACTATTGGCTCCTTTGGTTTTCAGGCCTTCAGACTCAGACTGAATCATACCACTGGCTTCCCTGGGTCTCCAGCTTGCAGACGGCAAATTGTGGGACTTCTCAGCCTCCATAATGACATAAGCTTATATATTGATATCCGTATCTAATCTGTATCCATATCTAATCTAGATCTATAATCTATCCATGTATCCTACTAGTCTGTTTCTAATGAGAACTCAGCCTCTCCAGAAATGTCTTCATGGACCTGTCCCAGTCACAGCACCTCCCTCATTCCAAAGGCACCATGATCCCGATCTGTATAGTAAGTTCTTCCCAGCATTTTGTTAGCATTTTATCACTCAAGTGAGACTTTTATAGTCCAGAGTCTGCAATCTAGATTTCACTGACTGCATACCCGTGATGCAGTTGAACACGGTCCTCTGTCCATTGTATTTCCCGCAGATTGGCAACTGGATCCACACATTCAATTAGCCTCAGGTTCAGTCTTTTCAGTGATACTATGGTTTTCATCAGGAGGCACCTAATAATTATTTTTGCTCTTTTTAAATATTTATAGCAGTTGATATTCAAAGCTTAGCTATATTAACTTATTGGGGTTGGAACAAAGATGATATTTAATTTTATCACTTCTTTTTAATTTATGAATTAGCAAATTTATGAGATGCCTCATATCATCTACTATTTGGTTATCCAATAGTATAATCATAGGAGAGGGACCACATATTTGGTTTTTTTATTTACCCAATTTTCAAGATAGTGAAGTGGTTAACTATTATTTTCAAGAATGACCAATTAGTTTATTTTAAATATCATTACAAAATATAAATATATTTCATGGGTTTCAATTGAATGTTATTTTTATCCTTCTTGATACTCATTGTCTTATCTTTGGCCAATGGGAGCTTCTTTCAACTGGCTCCAAAGTCTTCCAACATTATGAAATAGTCTCTCTTTACTCTCTGTCAGGATATTTCAGGTCATCTTGTGTATTACTTGCTCCTGATGTGGAATCAGCCACTTTTCCAAGAAGCTCCATTGTCTTTTAATAGGAAATGATATATAAAGACTACAATCTAGGCTCTAGGATCACCCATTGGAACAAGGGTTATCATTGTTTCTAGGCTTTTTCAGATAATTCATTCTAATATTTCCGACTCAGAAACAGGACCACAGGGTTTACACTTTGCCTTTTCTATATTCCATCTGTATTTTATTCTGTTTACACTGAAAAATCTTGGTTTTTTTTTTTATATTGCATATTGAAATAATATTTTTATACACTGGGCTAATTGTTACAAAAATTGATTTCACTGTTACTTTTTTGAAAAATCTTGGTTTTTAAGGATATCAGGGATCATAGAATTACAATGTCCCAGAATTACCCACTTTCTTTATCCCATGTTACATATGGGACAGTCTCAGAATAACAAAACTTGCATTAAGATCACCACTATGATTACTAAAAGAAGTTATATATGTTTCTATGTGCTCTCCCCATTCTTCCCCTACCTTTTAAAAATAATTGTATTGTGTCTATATTATCATATCATATATTCTTTGCAGTCTTGGATACCTTTCCCACTAAATCTTAATTCTATAAGTAACAATGTATTTAATGCTCAACCAAGAGCTTATATCAATGTACTTCTAGTTATTTTAGCTGTCTGAAGCTTGTTCTCTAATAAATTCCAAAGGAAATAACTATGGGAATGATATTCTCTGAGTTCCTGCATGTTTGTCTATGACCTTTATATATTTTACATTCTCTTTCTTTGAGTGTCTTAAATATGTTACTTCATTTTTTCTCTGGTATAATGTTTTGCTGTCAAAAAGTCTGATGCTAACTTATTTTTTTCCCCTTATAAAATCATGGCTCTTTTTGCATAGATGTAACAAGAAGATTTTTTCCTATCTATAAAAGTCTATTAGTTTTACTAAATTATGTATAGATATTAGTTGTTCTGAGTCAATATTCTCAGCTACATGTTTTTTATTCTAATATGTTTTCTCAATGTATTTTTCTTCAGGAAAGCTTTCTTGAATTATAGTGTTTATATTTGTTCATTTTCTTGTTTCATTTTTTTTCTTTCTCATGAACTTTTGGACAGTCAACAATATATGTCACTTTCCTGTTTTCCTTTTCACTTTTTAATCTCTTCATTTACTTTAAATATTTTTAAATTGAGGTAAAATGCATATAAGATAAAATATATCATTTAACAGTTTTCATGGCACAACTCGGTGGCATTAAGCACACTCACAGTTTTGTGGGACCATCACCACCGTCTGTCTCCAGAACTTTTCCATCCTCCCTGACTGCAACTCTGCTCAACAGGAACTCTCCATTCCCCACTTCCTTTTCATTTACTTTTGCTTTTCAAAGTGTCATCCCTTCCACCTATTTCTCTTAGGGCATGTTTTGTTGTGTTTGTTTTTGTGATCCTTCTGTTATAGTCTTCAATTCTAAAATGGTATTTTTATTTTATTTTCAATGATTTTCTTTAAATCTCAACTCATTTCTGGATTTTTCTGATGTATGTTGGTCTTTTATGTCTTGTGTCATCATTTCCTTAATGTCTTTTAGCTTATTTTGAAATGCTACATTATTATTTTGATCTGCTTTTTTAGCATGTTACAGAATGCTGTAAATTTTATAAGAAATGTTTACTACAGGATTTTGGTTCTATTTCTTAGTCTTTTTTCTTATAGTAACTTACTATGGGGTTTGACCTTCATAGTTTTCTGTTGCTTAGTTTTACATGAATTCATATTTCCTGAACTTTTGAAGGAGGCTTGGTTCAGATGGAACTTCTAACTTTACAGCGCACCCTCTTCTGTTGTTCCCACGTAGTGTTAGAAAGACGGTGGCTTTGCTTTCTGGAGTGTCTGAGCATTCTCGGCTCTTTTCCTCTCCTGCACTTTACCTGACTCTTTTCTTTCCTGTGTCTCCACTGTACCTATCCTGCTCAATTTCTATTCCACTTCCTGCAATTTCTTCTCATTGTGAAGTCATCTTGAAAAGCACCTGCCTGGTCACTTCTGAGACCTCACAAGGGTGGGGGTGGACTGCACTCCATCTTAATGCAGTGGGCAAAATCCTGCCCAGTTTCAGCTTCTCTTCTCAGCAAGGTCTGCTCCCCTCTCGAGGAAGTCCCTGCTGCTTATTTTTCTCAGGTTTGCCAAATGCTTTGTTGCATCCCTCTGGTTTCTCCCACAAATATGGTGACAACATATAGTTTGTATCTATTGGTGGTTTGTCTCCACCTGCTGTATTTTGGGGTTTGTGGAGATACCTTGTTTCATTTTTTTGGGAAATGTTCATTTGCATTTTTGGTTTTGTTATCTACTTGCTTTCTCTGTTTTTGTCTGGAGGTTTGGGAAGATCAAAAAACTTAAGTTACCAATACCAGCACCAATTTCCCAGCATCTTCACATGTTATTATAATTTGATTTATTTATTACTACATCTTCTGTTGTGATTCACTTTAAAATGTAAAAAAATAAATATATTCCAATTAATAAAAATGGAGTTCTGAAGGCAGACCTTAAGCAAAGTCTTGGTGTGCAGGGAGCTGATTTGAAAGCAGTCCCAGGGAATAAGGGTGGAGGACAGGGATAGGAAAGGGGAGGAGGGAAAACCCCTGCAGGGGTGTGCTGTGGAGATAGTTACATTACCGGCAAGTAACTGAGGCTGGGACCTTTCAAAGATCTTAAGGGAGTATGTATCAGAACCGTCTACATGAATAATATAAGAATAAAGTATGTATAATCTGCTCCACCCCCATTGACTAGGGGTGGTCCCCCAGTATGACCCCCCCCCACTTCTGTGTTGTGCACATGTAACGCAGAGTGGATTCCCCACCCGGGCACCACGAGCTAGACACAGAGAAACCTGGGCAGAAGCAGTCGGTGCAGCAGCGGAGGGAGTAAAAGGTGGAAGCCTGAGGATATTGAAGTGAATCCTGTGCCAGAGTATGGTTACTAAGCTAACTGAAGTGATTAAAAATGTAAACCTCTTGGAAGTTGACCAGTATTTATGTGTTTATGTATGTGCCAGAGAATATTGTATGATTACAACTACAGAGCTGACAGACCCGTGACCTTCAGTAAATCAGACATATTTTAATTTGATTCTATCTGATAGCACCTAGGTACATTTGGTTTTTTTAGATAGTCCTTAAAATTCTCAGTGCTCAATATTATAGATGGTTTTTTTTTTTATTTAGCAGTGTCCTGTTTATTATTTATCACTAACCAAGTCATTTTATGATAGGTATATAATGGTTCCAATATTATTTAGTCATTATAACCACACCTGACTTCAAAAGACTGTTGTACCCAAATAACTTTCTTTTCAAGGAGAAAATGTCCAGTATTACAAATTTCAAAAAATAGTCATGAGAATACACTTGGTATGTTCACAAGTTTGGCTTACAAAATAAGATCATATTTATTTTTAGGTTGAATTGTAATAACTGTCAAGCCCCCTTCTAGCCGGACTACAGGAAATCAGTCCTTTTCCTGGGCTTCTCAGTGTAAGCCCCTGTTCCTTACACTGGTCCATAAGGCACTCTTCTTCCCCACTGGCTTCTTACAGGGAGAGTAGGTACAGCCTTCAAAGCCAGGGTCCTAAACCCCCTCTCTCGGTAGCTCTGCTACAGACCTAGTTAGTCCTTAGTATTGTTTTGAGTTTTCTATAATGGGGAGTGGATGTGGGTGGTGAAACCAATGTAGCCAAGAGGTTGTTTGAAAGGTGCTATTGTCTGGAGCTGTTTATTCCGCAGTGGTTCTTTGGGGTTCATGCAGGAAGAGTGCTCCTTTGCCAGCTTAGGTACAGCTGTCCCAAGCCAAATGCACTCAGGCCCCCAATGTCACAGCTTCCTGTTTACATACATGCAGCCCCGATCCCTCAAACACACATCCTCTTTGTGCCTGGATGGGCAGCTCTTTTCCAGATCATGCTATGGAAGGGAAGAATTAAACTTTGGGGGTTAGCTAACCATCTAGTTATGGAAACCTTTCCCAGATATACGCCTATAACTTGGCACAGTTTGTTAACTGTGACTGCCTTCCTGAACCAACCAGAACAATGCTAGGTCCTCTACAGTCTAGCTCCTTTATTTCCATTCTCTTTCCTGAATTCTGCCTACTTGCAGTCTAAAAGATAAAGCAAAGTTTTAGATGTCTCACCATCATCTCCTTTTTTTGTAATTGTGCTGCTGAAAGGAGACAAAATTAAAAGGAAAAGCAAATGATTCATAGGTCAACAGTTCAGGAAACATGAATAGTTCACATTCCTTTTTAGATGACTACACATTACAATTTGGGGCATGAAGGGAGCTTTTTTAGGAGTACAGGGCATGGTGGGAGCCAGGGAAGAAACAAAGTGCTTTGTAAGAGAAATACAGATTTGGAGTTGCCTTGGCAATTATTACAACCTTCTGAGATCCAGCAAACACGGTCTTGTTCGTCCTCCTGCGATCTCAGTCTTGGCGAAGGGAAACTATTCACCGGGTCTAGAAACCCAGGAGTCGTCCTGCTGTCCGTACTTTCCTTCACTCCTTATATCCACTTAATCTCTGCAGGTCATCATCTCCTCCCTGACAGCCTCAGTCCTTCTCATTTCCACGTCCCTCTCTCTGTGCCCACTTCAGCTGCCATGGTTCAGGCTCTCCTACGGTAACTGTCTCTCTGAGAGCCCTTCCCTTCCACTCCATACTGGAGCCAGAGTGAGCTCTCTGCAACACCAAACTAATTATTGCAGTCAACAGCTTAAAATACTGGAATAAAGCATTGTTTATTATAGCAAAAACCCCAAATGCCCATCAACAGTAGAATGGATAATTAAATTGTGGCACATTCATACAATACAATGTTGTACAACAAAAACAGATGAGCAAGAACATGGTATAACCACATGATTCACAAATCTCATGACTATAACACTGAACCAAGTCCCATAAGAGATCATTCTCTACAATCTATGTGTATATAAAACTCAAAATACTTTATGATGTTGGAATGGAGCTTGTGGTTACATGTAAGGAGGAGAGGAGGGTGAAGTACTGACTAGGTGGGGATAGGAAGGGAACTTGTGAAATGGTGATGTTCTATTTCTTGCCTGGCTGGGAATTAGTTACGTGGGTTGTTTACTTTGAGAAAAGTTGACGAGTTTAACACTTACAATTTGTAAACTTTTTTGGTGTGTATATTATTCTTAATAAATGCATTTAAAGATACTGTAATGATACCCCCAGGCCTTCAGGGTAACGGTCCAAATTCATAGGATCCCCTCTATGATTACCACTCTTCTCAGGATTTCTCCCTAGCTATTCCCCTTGCGTATGTTCACTTCACTAACTCTGATTTTTTGCAGCTCCCTGAAAAGGACAGAAGGTCAGGTGGCTGGGTGACAAATACAGGTTTTAATGAATGAATGAATGAATGAATTGTGGGGCTGATACTACTTGCCCTGCAGTGCTTTTGTAAGGATTAGATAAGAGAATACACACGCAGCTCCTAGTGCAGTTCTTGAAGCATAGGACCTACCCATCATCTGTTCATGCCTTCCTCCTCCCCCACCCCCACCCATGCAGATGGATGGACTTACCATAACTCTGAACATTATTAGGGTATTGTGGTCGAAGTCACTCTGGGGAGGTATTGCCTATCCACGTCACTATCCACTTGGTGGAGTTTACTTCCAAACAGTACCATGGCTTGTCTTCAATTACCAAGAATACAAATCTTGACACAAAATTGACTTTCTTAGGCAAGCTGTCCCAACAAAGCCCATATTGAATATTTGAATCAGATTCTTTCTAACTTCCTTGTAAATATCACCACATTATCATTATCTGATAAAGGGGTAAAGAAGAGATATGGCTAGGGAAAGACATTTCATGGGGTCCAGGTTACTTTATACATAGGTGGCATTATTGGCATTATAGGTAGGTGGGGTTTTTAGAAGGATCTGAGTTTTAGAACTGCAAGCTGTTCTTTTTAAAAATTGGTGGCAATTTTTAAAAATAATATCTTCTTGCTCTAAAAATGCTTTCCTTCTCATGCCAGATTTTGTAAAGACCTTCCATCTGGCTCATTCTCCTTGCTACTTGTAGTTTAAAATGGTCCAGATGTTGAAGGATTGGGTCTTACAGCTCATTCTAAAGGGGTCTGTCTTCCTAATCCTACAACTGCTTGTGTTGGGAACTGATCAACAAGAGAGGCTCTAACAATGAACCTATTGTGAGTGTTTCACCACCTATGTTTATTTTTCACTTGGCATATCTTAGGGGAATACAGCCATAAAATAAAGCGCTGAAACCTATTAAATCTACTAGGACAAGGATAATTGTGAACCAGGTAATCCACAGTGGGTAAGACAAAAAAAAATAAAACTAAAAATGCAAAATAAAATTAGAATCAAACTGTATTAGGAATAGAATTCTCAAGGATTTTTGCCAGCTGGTTGTGATCCAGGAAGAGGCCCAACTGACTGAATGATCTCTGTCATTTCTGGTTCTCAGTTTCTTAATCCACACAATTATGAAAAAGTAGATGTGATACTGATAAAAGTCCTTTCTTTCCCAAGAAGACAGACTTTGGTAAGTTGATTCGCCTGGGCCCCAAGCTTTAGGGGCCATAGTACCAGTTCTAGAATATGACTCAGGGAGGAGAAAACAAGAAAGAAGGCAGCTGTGCCAAAGAGCCTCTGTCCCACCTGCCCCTTTCTCTCTGCCAGAGCACACCCATCTTCAGTACTTCCCTGAAGTAAATGCCCATATGATTTCACAAGTATAACAATGCAGGAGGTGGAGGACAAAAAGAGAATAAAGCATGAGATGCCCAGATTTGCCTCTACCCTGAGATGACCTTGACAATGGATGGTGTGAACAATAACCCCGATTTGGTTGGAATTTACCTCTTGAGGAGCCTCAAGCTCATTTTCTCACTTAAATAAGCCTATGGAAATAAAGGGACAACCTCCTCTTATTACAATATTAGATTTAGATCTTTTATAGGGTAGTACAGAAATAAAATTCTAAGAAGAACCACAGAAACATGAAAAAATGAGCTGTGTATAAAGTTAAGGTGTAGGAAGTCAGATGCTTGAGTAACGAGAGGATGACAAGACAGGTCAGGGCCTGAGGTTTTCCGCAAATGGATCTACTTTCAGTTTGAAGCCTTCGGATCTCGGTGGTGGTGGTGGGGTAATATGTTGATAGGTGCTGTGATATATCTCACTTTGCTCTCCAATAACAATCTCATCAAACAGCAGGGAATGGGAACATATTGCAGTGTCGCCTGGACTGGAGATTTTGTCTCTTCGTAAATACCACCTCTGGGAAATCCTGACTTGGTTATTATCCTCAAAAGAATAGAAATGTATATTTACATGATTGAGGGTGACCAGGCATCATCAAGGAGAGCCAGGGAGCAAATGTTTTGAAAAGATACCAAAATGGCTAACAAAGGTGGCATCAGGGTGAGCTGTGAAAGAGACAACAGCTCAGGTCTTAATATGTGCTCAAGGGAGTGGCTTGTCCAGGAGCACTTGGCCTAGGAATAGGCCCCGAGTAAAATCACTATGGGCAGGAGAGGAGTGAAAAATAAAAACCTGAGTTCACTATGTTTGTGAGGTTGATTTCTGTGGAATTAAAAAAATGCCAACTGGTGAATATAGATGGTCAATGTGAATACTTCTTAATATAAAGACAATCTGTGAAGGCTTCACCCCTGGAGATCTTCATGAAAGGGACAATCACCGTCTAAAGGAATATGGACATACCATGGCTCTGAGGCCCAGGGTCTTGGCTGCAGTATTTTTGAGCTTCTTGCTGGCTCCATCATTACATGTCTCATTTATACAGAGATCCTTGGTTTCAATAGCCCATATCGGGTGATGATACAAAATAGTTAAGTTCTATCAACAATAATGCATCAGGATTTGAATGCATATACCTCTTCAGTGATGAAATATCTGGGCAGAAGTACTTCTCCCACCTCTAGGCAGCAAATGGTTAGTTGTGGACATGCTATGCAATTCCAGAGGTAGCAGCATCCTTTGCTTTCAACATGATACAGACATTGAGCTGAGTCCCACTTAGGAGGCTTGCTTCACTTTCACAGTTCTGTGGTCCGGGACTGAAGTTCTGAAGGGAGGGAAAAGGCAGGCAGGCGTATTTTCTGCACTTGCTGAGTGGGCCACAAACACCTCCATTCCTCTATTTGTTTAAGACAGGGTCATCTCATTTAATTCAGCAAGAATACAAGTGCACCAGCAAGAGAAGAAAGGCCAGCTCATAATCTTCTTTCTGCATTTCAAATATGCTCCCAGTGAAAGAGGTTGCACCTGGGGCCAGACCCAGGCCTCTATTTCCTACCCCACCAGCAGGGTAAGTTAGGGAAGCCCCAGATTCACAAGTCCGCCCTGGGTGTTTTAAGGTCATGCACATAATATCTGAATGACAAATATATATTCTGGAACAATATCCACTTCAGACCAAGAACATACACTGCTTGGAGCTGGGGGTAAAACAAGAATGCTGGGAGAACCCTGAATTATTTGGGAAAAACACCCCACCCACAACCCATTTGGACGTCTAGTATTCCCCCCTGGACTCGGAGACATTTGGCGCAGGAGACAGAGAAGGACAATGAGGAAGGTTAGGCAGAAGCACCCTGGGATGCTGACTCCCCCTGCCTTACGCTTTTAACTCAAGGACAGGCAGGACTGGGTTGAATACAGAGTGCTATCCAAAACGACGCAGGCAAAAACATGCAAACGTATACATATTTAAACAATGGAAAACCATGTATGATCCTGTGACAGGAGCAGGAACCACTTCCATTTAGCATCAATTCCCTTTCGTTTTCACTACGTAGGGGGCCAGTATTGGGTGGAAATACGTTAAGACTAACTTCCCGTCTTAACTTTCCGCATTTATTTAAGCTCTAAATCCGCCCCAAATCCTTTTGCAAGGAAGCAGGATAAAATTCTTAAACCACAGTTATACACAATGTCGGCGCTCAGCTGGTGCACACATCTGGGGGACTGTTTGACCAAGAACGCGTTCCTTACTAAGGTCCAGGGCGCAGGCACAGTGCCCAGCGACCCCAGCGGTCTCCCTCCCGAGCCGCGGCCCGCAGCCTTTGCTCCTCACAGGCACAAACCTCCCTGCGGCGGAGCTCGAGCCCCGGCTGGGGCGGGGGGAGCGGGGAAGCCGAGGCAGCCCCCGGACGGGCGCGCCCCTCACCTGGTGGACGGTGCGTGCGGCCGCTCCGCACTGGGCGAACTGGCGCGTCCCGCTGGCTCCAGGAGTCTCACTCCGAACCCGCTTTTTCTCTCGAGCTTTGTCAAAGCACCACTTCTCGCAGCACCCGGCTCTGGGGTCCGCCGAGCGCTGCCCCTGGAGGGTGCTTGGCCCGCGCCGGTGCCCCCTGGGCTGCGACGAGACAGAGCCGGGAGCGAAGCGCGGGTGGCAGGTGCTGCGCTTCGCCAAGCCTGGGCGCCCCGACTGGGAGAGGAGGCGAGCGAGAGCCGGGAGGAGGAGCAGGAGCAGGAGCAGGGAGGTCTAGGGACCAACCGGCAGCCTGCGGCCACCGGACACCACTGCACCGAGAAGGGGGTGGGCGGGCTGAGAAGGTGAGCAGGGGTGCAGTGCGGAGGGGGCGGTGGAGGAGAACTTGGGGGTCGGAGCGCCGGGGTGCTTCAGGTCTTGCTTCGGCTGCGAAAGAGAAATTCTGGAGCTGATGGCGCCCTCAGGGCTCCCGGTTGCAAACACTAGAGGGCGCCGCTCCCCACGCTACAAAACTGGTTTATGGGGTTGTAGGAGTGGACAAGGGGCCCCTCTGAGCCCTTTGCTGGCGGCAGCCCAGGCAGCCCAGGGGCAGTTGGTGCGAGGAGGCCGACCCCACTCCCTTCTTCTGTGGCTCAGCTGGGCTGGGGAGATAGGAAAGAAATAGATGCCAGGTTTGTACTTTGCCTCCCTGGGGCTCCTCCAGGCAAATGCTCTGGAGGTGAAGTACTCACCTTTCTCCAGGGGAACGTCACAGGATGCTTTAAGGAGATGGATGGGAGAAAGGGAATGAGAAAGAAGTGGAGGATAACGGGGTGGGGAAGAGGGGAAGGGGACGGAGAGATGGGGAAAGCAGAGAAGAGAGAAACGCCTTCTGTGTTTAGGCTGGGGGAGTTAAAGCCGAATTTCAGGTTGGCAGAGGGCTTTGTGCTCTTTCTTACTCGTTTCACCTGCTGCAAGGCCAGAGACGGTGGCCTGAGACGTTACAGAGCCCTGGCACTGTTGCAGGACGCTTCCGGAGGACTGGTTGGTTACTCCCTGCTGGGAGCTTGGGTGGTGGTGAAACCTTGAAGCTTTATGGAGACTGATTTCTTCATACGTCGGTGAACAAAACAAAACAAAACAGATCATTTGAACAAGCCTGACAGATGGGGAGGAAAGATGGGGAAGCCATAAAATAAAATAGAAAAATCTTATGCCGATAATATGATCTTTAGACAGGCTGGCACAATCTGTGAGCTGCAAGGACCTTGGAACCTCTGTAGGCAACTCCTGTCAGTTCCCCAAAATATTGCCTCACACTGGCCTTAAGGCTGAGTTGAGAAGGCTTTTATTTTTTGGTAGCTTGGCAATTTTAACACAGATGAAATTCTTCTTCACTTCAGAAGGCAAGCATGCATGCCCTTCGCCCTGCCTTCTGGAAGGCCTCTCAGGATCAGCAGGGAAATTTCGCTGAGGAAGAGAAAGGAAAGTTAGTAAACCAGCGTCTTGAATTGTGCTTTGCTTCTGCTAATCCTGTTACCCTAAGAGAAAAGGCTTACGTGCACTAAAGCTTAGCAGGAGGGTGCAGTGGAAGGATGTTTTCCTACCAAAGAAAGATGCTGCTTCCAAGTCATCATTTTGAAATGTGTTTGATGATAGCGATGCTATGCAAAAGTAAACAGACAGAGTCCTTCCTTATTTTATAAAAGAACCTCACAGGATTAAAGTTTTTTAGATACCCCAGGAGTAAATAAGGACATGGTCCTACTCTGGTAACTCCGGAGTCCTTCCAAAAGACAAAAGAAATCTGAGTTCATTCTGTCGTTTTTTTAGGGAATTAGTTTACCTATGCTTTCATTATTAAAGTGTAAGCAACTATGGCATCAGATATACGTTTGAAAACTATCCTGAACACATCTCAGAGTAGCTTGGCCTTGGTGGATTTCAGCTTCACGGGGTTCATGGTTATTCTGGGATGTATTTTAACTTCTGAGATATATTGATTAGTTTCTCCCAGGATATATTGTACCAGTTTAAATGAAAGTGAACATCACTTAGTTAAGATATGGTAATTCAGTTTGTGGATTGCCCATTTGTATTTCCATAGGGCTCTATGAATGCTTTAAGAAGTATATGCAAATCACACGCTGCTTTCATAATGGTAAATTCCTTGTCAGTTATAAAAAAATATATAAGGATTGAGTGGAGCCCCGGGCACCTGGCATATCAAATTCATCAACAATCGGTGAGAACTCAGAAGTCAGTATGAAGGAATTAGTTGATCAAATTCATTCATTCAGAAAATATTGATAAACACCCTGTACCAGGCATGAACCAACTTCTAGGAATACAATGGAGAAGACACAGTTTCTTCTCTGATAGACATTAGAATCTTGTGCAAGGGCTGATTCGGACTAGTAAACCCAGTACAAAGTAGTAGTTGGAAGATGGGGGAAGTACAGGGAACTGTGAGAACTCCAAGGAGGGCAATCTAACCCAGCCCTGAGGACCAAGGAGCAACAGCTGGGGGCAGGGGCCATGGCTGTGTGTGTACAGGAGGAGGGGTCGTAGTTGGGGGGAGTAGGACAAATGACAAGCAATGCTTATGTCCATTCCCAAGTCACACCAGAATCACATTCGTTAGCTTTCCACTTGGATGCCAGAAACCTGCCTGTTGTATATGAGGAAGCAAGCCTGCACTTGCTGCCGTTCCCGCTAGGAGGTAGACGGCAAGCTGCTTAAGGTGGGGACTGTGTATGGCTCGTTTATCTTAACCAGGATAAAGAACAGTCGGGACCCTAGTAGACATCCCTCCACTGTGGAAATGGGAGTGAAATGGGAAGGGAAGAAATTGTGGTGGGGTGGAGCCCACACATGTATTGAGCTCACAAAATCCTAGGGGCTCTGCATGTTATCCCACCAAATAATCCCCATAATCCTAGGACATAGTTCTTGTTCTTCTCTTTTACTTTGCTTTCAAAGAATGAGCTCCAGATTGCATACTGTATCTGTGGTGAGCCAAAGGCCAGAGGGAGAGTATGCAATGTCTGTAGGCACATTTCTGCACTGGTCAGCTTTTAGCAAGTCACGCTGTGGGAACAAAGCATAACTCCCAAAGTGGAATGGCTTACTATAGCAAAAGTTTACACCTGGTCCACAGTATCCCTGTTAGCTGTGGATTGGCTGCAGGCCCACCCCACAGCTTTATTTTAGGATGGGGCTGGACCCTTGTTAGGCAGAGGGAAGAGTAATGGTGGAACATCACGATGGCTTTTAAGCTTTTGCTTAATTATAGAATCAGTCCCTTCTGCTTACATTCCATTTGCTAAAGGAGGTCGTATGACTGAGTCTGATAGAATAGACTAATCCAGAAGTGCATTTTGAATCCAAGTATTTAAAACCTATGGGAGATGGGTTGAGCAGACATAATTGATTCAGTGGCTTCCTGAGGTTTTTGTCCTGCCCTAGGGTGTACCATTTAATTGTTTGACCAGAGAGCGGCAAGTTTCTTGTGCATTGAAAATTTCTACACACTGATTCCAAATCCACACTGTGAATAGTTTAAACACATTTAACTTATAAGAAAAGGGGTGCACGAGATAGGCAGATCTGGGGGGAGAAGGAGAAAACATTAGAGAAAGGAACTCCATTCATTACCTCTGTTATTTCTGAGGTGTTTCCCTGGTGCAGTGGTTTCTAAACTGGCCATGGGTCAGAGTTATCTGGGGAATGTAAAACCACCACCAACAAAACCAGGCCCTTCCCAAACTACTGAGTCAAAATCCCTGAGGCTGTGGCCCAGGGATCTGTGTTTTTTGAAGTCTTCCCCAAATGATTCCTTAATGTGTTAAAAAGAAAACCAGGGAGGTGGTGAGAGGGAGATACATTGAAAAGAAGAAAGGAAAGAAGGAAAGAAAGAAGGGAGGGAGGGAGGAATGAAAGGAAGAAAAGAAGAAGAAAGAAAAGAGAAGAAGGAAGGAAGGAAGGGAGGGAAGGAGGGAGGGAGGGAGGGAGGGAAGGGAAGAAAGGAAGGAGGGAGGGAGGGAGGGAACAGAACCCCAAAATACTGCTGAACACTCAGATACAATGTATTCTCAAGATAGTAATTTTGTCTTAGAACAAGTTTTCTCAGACTGTTCATATTATGCAGCCCTTCTTTGACCCTGCCACACTCAGTGGTTGTCTTAGAACTGCTCAGGCTGCCATAACAAAATAACATACAATCGGCAGCTTACACAAAAGACAGTTATTTTCTCATGATGCTGGAGAGCCGGAGATCAAGGTTCTGGCAGGATTCCGTTCCTTGTGAGATTTTCTTTCTGCCTGCAGACAGCCCTGTTTCTCTGTGCCCTTCACATGGTGGGGAGAGAGACAGAGAGAGAGAGAGAGAGAGAGAGAGAGAGAGAGAGAGAGAGAGAGAGAGATCTGATGTTTTTTCAGTACCATTGAGTCAGGGCTCCACCCTTATGGCTTCATTTAAGCCCCTCACCTCCTTAAATGCCCTGTCTTCCATATGGTCATATAAGGGCTCAGGATTCCAACATAAGAATTTTAGGGGGATACAGTTCAGGCCATAGCTGTGATCTGCAAAGCCAGTCTTACTATCTCAAGTGAGATTGTCAACAATAAAGACGAGACACATGGATCCACAGTGTTTATTAGTTTCTCTTCATTACAATTTGCAAAGTGGAAATTTAGCAAAATTAGTGACTCAAAGAATAAAGTTCTTTAAAAAGTGTCAAAGTGATACGGTCATTTGGTAGGACATATGAGAGTGCTCCTAGGGGTCTAGAATAGTAGGTAGTCTAACTCTGTTGATTCTTGAACTACTTGCACAAAATTACATGCTTTTACAATTTGCTTAGAGATTAAAATAATCATTTTGTAATTCAGATAAACATATTTTAAGTTGACATATAATAATGACCATAGTATATATGTAGCAGGATTGTGGCAGAACCCAGATACAAATCCAGGCTTTCTGAGACAAATTCATGTTTTTTTCTCAACCATCCTGACTCCCATTCTGAAGTAGGAAGCCAAGAAAAGGGACAATGTTTTTAAGGCTTCAAGAATGTAGAGGAATAACAGGAGGTAGGAACAATGTAACAGTGTACCCCCTCAGGGCCCTGCTGTGCTTGGGGCTCAGCCTTTGGATGTGAATCCGCTGAGCCGGTGTCAGTGCCAATAAACTCTGCTTCTCGCCAGATGTCTTGGTGTCCTGACTCCTTGTTCATAGTTTCGGCAATTTCTGCAATATTTCCTGGGGCCTGTCAAGGATTTGGAGACAGTGTATTCACCTCCTCTGTTGCTGGGGGACTGTCCTCAGGACCCCGGGAGAGGTGATTGCGCCTGATGCCAGCAGACTATTGTTCCGAAGGTGATTTGCCTCTCCCCATGATTCGGGGATATAACCTGAATGCCCAACGGAACCCAGTGAGACGCAAGAACCAGTGGGGATTGCCCCACAGACTGGTAAGGACCCGGGTTCAATGTACATCTGTCTTAAGGGACAGAGGGGAGCCTGATCACCTCCCAGTGTCGCTCGAGTAGCCCCATCTGCAGGTGAAACCACGACCTAAGGCAAAGGGTGGAGTGTGGAAGTAAGGGTGGTGAAACTCTGGTGAATGGCGACTGTGTGAGACGTGGCCTGGCTATGGAGTGAGTCCTGATTCGCTGCTCTGTGGCAATCCTCTTACGGTTAAGGGTGGCCCTCCTCGGAGGGATCCTGACTGGGAATTACGTGGTCCCACCAACACCAAGAGGTGCCTGAAATATCTCCACAAGGAGAGCAGCTGAAGACAGATGAAGTATGTAACCAACCTTCCAACCCATCAATCCCAGAACCAAGTAGTCCTTTTCATGTGTGGGAAGGCAAAGGGAGGTGTGGGTGAAAGGCAGGGTAAGCACACCCACTTGGAGTGCATGCTTAGGAGCTTCCGGAGGGGTTTCAGAGGTGATCATGGTGTCAGACCCAGTCCCGAGAAACTCTGGACGTATTGTGGAGCAGACTGGGTCTCCTTTGAGGTCAGATGGCCATATGAGGGATCTCTAGAGAGACAGCTAACTGGCAAAGTCTTTCGGGTAGTCACAGGGCGCCCCAGAGACCAGTTCCCTTACATTGCCTATTGGCAAGACGCAGTCCTGTCCAGGACGTCCTGGCTGAAAGCATGCTTAGAAGAGAATTGTAAGACCATGATGGCCTGAGTGGTGGCTTCTTCCAGGTGCCCTCCCGATCCAAAGAAGCCCATCCTCACCAGTGAGCTGGAGAAGACACCTCCACTGTATGATCCTCCACCCATTCACCCACCTTTGCCAACTGCCCTGCAATTGGTTGAGTCCACTGAAGGGTCTCAGTTGAAGGGTGACCTAGATAAGACTGTGGAAGATGCTGCCATGTGTGCACCATCCCCCGTGCCACCAACCCCATTGCCTCCAGTGCTGACCCCACAGCTTCCCTGTCGGAGGGACCAATCTACCTTGGTTGGAGACTCCCCTGGAAATCGCAGGCCAGGAGCCCTGCAGATTCCCCTGCATGAGACACGTAGCCCTATCTTCTATGACCAGGATGGGCATATTCAAGGGGGACAAGTCTTTTTTTTACCAGCCATTCACTACTATTGACCTTTTAAATTGGAAGAATCATACTCCATCTTATTCTGAAACACCTCAGGTCATGATTGACTTGTTACAATCTGTAGTTCAAACTCATAAACCCACCTGGATAGATGCCCATCAACTCCTCCCAATGTTATTCAATACAGAGGAAAGGTGCCAATAACCCAGGTGGCCATAAAGTGGCTAGAAAACCATTCCCCACATGGAACGCTCAACACCTGGGCAGATGGCCAAACTCAGTTCCCAGAGGAAGACCCCCACCGGGACCCAAATGATGACCAGAGCTACCAGAAATTAAAATGGTATCAGGAGGCTCTTACAAGTGGAATGAAGGAAGGAGGGAAAAGGGCCATGAATATGGCCAAAACCTCTGAGGTCCTCCAGGGGCCCAAGAGAGTCCAGCTCTGTACTGTGAGAGGCTGTGTGAGGCCGTCAGGCTCTATACCCCATCTGACCCAGAAGCACCAGAAAACCAGCGGACGGTTAGTGCCGCCTTTGGCAGTCAGGCCCAGGGACACATTAGGCCAAAGCTACAGAAGCTTGAGGGCTTTGCTGGGAAGAGCGCAAGTGAGCTGATGGAAGGGGCAGCTAAAGGTTTTGTTGACTGAGACCAAGAGGTCCAACTGGAGGCTGATGGCAGATGAAGAAACAGGCAGACCTTGCAGCAGCTCTAGAGGAGTGTTCAGAAGGGCCTCGGAGGGCTGCTCCGTCAGGCGGAGGCTGGGCTGGTCAGGGTCAACCTGAGAGACCGTGGCCCAGGAGAATCCAGGGCGCCCACTGCTGCCAGGAAGGACACTGGATAAACAAATGTCCCCAAAAGGGGGGGAAGCCCAGGCCCGATCCAGAAGCTCGAGGAAGCGGGCAAGCAGTGTGGGGACAGTACCAGCCCCAAGGCCAGCCCTCAAGGGCCTGGAAGAGCACCTCAAGGCCTTGTTGAAATGGAGGCTATGAAAATGAATAGGACCGACTGGGCTCCATCCCCCCTGACCCCCAGGAGCCTATGGTCTGAATGACAGTAGGGGGTCAAATAATGGGCTTCATGGTGGGCACTGGGGCTAAACACTTGGTGGTTACTCAGCGGGTGGCACCTCTCTCTCAACAACTGGCCACCATTGTAGGCGCCACTGGAAGCAGGATGTGCTGGGCCTTCCTGATGCCTCGGGGTGCGCCTTGGGGGTCGTGGGGTTGTTCATGAGTTTCTGTACCTACCAGACTGCCCCGTGGCTCTTCTGTGGCATGATCTCTTGGGGAAATTTCAGGCCCAAGTAACTTTTGACTCCCGAGGGCGTGCAGCTGTAACCCCAGGGGGTGCTGAAGCAAAGGGTTTGACTCTCACAGTTCCCCAGAGGAGTGGCATCTCTTCGGTTGCCCAGGCCCCACATCGGATATCCTTGAACTGCCCTTCCAGGTTCCCAGAGTCTGGGTGGAAGATAATTCCCCCAGGGTTGGCCAGAAATGTTCCTCCAGTGATTATAGGACTTAAGCCTGGGGCTGAGCCAGTATGGGAAAAACAGTGTTACACCCCTCCAAGGGTGCAGGCAGGCATTCAGCACCACCTGGACAGACTCTCAAAGTACGGAATCCTCCGACCGTGCCAGTCATGTTGGAATACTCCAATTCTACCAGTCCAGAAGCCAGGGACAGAAGACTATCAGCCCATCCAGGACCTACGTGCAGTAAATCAAGCTACTGTCACCCTTTACCCTGTGGTCCCTAATCCCTACACTCTGCTGGGCCTAATCCCACCAAAAGCAACTTTCTTCACTTGCCCAGATCTAAAGGATGCCTTCTTCTGTATCTACCCAGCCCCTAAAAAGTCGGCCAGTATTTGCCTTTCAATGGGAAAATCCTGAGCTCAGAGGACATGGGCAGTTGACTTGGACCAGACCACACCAGGGCTTCAAAAATTCTCCCAGCATATTTGGGTCAGCCCTGGCCTCAGACTTGAAGGCATTCCCTGCCGACCAGCTCAGCTGTGCTCTGCTTGGGTATGTGGTCGGCCTTCTGCCTGCAGGACCTGCTGGGGAGGAACGGGGCCAGAGAGGCTCCTCCACCTACTGTGGGAAGCTGGATACAAAGTACCAAAGAAAAAGGCCCAAATATGCCAGAGAAAGTTAAGTACTTGGGCTTTCACCTTTCCCACAGACAGCTGCGACTCAGTCTAGAAAGGAAAGGGACTGTTTGTGCAAGCCCCACCCCCCGAACCTGATGTCAGGTTTGGGAATTCTTAAGTGTCACAGGATTTGGCATTTTCCTCTTACCAGGACACCTCTCATATTGGATTTGGGCCCTCTCCGGTGACCTCCTCATAGATAGATGGCATCTGCATGGACCATCTTTCTGAATGATGTCACATTCACAGGTACCGGAGACTGGGACTTCAACACGACTTCCTGGGGACACAATTTAACCCATAACATCTGGTAATCTAGTAAAAGCTCCTAGATTTCTGTATCAGGCCATCATCTTTGTCTCCAATTAATTGTCTCCACTAATTCAGGATGCTAACCCACTGAGGAGATTGTTCTATAATTTAGAGAGCATTGTTAATTTAAAAAAAATCTTTAAACTAAAAATGTCTAGTTAATTTCTGCTTAATGGCTGGCTATGCATTCCTTTGAGGACTGGAAAGTTTTATTTTGCGGAGGGAAAAAGATAATCAGAACTCTTACCTTCTTTATGAGCTTCAATCAAGCTGGTCAAGTGCCTGACTGAGTTTAGGAGGGTTTTAAGTTTCTGTGGGAAAATAACTTCCAGAATTATGGCATTAAAATTTTTGTTCTCAGTTTAACCATAGATATTGATCTTGATGGCAGCAATGACAGTAGGTTTCTTCCTTACTTGTGAAGCTTTTATCAAGTCTCTGCAGTATGCAAGGGTTCCAGCAGAACAAATAAGATGCTATCTACCTTCAAATGGCACTCGTCTTGCTTTCCCTCCAGAGGTAGGAAAGCACAACAAAAACTCTCTTTACCCTTGGCAAAATGTAATTTAAAAGGATGTTCTGTACCAAATAGAAGAAGGGTAAAAGACACATAGAGAGAATAAGAGAGAGAGAGAGACTAACAATAACAAATAGTAATACTCTATTGCATTCATGTTATGATAATTAATTCTGTTGCTTAGAGAGACATTGGTAATATATATATATATATATATATATATATATATATATATATTGATTTCATGTTTTTTAATACTTTTTTTACACTTGAATCCATCTTTGCTTCTAATCCCTTTTTAAAGCCAGGCTTGATGTTCTTCTGTAACCCAGCTTCACGAGCTTGTGCATCAAATTTATAATGTGGAGCTGACAGTTCAGAGGCAGCGATGACTGCACTGATAGGGGTATAATGGTTGTTTACTAAGTCACCTGAGATGACACATTTCAGGATCACATTGTCTAAAATTCAGAGAAATCATCGTGCATTGCCAGAGCAAGGTGACACAATCTATTGGACACAAATGAGACTGAATAAAGACAATGTTTGTATCTTATCTTGAGTAAGACTTATAGATAGTACTATACAAATTGATAAAGACTAATTCAAGTTTGCTAGTAAGCTTAGAAGAACTGTCTTTGTATTTAGTTGGGCATTTCCAACATATTTATAGTCACTTGGCCATACATTTGCACAGACTTTCATCTAGATGGATGAGTCACAGATCTGACTCTCAATGGCTCCCAGATGCATTCCAGTGCTGACCTACTAGTCAATAATGATGGACTGAAAAAAGGAAAGATTTAAAGAGTTCTCAGTTGGCAAGAGAGAATGAGAGAGAGATTAACAATAACAAATAGTAATACTCTATTGCATTCATGTTACAAAAATTAATTGTTGCTTAGAGAGACATTGGTAATATATATATATATATATATATTTTTTTTTTGATTTCATGTTTTTTAATACTTTTTTTACACTTGAATCCATCTTTGCTTCTAATCCCTTTTTAAAGCCATCACACCCTACTAAGTCCCCCAAGTGGTTAGTCTGATTCTGTAGAAATACAAATGAAGTATTTTTCCAAACAAGCAGAGTTGACCCTGTTTCTTCCCAGCCCCATTTTCGCTGCCCGTGCTGTTGAGCAGTACAGGGGCTTGCTGGTTTAACTGCCGAGTTACTGTTTTGTTTATTCTCTCTCCTCAGTTGAACTTGCGCTGTTTTCTGCAGGTCCTAGCTGACTCTATGATTTAGCTTTGGACATTGCTATACAACCCATACGAAAACTGTTTTCAATCGCCTCCCACAGTTTTCTATGAACTCTTGTTACCTACAGGACAGAGTCCAAACATCTTAGCTTGGCACTCAGTGTACCCCTTCACCTGTGCCTGAACCCTCAGCCAGAGCAGGTCAGTGTGCTTTGGACAGGCCCTGGGCCTTCGCTGCACCAAACCCTTGTGCGTGCACTTTATTTGCTTGAAATAAGTAACAGTTAATTTAAGTCCTACCCATCCTTCAAGTTTCACTTCCTTCATGAAGTCTATGAGAGATGCCTCTTCAGTTTAGGTTTGTAATGCTCTCACCTAGGGGATTTATTTGAAAAAGGCAAAGCAGACTTTAATTTTGGCATTGTCTTCTTTTGAAAAATTTTCTTCCTTCCCTTGAAAAGAGTCAAAGACCAGCATTCAAGTCTTTGGCTCAAAAGGAATCAGGGATTATGAGGTAACATTGTGTTGGTCAGCAGGGCACAGCTGGAAGAATGTTCTGATTGAATGAACTCATTGTTAGTGCTGCTGATAGCAGCCAGACCTCCTGACCTCCTCCTGGTCTTAGGAGGAGGAAAGCCAAGAGCAGATTTCCTCCCCTGCAGCATTACTGATACAGCTAACTGCTTTAGGGTAGACACTTGAGCATTAGCAGCAGCTTGTTTTCTTCTGGAAGACAGATGACAAGGAGGTAGGAACAGGTTTTATTGTCACAGTCCTGGGCTGCTGTGGTGGCATTACATCCATCCCCAAAATGGTGGTACTACTCTGGCCCTCCTATAGGTACATAATTCTAAAGCCTGAAGAACTTCGTCTTTTAGTTTTGGCTTTGGGGTTCTCTCCAACACTCTCAGGCTAACATCTTGAGGACATTTGAGATAATGGCACCCAGTAGGCACTGCATCCTCAATTCTGTCTTCACGAGCAGATGCACTTTCCGTCTTAAATCCTGTTAAGGCTGCACTTTTACAGACACCTCTTACTATGCTGTGGCTGAAAGTACAGAAGCAGTAGTTGCTCTTGCAGCTTGAAGGCCTCAAGCTGTGGGTCTCTCATTCAATTTAGATTGCAGACCTCAGGCAGTCCACATTTCCCTTGCTAAAGCAGGGTTTCCTTTAATCCTAGCTGGCTGACTTGATAACTGGTCTGATTTTAGTTCTCCCTCACAGGTTTTTCTAGAAGTGACAAGAAAGAGCCAACACATGGATCATTATAAATATGCCAATGATTTGCCTTACCACTGGAGCCTGTGTGAGCACATGGACATTCCCGAAGTACAGAGGCAAGCCTTCGGCTCAGTATTTTGCTTTGTCATTAGAAGGATCACCAGCTTTCCAGCTGCTTTGCCTCCACTAAGACCGGATCTATTTTGGCTGAAGTTCTTAGCAACACTTCACTTTCAGGTACCAGTTCCCCATATCATTAAGATTTATTTGGATGTTTATAAGAAAAATCCAAATAAAGAAATAATTCAAGCAACATAGAACTTTATTTCTCTTTGCTGTATACAAAGCCTGGAGGCAGGAAAGAAAAAGATGGGGGGAAGAGATAGTATAACAACTAATACAGAAAGTGTCAGGGATGGTGAGATTTATCTCTCTTGGGACACTCCCCAGTCTTCCCCATATTGGTGTATTACTAATTTAAGTGATCAGAAATCAATACTTACATGAACATATTCATTTACTGTATAGTTCAAACTTTTTCTAGGCAGTCTTTTTCTTTTGCCTCAATTCCATCCACATTCCTTAAATTTTTTGAAATTGCCTACCGTATTTTGTATTCCAATTGTCTCCCTCCCCTATTTTCCTTGAAGATCTTGGAGTCCACTTGGAGTCCTGTCTTTTGCTTTTAATTGTTGGCCTGATGGTTCCTCAGATCTGTTATTTAGCTGCCATTTGGGGGCCTGTCTTTTACCATCTTTTTAGGTCGAATCCATCATATCACGTTTCCTTGACTTCCTTTTGTTTGGTCAGCTTATTATTTGGTTGGACCCTATTGTCAAGTAGAATCCTTAGAAAATATGGGCCTGAGGAGAATTCCTTTGAATTTGTGCATTTATAAAAACACCTTTACATTATTTCACATTTGACTGATCCTTTTCCAGAGTAGAGAATTAATGGCTGAGAATAATTTTTCCTCAGGTTTTGGTTGACTGTCCTCTAGCCTACAGGGTTACTGATGAGAAACCATTTACCATGCTTACTCTTTGGCAGTTAACCTATATTTTCTTGTTGGTGTTACTCAAATCTGGTGTCACAAATCTCTCATACTGTGCCCGAGGCCTTTCTGTTTCTCTTTGTTTTCCATTCAGTATGTTGGGCATTCAGTGGGAATTTTCTATCTGACAATTTGTGTTTGTTACCTCCGGGAATTTCTCTAGTGATATTTTTCCTGATAATTTATACTATTTAATTCTTCTTTTTCACCTCTGAAACTCCTATTAGCTGGGAGAACCAACGATTAATTCTTGTTTTATGGATGCCATATCTTTTGACTATCTCTGAGGACTTAATCTATGGTCTCAGAGATCATCTTTTCTCTTGGCCCTCTCCGTTTTTCTAGAGAAGGAACCTTCTGAAAAAAGTCTGGGATCTCCCAAAATTGAGCATCCTCACAACTGGATGAGGAAAATTGTCCCTCTTCTAGTCTTTTTGCCTTCTATGAGCAATTTGGGCTACAGTTCTTTTTATCTTGATTAATTGATTACTAGAACTTTCCAAGTGCATTCCTTTATCCAGATTTTTTTTTTGAAATATATTTGTGCTTTCTGTCCACTTTCTTTTTCAACCATATCTTTTATTCCTTTACTAAAATTTTAGTGGGATCTTGTATGTATATTATAGTCTAAATTATAATCCCATGCTGTTATTTATTTTGTTGCTCAAGTTCTTCCAGCCCTGTTCCCTGGAAGCTCTTTCATGTTGGCTTCTGGGTCCAGGCCCTGGAAGTGGGCGTGCTGACTGCTGCTGGGTGTCATTGCTTCCAGGCTCTCCTCGGCAGACAGAGCCAGATAATATGTGCAGATATGTTAGCCAGTGTGTACATAGATGTCAGTAATTGTATCTGTCCATTTGTATTTATAAGCTAAATGTCAGTTCATACTTACAGCTCTGATACTAACCCAGTACTATAGGGTTCATTCTAATGGGGGAAGTTTGTTCATAGTGCTGAGTCTACTAAGCCATTTTATTCAAAGCCCCTTCTAAATTCTAAGAAAAATACCAAAATTATTGTTCATTAGGTTAATAATAATAAACAATTCAAATAGTTATTTAAATAATGTAGTAATTAGGCCATTAAAAGTAATCATAAATATGTTTTATTACAATAGGTCTCTTTATTATCTTTCCTTTTGTTGTGAGTATTTGTTGAGCACAAAACTGTATGCCCATTTGGACACTGAGATCATACTCCAGAGTATTCATTGTTATTTCAGTGTCTTTGTCTTTATATCTCAGAGACTGTGTGTTATCAGAACATATTATTATCCCAGAGATTTTATTTATAATTATCATGGAACTTTATGGTTTACAGTTGCTTGTATTGTTAATTTAAGTGGGACACAGATTCTTAATCTCTTTGTTTAAGCAAGGAATACTACGGCCATAAGTTTAAAAATCTTCCTGCTTGGAGAAGAGCTAAGTGCCAATAGTCCTCTCCTGACTTTACAAAGAAAATTTACTTGCATTTATACCTTCCAGAATATAAGATGTCAATTACAGTTTACCTGGGACTGGAAGTTTTCCTAGGAAGTGAGACTTTCAGTGCTAAAACTGGGAAAGTCTGGACAAACAGGGAAGAATTTGTTTAAATATTAATACCTGAAAAACAAGTTTTTTTTAGATAATCATAATTAGAGTTTTTAGATATTAGAGGTTATTTTTATAGGTCATAGTGATTATCTTTGGAGTTCAGGTGTTTTACAAGATTTTTTTTTTTAATTGAAGGGTAGTTGACGCACAGTATTACATTACATTAGTTTCAAGTGTACAACACAGTGATAAAACATTTATGTACATAATTCTAGGTTCCAGCTATCACCCTACCAAGCTGTTACAATAACTTGACTATATTCCTTATGCTGTACATTACATCCCGGTTACTTATTTATTTTACCATTGGAAGTCTGTCCTTTTTTTTTTTTTTTTTTTGTGAGGGCATCTCTCATATTTATTGATCAAATGGTTGTTAACGACAATAAAATTCTGTATAGGGGAGTCAATGCTCAATGCACAATCATTAATCCACCCCGAGCCAGTACAAGGGCAGTCATCACAGAAACTTTCAGTTTTGCTCATGCATTATGAACTATAAACAGTTCAAATATGAATACTCATTTGGTTTTTATACTTGATTTATATGTGGATACCACATTTCTCTCTTTATTATTATTATTTTTAATAAAATGCTGAAGTGGTAGGTAGATACAGGATAAAGGTACAAAACATAGTTTAGTGTTGTAAGAGAGCAAATGTAGATGATCAGGTGTGTGCCTGTAGACTATGTGTTAATCCAAGCTAGACAAGGGCAATAAAACTTCCACGTATGCAGAAGATTTCTCTCAGAACGGGGGGGTGAGGTTCTAAGCCTCACCTCTGTTGATCCCCAATTTCTCACCTGATGGCGCCCCTGCGACTGTGCCTGTCTTAGGTTGTTCCTCCCTTGAGGAATCTTACCCGTCTCTGGCTAACCAGTCATCTTCCGGGGCCATACAGGGAAATGTAAAGTTGGTAAGTGAGAGAGAAGCCTTATTGTTTGAAATGGTTAGCTTTTTATTTCTTTGCATATTTATGCCCTGTAGCTTCTATGCCCAGCATTTGTCTTGAGGTATCTTTACCACTTGGAAGAATTATGATACTCGGTAAATTTGATATGAGGCACGAATTCTATTTAAGGGTTGTAATTAGGAAGGAAGAAGAAAAGCTATAGAAGTAGCAGGCGGAAGAAAACATGGGAAGATTGATTATTTCTTTGACATATCTTCTTGTAGAGTAACTTCAGCATGTATAGGTTTTAAACTACTACTTAAATTGCGCACACACATGAACATAATAGGAGTATAGTTACATAACCAAAGCATATCTGTAATTACCAGCCATCTCCAGTGAAACCAAGAAAACCAGTTAGGCACCTTAGGCATTTGTGAAAACTTATCTATGATATGGTGGGTATTGTCCAACTGAACTTGAACAGTCTGAGAGAAATCAGAGAAATTAAAACAACCCATTCCTGGGGAATGTTCACATCCCTTATGTTCTTTTAACAGTAAATAGTCTGTAGTTGTAAGATTTTGGAGCGCTACAATTTTCACTTCTCCTAATTCTTGGTTGAGTTCCAACAGTATAGATCCAGTCAAATTTGTTGTTTTACTGTATGCACAGGCCAGCTTAGATATCCCCTTCTTCATTCCCACGGCAAGTCCAGGAGCTGGTGGGGTGAGTGCATCTACAGCTGTAGCAGTGCGTGGATCTTTGTTGGGGTTTTTTGACGGTCATCTTCTGGCATGAGTCTTCCAGAGAGTTGTTTTACAAGATTTATTTGTCAGAAATTACATTTTTAAGTTCAGTTTTATGTCATAAAACTAAATCTGCTTTTCTGTGATTGTAGAAGAAGCTTTCTTACAATCACCTGAAATTTTTTTATTAGAAATTCAAACGGCCTACAGTTTCAAGACAAAGTATTGGAATTCCAACAGTAAATGGTAGGGGGAAAAAGTCTGGCTAAGAGGCTCAGTCCTGAAAGGTAGAAAGAAAATGAGGCAGACGGCCCTCCACAGCTGCACTCTCTCTTAAGGACCTACAGCTGGTCATGTATGTGATGATTTATTATGAATTCTTTGACAAGCACTGAACACCTATTATTATCTTATTTCTGAGATTACAACTTACTTTTTGAGCTTGCTTAATAATGTCTTTTTCATGATCACATCACAGCAATAATGGCAAATGTTGACATATCATATATTAAAATAACTCTTCAAATTGTATTTTATTTTAATCATCATTGATTTGTATGCATCTTAGACACAGTAGTGAGAGAATTCTCTCGTGGAGAAATGAATGTATCATAAGTGTGGGGAGAGACAGCAGGTGTGGAATAAAGCAGGAGGCAGTAAGTGTGGGAATGTGGCCCCATCTTCTCTCTTGAAGTATGTGGCACATTGCCTCCAAATCCTGGTGGTTTTAGTTTTAGGTGGTACTCTGTGGTTACCTCCTTGTTATCCCAGAGTTTTTAATAAAAGCTTGATGAATTTTCTGGGTTTTATTTCCCTTTTGTGCTGCTGATTGTTAATAATGATCGATGCTTGAAGCCAGAAAGATGGTAGCAGGACTGCTCAAATGGGAATCTTGAGCTAAGAGCTCCCCTCCCAACAGGTGACTGTGCCTGTTTTGTGAAGCTCGCCATAGTTGACTGTTATGCTTTCAAGGAGAGTAGTAAGCCATCCATCCAGACTGATGTGGATAAATAGTCTCAGCTTACCCATGTGTATGGAGCTCAGAAGAGATGTTCATCTATACTTCTAATATAATTCAAAAACCTGAACCATGAAAATAAAATTTTGGTTTCTGTTGCTATAGAACTGCAGTGTTCTTTAAAATCTATTCTTCCATACCAGCAATAATGAATAACATGATTTATGAAATTAGGTTCATGTCAAATAGCCAAAAATACCTTGTGATCAGAGGACAGCATGGTTGTCATTACTTTGACCTCACCGTTCCTTCTTCACTGCCATGGAGTATTTCATAATAAGTGCTTCCTACCCAAGTCAGAGTATTGCAAAGAACATTCTGAGAATTCACTATTAGTTTCCTTGGACAAAATTTTCAAAGACTTTGACAATAAGAATTAAATAGGAATAAACTTATATAAATTACAACACAAATGTAAAAGATGATATTAAAAAAACAGAATTATTATTTTTTAAACATCTGAATTAAAAACCTGTAGTTTCAATTAGTATCTAAAGTACTTCAAAGGGCATAAAAAAGGCAAAGATTTCAAGGACGTATGCAGCCCTTAAGTTCCACCTCAAATATCTTCTGCTTTAGGTGTCTTATTAGCTCCTGTCTGACATAAATATTTGCCCATCTTCCAACAATGATAGTATATTATCTATACCTCACATAGCACTTTTCACTATCTACTCCCTGATGTGTTTATATATATATAGATGTTATCTCTTCTTACTAAATCATAAGTTGTTTGAGCATAAAATGCTTGCCTTAAACACCTTTGTTTCTCTTTTCATATAGCTGGCACTAAAAGAAAGAAAAAAATTGATTGATTCAAGAGACCATTCAAATGATCTATTCTGTAGATAAGAGGTCTACAAACTTTGCCTGTAAAGGACCAAATGGTAGATACTTTAGGCTTTGTGGGTCATATGGTCTTCATCTCAACTATTCAACTTTGCCATTATAGTGTGAATGCAGCCATAGGTAATATGTTAAATAATGGGCATGGCAGTGTTTCCCCAAACATTTATTTACATAAACTGTGGGTAGGTAGACAGTTGTTTGCTGACCCCTGCTGTAGAACACTGTGATATATAATGAGTCATAAGAAATACGTATTTGGTCATTCACATGATATTTCCCAGGCATATTTGGACTTCATCCACATATCTGAAAACACTCCAGAGTCTTAAAGGTGAAATGGTGTTTTGTCATATTAATGAGAGACTTTTGGATCCACCCAAGGGCAGGGGCTGATTTGGTTGAATCAACCAATGGACAATGATCTAGTCAATCAGAACAGTGCAATGAAGCCCTCACAAAAACCCCTGAGAAGAGCATATCACTCTCTTGTGTTCTGCTTCTGTATTGGAGAAAGCTTCCATGCTAGGGGAACCAGAATGTACCTACCTGCCACTGAGCCAGGCCCCAAGCTCCACAGGGATCAGTGCTCCTTTATTTGGGACCTTGCCCTATGTATCTCTTCACCCGGCTGTTAACTTGCATGCTTTATTAAACGGATAAACATAAGTGTTTTCCTGAGTTCCATGAGCCACCCTAGCAAATTAATCAAACCTGAGGGTGGTCATGGACACTCGCAATCTGTAGCAGGTTGGTCAGAAGCACAGGTAAGCCTGGGGCATGCAACTGGTGGGGGTAGGGGGCAATATTGAAGGATGCAACACTTATTTTGGGGAATCTGGTGCTGTCTCTGGGAAGATAGCATCAGAATTGAGTTGAGCTCTCAGACACCCTGCTGGTGTTGGATAATTGCTTGGTGTGGTGCATGGGAAGACCCCCTCCTCCCCTCCACCACGAACCATTGCCACATATGCATTGAAATCAGGTCCAGGAATCTGAAAGAAATTGCACTATTATTGCTGTGTTCTATTTTGTAGGAAAAAGAACACAAGCATATATTCATTGGACCTTCAAACAGGAAATATGTCAACAATTCTGTAAAATAGTAGAAGTCCTCTCTTTCTGTCCCCCTCAGTTGTAATGCATGCATCTCCCTGCCTCCCTGGAAGCCCCATCCCACCACACTGAGACTCCTCAGAGGTCTGGTGATCTTTGTCTGTCTCCTTATATTTAAATAAGGGGATCTATCAGCTGATTGGATGCTGTGTGCATGTGGGCAGGTCTTGGTAGTGCACTTGACTGTAGAAAGACCGGATTGGGCTATTTCGTCAGGGAACCCTGGATGGTCTCTTTAGGCTTTTCTCTTGTGCTGATAAGATGCCCAGAAAAGAATCTCCTAAACGCTTTCTTATACAAGGGGTGGGGTAGGGATGGGGGATAAGTAAACACAATGAGGAAACCGTGGTAAAGGTCTAAAGATATGCTGACTTAGTTCACATTTCATGGGGAGGAAGGAGCCTGTGTACTTATTTTTCTTTCCTATGAAGCATAAACTATATCCCTTTTCATATGGTGTGAACACCTAGCATGGCATCTAACACAGGGTAGATGCTCAGCAAATGTTTACTAATAATTGGAGAACATAAAGCTGGAAAGGCTGGGAAGAATATTTCCTGATGATTGGGAGTCTAGATATCTGATCTTCTCATTCCATCATATTTTCCACATCTTCCTTAATTATAATTTGACATGGGAATGCCAATGAATCCATATTTCTTACTTGTATATCTTCTTGTGGAGTTTGTCAGAAAAGATTACTAAGTCTATGAGAATGAGCAGAAATAGGAAAAGAATACTATATTCAAGTAAATTGCTGATTTCTACTTATTTTTTCATTAATTTTTATTTGTTAAGTGCTGTCTTCATAATTGACTTGTTTAGAACCACTTACAATCATTATTTGAATTGACATTCAATTGTCATAAGGGTACTTTCAATTTACTTACTCAGTTTCTTGTCTATTATTAAAAATTATTTAATTCAATCAGATTTTAACTATGTGTTAAATAAAAATAGTAACTTAGCAACCAAATTTGGATATTTCCCAGTCATGATAAATAGTGTTATAGAACTCAATCTGCAACTTTCTTAAAATAAGAGTAGCTTAAGGACAAAACTTCTAATTAATACTCATTTTATTAATTCATATAAGAGTGGTCATATATGCTTATGATCTGATTTTCTACAATTGTTAATCACCCTTATGAACTTGACATCTCTCTAATGTATTCACGAGATGAGGCAGAGACTGCTAAGCATCCTCTGTATCTGTTCTGCACTTCTTTTTAATGACAGAACCCTTGAGTTTTAGATGGGCACATGGTCGCCCAGCTAAAGAGAGCAACTCTATTTCACAGACTCTTGCAGAGCAATGTTGAGAGCAGCAGGGATGTGTGCAACTTCTGGCTCACGCTTGCTTTCCATTTCTTTCTTTTCCTTTTTTATTTTTCTTCTACTACTTCAAGTTAGAATGTAGACAAGATGCTGATGAGCCAGTTTTGATTACGCTGGCAAAGGGATCCCCTGAGGAATGGTGGAGCAGCAGGATAGAAGGAATCAGGATGGCTTTGTGGTACTTCTATGGGAGAGAGAAATCAGCTTCTAGTTCTCTGACACCCTCGTACCAAGGGATTTTCCCATACCATACCTAATAAATCTGAGTACGAAATTCTGTGGATCTTTTATTTAGGATAGTATATAAGGCAGTCTTAAGCACTTATAAATTCATGTTATCAGCTATTTGTGTCAATAATGTGTTTCTGAAATTGGGTTTAATCCTTTTTTAGCACAGAATTTATAATATTGTCTTTGTCATTAATCCAAATGGTTCTCAATAATTAATTTGTAATTTCTTTAAAATATATGATTTAAATTTATGATAAAGCAGGCTAACCCAAATATTCTGATGTAGTAAGATATTTTGTATACTTACACAATCATTGTAATAATACTTAAATATATTTCTATACCATGCAATGTATATTACATATACACACTCTCTTCTACATTAGGTTAAAAGAGAATAGTATGTTTGCATGTAACTGAAAAGAATGAATGAATGTAAACCCATTATAGAAAGTCTCATTTTTGCTGGTTTTATATGCTAAGGCTATGTAGAGAAATCTGTTAAAGCTATATACTACTGTCATCCTAAAATTGTATGAGCCATGCGAAATAAAGAAATGTCTTTAAGGATATACAAATAAACAGCAGATTCAACATGCCAGTAAACAGGGATATAAATTTATGAGGTATCTAACTAAGCAGAGTGAATGAACTCCTGTTCAAGTGGAAATCAAATCTGTGGCTTTGCCTTACCTTTTAGAATCTTAGAAAAGAAGCTCTAAATGGATTAACATGAGTTATACATGACATTTAGTGGACTAATTTTAAAATAGAAACAAATAAAAGTTACACAGATATTTTTCTAAGTTGACAAAGATCAGGAAGGTTGATAAATAACTCAGCTGTTGCTAGGCAGAACAATCAAATGCTATTTTGTATCACTTTAATTCTTAACAGATAATTGTTCGACATGATGCAACATTAGAAAGTCCAAGTGAATAGGCAGTAAAAGACATTAATGACAATCGTATATGAAAAATGTATCTTAATTTGAGGGACCCAGAAGTTTGAAAAAGCTAATGATTAATTCCCCTGTAAATAGGCAAGAGTTTAATGAGCAGTTTTCTGGAACTTTCTGTGTCAGTTATTGCTAGCTATCTCTCAGCATTTTCCCCCTTCTCCCATTGTTACTGACTTATTTAGCTGGTCACTATGACTATAAAAATAATGACTCTATTTACCAGCTTCCCTTGAAGCAAGGTGTGGCCATGTAACTGGTCTGGCCAATAACAGAAGAGCCTTGTGGTTGCTTTTTGGAACCTTCTTTAAAAGACATTATGTGGCCTTAACCCCACACTTCTTCCCCCCTTCTTCCATCCTGCTGACTGAAGCATGACAGGCATGGCTGCCATCTCGAATCTCACAGAGTATGACTTCATCTTAGAATGGCAGAGTGGTGAGCAGGACCCACGGTGGTTTGGGGAACATAGCCCCACACTAGTTCTTCATTCCTAATTCCACACTTTCATTTAAGATAGAAATTTCTTTCTTTCCATGCCATTATTTTGCATCTTGGTAACTTGTGCACAAATCCATTTTCTACTGATAAATGACAATAATATGTACAAAAGCTTCACTTAATAGGATAGAGAACACCATGAATACATTAAGAAAAATGAAAATCGATTCTGAATAAAAATTTGAGTACTTAATGATGCCAGCTGAAGAAGAATCTGTAACTTCCCAGGGTTAAAATGTGATGGCATGAGGAGTTTATCTTCTTTCCTCCCAGGGACTCATTATCCTACCCAAGGAAGAAGACAGGATCTCTGAAATGCCCAGGGAGTGGTGTTCACGCAGCCGCAGTGATAGCGCTGTATGAAAGCAGAACATTAATCGGCAGAGGGTACATTCCTCAGTTCAACTATCAGGCTGCCGCTGATTCTCCAGGGTCTGGGTTCTTACTTGTCGGGGGCCTAAATTCAGAGCATTGACCTATAATCGCCTCACTTGAACTTTTCCAATCACAGGACTACATTCCATTAGCTGGTTTTACTCATTTTACAAGATGTCTGTTTCAGCACCATTCATCACATCCTTGTTCAATTCCAGAAGAAGTGGGTATGGGGGACATGACTTCATGAGGAAAAACAAAGTCTTCCTGTAATCTCTGGAAGTCTTTCCCCTATGTTTCATTGGTCAGAACATTGTCACAGGGCCATTCTAGCTGCAAAAGTTGAGTACTTTGCTGGGAGCTGGTTTCATCACTGCCTCAAGGAAAACTGGTTTATTTGGAAGGAAATAGGTGAGGATGACTGTCACACTGTATGTAAGGACACAGAGAAAGATGGGGACAGGTGACTGGAGGGTATACACTCCAGTAAATAAAGGGGGCTGCCTTTATTTAGTGTTTCTATGATTTCTAATCTTTTCAGAGAAGCCAGAAATCTAGGTTTTTATGAGAAAGTTTCTGATTCCTAAAACACTGTTCAGACTAAATAAAATGTTTGCTGGTCAGGTGTGACCAGTTTGTGACCTTAGACTTAGGCCCTTAGGCTTAGATGTATTAATTCACACTGTGAATTAGTCTTCTCCACCCCACGGCTCACTCTTTATAGGATTCTGAAGTTGTCTGCTGCAGCTGGGCATTTTGACTACCTGCTTAACACCTAGTGTCCGACCCAGCCAATCCTGCTTAGAGAGTGGTATTTCTCCCTGATGCTTGCTACCCATTTAGGTGTCATTTCTGTGACATGCTCCAAACGTGATTCAGCTTCTTTTCTCTAGTCCCAGAACCTGCAAAAATGCTTGGTTACCTTTCTCAAATTTCAAGTAGCTTTCCTGTTTGAAGTGTGCTCAGCTGGTTGTCCTCCGGTGTCCTGAATCTTCAGAACTTGATCTCTGAAGTTAAAACACAGCAAAGGTCTTGAACCAGTCTGTCACTGATTTCCTTCTGCATCCAGGGACCCTAAAGACTTAAGAAATATGACATCCGTGGGGGAAGGGTTACTAACAGATTGCCAGTTTCTCCTGCTTCCTTCCGCAGTTTGGTGAGCCCATTGAGCCTTCTTAGAGCAGTCTCCATCATTCCCCTCTGGCTCCAAGAATGGTCACTTTGCACTTCTGGACTCTCAGAGTAAAGGTGCTGTCTTTGCACAAATATGAAGTGACTATTTTGTCTGAGGCCAGCTGAGTGCAGAATTTTAGGCCCCATATCTTTAATGGTACTGCCCAGTTACAGCACATATGAGGCCAAGTGTGTAGAGGCACAAAGAAGCCTGGCATCCCATGAAAAAATAATTAAAAACTTCATTGCCTCTTCTTGAGAAAACGCAAAGCCATTGTTTCATATATTTCACCCATTTTTCTGGTTGTCTTAGCAAGGGGGGAAAGTCTAATCCCTGTTCCTCTATCATGGCCAGCAAAGGTGGTCAAAACACAGCCTACGTAAGGCTGTTTCCTCTTATACTCATGATTCTTTTCCTTCTAGAAGTAGCTCTTTATTTCCACTCTAAATATTATTAACATCTCTGGATTTTCTAGTTTTTCTTTGTCTTTGTGCTATCTTGCCTAGGACTTCCATTGACACTATTTGATAAAAAGCTAAATGGCTGCCATGGAAACTCAGGCACCTTTACCTGACATCTGAAAAATCTGGGACTGGGATAGGGGTCGGTGGTGGGAAGAATGAGGTGGCAGACACAGCCATTAATGTCTTTTCTTTCACCCCTGTTACTCCTGTTTACCTTTATATTACTTGTTTACACCCTACCTCCACCACTAGGAGGCTATAATCTGTATGAGGATAGACACAACATCAGTGGTATTTACTTGTGTATACTTTACTCATAAGAAGAAAGTCAATGTATTTTTTGAATAAATATATATGATATGAGAAATAAATCAGTTGTACATGTAAATGGAATCAAGGCAGAAAACTTTGAGAACCATTTATTTTTTAGAAACACTGCAACTCAGACTAAAACTTGTAATAGTTCCTGTATTTAAAAAAATCCAAGTTAATTGTTACTGGAGTTTGGGGCAATTTTGGACCTTGTAACAATTATACAAAACTTCCTGCTTATAGATTTTATGTTAATCACCTTTGGTAGAAGCATTCACATTTATTTGGCCACGATGGGAAATACTGTATACAAAATTCACAGATTTTGAGACCCCAGTGACCTAAAAGGGCATATAGGAAGAACCAGACTTATTATGTCTGATAATATTAGAGATCATATACTTAAACTCTGACTTTGGAGAAGGAAAACAGAATACATAAAAGAAGGGAATGTTGCTATTTTTATCAAGTAAGTTAGTGTCGGTAAGAATTTTGAAAATCATTAATTTTGAAAAAAAATCTTCTTAACTTATACATTTCTTGCAACATTTATAAAATCTCTAGGGCTTTGTTTGTTTGTCTGTCTTGTGGAGGAAGAGAAAAAAATTAAGTTTTGCTCCGTGTGGCAAGCCCTTATGCTATTGATTACTGCATGGTATTTCTGATGTTGGTATAAATGAAATTCATTTGCAATGAGAACAATGTTTCGAGTATCATAATCATAATTATGGAATATCATAATCAAGCAGTCACATTTGACTTCCATTAAGAGTGAAGCAGGCACGGTATGTCAGCTCCTGAGTTCTACAGGAATTGATGTCTTTCTTTAAGAACTTAGATAGTTGTTTTCTTTTATACATAACATAGCTGAATGATAAGGCCTTAAAATTGTCAATTTAAAGGTGCTTGAGAATTTGTGTCTATCAGCATTAAATACCTTCAATAGCAAGCTTGGTTCTTTTTGTGAATGATCTTTTACCTCCAGCCTTCTGCCCACGCTGAAGCTATTCTCTCTGCCCTCAGAAAGGCCAGGTTCAGGTGCCAGATTGCAGCGTGCTTGTCCTAGACGGGGCTGCCCCTGGTCTCACCCACCCTTTGAGAGGTGTGGCCAGGGAGGGTCTCGATTCATGGCAGATGCTGAAGGGGGCTCACCTCAAGACAGGTTCCACTTGAGAATCATGCTCTGCTTTTCTCTCCCTTACCCCCACCACACCTCAGTGTAAGTTTCTAACCAGATACCAAGATGTCTGTTTTATGTACTACGTATGCATAAATTCCATCTTTTCCTTTGTTGCTGCTAATGTAGTTCTATCAAACCGTCATTTCTCTAAGTAAAGAGCTCCTGACCAACCTCATTTATTAAAACCTTTCGGTAGGCTCTGTTACTTACAAAATTAAATTAAAGCTTCTTAGCATTAAGGCTAAGGACCTGGTAGGCCATGTGTGGTCTACCTGCTCTTTGCTTCTTCCAGTTAATGTCCTTCAAACACTTTCTGAAGCTGAAGTACTAGGCGACTGGTGGTTTCCTAAAGCCATCACGATGCTTCCAGCCTTTGAGCCTGTATGTCTCACGATCCCTCATCTGTTTCCCAATTCCCTATTCAGCCTGTAAAACTCTGGCCAGGGTGAGTTCTCTGGGAAAGCATGAGACACCCAGGCTCACCAGTTTTCCTCCTGTTTTGTGAAGTCCCATACCTGCCACATACGTGCTATGGCAGCCATGTAACCTACACTGAGATCATTTGCTTTCAGCCTCTGTTTCCCTGGAGTACGGTGCTGCTTTCCCCTGTTGTAGTGGCTCTTCAGTGGTCCCTAGGAAGGTGGAATGCAGGTAATCAAAACTTTTTTGTCTTCTTAAAACTTTATGCCTTAATTTCTTTTTTTCATCTTTGATGGTGGATGTATGTCTTTATATGTCCATATAGCCAGATTAGGAAACATCTAAATCACAGTATGTCCATAAGAGCGCAATTATTCCAGCTAAAGGCATTTACTGGGTGACAAAGGCCCTAATCACAATAAACTGTCAGTGTAGCTCAAGAATGTAGTCATATTTTTAATTTTGTAAGGTAACTAATGATCAAAGATTAAAGTTAGAATGAAATCAGATTATGCTGGAAATAAGATATGTGGGTAGTAAAGAAAATTGGCCATTAAAATCTATTTAGAATAAGTCATGCTTCTTTTAACTATGGAATTACACTATAATATAGAAGTCATTTGATATAAATAATAGAGATATTTTTGTTGAATAAGTTTGCCAGGAATATATTTAATTTATTATAAGTCATGGCAGTTTGAGTAAACCAGCATTTGATTAAGCTGGATAGAGAAAAAATAATAGGCTTTTTATGCCAACCAATGAAAAAGAGCCACCAGAAATATCACTAGATAGTTTTATAGGCTTATCTACATTTAATAAATACTCGTTTCAGAATTTGAACTATATTATGCTATACTTGGGGAAAGTTTTTAATATATCAGATAGTCCATAGCTATTGAAAAATGTTAAAATTGCCAGTGAAATAGCAAGACAGAATATCTTTGAACTTTGAAGAAACGTATCTCAATTGTTTAAGAGTATTTAAACATGTAGAAATTCTTTAATGTATCATTTAAACTTATAGGCGATAAATGTAAAATAAATGACATATACTTGAAATACAGTGAGAAAAATTGTTAAATGTTATTTTACAGAGACAAGGTTGAATGGCCCAACTGATGGCTGAATTAGAATTATGACAAAATATAATGTAGCATGGTAAAATGTAAAAGAATTGGTTTCTCAAAAAATTACACATTCATTATCATATGACCCAGCATTTCATTCCTATACCCCAGTGAATGGGAAACAGGTATCAAACAAATAGATGTACATGCATTCCTAGCAGTATTCATAATAGTGAAAAGGTTGGAAATAGCCCAGATATCCATGAGTGGATGAATTGATAAACTAATTATGGTATATACATACAATGGAATATTACTCAGTTTTAAAAAGGAAAGAAGTACTGATACATGCTAAAATGTAGGTGAATCTTGAAAAACATTAGGTTGAGTGAAAGAAGGCAGATGTAAAGGTCCCATAGTGTATGATTCCATGTATGTGAAATGCCCAAAACAGGTAAATCCAGAGAGACAGAATGAATATTGGGGGGTGCCAGGGTCTGGCGGGTGGGGGTAGGAGGGCAAGCAACTGATTAATGGGCACAGGGTTTTCTTTTGGGATAATAAAACTGTTTCAGAACTAGATAGCTAGAGGTGGTGGCTGCACAACGCTGTGAATGCATTCGATGCATTGAACTGTTAAAATGGTTAATTTTACTTCATGTGAATTTCACTTAAAAAAAACCCAAAAGGAAATTTTCCTAAGCAGTTCAAAAGTGTTAAGTGGGAACCACAGTTAAAGGACATAGGAAACATAGTTTGGGAAGAAATCTAAGCGACATTTAAAATTTGCTATGCTTTTTCAGCAGCTCAACCATTTCCATTTGTTTTTTAACTTGTCACAAGGTTATATTAGTCAACTTTTGACTAATAAATTACATAATTTTCTTCAGAACACTAGTGTGTTAGTAATCTCACTACTTTATATTGAGTACTGAAGAGTAGAAAATTCAGCGTTGATGTCAGTCAGAGCTTGATGTCCTTTTGCATATGCTGCAGTTGTCAGTCACACAGCCCCTGGCAGAGGGAGCCTCGTCACACCCCCGCTGTAGATGCAGGTGCTTTTCACCACAAGGCAGAGTATACACTTTAGGCATGCAGGAAGGTACTCAGAGAGACAAGAGCCAAGCATGCCTGCTTTTACTTCAGTTAGATTAGTCACTTCTCCTCCTCTATGAGGAGGCATCAGGGTTGGGGAAGAGAATCCAGGAACATGAGGAGTGAGGAAAAAAACAGCGGTTTGCTTGAAGAGTGGTTTCAAAAATTTTTTTGTCTTTAATATCCTAGGGTTTCACTACGACTTGTCTGGGTGTAGATTTTTTTCTCTTACTTGGGATTCATAATATTTCTTCCATCTAATGATTAATATATTTCATGATTTCTAGAACATTGTTTTTTTGAATGTGGACTTTCCCTTGTCCTTATACTCTACTCTTTAAGATCACCTGTCTATCCTCCATGTTTCTTAACCTTTATTTTATAATTTTCATCTCTCTCTGAGCCATCTCCTTGCCGATCTTTGGCATACCAATTATGTCTCTGTTTCAGTCTTTGCTGTTTCCTTTCTAGAAGTCTTCTTCCAGATATCCTCATAGATCATCACTTTCTTTAGCTATTTGCTCAAGTCATCTCCTCAGAAATGATTTCTCTGAATCCTATCTAAAATAGCATCTACTTTCATTCTCCAGCTCTTTTCTTTATCTTTCTTCAAAGACTTATTATTACCTGACACAATATCATGTATTTTTGTTTATTTGATTATTATATATTCTCTTATAGATTGTAAACTCTGCAAGATCAGGAAAAGGACTTTTCTATTTAGTTCCATGAGATCTCAGCAATGCCAAGGACAGTGCTTGGCATATATTAGCAATCAAATAGTCATTGAATGAATAAATCAATTACATTTTGGGGTATTTTCTTAGCTCTGTTTTCCAGTTTACTTATTTTCTCTTCATTTTTGTCCACTATTCTGTTTAGATTATTGAAGTTTTTCTGCACTTTAAAGATGTTGCTTTATTGTGTTTGACCTGTATAGCTGATGAGAATTCTGCTCTCATTCTTATTTTTCTTTCTTTTTTGTCTGTCTGCTTTTAAATATTTCTTTTTACTATTGGGTTTTAGCAATTGGATTATGATGTGCCCTGGTGTGGTTTTCTTATATTCACTCTCCTTGCAGTTTATTGATCCTTATTCTTGTACTTGTGGGTTTATAGTTTTTATTGAATTTGTATAATGCTTTACCATTACTTCTTTAAAAATTACTTGTTCATCTCTGGGACTACATTTAGATATATTTTTGATCAGTTGATATTATCCCACAAGACACTGATGCTGTGATTTTTTTAGTACCTTTTCTTTTGTGTTTATTTTAGATAATTTCTAAGTAAGTGTCCTCAAGATCACTTTATTTTTCATTGTCTAACATGCTGTTAATCACAGCCAGAATATTTTTAAGTCATTGTATATTTCATCTCTAGAACTTCTGTTTGTGTCTTTTCTTAACATTGTCCATTTTTTCCTCATTATGCTCATGTTTGTTCTCTACCCTCTTGAATATATAGAGTATAATAACTATTTTAATGTCCTTGCTTGTTAATTCTGTCTCTTTGCCATTTATGCATCTGTTTCTATTGATTGATGTCTTTTTTCTTGGTTATGGGTTATATGTTCCTACTTTGAATGTTTAGCAATTCTTGATTGGATGCTAGACATTATTATTTTACTTTGTTAGGTATTGAGTTGTGTTGTGTTCTTTTAAGGACTGTTGAGCTTTGTTTTGGCCTATAGTTTAGTTACTTGGGATTAGTCTGATTTTTCCAAGGGTTGATTTCAAAATTTGTTAGGGCTGGTCTGCAATAGCCTTTATGGGCTAATTTACATTTTTAGGCAATACCCTTCTGAGGACTATTCCCATGATATATGGCCTATGGATCAGAAGATGTCTTTACTTTGGCTGGTGGTAATGTGAACAATTTCCAGACTTGTGTGAACCTGGGAATTGTTTGGCCTTCTTTTCCTGGAGTTTATCAGCCTTATAGAGTGTCATTGCATTTATAGATAGACCAAAATTTAGTCAAAGGTCTGAGTAGACACCCCTCCCTACCCCTTGTGAATCTCTAGAGCTTTCTTTCTATACAGCTTCTTTCTTTATGGCATTTTTGTCCCCACAAATTGTAGCCTAAGTGGGAGTGGGTAGGGTAAGCATGTTGTTGCACCAAGATGTGGTAATCTTCAGGCTTCTGGTCCAGCTGCCTTTGGACAAGTGTCAAGAGGGAACTGTACTAGAGAGGGAGAGTAAGTAAGAGCATGTGTCATAAGGTCTTCAGTTTAAGACTAAGAGGACATACACTGTGCTGCTTTGAGATCTAACATGGACAAGAAAAGCTTAACTTCCCCCATTGGTTCTGCTTCTTGCTTTGAGTTGGGAGAGAGGATTTTGATGGGCCTCAGTTAACTGAATTCTATGGAAGGGGAGTAAGTCAGAGAAATATTTGTCTGTTATTTTTTGGTAATTTTATAGCCTGGTGAGATTTCCATTTGTCAGAGCATGGGCCAAAAATAAGAGACTAGCAATGACCTAGATGTGCCACATTAAGGGCTGAACTCTGATAGCCACATGTCAGAAGGAAGAAGAGTTACTGTAAGGAAATTTGGAATCAGCATAACGGTGGAGTATCTGGAAAGGAGTTGTAGGTCATCCTATTCCATAATTGATGACAGACTTAACTTGTTACACCATTGCTGCTCACATTTGCCCGCAAGGGGAAAAATGATGTCCAAATATATGTAAAATTCATGATTATTAAAAAAATTATATCTACATTGGGTCCCAGCAAATGTTGCTGGACTGAGTGGTCTCAAGCAGTACAGATTGGTAAGGACAGGCTCTTTGGGCCTTAGGATTACATTATTTTTTCTATTGTTTGAATCTGCATGGTATTTCTGAGTACGAAAAACGGATTGAATTCAGAGGATTGAATTTAATCTGGATACCTGCTCATCATCTATGTGTTTGCATAAGGGCCCTATGAATTATAAATTTTGAGAACTAATATTGCAGAGGTAATTTAGGAAACAATTCATTATGCTTTATAAATTGTAAGTTTTGTTCTGGAAAGCCAAAGGTTTTATTAATTCTTTTTTTTCCTTTTTTTCCCTTAATGTATCCTTTTATAGTAGAAGTAAGTGATCCTTATCATCTTACAGATCTATGAGGGCTATAGTTTTACAAGTCTGTGATTTGTACAACTATAGGAACATGGTTCAGTGTACTGGAGAAAGTAAATATCAAGTAAACAGAATACTCAACTAATTTTAAAATTTTGTTTGAAAAACTAAATACTGTTTTGTGACAAAAAGAAAAAGAATAAATATTGCCTATAAATTTAATTTTTGGTATGAATTTAAACTACTTTAAATGGATCCTTCTGTTTTTAACCCATTTTTTCTTTCATTAAAATTTTACTTTGAAAAATATTCAATTACAGAAGAGTTGTAAGAATAGTGTAATAAACTCCTTATATTTTCCACAAATACATGTACACATTGTAATTATTTTTTTATTTTTGTTGAACCATTTGAAAGCCAATTTCTTTATTTTTCTGACTCAGATTCAGAAATCTGAGATCAGTTGTTGAATGATATTTAGTTTTCTTCTTTATCTCACTTAATTTGGAACAGTCTTTTTGTCCTTTCATAACACTGATATTTTTAAAGAGTTCAGGTCAGTTGTTTTGTAAAATGTCAATTTGGGTATCTGATACTTCTTCATGATTAAATTTAAGTCACACATATGAGTTTTTTCCTAAACATGATGTCAGTTTGTCCCATTTACTGGTGATAATAACTTCATCAACTGGTTAAGGTTATGTCTGCCAGGTTTCTCCTTTTTAAGTTACAATTTCTGCAACTATTAAGTAATCTGTGAGGAGAATCCTTTGAAACTGTGTAAATACTTTGTCCTAATCACACTTTTACCCCATGCATGATAACACCTATTGATGATTCTTGCCTGAATCAATTATTATTATGATGATTGTATAATGGCAATTTTCTAATTCTGTTATTTCATATTTGCTTGTAGGAAAGAGCTTTTCCTCCTGTATTGGTTTGCTAAGGCTGTTGTAACAAAGTATCATAAACTGAGTGGCTTAAACAACAAATATTTATCACCTCACAGTGGCAGCACCGGAAGCCTGGATCAGGGTGCAGACAGGGTTGTAAGGAAAGGGTCTGTTCCCAGCTTCTCTCCTGGACTTGTAGGGTAATGTCTTCTCCCTGTGTCTCTTCATCTCATCTTCCCTCTATGCATGTGTTTGTGTGCGAATGTCACCTTTTTTTTAAACATAATAATATTTATTGAGCATTTACTAGGCACCAGGAACAAAGTTAAATTTATACCACCCCATTCAGTCCTTAAAAAATCCCTGTGAAGTAGGTTTTATTATTAATCACATTTTTTTGAGAGGGTATCTCTCATATTTATTGATCAAATGGTTGTTAACATTTAACAACAATAAAATTCTGTACAGGGGACTCGATGCACAATCATTAATCCACCCCATGCCTAATTCTCATCAGTCTCTGATCTTCTGAAGCATAACAAACAAGTTCTTACATGGTGAACAAATTCTTACATAGTGAATAAGTTCTTACATGGTGAACAGCACAAGGGCAGTCATCACAGAAACTTTTGGTTTTGATCACGCATTATGAACTATAAATAATCAGGTCAAATATGAATATTTGTTTGATTTTTATACTTGATTTATATGTGAATCCCACATTTCTCCCTTATTGTTATTATTATTATTTTTAATAAAATGCTGAAGTGGTAGGTAGATGCAATATAAAGGTAGAAAACATAGTTTAGTGCTGTAAGAAAGCAAATGTAGATGATCAGGTCTGTGCCTACAGGCTAAGTATTAATCCAAGCTAGACAAGGGCAACAAAACATCGACGAATGCAGATGATTTCTCTCAAAACAGGGGGGGTGAGGTTCTAAGCCTCACCTCTGTTGATCCCCAATTTCTCACCTGATGGCCTCCCTGCGACTGTGCCTGTCTTAGGTTGTTCCTCCCTTGAGGAATCTTACCCGTCTCTGGCTAACCAGTCATCTTCCGGGGCCATACAGGGAAATGTAAAGTTGGTAAGTGAGAGAGAAGCAATATTCTTTGAAAAGGTTGGCTTTTTACTACGTTGCAGATTTATGCCCTGTGGGTTTTACGCCCAACATTTGTCTTGAGGTATCTTTACCACTTGGAAGAATTATGATACTCGGTAAATTCGATATGAGGCACGAATTCTATTTAAGGGTTGTAAATAGGAAGGAAGAAGAAAAGCTATAGAAGTAGCAGACGGAAGAAAACATGGGAAGATTGGTTATTTCATTGACATATCTTCTTGTAGAGTAATTTAAGCATGTATAGGTTTTAAACTACTAATTAAATTGCGAACCCACATTAACGTAATAGGAATACAGTTACATAACTAAAGCAGACCTACAATTACCAGCCATCTCCAGTGAAACCAAGAAAAGCAGTTAGGCACCCTAAGCATTTGTGAAAACTTATCTATGATATGATGGATATTGTCTAACTGAATTTGAATAGTTTGAGAAAGATCAGACAATTTAAAACAACACATTCCTGGGAACTGTTCACATCCCGTATGTTGTTTTAACAGTAGATAGTCTGTAGTCTCAAGATTTTGGAGCGCTGCAACTTGCACTTCTCCTAATTCTTGGTTGAGTTCCAACAGTATAGATCCAGTCAAATTCGTTATTTTACTGTATGCACAGATCAGCTTAGATATCTCCTTCTTCATTCCAATGGCAATTCCAGGAACCAGAGGGATGAATGCAGCTACAACTGCAACAGTGCCAGGATCTCTGTTGACATTTTTTGATGATCATCTTCTGGAATGACTCTTCCAGAGTATGTTGATGTTGGAACTTCTTCATATCGTATCTTAGTTCGTTTCCTGGGTAGCCAAATTAGGCTTTGATCTGCTGTATAAACACAAACAGACTCTTTGCCCACCCTTAGATATACCCTTTATACCATTGTGAAGAACTTAATGGAGGTCCCACACAGGAACTGCTCTTTATTTTTTTGTTATCATTAATCTACAATTACATGAAGAATATTGTGTTTACTAGGCTCTCCCCTATACCAGGTCCCCCCTATAAACCCCTTTACAGTCACTGTCCATCAGCATAGCAAAATGTTGTAGAATCACTACTTGCCTTCTCTGTGTTGTACAGCCCTCCCTTTTCTCCTACCCCCCCATGCATGTTAATCTTAATACCCCCCTACTTATCCCCCCCTTATCCCTCCCTACCCACCCATCCTCCCCAGTCCCTTTCCCTTTGGTACCTGTTAGTCCATTCTTGGGTTCTGTGATTCTGCTTCTGTTTTGTTCCTTCTGTTTTTCCCTTGTTCTTATACTCCACAGATGAGTGAAATCATTTGGTATTTCTCTTTCTCCACTTGGCTTATTTCACTGAGCATAATACCCTCTAGCTCCATCCATGTTGTTGCAAATGGTAGGATTTGTTTTCTTCTTATGGCTGAGTAATATTCCATTGTGTATATGTACCACATCTTCTTTATGCAATCATCTACTGATGGACACTTAGGTAGCTTCCAATTCTTGGCTTTTGTACATAGTGCTGTGATAAACATAGGGGTGCATCTGTCTTTTTCAAACTTGAGTGCTGCGTTCTTAGGGTAAATTCCTAGGAGTGGAATTCCTGGGTCAAATGGTAAGTTTATTTTGAGCATTTTGAGGAACCTCCATACTGCTTTCCACAATGGTTGAACTAATTTACATTCCCACCAGCAGTGTAGGAGGGTTCCCCTTTCTCCACAGCCTCGCCAACATTTGTTGTTGTTTGTCTTTTGGATGGTAGCCATCCTTACTGGTGTGAGGTGATATCTCATTGTAGTTTTAATTTTCATTTCTCTGATAATTAGCAATGTGGAACATCTTTTCATGTGTCTGTTGGCCATCTGTATTTCTTTTTTGGAGAACTGTCTGTTCAGTTCCTCTGCCCATTATTTATTTATTTATTTATTTATTTATTTATTTATTTTGTAGATAATTATTTTTTATTGAAGGGTAGTTGACACACAGTATTACATTACATTAGTTTCAGGTGTACAACATAGTGATTCAACATTTATATACATGACAATTCTAGGTACCAGCTATCACCATACCAAGCTGTTACAATATCTTGACTATATTCATTACATCACGGTTACTTATTATTTTACCATCGGAAGTGTGTACTTTTTTTTTTTGTGAGGGCATCTCTCATATTTATTGATCAAATGGTTGTTAACAACAATAAAATTCTGTATAGGGGAGCCAATGCTCAATGCACAATCATTAATCCACCCCAAGCCTAATTTTCGTCATTCTCCAATCTTCTGAGGCATAACAAACAAGTTCTTACATGGAGAACAAATTCTTACATAGTGAATAAGTTCTTACATGGTGAACAGTACAAGGGCAGCCATCACAGAAACCTTCGGTTTTGCTCATGCATTATGAACTATAAACAGTCAGTTCAAATATGAATACTCATTTGATTTTTATACTTGATTTATATGTGGATACCACATTTCTCTCTTTATTATTATTATTTTTAATAAAATCCTCTGCCCATTTTTTAACTGGACTGTTTGTTTTTTGTTTGTTGAGGTGGGTGAGCTCATTATATATTTTGGATGTCAAGCCTTTATCGGATCTGTCATTTTCAAATATATTCTCCCATACTGTAGGGTTCCTTTTTGTTCTATTGATGGTGTCTTTTGCTGTACAGAAGCTTTTCAGCTTAATATAGTCCCACTTGTTCATTTTTGCTGTTGTTTTCCTTGCCCGGGGAGATATGTTCAAGAAGAGGTCACTCATGTTTATGTCTAATAGGTTTTTGCCTATGTTTTTTTCTAAGAGTTTTATGGTTTCATGACTTACATTCAGGTCTTTGATCCATTTTGAATTTACTTTTGTGTATGGGGTTAGACAATGGTCCAGTTTCATTCTCCTACATGTAGCTGTCCAGTTTTGCCAGCACCGTCTGTTGAAGAGACTGTCATTTCACCATTGTATGTCCATGGCTCCTTTATCAAATATTAATTGACCATATATGTTTGGGTTAATGTCTGGAGTCTCTAATCTGTTCCACTGGTCTGTGGCTCTGTTCTTGTGCCAGTACCAAATTGTCTTGTTTACTATGGCTTTGTAGTAGAGCTTGAAGTTGGGGAGTGAGATTCCCCCCTACTTTATTCTTCTTTCTCAGGATTGCTTTGGCTATTTGGGGTCTTTGGTGTTTCCATATGAATTTTTGAATTATTTGTTCCAGTTCATTGAAGAATGTTGCTGGTAATTTGATAGGGATTGCATCAAATCTGTATATTGCTTTGGGCAGGATGGCCATTTTGACGATATTAATTCTTCCTAGCCATGAGCATGGGATGCGTTTCCATCTGTTAGTGTCCCCTTTAATTTATCTTAAGAGTGACTTGTAGTTTTCAGGGTATAGGTCTTTCACTTCTTTGGTTAGGTTTATTCCTAGGTATTTTATTCTTTTGGATGCAATTGTGAATGGAATTGTTTTCCTGATTTCTCTTTCTATTGGTTCATTGTTAGTGTATAGGAAAGCCACAGATTTCTGTGTGTTAATTTTGTATCCTGCAACTTTGCTGTATTCCTATATCAGTTCTAGCAGTTTTGGAGTGGAGTCTTTAGGGTTTCCTTATGTACAGTATCGTGTCATCTGCAGATAGTGACCGCCAAGCTTCTTCTTTACCAGTCTGGATTCCTTGTATTTCTTTGTCTGGTTTAATTGCCATGGCTAGGACCTCCAGTACTATGTTAAATAACAGTGGGGAGAGTGGGCATCCCTGTCTAGTTCCCGATCTCAGAGGAAACGCTTTCAGCTTCTCGCTGTTCAGTATAATGTTGGCTGTGGGTTTATCATATATGGCCTTTATTATGTTGAGGTACTTGCCCTCTATTCGCATTTTGCTGAGAGTTTTTAATCATGAATGAATGTTGAATTTTGTCAAATGCTTTTTCAGCATCTATGGAGATGATCGTGTGGTTTTTGTCTTTCTTTTTGTTGATGTGGTGGTTGATGCTGATGGATTTTCGAATGTTGCACCATCCTTGCATCCCTGGGATGAATCCCACTTGGTCATGGTGTAGGATCCTTTTGATATACTTTTGAATTCGGTTTGCTAATATTTTATTGAGTATTTTTGCATCTACAGTCATCAGGGATATTGGTCTGTAATTTTCTTTTTTGGTGGGGTCTTTGCCTGGTTTTGGTGTTAGAGTGATGTTGGCTTCATAGAATGAGTTTGGGAGTATTCCCTCCTCTTCTAGTTTTTGGAAAACTTTAAGAAGAATGGGTATTATGTCTTCTCTGTGTGTCTGATAAAATTCTGAGGTAAATCAGTCTGGCCCGGGGGTTTTGTTCTTGGGTAGTTTTTTGATTACCATTTCAATTTCTTTGCTCGTAATTGGTTTGTTTAACTTTTGTGTTTCTTCCTTGGTCAGTCTTGGAAGGTTGTATTTTTCTAGGAAGTTTTCCATTTCTTCTAGGTTTTCCAGCTTGTTGGCATATAGGTTTTCATAGTAGTCTTTAATAATTCTTTGTATTTCTGTGGAGGCTGTTTTGATTTTTCCATTCTCATTTCTGATTCTGTTGATTTGTGTTGATTCTCTTTTTCTCTTAATAAGTTTGGCTAGAGGCTTATCTATTTTATTTTCTCAAAGAACCCGCTCTTGGTTTCGTTGATTTTTGCTATTGTTTTATTCTTCTCAATTTTATTTCTTCTCTGATCTTTATTATATACCTACTTCTGCTGACTTTAGGCCTCATTTTTTCTTCTTTTTCCAGTTTCAATAATTGTGATGTTAGACTATTCATTTGGGATTGTTCTTCCTTCTTCAAGGGTGCCTGGATCACTATATACTTTCCTCATAAGACTGCTTTCGCTGCATCCCACAGAAGTTGGGGCTTTGTGTTGTTGTTGTCATTTGTTTCCATATATTCCTTGATCTCTATTTTAATTTGTTTGTTGATCCATTGATTATTTAGGAGTATGTTGTTCAGCCTCCATGTGTTTGTGAGCCTTTTTGTTTTCTTTGTAGAATTTATTTCTAGTTTTATACCTTTGTGGTCTGAAAAGTTGGTTGGTAGAATTTCAATCTTTTGGAATTTACTGAGGCTCTTTTTGTGGCCTAGTATGTGGTCTATTCTGGAGAATGTTCCATATGCACTTGAGAAGAATGTATATCCTGTTGCTTTTGGATGTCAAGTTCTGTAGATGTCTATTAGGTCCATCTGTTCTAGTGTGTTATTCAGTGCCTCCGTGTCCTTACTTATTTTCTGCCCAGTGGATCTATCCTTTGAGGTGAGTGGTGTGTTGAAGTCTCCTAAAATGAATGCATTGCAGTCCATTTCCCCCTTTAGTTCTGTTAGTATTTGTTTCACATATGCTGGTGCTCCTGTGTTGGGTGCATATGTATTTAGAACAGTTATATCCTCTTGTTGGACTGAGCCCTTTATCATTTTGTAGTGTCCTTCTTTATCTCTTGTTACTTTCTTTGTTTTGAAGTCTATTTTGTTTGATATTAGTACTGCAACCCCTGCTTTCTTCTCGCTGTTGTTTGCCTGAAATATGTTTTTCCAACCCTTGACTTTTAGTCTGTGCATGTCTTTGGGTTTGAGGTGAGTTTCTTGTAAGCAGCATATAGATGGGTCTTGCTTTTTTATCCATTCTATTACTCTGTATCTTTTGATTGGTGCATTAAGTCCATTTACATTTAGGGTGACTATTGAGAGATAAATACTTATTGCCATTGCAGGCTTTAAATTTGTGGTTACCAAAGGTTCAAGGTTAGCCTCTTTAGTATCTTACTGCCTAACACTAGCTCGTTTATTGAGCTGTTATATACACTGTCTGGAGATTCTTTTCTTCTCTCCCTTCTTATTCCTCCTCCTCCATTCTTCATATGTTGGGTGTTTTGTTCTGTGCTCTTTTTAGGAATGCTCCCATCTAGAGCAGTCCCTGTAAGATGCCATGTAGAGGTGGTTTGTGGGAAGCAAATTCCCTCAGCTTTTGCTTGTCTGGGAATTGTTTAATCCCGCCATCATATTTAAATTATAGTCGTGCTGGATACAGTATTCTTGGTTCAAGGCCCTTCTGTTTCATTGCATTAAATATATCATGCCGTTCTATTCTGGCCTGTAAGATTTCTGTCGAGAAGTCTGATAGCCTGATGGGTTTTCCTTTATAGGTGACCTTTTTCTCTCTGGTTGCCTTTAAAACTCTTTCCTTGTCCTTGATCTTTGCCATTTTAATTATTATGTGTCTTGGTGTTGTCCTCCTTGGATCCTTTCTGTTGGGGTTTCTGTGTATTTCCGTGGTCTGTTCGATTATTTCCTCCCCCAGTTTGGGGAAGTTTTCAGCAATTATTTCTTCAAAGACACTTTCTATCCCTTTTCCTCTCTCTTCTTCTTCTGGTACCCCTATAATATGGATATTGTTCCTTTTGGATTGGTCACACAGTTCTCTTAATATTGTTTCATTCCTGGAGATCCTTTTATCTCTCTCTATGTCAGCTTCTATGTGTTCCTGTTCTCTGGTTTCTATTCCTTCAATGGCCTCTTGCATCTTATCCATTCTGCTTATAAACCCTTCCAGAGTTTGTTTCCCTTCTGTAATCTCCTTCCTGGCATCTGTGATCTCCCTCCGGACTTCATCCCATTGCTCTTGCATTTTTCTCTGCATCTCTGTCAGCATGTTTATGATTTTTACTTTGAATTCTTTTTCAGGAAGACTGGTTAGGTCTGTCTCCTTCTCTGGTGTTGCCTCTGTGATCTTGGTTTGCCTGTAATTTTGCCTTTTCATGGTGATAGAAATAGTTTGCAGAGCTGGGACGAGTGACGGCTGGAAGAACTTCCCTTCTTGTTGGTTTGTGGCCTTCCTCTCCTGGGAGAACAGCGACCTCTAGTGGCTTGTGCTGCGCAGCTGCGCGCAGACAGGGTTTCTGCTTCCTGCCCGGCTGCTATGGAGTTTATCTCCGCTGTTGCTGTGGGCGTGGCCTGGCTTGGGCTGCTGCTCCAAAATGGTGGAGCCCCATTGGAAGGGGAGCGGCCAGGAGGGTATTTATCTCCGTAAGGGACCTCCGTGCTCCCTGCTGCCCAGGAGGTTAGAGTGCCCAGAGATCCCCAGATTCCCTACCTCTGGACTAAGTGTCCCACCCTGCCCCTTTAAGACTTCCAAAAAGCACTCGCCAAAACAAAACAACAACAAAATTAAATAAATAAAATAAAAACAAAAAACAACATCAACAAAAGAAAACAAAAACAAAAACAAAAAACCGTTCCCTTTTCTTTGTCCTCAGGCGCCAGCCTCAGGCACCCGATCACTGGTCTTGCTGCCCTGTTTCCCTAGTATTGGGGTCCCTGTCCCTTTAAGACCTCCAAAAAACACTCGCCAAAAGAAAGGAGAAAACAATAAATAAATAAAAATAAAAATAAAAAAATGGCCGCTCGTGTTTGTTCTCCATCGCCGGCTTCAGGCACCCGCTCGCCGGTCTTGCCACCCTGTTTCCCCAGTATTGGGGTCCCTGTCCCTTTAAGACTTCCAAAAAAGCACTCGACTAAAAAAAGGCCGCCCACGTTTGTTCTCCATCGCTGGCCTCAGGCACCCGCTCGCCAGTCTTGCTGCCCTGGTTCCCTAGTATCCAGGACCCCATGCATGCACTGTGTCTGACTCTGGTACGGATGGCTGGGGCTGGGTGTTCAGCAGTCCTGGGCTCCCTCTCCCTCCCGCTCTGACTCCTCTCCTCCTGCCGGGAGCTGGGGGGAGGCGCGCTCGGGTCCCGCGGGGCTGGGGCTTGTATCTTACCCCCTTTTCTAGGCGCTGGGTTCTCGCAGGTGTGGATGTGGTCTGGATGTTGTCCTGTGTCCTCTGGTCTCTATTCTAGGAAGAGTTGTCTTTGTTATATTTTCATAGATATATATGGTTTTGGGAGGAGATTTCTGCGGCTCTACTCATGCCGCCATCTTGGCTCCCTGTTGAATGTCTCCTTTTTATAAAGAAATCAGTGATACTAGATTAGGGTCCACCATAATGACTTCAGTTTAACTCTTTATCTCTGTAAATCTTCAGATTACCAGAAATAAAAGTGGGAGACCTTTGGCACAGAGATAATATTTGAAGCTGTGGGAGTGAGTGTAGTGAAAGGGGAGAGGTGAAGTGCGGGGGGAAAGGTGCTAAGAAAGGAACATCAGCATTATAGGATGGGTTCAGAAAGAGGGGGTTGCACAGGAGGCAGAGAGATGGCCAGAGCAGTAACGGAAGACAAGCAGGGCCGGGTCATGGAACGCAAGGGAAGCACACACTTTAAAAGGAGAGTATCAAAGGTGTAAAATGTTGCCAAGGGGAAAGTAAGAAAGGGCAAAGGCATGTGGACTGGATGGTGTCAGAGTATTTGTTGGTGAGAGGTTTTTCCTGCCTTGGTAACTTGAGGGTGCAGCGGGTTGAGAAGAAATGCGACGTGAAGGAAGAGGAGAAATTTGTATCTGGAAGGGAGAAGAGAGGGGTAGCAGCTGGGCGGAGCATGTGGGCTCAAGGAGGGTGTCTGTGTTTTTTAACATACAAAAGATATGGACAATTTAAAAATGATAAGAAAAGCCTGCAAACCAAACAATTTTTTAAGATTTAGGAGAGAGATGACATGCTGGAGTTGAGGTGGGAAGTGAGAAGTGGAGGCCTTGCTGAGCAAAGTGGAGGAAAGACGCTTAGAGAGAAGAACGAAGTCCCAGGAGGGGGGCAGGGAAGGTGGAGGGAAGGTTGGAGCAGTAAGTCTGTAAACTCACTGCCGTTATTCTCTGTGTACAGCAGGAGGGAAGGTAAGCAACCAAGAGTATGGGAGGAGAAAAAGAGGGGTGTGTAGGGAAATATAAGAAAAGTAAGGAATGTGGGAAGCAGACATGGGAAGGACGAGGGAGAACTGACTCTGGAAACAGATGGGCTTACTCTGCAGCCTGGGCATCCTTGTTGAGGTTGTTGGCATGAACTTACAGTGGCATCAGTGTATGTTTGTAATCTTTACCAGCAGCCCAGATGTAGAAGAATACAAATCTTGGAGATTCCAACTATTACAATCTTGAGTCTTTCCACTTCTCTTTATTCCCACTGCAAATACTCTAGTTTGGCTCAACATGATCTTTGACCTATCTGTTCCCTACACTGCCACCAGAGGGAACTTTCTACAAGGTAAATCTGATCACCTAAGATTAAAACTGATGGTTCCATTGCTTTAGAAATCAGTGTTAGGGATTACAAGTTCCTTCATGACAGTGTCCGCTTATCAGTCCAGGCTTCACTTTAATGCTTACACCTTTGCACTTTATTTTCCAGTCATAATAAAGTTAATTCAGTTCCTTCAATAAAGCATGCATACTCTCTTCTAAGCCACTTAGCCAGTAAGAAATGAACTAATCTTATTTTTCTTAATTGATTGGTAAATGCACTGCATTTTCTTATGTGGGAAAATCTTTTTATATTTACATATGGAATCATGTATATGGCAAAGGAAAAATCTTGTGCCTATCACCTTTAAGAACGAGTATTCTTTGAGATGTACCTACATCCAGAGTTCTAGGAAGCAAAGATTAGATTACCTAATAATAATAAAATTAAGTAGTTTGGTTATGTCTTTCTGTCTTTAAGGTGGGGGGGACTGATACGGCTTCTATTCTGTCACTTCCCCATCCTGCTGTATTGCTAATCGACCATGGCACTTGTTTCTGAGCAGCTCACTCAGCATCACCACCTCACCATAGCACTCCAGGAAGCCACTGCCAAGAGCACTGTTCCTAAGATGAAACCTCTCAGCCATTTGTGTGTGTGTGGGTATGGCAAGCTGTGTGTTTGCCATTTGTGTGTGTGGGTATTTGCACTGAGGACTTGAAGATAAATGAGCCCAGGGAAGTGAATTCTTAACTGAATTTGATTCTTGTCTCATTTCTTTCAGTGAGGACATCATGACTTGCTGCATAAGGAATCCCAGTGTGGATATCTAGAAACAGGGTATGCATAGCCCTGACGGCACTTGTAGACTTTCCAGGAAATCATTTTGTAGGTGTTCACCTTCCACTGTGTCCCTTCCTAAAGCTGATCTGTCTGAGAACCAATCCTGCAGTCAGTTTTTTTCCTTTCTTATCTTCCTTTCCACAGTTGACTGTCTCCTACTTTCAAAGGAAATGTGTGCCTCTTGCCCATCTGAATCTTATTATGAGGTATTTTCCAGGGTATAAAAGACATAGAGGTACAAAACAGAGGGATGTTTGAAAATGTAGAACTCTTGAATGAGAGACTCCTGGATTTGGTATAACAAATAAACAAATAAACAAAACAAAAACAAAACAAAACAGAAGAGAACAATGCCTGATTTCATTCAGATCACAAACTCATGGAAGGGCTCTCTGCCCACCGTGTCTCTGCCTATGTATGTTAGAATTAGGATTCAAAATAAAGGGGTTGTGATGGAGCACATGTTGACATACTTAAATGGAAAGATGAAGTTGGACCTTTTTATGGCAAAAAGAAAGTCTGATTTGACTAATTGATTTGACCACGAAGACTGGCTTTGCCAGTGAGATTTTATATACGGTTATGTTTCATTAATTGAATGGGCTAAATCTGCAACTTCAAGTATATTTTAAAAGACACTTAAATATGATGTGTAATATACAATAAACTAGAAATTGCATCTTTGTAGCTTTACACTTGAGATAAAAATTTGGAATCAACTTAAAAATTCATGAGAAGGTACACAATTTTTCAAAATTGTGATGTCAAGTTGACAATATTTACAAATAACCTAAAGAAAGCTTCAAGGTTAGCATCCTATGACAATTTCAAAACAACAAAATTATACTTTGAATAATAAAGCTTGAGCACTTTCAGAGTCCAGTGAAGACCCCTTCAACTTAATGATGAGAAAACCAGGATGCAGAAAAGTCAGTGACTAGCTCATACCCATAGTCTAAGCTAAGGGCAGATCCCATCTCTTCCTCCTAATTTGTCAGGACACTGCTGATGATACTTCTTTTAAAAGGCCTGTAAAATTGGCATTGACACTACACAAACTTTGATGACACAAGGAAGTTTGAATATATTATAAAGTACAAGAAACACACATGCATATGACTGTACTGTGTGTTAAATTTAGCTTAATAATGATATGTATAATAAACATTAACTGAGCATTTAACTAACAGCAATTTTTCTTACCTTCTTAATATTAATACGGGTTTTTAGAAGTTATTTTTATAGGACAGCTCTTTTAAAAGGCCATCCAGGGAGCTATGGGTCAGTGTTTCTTTCTTTCAGTAATTTTCCCCTTGGCAAATGAAAGCATTCCAACCTGTCATGAATATCATTAATTTAGTAACTGGCCATCACGGTACCTTGTAGAAGAAAGAGCACTAGTCTCAGGACACAAGAGTTCTGCACCCTAGTCCCAGATCTACCAGCACCTGATCCCCAAAGACCAGGTTCTTGAGTTTCAAAGTTACAGAAATGCACATGGAACTCAAAAGAAAGCAAGCAGGCAGAATTTATTAGCAATAGCGTGTATACAAGGGAGCTGACAGAAAGAGAGGTCAGGCCCCTGGAAAGGAGATAGAGCAGGGTTTACAAAGGCAGTCTTCAAAGGTCCAGGGGTTTGGAGATATGACAATGATTGATCTTTCCTGATGATTTCACACCAACATGTTGCAGGACTACTGTGTTGCTTAAGACATCAGTTTATAATCTCACAGTCTATTCATCAAAAGGTTTTTTTTGATGTCCTAGAACAGAGGCTTTTGGAAAAAAATGTTAATAATGAATCACCACAGGTCAAGTTAACCTAAAACTTGTGTTTGAGCAGGGACTATTGTAAGAATATGTTTTCAAGTTAGGTACACATCCCAAGAAGGAGTCTTATTCCAAAATAGAGTCCCTCCTGTTCAATCCCTGTCTGCTTCACTACCAGTATGTCACTGTTTTTATGTGACCTTAGAGCTGTGTTTTGTGTGTGTGTGTGTGTGTGTGTGTGTTTAGCTGTCAGAGAGTTGAATAGGCTTCACCCTGAGGACTGGCTCTACTTGATGACTAGCATTTGTAGGAAGGGGTCCTTTGATTGGTTTAGAATATCTATTATAGGCATAGATGAGAAATATTGTATGTTTATCAGCTTACATGATATAAGGATACATTGTCAGTATTTGATCTTCTGACCATGGGGTGTATGTGTTTGTGTGTTTCCTCCAAACAGGGGCTCTTTAAAGAAAACAAAAGTCATATTCCTTTAATTAATGTTGCAGTGGATGTCACTGAGGAGTTTTTAAAAATAACTGACAAGATCACCTTACCATTTCCCTAGAGTTACAGCCCACAAGAAATCTAGTGATGAGAACCAGAAATACATTTATAGGAGCTTGAGGAAAGGCCAGTGAGATTGTTATTTGGGGATAATTCAGTTACTGGTAGAGCCTCTTAGGAAAACACATCTTGCTTGACTCAACATTTTCTGTTTGTCACATTCCCTTGCAGTTCTAGGAACTAGATTTTCTTGGTTAAACCAGATTCACTTGGTTAAACCAGATTCACTAGTTCTAGGAACTAGATTTTCTTGGTTAAACCAGATATTATTTTCTCTTGATGATAGACTCATTGCTGTTTAATTTACGTACATCTCATGCATAACAACATTATATTCAATTTATGCAGTGTGATAGATAAATGCATTTCATGATTTCCTTAGCCAATATATGCTCTTCCTAGTGTCAAAGTATCTGGTAAGTGAGCTTATTACTGATCAGAAGATGAGCCTAGAATTATAGTCCTAAGAGTAGGATGTGTTGCAGTAGCATTAAAAAGGCTCAAATGGTATACAGAACACCTGGCTTAGGGAGTAAGGTACTATAATCAGTATGGGACATGTTTTCCATTTTATCTTAAAATGTCATATAGTACATTTATGTGACTGTGTTTGATTAAATCATATTTCCATAAGTCATAAATTTGGTGGAATTTGGGGAGGATAATACTTGGGCTGAGAAGGTTGGCCATGCACAGATCCATCTGGGGACTACTGTAGCTAATAAGAGGGTGATGTGTGACACAGAATTCCAAGAATTTCAACATGAAGAGCAGATAATAAAGACAATATTTAAGTAAGAACATTCCAGAATGGAAGCAGCAGACTTACATGCTAGTTTGCTTCCTTCTTTCCTCCTTTTTGTGGGATGTGAAATATAGGGAATGGGAGGCTGACCTGGGATGGTGCACTGTGTTTGGGGCTCTAGTCAATGCAAACCCATGAAAAGTGAATCTTTGGGTCTGTATTCAAGATGATACATTGCATACTCTGCTTTGTAGACTCTTAGGAACCCACATAAAAACAGGGAATCAAAACAATGGAGTAACAGTGGGCTGGGATTCTGAAATCCGCATGTGGTAGAGACTACTAATCATTCTTCACTACCATTTTATGCTTTCTTTTTAAGTAACAGAAGCCCTCTCCAGCCAGTTTTAGTGGAGCCGGTGGTTCCCCAGAGAACACATTTGAACAGAGGTGTGGCTATGTCAATATGTTTAAACCACGGGAATATAAGCATAAATGTGTGTAATTTCTAGGTGATCTCCTTAGAAACACCTGTTTGCTATGGGTTGTTTCTTCCCTCCTCTCTGCTGGCTGGAAAATGGGGACAACTGGAGTGACCTTGAGCATGTGTCACAAGCGGTAGAGCCACTGGCAGGTTCTAGACTGCCTTGTGGGAAAGTAATGAACTTCATTCTTTGTATAAGTGACTCTGCTTTGGTCTTTTGTTATAGCAGCTAACTAATACAGGAAGTGGTACCCAGATGTGGGGTCCTACATAACAATAACTGAAGTTATGCTTAGTAGTCCAATGGTGGGTTGCATGGCAACAGATACTGCTCGTTCTCATGCAGCTGACTTTAGGCTGTTGAAAAATGTTTGACAAAATCTAGTTGACGCAGGCCTGGATTGAACAAGAGGGACTCTATTTTGGAATAAGACTCCTTCTTGGGACGTGTACCTAACTTGAAAACATATTCTTACAATAGCAACTGATCAAGTACAAGTTTTAGGTTAACTTGACATGTGGTGATTTATTATTAACATTTTTTTTCCTGAAAGCCTCTGCTCTAGGACATCAAAAGAAACCTTTTGACGAACAGACCGTGAGATTATAAACTGATGTCTGTTAAACGTCACAGTAGTCCTGGGACATATTGGCATGAAATCATCAGGTAAGATCAATTGTTGTCATACCTCCAAATCCCTGGACCTTCAAAGACTGCCTTTGTAAACCTCACACCATCTCCCTTCCAGGTGGTCTGACCTCTCTCTTCCTGTCAGCTCCCTTGTATATAAGCTGTTGCTAATGAACTCTGTCTGTTTTCTTTCTATCAAATTCAGTGTTCATTTCTGTAACATGAAACTCAACAACCTGGTCTTTGGGGGTCTGGTAACATCGTCTCTAATAACTTGAAAGACAGGACTACATGTTTATGAGTCTGCTTATCTAGGTAATTTCATGGAAAAACTCAAACTTTTGATATTTACTCACTCTTTCTTGCTGGTTTTTACACATGAGCCATGAAAGCAAATAAGATTCGCCAGTTTTGGAAGCAGAGATGAGAAGGAATATAGATCTGCTAGAGGAAAGTCTCTGCCTGTGACCTACAAGTTAAATTTGGGGACTTGCAGGATTGGGAAAGTCAACTCTTCTGTAGCAAAATTCTGAAGATAACAGCCATTCAGAGCTTTTCTCACCTCTTAAGAGGCCAGTAATAAAGAGGAGAACTGCTCAGTGTAAGAACTACACCCGGAGGAGAACTGTGGAACGGTTATTGCACTTGGAACTTGGCAGAAACAAGCCACAAGAGCCTACCACAATTTCGAGGGAATTGTTTTGTCGAAGAAACCACAAATCTGGCCTGTACAAGCTTATAATTGTTCTAAAGCACCCTCCCTACCCCTGAACCTACACCATCAGAAAGCTAGAGTATGTGTCAATGACCATTTCTTTGGTTATTTGGCCACTGTGATAGTAGACAAGAAACCCATCCAGAGAGCAATGCCAGTGGCTGCAGAGAGTAATCGACAATCTTGGTGGTCAGAAGCACCTTCCAACAAAGAGAACTCTTGTCCTTCCGAGACAGGGGGTCCCATAATCCCCGACCAGCAGGAAATACAGCCCAGCTCCTGGGCACACGTAAGATATCCCATTGCCACATGCACATTAGGAGGGAGAGAACAAGACCCAAGAGAGCCTCATTATAATCTACCATTTTAACACAGCCAAAATTATGGGAATCCAGTTTGCAGTGTGGTTTTACTGAGGCAAGGATCTGTCATAGTTATAAATTATTAACTGATCTGAGGCATTTCGCACAAAATATATCACACATATAAAGAAAATTGTATAAGTATGATGCATGGTGGGGGATGTACATATTCTTATACCAACAAACACACTGATATTCCCAAGACTATACTTTAGGAGACAGTCTTCATAAGTACACTAACTAATGGGTTAGTGTCTTTGTTATTGTTAATAGTATAATTAGCTATTAATTAATGTAATATATAATTTATTATAATATTAATTATATAATAAACATAAATTATATTTTAAATATTATATACAATATATTATAATATTGATTAATAATAATAATAATAATACAAAAAATAAACTTTTGTAAGAATCAACACAAAAAGGTATGATAAAATTGGCACTCCAATATGTTTTGGGACAGGCCAATAATTATATGAGGAGATACAACAAAATATCAAAACAAAGATAATATTCTTGGTATCAAAAAAAGTTTTCCAGTCTGAATAGCTAATTTCCAAGAGCCTGGATTTAAAACCATGATCAATAAGGGAGCTTTGAGTGTTGGTTATGAGACCATGCAATTAAAATATTACCATGATCTGCTTTTTATACATGGAGATCACGATGGTGTCTGACTCATGGCTCACAGAGAATGCACTTTTATTGCCATAGGCAGTGATTGCATTTGTTGTGTGTCCAGCCCTCCTCTCTACTTCTGATAAGAAGGAGCAAATGTTTACAAGGCAGCTGATAGGAGCTACAGGGAAACTGACTGGTTTTCATGTTTGGTTTGATCTGTTAGTGTTAGGTTTATAAACTGAGGTTCTAACCTACTGTAACTCTGGGGGAAGCCAGGGGCATAAACCAGGGACACCTGTGAAGCCAAAATCAGTCAAAGGGAAAAATAAAGTGAGAGAAACCCGCTTATTGCTTACAAGAAGTTATCTACTTTCACTCCCCGTGTCTCTGTCAGTTCTGGCTGCCCTCACCTCTTCACCTGCCCCTTGTAAACACCTGTTGATATGGAGATGGAGTAAGGCCACTGAGAGATTCTGGAAATATTGCAATTTTACCCACAGCCTACCTCTTCAGAAATCTTGCCTCACAATCTGCTTGCTCCCCGTTTTCTGCAATGGCCCCTGTGCAAGAAAACTGGAGCACTGTAACCAAACTAATAACATGCAACAGCAGTAAAAGCATGATGATCCTCAAGCTGAAGGATCCAGCTAGGTTCAAAATCCTATTCAGATTAAGTCCATAGCTTTCCCATTCTATAGGAGGCAGGCAGCTGAAACAGTAGGGAGCTCCGTGCACACACAGTAAGCAGCAGCTGCAGCCAGGGGACAAGTCCAAACTTCAAGGACTGTAGAGGAACACCAGCATAGGCCACTCTTGTCCACCAGGTAGGATGCATGCAAGAGGGTGGTCCCGTAACGGGAGAGGGGAAGGAAAGGGGTAGATGTGCTGCTACTGGAAACACAGGCACTGGCCACAATAGTAAGACACAACTTCCCCACAAAGTACTTTTACCTTCCAGCCATTTGGGTACATTACCCTGACATTTGGGGGCCACTCTGCTGTTACTCCAGGAACACACAGGAGACCAGCTTGCAGGTCTTGTCCCCAAGGTGCCAGAGGGGCCAGCCATCACTAGTCCATGTGCCAAAATGTCCAGGGCCATGTAGTCTCCAGGTTGTGGGACTCAGTCACACTGCATTCCTGAGAGGCAGAGGCAGGCCTCACTGACAGACTACAGCCCACATTGCCTTCTGCCCAGGACCAATTCATCTGCTCCATTGTTCCCTGGGGATGCCAAGGCAAATGGCCTGCAAGTTGCTGCCAGAGGCCCCAGTCACATGAACATCTAGTCTGCCTGTTTTGCAATGGCGGAGGTGACTATATACATTTTATCCCATCCCACCTGATGCCTTTCTGTGCCAAGGGGCACAAGGGCATTAGAATTTGTGCCAAGTGTGGGATAAACATTCTCCAATAGCCTATAAGACCCAAAACCTTTTGCAATAATGCCACAGTTATCTGTAAGAGAATCAGAGGTGAGTATAACATCATACGCAACATTTGACTTCCCTATTTCCAAGGGGGTTCAGGCTTATTCCACTCTGACAGCCCCACCCATGTATAATGGTGGGGACCCCAGGATACCATTCTGGGTCACAGTAAACCAAGGAGCATCCAGCTCCTGTGTCCACCAAAGCCAGGACACACTACACTGGGGGCTGATCATTTACTCAACATGGGGCCTTTGTTGCAAGAGGTCCCAGCCAGCTCCACAAGGATGGGACATAAGACCCAACTGTCCTCCGGCAAGGGTCCAGGTGGGTTCTGCATGTCCTCCCCCAGCAAGTACTGCTGGCACACAGGCCAAAACCGGGGCTTTGCCTCTGGCTTCCGTGTCCTGGACCCCAGCAGCTGGAGCTGCTGCTCTGGCTTTAACTGACCCTACAGTTCGAACAAGATCCTATTGGGCTGCTCACTAAGTTTTTATTTCACTACCCCCCCTTATCAAATCAACCCACATCTGGGTCCTTGAGACCTTCATGGGGCCCTTTGCACCTCTTCTTTCAGTTGTAGCCCATACTTGCTACTGTGCTCTTATTGTTTCAACCTCCCTCAGATCTGCTAAAGTACAAGTAGCCTCACTTATGGGTCGCCCTTTGTCAGGGGCAAGAATAGTCACTAGGGACCCAAAGAGAAATGGAGGTGCTGTAGGTAGCACCAGATTTCTCATTCCTATGGTAAACAACTCCTTACTGGGGCCATGGGGGTCCATATTATAGATGATACTTTTTACACCTAGCTCCCGTAACACCTGCTGGAGTTCTACGTACGTTTTCCAGCTAGTGGGTAAGTATGGTAAATCACCCTGATTAGGCCAAACTGCACTGATGGCTGCTGTCAGCCAATCCAGAAGCATCCGATTCCCTGAGGTGTGACTGGCACTTTGCAACTGCTGCTGGAGGGAAGGGTGAATCATCAGGGAAGCCAGTCTACCCATTTCAGAACCTGACATAACAATGTTTGCACCCCCAGTTCCCAAAGACGCGAACACCATGTAGGCAGAGGTTCCCATGGCTTCTGTAGAAACCAGATGCTCAAATCTACCAGCTCATCTTGGATACAGGGACGGAGCATGGAGTGCTCCACAACCTGGGGAGGGGGCTGCTCTTACCCATGAGGAGCTCACAGTTGTGTTTTTATTTTCTTAATTATGGCCAGGCAGCGCTTCCATATGGGAGGGGCTGGTGCCCCGGGCACTGGCCTTGGCAACAGATCAGCCCTCGGTCCCAACCCCCCATCCTCTTGCAGCATCTCCTCCACCATCTGTGGGGCTGGAAGCACTGCTCCTTTCTCCTCCCACCCGCATGGCCTCCCACAATGCGGATTGTCCAGCTGCCTCCTCCCTCGCTGATAACGTATCTTCCAGGAGTGCGACCCATCTTCTCAATAACTGTCTCCCTTTCTTAAGGGCATCCTGTAGCTCCCTGCCCAGCTCCTCCAAGTGATGCTGAAGGGTGTCCCTCTCCTTGGTAACCCTTTCCAATGCTTCGGGAAACAACAGCCCCACAATCCCTGCTGACTCATGGCCACTCAGGGCCTCTAGGCAACTCCCTATCTCAGGGAGAACTAACTCACAGCTTCCGGTGTTTCCACCCTTCCCAGCGCTGGGGAAGAACCCACTCATCTAGGAGGCTCTTTACATAGACCAGTTCCCCACTAGGGGCTCCCCAAGTGAAGCCCCATGGATGGCGGCTCCTGGGTGAAGCCACACCATCCACAGGGGGGTTTCCAGGTATCTCCCCTCCGTCTCTAGGGGCAGCGGCCCAAACATCACACCCACAAAGACAGATTTCGAGTTCAGAGGTCCTGCCGACTACTGCCACGTGTATCTCCAGAGGGAAAATGTGCTCCCAGCCCACGGCAAATAAACCAGGGAAACCTGTGAAGCTGAAATCAGTCAAAGGGAAAAGTAAACTGGGAGAAACCTATTTATGCTTACAAGCAGTTGTCTGTTCCCACTGCCTGTGTCTCTCCAACTCTTCACCCTCCCCTTGTAAACACCTATAGATATGGAGATGGGCTCAGGCCAGGTGAGAGATTCTGGAAATATTGCAACTTTACCAACACCCACTGAATTAGCCTGTCAGTCCAGACACTCCATAATTATTACACATTTGAATCTGGCGTAGATTGTTTTTATGAATAAAAATCTAGTTAATGTGGAAAATCAAACATAACAGGAATATCACTACATGTAAAGCTCTGCCCTGCCATCTTTCAATGTTATTTAAAGATACAAAAGGTAAGCTTTTATTTTAAACATTTTTTTGTGTTGGTAGCATACACAGTATTTATTTTAGTGCCTTGAAATTTAGAAAGGTCATTGCAGCAGTAAGTAGAAAAGTGTCTTTCATTTTCCTTATTCTAAGTGACTGGCATTCAAATGTTTGTAGTGCCCTTATAAAAACAGAATAAAACCTCTCCCCTGATCCCATTTTTCTTCCTACTTCCTTGTAACTTTTGGTCACAAGGCCTGTACCCAAGGCACGCTGGGAGTGTTCTAGTACAGATATTTCACAGGGCAGAGCGAGTCAGAAGTTCTGCAATGTACAATGCTTTCCTTATGTCACATTGGTAAACATAACTCAGCTACAAACCAAGGTGTGTTTTTTTTTTACATGAGTTTCTTTTATTGTTTATTTGTAGCAGATAAACAATGTACACTTGGAGGCTTTTAATTCTATAGGCTGACATTCTGAATAACCAAACTGTGACAGTTCAAGCTTTCTTTCTGTCAGAATGTGTCCAGATGAGCCAGAAAGAATGCCAGAGACGTTGAACTTGATGTTTTCTCTTCCCCAGGACATTTGGTGTCAGGAACTGCCTTAGCTTGAATAGTGAGCTTATTTTTTTACCCCTGTAACCATGGAAATTTGTATTAGAGAAGGGAAGTTGCAGTGATGGAGCAGTGGGGCCACAGTGGCCAGTATCATACTTAGGTGAGTACTTGTAGGGTCAGAGAATTTAAAATTGCAAAGGATCTTAGGGGTTATTAAATCTCTCATTTTTGGGTTGGTTAAATTGAGCTCATGTCACAGCCTGCTGGCATGGTTTTAGTCCCAGTAGTTAAATAAGTTTGCAGCAGTGTATGGGTCAGAATCTGGTCACGGCACTTAAGAAGCTCAGACCCTGTTCTGTCCCTGTTGATTGTCATCCCTGTGACCTCCTCCTCCAGCTCACCACTGATGCACACCTGTCTTCAGTCTATCCCTAATAAGAAGTCTTGCAAAGAGAATGCTTTTATAAAGCCTTTCCCATGGCTAAGTTGCACACCACCAAATCCTCATTACTATTGCACCTTCACTGTAATTTCTATTCTTCCTTAGACATGTTTTAAGATGGAGAAGAGAAGAAAAAGGAATGGAGGGAAGGATCTTGCAATGACCTTCCATCTCACAGGATGCACCATTTCTCCTCTGGGTAAATCCTCTCCATGCTCCAGCACCGTGGCCTCTGCCCTATGTCCCTCCACCCGACAGAAACTGGCTGAGAAGGGGTCACCAGCCACTCCTTGATCACCAAATCCAATGGACACTTTTCCAGTCCTCTGCTGACCTGGCTTTTCTGCACATTGACATATTTAGAAACCTTCGCTTAAAATTGGTGCTCTTTTGGCTTCCGTAGCAAGACTTTCTTTTCATCTTCCTACTCCTTAAATATTTATGTTCCTGCTCCAAAGGCATCCCTCCCAAGAATGTATCATTAATTGGGAGGCAGAATAATGGGATACCTGAAAGACCTGAAAGCTTGGGTTCTGAAGCCAGATTGCCTGGGCTGAAGGCCAGCTGTGCCACTTGGGTCAGTTACTTAATTTTTTAATGCTTCAGGTTTGTCAACTGAAAAATGGGGATATTACTAGTACTATTACATAATGTTGTGAAAATTAAATTATTAAATATAAAGCATATTTAATATTTAATTATTAAATATACATAGTGTATTTAATGCTGGACCTCTGCATGCATTTTGAATGTCTGGATATTGAATGTCTGTGGCCCCCTGCTGGGACTCCTGAACAAGGCCTCAAGATCCACGCTTAGGAGACACAGGAAACCTAACTCACATACATACTTGGTTTTCCTTTCAAATTTCAAAGTTCTGATATTGGGTCTGGCTACTTTCTAATAACATTTCCATCAGAACATTTTGTGTTTTTCTTAGTGATTTTAAGGATGTTTTAAATACTTTATCTTATTAAGTCTTCAACAAACCCCTTTGTGTAAGAGAGGTTATGACCTCTTTGTACAGAATGAGAAATTGAGTCTTGGTGATATGAAGTGAGCTCCTCTGTTTGTAGGGCTCAAGATCTCCTTTCTGCTTTGTAATTTAGTTCCCAATTGTATATTAGTTCATTATGGCTCCCAGGTCTGCATCCACCCTGCCCTTACTGCATGCTCAAATTTCCCCACTGAATGTCAAACCAGACTTCTCTGCTCTCCCAAATTTGGAATTTCCGACTCACTATACTGCATCTAACCTTATACAAAGGTAATGGTATAAAAATTATTATCATGGAGGCCACAAACCTCTCTCACCCCTATAGAAATGAAGAGGACAGGGGAGGCATTTGTCATAACTGTCACCACAAAAAAACTGGCATCAGAAGACAAATGATACCTCTGAGTTCTGGGGTCATGGGGCTGTTGGTGGTTGTGGCATGGTGGGGGGTTGTGATCCCAGATGCTTGACCTCCAGCTTTGTGGTGGGAGAGAAGGGTGACATACCCATGGGCTATTTGTGGCCATGGTAGGTGACTCCCTATCTGAACACGAGATGTTCTCCAGGACTGCTGTTGTATGCAAGGGAGATGTTGGGGAGAAGAGGAGTGGATGCAAAGGAGAAATTTTAACAAAGTTTTGCTTTGGTCTACATACACCCCTTAGAGTTTTCAATAAATTCAAGTAAAGAACTCAAGATCATTTTGAAATGACATTTGGCTGTTTCACTCTTTCCTTATTGCACCACTGAGACTAAACTAGTATCTTCTCAAATCATGAAATAATTTTTCATTCACCATTAAACCGTGTTCCTCTGTTTGCAGGGCTCAAGATCTCCTTTCTGCTTTGTAATTTAGTTGCCAATAATCCTCCCACCCTGGCCTTTTAGTAATTATTGAAGACACTTTACAGCTTCCTGGTCGTGGTGTAATTCTTCCCACTGTGAGTTATTCATCCATTCACTCATCAGTATGCATTTAAAAATTCACTTAGAAATTATAACCTGATGGATAGGGAAAATATTTGTTATAGTCTTTGCCTTTCTGCATATTTCATATAATTTATTTTTTATTTTTCTTAGTGATTTTAAGGATGTCTTACATACTTTATCTTACTAAGTCTTCAACAGACCCCTTTGTACAGAATGAGAAATTGAGTCTTGGTGATATGAAGTGAGCTACCCAAGGTCACATGGTTGATAAGTGGCAACAATGTCCTGTTTTTGAGTCTAGTGACCAGCTTTACTCAGAAATCTCATGAAAGTTTGGACCAGACTTTTGTGGATTTTTCTCTCATTTGACACTAAAGGGGACTAAAAAAAGAAAAAAGGAAAGAAGGAAAACTCTCAGCGTGTTACATTTCTGGTAGTGAATAGTGTCTGGATATTATTCTAGAATCTCTGGGAACAGAATCTGATTTCTGCCTTTTCATTATGCTTCCATCTCATACTATACTGAGAATGAACCATTAGGTAACTTCTCAGTATTTTGCAAAAGTATCTCAGCGTGTATGGAAACCATTGCCCATGATAGACGGGCATGAGTCATACAGAAATTGTGTGGAAGCTTAATATTTTAGGTTTCTTGAGAGATAGATATAAAGTTATTGGGTTTTGGGAAATACTGATGGTAAGAAATTGATGCTGACATTTGAATAATGATGACTGTGATTGTACTGGGAACTTAAGAAAACTGACACAGTTTCAACACAATCTGTATAGTATTACAGCAGGCTGGCTTTTCGAAAAGGCTGTTGCAGTTTTGCTGACACTGATGATCTGTTGGGCTTAAACACCTCTTGGGTATAGCTGCAGAATCAGAGTGTAATGAAAGACTGGGCCAATTCATGATAAGTATTTTGGCTGTATCAGTAATAAATATTAGAATCACATGACAAAATGAGACCTTAACCTCACTTGTTACTGAATGAGTCACCTAGCACTTATGCCTGTGGGAATGATTTAAGTTAATTTCAACAAAAAGCACTTACTGACTTTAAAGCTCTGTTTTAGATGATGAAAGGGCTTTCAAGTGTAAGTGACACAAAATGGCTGTCTTGTAGCACCTCTCTATTTAGTGGAGGACAGGACTTGTACAAAATTCATTACAATAAAAGGTCTGAGTGTGATATTAAAATAAGCACCACAAGCAAAATGAATCTATATTGTGTGTTTGTACAGTCTAATCCACTGTCTACCTACCCAATTATTTGAAGAACAATGTCTGCAATGGTCAATTGAAATTTACAAGCCTTCCTTGGTTTCAGGGTCTCCTGGGTGCACAGGACACAAAACCTGCTCTCAAAGTAGGGGGAGAGAGATGCAAACGAACATGGGTGGGAAGGGTAATAATGCCGCTTGTGCAGCTGTTGTGGAAGGAGTGACCAGCTACTTCGGGGCATGAGGGAGAATTAAGGAGGGGAAGAAAGGCTTCGGAGGGCATCAGAGGAGCTCAGCAGTGGGCAAGGGATAGAAGACATTCTGGGCAGAGGGAATGGTCTGTGCCTTCTGTTACGCCCAGTTCAACGGCATGCTTAAAGGTTAACACTGTCATTTTACATACAGTTGCCTCAAAAAAGGCTTCATTCAATCTCTCAGCTCTCTGCAATTGTGGAATTCAAGTTATTTCACTCCCATTCCAGTGTGGAAACAGAGTTACATAGGCATTGAATGGCTATGAAAATAAGAATTGAAATAATGTTTTGGATAATACACAACTTTAGGCACCACCTTGCTGTTTTTTTTCATTTCAGACTGCTTATCAGTACTGAAGTTTTTTTTATAAATATGATGCATGAGGTGTGACATTAATCTAATGAGTCAAATTTTATGAATATTTGGAAGTTTCATTTCAGAGTCGAACCTTTCTTCAAAAGTACTTTCCTCTCATTGCAGTCTTTTACACCTTGTAGTCTTTTCTGGAAATATTCATTATGTGGCGCAGTAAGTCACTGTACTTATTTTCTTCTGGAAAGATATACCCCTTTTAAAAAAAGAAAAGCTAAGAGCGGTTAAAATATTTGTAACAAAATGTGGTTATGATAGACTTTTTTAAACAGAGGGTTGGTTCTGTTTCTATATCTGGAAATAAAAAGCCATAGCAAGAAAAAGGACACAAAGACGCTGGTAGAAATTATAATACCTATTAGTTATTTTTTAAATGCAGCCTTACCTTCATTTCTTAAAAAGAGGGAGAGAGAGAGAGAAGTCAGAGACGTGTGTTTATTATGTGGTCTTTCTCGTTAGTTCTAGGATCATTATCATAGAAAGCACTACTGAGCGCTTACTCTGTGCCACCCTGAACAAATTCCTGAGATAAGTACTATTATTACCTCATTTTACAGCTGAGGAAACTGAGGCCCAGAGATGTTAAGTAACATGCTCATGATCACTCAGCTAGGATGTGAAAGAACTTATTTGAGTTCCCCTCCACAAGAGGGAACTAGTGGCGGCTCTGCCGTCTGGCAGCTGCACCGCCTGGAGCGTGCAGATGTCAGTGTTCGCATCAGGGAAGGAGAGCCAGAGGCCCCTGTGACCCCATGATGGCTCATAAATGCTTTGACAGTGACAAAAGCCACTTCTGTTTGCCGTGTGTTGTCCAGAGCCAGTCATGTGGCCTCGCCTAGCGGCAAGGTGAGTGGCACAGATATTTAACGAGTAGCTAACATCTCTGCCACAGCTCGTCTCACTACAGACTGCTTTACAAGTTTTAAATGACAAAAAAACATGGAATAATATGAATTTCAGACATTAAGCTAGGAGAGACTCTGTACTAAATATTCAGAATTTCTGAGCACCTTGAGCCTGCCCAACCTCTTCACGTCACCTGCTCCCGGTGGTGTGGTGCTCCTTTCTCAGGGTGGGTCTCTAAGACTGCGGGTGACACTTATTTCTCCAGTCAGTCTCCTGGCACTTTCTGGAGGCCACTGGATATGTAGAATCTTAGAGTGACTGAGATTCTCTCTCAGCTTTGTCTCCTCCAGCAGTTCTCCTCTTCCCACTGAGGTTTGGTCTTGCCTCGCAGAAGCCTGTCATGGTAAAGCACTTGCCTTTTGCCCAATTCACACATACAACATACACGCAACATCAAACTCTCTCCAAAACTGTCAGAGGGAAATCACTTATTTCATTTAAATGCTGTTACTGATTTCTTCGCCCAACCCCCAATTTTTATCCATCTATCCATCCAGAAAATATTTATAAAATTCTTACTAAGTATCATCTGTCAAAGGAGTCTCCTTCACATCACTTTTTCTTCCTTAATTTCATTTGACACCTTTTTTTCTGGAATTGAGCTTACAGCATTGTTTCAGCTCCAGCCACTTCCCCAGGTGGCAAACAGCTTGCCCTGCCACTGAAACCAGTGTGCCCGGTCCACTGGATTTCCCTCAGGAACCTGACCATGGTGAATACTTGATGGACATTCAGGCCCTGGAAATGCAGAGAGAAGACAATGTCACCTGAATCACTAGTGTTCTTCTGAGGTTGCAAACACCAGTGTTGGTGGGCGGCTGTGTCTGGGGAGGTCTCTCTCTCTGCACACTAGGGGAAACCTCAGCCTGAGTGGGGAAGGGCTCTTGACTCTGAATGAGAAAGAATTCTCAAGCAGGTCAGGTGAGTGAAGGTAAGGAAGGACTTCATTAGCGAGAGAGCAGTAGAGAATGGCAGCTGCCTTCTAGGTGGCTGAGAGGAGGGAAGCATAGAAGGAGGGAGGGAAAGTTCGTTGAACTGCCACTCAGTCTATGGCAGATTCTCTTGCCAACTCCTGAAGCCAGGGTCACCTGCAGTCCCACATCCGCTTGGATCTGCACAGTGTGGGAACTAGCCCCTACGACCCCAGGATTTGGAGGAGCCATGGAGCATAGGATGGAGTGAGATCATGTTCTGAGAATGAGACAGGGACCATGGGTGTAGTCAGAGTAGGATGAGGGCCTCTGGAAAAAGCAAGGCAGGATATTTACAGTCAGCAATGTAACAATGTGCAAAGAAGTCCCTATTGAAACTCTGTGTTCAGCATTATGCAAAGTCAAGGTTGCACTAATTCTCTAGGGTAAAGATACCAGACTAGGAATATAGACATCTTCAGTGAGATCAGTTAAAGCTCAAAAGGCTAGGAGCAGCTTGGCCTGGAATGTTTCAGTGTTCTGCCAATAAAGAAGGGTATCTCAGCATAACCCTGTATCTCAACTATAAACAGCCCTAGCAAACAGACAACAACCCAGCCCACCTTGGGGGCAGGGCAGATGGTACAAGTCCACATCCCTAAGCCCTTTATCAGTTCCCCAAAATCCTCAGCTGCCTATAAATCCCCTAGACAACGCACCACCCCGGGCTCTCTTGTCTCCTCCTGGCATGAGCCAGGAGCTCTGTCCTCTCACTTTATCTCTAAATAAAAGCCTCTACCTTGCTCTCCTACCTTGAGTGTTTGCAAAGTTCATTCTTCAGCTCTATGAACAAGAACCCTGGCATCAAGAACTTCCCAAGGAAAGGAGATTTTTGGGCAGGCTACAAAGAGCAGATTGTGCAGCTGTAGTCCTGTCTGGGTCACCCAGGTGGCAGGAACTTGCAAGCCCACATAAGAGCTCTCAGCAGCTCCTCCCTACTGATCAGTAGTAAAGCAGAGTCAGAGTGAAGGCCTGGAAATAGAATGAAATAGCAAAGAGACAACAAAGATACTCACCACTGGAGGAGTGCAGAGATAAGATGTAGCAAGTTGAGCAGTGAGAAGGCTTTATTTAAAAGTACACACTTAAAGGGGAGTGCAGGCAACATCAGAGAGGAGGTGCACTTAAGGGCTTAGGATTCTGTTTTTTAAGGCTTTCAAGAATGGGGCAAAGGGTGGGGATGGGGTTTGTTAGGCATAGGCTTGACATGTGGTCTCATGATGCCTCTCTGGTGAGATGGTTACTATCCACAGCCAGTCCTCTATAAAATTCTGTAAGATAAACTTAATGCATGCAATTTACTGATCCTGTTCTTCTCCAAGATAGTGGTTTCTCTCAAGCACTGGCAACATACCAGTTATGTCTGCTTGCCCTGCCTTAAGATAGGTGGTTGGCTGATTACTAAAGAATTTGTTAGGAATCTAACTTCTCAACTCTTTACTTTTAAAATGGAATCTTAGCCTTAAGATGGAATCCCTCCTGTTCTTACTATACTGCTTATATCTCAGCATTTTTCAACATAGGCAGGAAAAGTTAATCAGGATGCTTGTCCCGTGTCTCTGCCCCACCTCACCAGGCAGAGACTTTGATTTAAAATCTCATTGTTATACAACCAAAGCAGGATAAGGAAAAAGCACAGCCATAAAACTCACCTCCAGAAATACGAGAGGTATAAAAGAAGTTAGACTAGACACTTATACTGGGAAATTTTTTCTGTGAAAATTGCATAGAGCTAGAATAAATACCATAATATAAATATACCTACTGCTTGAGTTATGGATTTGTGAACACTGTGGACTCCTGTCAGTCTTGAATGAGCATTCCAACCAGCTAAACCTTAGGCACTCCTGGGACTTTAGCCTGGTTTTCGGTGGCCTCGGCCAAAATGGTATAACAAGATATTATGCAGGCTCCAGGGTAGAGATTATTGGTGTTCTCAACCAAATTTGTGTGGGGAGGAGGATGGATTTGAGAAATGGAGGGAGACCTTGTGCATAAGACAGCCTTTGTGCTTTACAGTGAATGGAGAAAAGTCTTTTCCAAGGTAGTCCTCTGCCACTCCACGCACAGCCAATACTAGACACACTTGCTTAGTCATAGCAATGGAAATTCCACTAATTAGGGATTCACTTATGTTAATAAGAATCTTTTTTAAGCTTCAATTACCTCAGGATGGCAATTGCTAACTCACAAATTCATGCAAATATTCTTAATCAGATTGCTTTTCTTCTGAACACCTGGATGAGATTAGTTTCTTTGAAGGAAGGAAACTTTGGACTTTGGTGGTGTTGGGAGGTGAGGGGTGCAGAGGGTAAAGACAGGAGGAAAAAAGGTAATTAAAAACATGTTTTTCCAATTATGAAGATCCTTCATGCAGTTCAGTGGAATGCTTGAATACAGGCTCTGGGGCCAGACCACTCTTGGCCAGCTCTGGGATTGGGCAAGGTGCTTCACTCCCATGTAACCTCAGTAATAGGAGGGTAACATGAGTACTTAACACCACAGGGTTTTGTTGTGGTAGTTAGATTAAATGAATTAATGCAGGCAAAATTTAGTATATAGGGAGAACTCAATAAATATTAGCTATCTGAAAATTTTAGGAAGTACAAAAGAAAACGAGTTGCCCAAAGTTTCAAAACATGTATTTCCAGACCATCATATCTCAAAATGGCTGTTGTTAACATTATGGCCTATTTCTATTCAGTATATTTATATGCCATGTACAAATGCACATACAAATTGGGATTACCCTGTGATTACTTTTTAGTGTTCTGATTTTTTTCCATCTAATATAAGTTTATGAGTATTTTAAGGAGGGTAGAAGGGGTGACCAGTACATGTACATGCATTTCCATTGTGAGATTTGAAGGAGTTTCCAGTCTAGGGATACAGTATAAAGTAAAATGTAAGGCAGGAAGCCTGGGAAGAAGTGAAGACACCAGTGGGCGCCAGCAGGGCTCCCGAGAGGGGGGGACTGAATAGAGCTTGAAGCTGATTATGGAAGAACAAGGGGGCTTCTTACTCTGTAGGCACTGAGAGAGAGTTAAGAGGGAGGCAGGTTTAGGGAGAACAGTTAGGAGTTGGTTGTAATAATCCAGGGCAGAAGCGCTGAAGGACTGAAGTTAAGACTGAACTATTTCTACCGGAATAAATAGGGAGCTATGGATGAGAGGCAGTGTGGAGAAGGAATTGACAAAATATACTGAATAGATAAGGGGCTGTAGAGGGAAGAGGGAAGGAACAAACATGGTTCTAAGAATTCTGGAAAGTATAACTGGGAGGGTGTTGTACTAATCAGACCTTTAAGAGAAGACTTCAAGAAGATTAATGAAGACCAGTACATAGAAACCGGGTTATAGGGTTAACAGTACATGGCTAAGAAGTTCAGGAAATGAGCATGGACAACTCTTTGGAGATCCTGATGTCAAAGAAGATGTAACATTGAACACTAATATAAAGGAGGAGTAAAATAGAAATAAGTCTGTTTGTTTGGTTCTGGTTTATTTTGTTATTCTGGCTTATTTCCCAAAAGATGAGGAAAACTTCCCTCCCATGGGAAGGGAACATGCAAAGATGAAGGAGAAAGAAAAGATAGGGAGTATGGGAAGGACTGGGAGGGAATCCCCCCTTCTCAGAGGTGCGATGAGGAGAAAGGCGTCGGGGGCGGTGGAGAGACCCTGCCATGGGACGCACTGAAGATCAGGTCGTTGGCTAAGGATGGAGCGCAAGTGTGGGACTGGAGATGGTCACAGAATGGAAACGACTCTGAATAACCATGAGAAAAAGATGGGCTGAGGTTGAGAATTAAAAAAAAAAAAAAAAGATATGCAAGAGCCTTGAGGCTTATCTTATTTAATTAGAAGAGCACATGTGCCAATTTGGAACCAGACTTAAAATTAAGTCAGTACGCTATACAAATAAATGCTTTAGTTATAAAAACCTAATAGTTGTTGAAGTAATCTTCTTTCATTGCAGCAGCAAGGGAAAATGTACATCCTTATAAAAGTCATGTGTTAATTAAGTTCTTAAATTTCTTGCTGGGATGAAGGGTACAGAAAGAAATGTGGCTATAGGAAGTTATCATAAGGAGTCCCTCCATTTCTCTAGCACTTTTTGGTTTAGGAAATAAATTCACTCAGATTATCTCACACACTAAAAGGATAGGAAGGAATAAAAATCTTGTATGTAAATCACACTGAAAAAAATATTTCCAAAGAGGAAGCAACTCTTTATGCTGAGTAGCTGACATTTACAGAAAAGGCGTGTAGAAAAAAAGAATTAATATTCAAAGGCAGCTCAAAGTTCTAAGAGTTTGCCAGCTTAGGTTCATGTTCTTGGGGTTTGGTACTTTGCCAGTAGATAAATTTCCTTCTCCTTAAATTTATGTAGGCTGCCCAGAAGGCACTGAGCTTGAAATTTCTATTAGGACTTTCCATTAGTCTAGCAGTAACTATTTCCTAAACAACTGTGAGCTATTTTCTAGGATGGGGATGACTTTTTTTGTAGATTAGGCCAAATCACTGTGCAAACATTTTGAAACATTTGTTTGACATTTAGGGTAGGTAAGAATCACTAATCACTAGTAGGGTTCTGAAGGATTGGCTTTGGCCTTGACATGATGATCCAAAGCAGAGCTGACATCCCTAGAGAGGGCTCTTTAGGGCCTCCACACTAGTATCTGTTGCTCTTTCACATTTGAAAATTTGGGAATGTGGCTTGTTGGTTTTTCATAAGTTTAAGTGTTGTCTGTAATAATCACTTTGTGTTTTATAGCTTTACAGTTTTATACATGCCGTTTGTTCATCACAAACCCCTCTGAAGTGTGCAGGGAAAAGGCAATGCTATTTCTTTAAGATAAAAACCTGCAGTGATGATTTGCCCAAGGTCTCACTGCTAGTCAGTGAGGAAGGCAGGATTTGAATTTATATCCTCTGTTATCTGCTGTTAATCCTGTAACCTGATATTTTGATGCCCAATTATCACAGGACTTGATTCAAGACTAATAATGGAAACAAATTTTATTTATTTGTTGGAATAAATATTAGGTGGAATCATATACAATTTCCATATTTCTATATCTAAAATAGTTGACTATTGGCAATATCATAAGGTTCTACCCAACACAGGTAGCCAAGTCCTGTGCGGAGACAGTGTAGACTTTGGAGTCAGACTAGCGCAGGCTAAAAGTCCCATTTGGCTCCATGTCAGAATTGTTATCTCTGTAACATTATTTAACCTCCTTAAGCCTTTGTCTCCTCATCTTTATAAAGGGTTGACGGTGCTAGCCACTTCCGAGGTCCTTACGAAGAAATACAGTACAATGTTTGCAAAAAACCTGTGTCAGCACATGGTACATTCTAGGTTCTAAATAGGTCACCACTAATATTGTCAATAGGGTTAACTAATTCTACACTGGAAAATGAAATGAGCCTTAACTGTTTATTGTATGTTTAGCCTGTGTTTGAAGTAAGAGATGATTTGTCATTGTTTTTTAGTACTGGTGGGCTATCTTTTAAGTCACAGATTATTTGGGTGTGGGGGGGGGAGGAGGAGGGCATTTTAAATCAGTTTACTCTTTTCATTTTATATATCTGTATTTTCTTATTTCTGTAACAAATCAATTTTACTTTTATAGTAATTATGAAGTTATAAAATAAAAATTGATTTAGGCACTAAATGATAAAGTATCAAGAATATGAAAAAGGAACAGCTTCCTAAGAAATCAGTAGCCTTTAGGTGAACAGAAGTGTTAATTGTTTAGAAAAAAGTCTATATACCTCTTCCTTCTACTCATTTGCACTCTTATTTACTTATATATTTGTTCATTCATTTAACAAATACTATTTAAAAGCCCACTATGTTCCATGAACTGTGAGGAGAAAGAGAGATGGAATTCTTAATAGGTTACTAACTTAATAGGTTAGTAGTTCATAATAGTTTACTAGTGACTTGCATTTTCAACAGAATGTGGAAATACCAAGAAGACCCACCCGATCCCACTTCTTGGGTAACAAGATCCATATGCTCTATGTGCACATCATGAGCTCACTGAAATGGACTAGGGCATACAAACTCGGCTTCAGGAAAATAACAGATTATGTGTACCATACATTCAACAGCACTGGCAACTTAATTCAGAGACAGTAGTATATTTGCCTTTGAAAAATCTTATAAAAGATGCTAAGAATACGTATTAATTATCCCTAAAAGCCCTATGCTATTATTAGCGAAATAATCAAGAGAACTGACACAGGAAGAATAAAATAAGATTATACATTTTTATGAAAAGAATGTTTACCTTGGGATAGAGAAAACTATAACTGAAATTTAAAGAATCCTTTAAATGATCAATAGCTATTGATCATTAGTTCTGCACTGTGCTTGGCACAGGCCCAAAGAATGTATGTGTCCTTCCATGTTGTAGGTCAGAGAAAAGATATTTTTCTGGCTCATTGTTTGAAGAGGTAGTTAAGTAGCATTAGTGTTTATTGATTTATTTTTAAATATGAAATTAGAAAAAAATATATTTTCAGATGATGCCTGCAATGCAACAGAGAGCTAAGTCTGAATTCTGTTTCTGTCCTAATTAGTTATATTATCTCAGAGAGCTAAGTCTGAATTCTGTTTCTGTCCTAATTAGTTATATTATCTTAGGCAGGTCACTGAACAACTCTGAGCTCCAGTTTCCTCACTTGTTAATTAGACACAATGGTTTCTAAACAAAGAATGGTTGTGAGGGTTAAATGAACAGACAATAAACATGTCTAGGACAGTATCCAGGACACAGAAAAGATTTAAACATTTCCCTTTTTCATTCAAAAAATTTTTTGATGGATTGAATATGTGGTTTTCAAAGATTTGCTATGGCTTCTACTTTTAATAATTTCTTAGAATCAATTATTTTTCTTTTGTGGAAATATATAATCAGGTTTACATACAAGTCAAATGGGTGCTATGATTTAATAAACTTGTTTTTAGCTGGCTTTTAGAAAAAAGAAAATTTTTCTTAAAAAAAAAAAAAGAAAAGTAGTCTTGCATGTTTGCAAATATTTCCACACAACACAGGGAGATAGCAGTACCAATGATCCTTCATTCAACAAATATTTACTGAGTACCTGCTATGCTCTACTAACAATTCTAGGACTATATATATATAAAGCAATAAATAAACATACATGTGTGTATGTATATATATATATATATATTACTTTGGTGAAGGTAGGTTAGAGTTCTGTGTGGAGAACATGAAGTTTGAGATATTTGTGAAACATTCAAATAGAGATATCAAGGAGACAACTAGAGATGACCATATCACACACCTGTTCAAAACCCTCCACTAGTTCCCGGCTCACTCAGAATAACATCTGAAGTTTTTACAATGCCAGAAGGGTCCTATTCTGGCTTCAGCTCTTCTCTGATCCCTTCTTCCTTTCTTCCCCTTACTCACTGCTCCAGGCACATCTACTCTTTATAGAAACTCACCATGTTTTTCATGCCTCAGGAGCTTTGTCCTCACCCTGTTTTCTCCCTGGAAAATACCTTCCCACAGGTCTTTGCCTGTCTCTTATTCCTACTCCATTAAGGTCTTGGATCAAATTTCACCTCTTGGGTGATTATTCTCTGACCTCTCTACCAAGGGTGGTTTCCACCTTCAACTTCAATACTCTCTCCCTGTACCCTGATTGATTTTTCCTCCTTAGCGGTTATTGTTTTTAACACATAAATATTTTACTTTTTATTGTGCTTATAGCCTTTTTCTTGACAGGAAGAAAGTCAGGAATTTAAGACTGGAAGATAAGCTTCATGAAAGCAGCGACTTTGTTAAGCTCACCATTTTGTTTTATCCCCAGAGCTAGGTTAATACCTTGTATATCATGGGCACTCAACCACTCAACAAATATTTACTGAATGAAAGAATTACTCTACAAATCAAAGTGTAAAGATGCAGTTGAGACTGGAGTATACATTTGGGAGCCATTAGCATATAGATGCTGTGTAAAGCTCCAAGAGTAACTGAGATGACCCAGGGGAGAGTGTGGAGTGTGCAAAGAAGGCCAAGACTTTGAAGTGCTGAGGCACTCCCAACATGTAGGGTTGGACTGAGGAGGCTGGGAGGAAGTCAAAGCCAGTGGAGACCCAGAGGCAGTCTCAGAAAAGGCTGGAAAATCTGGAAGGAAACCTGAGGAGCACAGGGACACGATTCCAGAAAGTGAATGCTATTGCAAGGCAGAAACAATCACTTCTCGTTTGATCTTTCCTTCAACAAAGCAGTTTTTTTTTAGCAATCACATTATTGTTCAAAGTTAATTTTTTAAAGGATATATTGCATTTAATTTTCTGAGAGAAAAAAATATTCTAGCCAAATCCATTTTGTTATAATTAGTAACTTACATCTTGAACACAAATTCCAGGAAAGTATTTTAAAGCTCAGAATGAAAGTGGTGAGATCTTATAACAGTATCTCAGCCCCTTGAAAGACCCCAAAATACCAATTTCACCAGATGCCTCCCTTTGTAGAACCTGCAGTGCCAGCAGCACTGGACGGCAATGGTGACAATAGTGCCCGGCAGAGGCAAGAGGAAGAGGGGGATTTGGATGCTCTAGGGTTTCTACCTTTAGGAGGAGGAAAGCCCTGAAGATCACGGTGCAGAGGAGGTGGGGACAGCTCAGATTCAGGGCTGCAGGGCAGTGACACAGGCATCCTTTCAGGGCCCACGATGAAGCAGCCGGCTTCAGCCAAGCTCAGCTCTGTGCGTCAAGCCAGGTGCACAGGGCCCCACAGCCAGTCCAATGGCTGCACTCCGCGCACCAGCAGTGCTGCGGGAAGGATCTAGGGCTGTGTGAAGTGCTTCCCACGAGCCATGACTCTGTACAGGGCGGTGAAGCAGGGATTTGATAGCAGTGGGGGTCCCTCTCCTTCCCCAGGTGCTACTACCCTCACCTGTCAAAATTAATTTTTCTTAACTTAGCCACATTGATAGTATTCATTATAAATTGAGAGGGATTATTCAGTTAATCTGCTGTTAGTATTGTAATTGTAGTCCTTTCATCAATCTCTTCTCTCATTACTGTGGTTAAAAAACAAAATTCAACTGAGTACATTTAAAGACCTATTGGTTTTGTTTAACGATTTGTTAATCTAGCAGCATCCCATCTAACATGCAGAATGGAGCTCTGAGTTGTACAAAATGGAAGGTTTTTGGAGGCAGCAAGACTGTGAGACAAGGAAGTTAAAGGAGTGATTATTTCTGTCAAGGTTACCTTCTTTTAGGGGAAGGCAGGGGGTTTTATCATGCAGATTACCTCACAAGTGCTGATCAGGAAAATCCAGACTGATTAGTTTAATATTCTATTCCTGGGAGAGGCTGAAACTGCAATTAGCCTAGGTATTAAGTCTCAGCAGGGCTTAGCAAAAGGGACTCCAATTTGGGTCTGTTGTTTCTTTTTAACACTGTTTATTGAGATACATATTTGCTTATCTTCATCCTTAAATTGCTCCATAAGACGATTTTTGTTCCCACTGCCTGTCTGTCTTTGTGCAGATACTGCTATTTTATTACAGTCACAGCAGGGTTGAGGGTAGGGTGGGTGGATAAGTGAAATAAAGGTAGCACCAGAATAGTTGGGCTACTAAAGGAAATAGTATTACTTGTCATTGATCACTTACATATCAGTATCCTAAACATTACAGGTAAAGTACAAAGAGATGATAAAAGTTGCTTGAGAAACAGTGGGATGGATATTAATATTTGATCTAGTCAACTTATATAGATTTAATAAATCAACTTTTTGAGCTGGGTGCTACTTAAAAACATCTGATTTGATTTTCTAAAACACTATCAGAAAATTGATTTTCCTTTATTGTTGATGTTGCCAAATAATTTCCTTGGTTTTGAACTACTGCAGGGAAGTTTTAAAGAAATAGAGGCAACCATGCATTTTCATCGTTGATTTTATCTGCCCGCTGATATCCTGACTTATTTTACTATTTAGAAATGTATTTGAAGCCACGGTCACCTTGGCCACTGGTAGAACACATTTGCTTCTCTCAGAAGAAACCATTCTTTGAATTTAGATATCATGCAGTGTTTCAACACTGTTCTATTGGACCATGAAGAAAATCCTGCATTCTCTGGTATTACAGCAAACCACACACAAGCACAGAGGGCAGTTGCTTGAAGTTGCTTCTTACTGGCTCGGGCAAGTGTTTATCCTTGTACACGGAATACTTAATAGTTTCAGACAAATCTCTAAAACCAATTTTCATTAGCTTTAATCAGCAAAATCATTTCTCTCATAATTATTGTTTATGATACAAGTAGGACAAAGTGTTCTGAATTTCTACCTTCCAGCTAATTTCAGTTTGAAAATGTAAGAAACGAGGGCTGAAAAACTTGAGTCTTATCATCGTACTTGGAAACTAATCTCTTTCTCTTGTCCTTTCCCTACTTTTTTCTCCTCATTCTCTTCTGCTTCACAAAGATTTAAGTAGCATACAAAGATTTAAAGAATACTTTAAATAAATATAAGTCCAGTAAGAAATATGAGGCAAAGGAAAAAATAAAAGATAAAGAAGAGAAAGTAGGGTTGAGGTTAAGGGCCCAAATTTTAGGCACAAATTCCCATATACTTGTTAGAGGCAGGTTGTGAACGGGAAACCAAGACTTCCAACTGGCAATGTGAGGAAGGGAATGCAGTAAGTTTTTGCAAAAGGAAAAATAAGCTAGTCATCCTGGATGATCACCATTTTTCTTGGCAGTGGGACCAGAAAGACTTTTTTCCTACTCTCGCCCCTCCCAGAGGGGCACTGCTACTGTAATGAGTAGTCAGCAACATTCTCAATGATTAACTCAGGGACCATTCTCATGTGGGCTTATGGTACTAAGCCAAAGTGCCACTCAGGGTAAGCAGTTCAGTTCTCCAGGGGTATGGGGAGGTTTATCATATAATGTGGTCAAGGTAGAATATGCCCTAATGATCTACTCTCACTTGGATTATATAATATTCAGATGAATGGTAAGTTTTATATCCTTTAGGGCATTGATTTTCAAACTACAGTGTGTATCTGTTAGTAGATACTATAATTAATTCAGTGAGTTGCAATCAATTTTTAAAAAAGGAAAGAAACAGAAGGTGCTAAAGTAGAACAATATGAGTGTCTTGAGAAATGTTTCATGGTTTCTTTCAAATGTGTGTACTGGGTCACGATGCAAAGTGTATTTGTTACTATAAGTCTAGTTAAAAAGGTTTGAAAAATGCTGCATTGAGGCAATTCTCATAGACTATCTTCCTTGCCTAATTTTTTGGAAGGTATTGCTTGGCAGTAATTAGATTATGTCCCTTGGTGAGCACCTGGAGAGTTGCAATTCTGAGTTAAGTCATCAGCCAGGGAGCAAACACCAGGGATGGAGAGAAAAGCATTAAAATAAATTCGGAAAAATGACGGTCACTGACAAGTCCTGAACGATGCTACATTATGGCGAACCACGACAGTACGCCAGGGGTTCAAGAGTCTACTGAAACAAAAGGAAATCCTGCATAACTGAATGTAGAGCTTAACATGGAGCCTCACCTACGATCAGTTCAAAGTTGGAAGTCACTCATCCAAAACAGCAATGTTGGTCCTTTTTGCAGATGATAACTGTACTGCAGTTTAAATGATGAGTAATAATCTGACTGCGTAATTGTGATAAAATCACATACTTTATAAGAGAATAACCTACAGGAAAGTACCCTTGGTTTACACCAGGTAAGTCTCCCTGATGCCTAAGACTATTTTCAATTCTTGAGAATTTGATTAGATTTTACCAATTTAGAATTAGAAAATGCAATCAGTTTTCCTCTCACAAACTTCAATATTAATCCTATGTGTTGAAGTGCCACAGCGAGAAATGTCTCAGAAACTATGACTATTTGATAGTCATGTACGTACATCAGTATCCTAAACATTACAGATACAATACAAAGAGTCATAAAAGTTGCTTGAGAAACGGTGGGATGGATATTAATATTTGACCTAGTCAACTTATACAGATTTAGTAAATCAACTTTTCAAGCTGGGTGCTACTGGATACATGATAATGCCTACATTCCATCTGCCCAATTATCAAACCTATGAGGAATCCCATAAAGGGAGGTTGAAAGTATATGTCTTACGAGGTCTCCTTCTTCTTAAAAAAAATATACTTAGTTATTACGAATTGTCTTTTCTCTGGCTTTGCCTTATCCACCATCTGTAGGCTCCCTGAGGTCAGTGACAGTGCCCCACGCTTCTGAAGAGTGAGTTGACTCATAATTTGTTTACAGTAGAATTAATCTTTTTGTGTGTTCAGTTCTAATGGATTTTTAACAAAGGTATACTGTGTTGTGCCATGGAAGTAAAGGTGTAGGACTTTTCCTTCATCATAACAAGGTTTCTCGTGTCCCTGTTCTAGTCATTTCTTTTTCTCTGTCTTCTTTGACTCAGCATAATGTGCTGAGATTCATCCATGATGTTGAATGTATTGGCGATCTCTTCCTTTTTAATGCTCAGTTGTATTCCACATACTACTTACTTACCACTCACCAGTTTATGGGCATCTGTGTTTTTTCCAGTTTTTAGCAGTAGTAACTAAAGCTGTTATAAACATTTATGTAAAAGTGTCTGTGTTGACATGGGTCTTCATTTTTCTTGGGCAAATGCCCAACTGGGGGGATTGCTGTGCCATTTGGTGAGTATAGTTAACTTCACAAGAGCAAGGCCTTCTTGACTGTAGTCACTCATTAATCATTTTTAGCCAAAAAGCAACGCTGATATGGAAGCAATTGGGTATAATTAAGTGAAAAACCACCAATCAGCCATTAATTTCAATGAATTTATTGCCAAGAAACAGAAAAACTGACTGACCTTACCTTCGTCCTCCTTAGTTACCCCTGGTGACTCTGAATTAGATGCTAATAAACAGTGAAATGGCTGAAAGGCAGCAGGAAACAAGTTAGAGAAGCAACTGAAAGTGTGCTAAACCCATGAATTGGAAAACAAGCACCTAGAGAATTATCTATGCTTACAAACCATGCAAAGTGTTTACTTTTATCATCTTCATACTTTGAGTCAGAAAATTAACAATACTTTTAAAGATTCTGACTTTAACTTAAAGGAGCTGAATATATGTGCAAATAGCCAAACAATGACCTGGATTATTCCTTTTGAAAATCTGAACTAAAAAAATCAATTTTGTATTTATTGCACTAAGTTTTAGCCACTTCATCAAAGACATATCAATAAATGCTGTCTTTTTTTCCCTGGGTCCTAACCAGTGACTGATATGCTTCTTGATAGTATGTGTTTAAATGTACAGTGGTCCCCCCTTATCTGAGGTTTCATTTTCCTTGGTTTCTGTTATCTGTGGTCAACTGTGGTCCCAAAGATGATCCTCCTGATGAATCATCAGAAGGCCAGTAGTAGCTTAATGCTATATCACAATGCCTGTGTCATTCACTGAACTTCATTTTATCACATAGGTATTTTATCACCTCACATCATCATCACAAAAACAAGGATGAGTATATTACAGTAAGATATCTTGAGAGGTGGAGAGAAAGAGAGAGTTCACATTCACATAACTTTTGTTATAGTATATTGTTATAATTGTTCTATTTTATTAGTAGTATTATTAATCACTTATTATGCCTAATTTATAAATTAAACTTTATCATACTTATTCATAAAGGAAAAAACATAATATATATAGGATTTGGAACTACCTGTGGTTTTAGGCATCCACTGGAGTTCTAAGGACCTATTCTCCTTAGATAAGGGGGGACTGTCATATTGCCATAAATAAGAAACCAGCCATGAAAAGAAATTCACATTTTAATCAAAGATTTTCTTTTCAAATTTTCATTGTGTCTTCCCTTGTGTGTGTTTTTTTTTCTTATGTATAAGATCTGAATTATTTTGACTAAGGTTCAAAACTCTACCAACTAAGTGAAAACTCTTCAGTGTTTAGATGAATTATTCTAATTGAGTCAACTGTCTAAGCCAGTTTGAAGAAGTGTTGTTCACTGTAGGAATCAGAATTCACAAATGCAAAGATATGTGAATGGTAATTAGCTTTATTATTGTTTAACAACATGTGAGGATTTATTCACATGGAAAACTCTTCTGGTTTTAACTTTTTGCAATGATGTGCTTTTTAAATCATGCAATAAACTTGCACTGCAGACTATGCACTTATTCTTGGCAACTGGTATTTGTAAGACAAATTCTAGGGTCCCAGAAGCAGAAGTTAGATCATATTGGAAGACAATATTCAATAGTCAGTGAATGGTACTTAGCTTTGCCAACACATGGGTCGACAAGGTTTAATTATGTACATGTACATCTTTCTTTAGTTCTCCTAGCTGATTCCTGAATTTCACTTTTTCATTATTTCTATATTTTTGGCTGAGGTTTTTATTCCTCTTAAAAGCTGTGAGAAGCCACATTGTCTCTTATATTTATCTCTTACACCATAGAATGAAAGAAGGGCAGAAAAATGGCTATTACTAGTATTAAAACAAAAATTAAATTCAGTAGATTTAAAGATCTAATTGGCTTTATCATGTCACTCATGAATCCATCAGCATTTCCCTTAACAACTAGAGAGATACTCCAGGTACTGTACAAAATGGAAGGTTTTTGTAGGAGGGAGGGTGGAACAAGAAGTTATTAGCAAAAGAAAAAAAGGATTGTTTCAGACGAGGTCATCCTGCCTTAGAGGAAGGAGCAGGGGTTCTTGTCACACCGATTACCTCATTGTTGGGGGAATGGGAGGGGCCCATGTGACAGGTTACCTTACTGGTGCTGACCAGAGAATTCCTGATCGTTTGTTAAAAAGGTCCCATTCCTTGATTATGTTGAAACTGTTATTAAGTCTTGGTTTGGGAAGCAAATTATCCTATGTGGGCTTGTTCTTTCTTTTTTTAAAAACACTAAATAGGACCCAGAGAACTTGTAGGAGGAATGGGAAATGCCAAAGGTCGGGAAAATAAAATTCATGTTCTAGAACTCAAAGGAACTGATTTTACCCTGGAAATATGAATCACTGCGCTTGCTGATTTACAATCCCCCTTAGATAAGGCCTAGTCACACCTGGGACTGGCACTTGACCCATACAAATCTGAGCTTCCCAGGGTAGAGATGATACGGTTTCGGGCTAGAGCTGAAGCAGGAGAGAGGAGAACAACGACACCGATTACAGGCCAGATTTGCTCATTGGTTTTTGGGCTGTGGGGGGAGGGAAATGGCATGAACCAGCAGGACTATGTGGGGCAGATTCGGGGTGGGGAGTTTGGGGGGATTGCCTTTTGGGAAAAGAGTGAGAGATTGACCAGATGAATTCTGAGATGGCTATTGGATATCAGTAAAGATGTCAAGTGGGCAACTGAGTTATGTCAAAAGCTCAGAGACTAGTTTGGGGCCAGATACGTAAATCTGAATGTTATTTAATAACCTCAGTGGTAAGGGGAGTGGAGAGAGACGTGAGGTAACGGGACAAAGCAGTGGAGAACCCTCGCTGTCAAGAGGAGGAAAGGGGAGGAAGCAGCGAGGCCGATGCAGGAGGCGCTGGGCGGAGGATCGACGGGGAGCCTCAGTGAGGTGAGAGGAGAAGCCAGGGGAGCGTATTGCCACGAAAACCCGGGAGAGGGAACTGCAGTGAGGAGCGCTCGGCCGCGGTGGGCGCCCCCGAGAGGATGCGTGCACGGGGAGCCGGCCTCCAGACCCGGCGGCGTGGGGGTGCTGCTGACAGGCCGCGACGAGTCCCGAGGACGGAGGGTGAACAGAAGACGAGGGGCGCGTTTCCGAGAGGTTCAGCTCTGAAGGGAAGTCGGGAAAGGGAGATGCGGTGCTGTGCGGGGCAGTGGGACGAGGGGTCTTTCCTCTTTTGAAAACAGACACCGGAGCATGTGTTTAGGCTGATAGACGCAGCCCAGGAGAAGTGCAGCGTTGACGGTATGGGAGGGAGAGGGGGGTTGGGGTAACACCAGAGTGGGGATCTGGAGAAGGCCGGAGACAGGAACCACAAAACCAAGGCCTGAACTTGAATAGCCGGGAAGACGTGTTCTCCGTTTTAAGAAGAGGGAAGGTGTAGAAAGGTTGATAGATTTGGTGATAGGGAGATGAGCGAATTCCTGGTTGATGGCTCTTATTTGCTCCACGAAACATGGAGTGAGGTAATCTAATGGGGGTAATGGGGAAAAAATAACACAGAAAAAGCATAAAGTAATCATCTTGGAGAGTGGCAAAAAATGAGGAAATGCAGCCAGATGGCCAGTTTTGAGGGCCCCTTGAATATCATGCAGCCCAATTGCCTGTGTGGTTCCTTCTCCAGTGCTCAGCTGTTTGGTTAGCCACGTCACATACTGGCATCACCCAGAGCTTTTATATTCTCCTGCTTCTTATATTTAGAGAGGGGTCGAGAAGATGGGATGATAGTGAGAACATAGTGGGAGTCCATGGAATTGAGGTCTTGATAAGGCTCAAGAATTTTGTCAGTGGGACTATTGAACAAGTGCACTAGAAGGATTGGAAGTGGTGACTGGAGAATGCTTAAAAGTGAGATGTTTGAAGGTGGAGCAACCTCTGCTGGTAAACCAGAGGACCTCAGCTATAACTGTAGTGTGGGTGACGGGGGCAGAGTGTAGGAAGGCACAAGTGAGATGGTGTTATTGAGAGAAGTAGAGTCCCAGGTGGATACTCTTGTGAATGTTGAACTCATTATGAATGACCGTACTTTCATGGAAAGGAAGACTATACATAAATGGGGGATAAGAAGCCTCTAGAACATGACAGCAAATGGGAGGAAAATGAGGTGGTGCATTTAGGTGCCTACATGTCAAGGGAGCAAGACACGTGCTCGCCCACTGCCTCCCCTTCCCAGAGGACATGTGAACCACTCACTGAGAAATAAGTTCAGCCTCCTTACAATGGCCACCAAGGCTCCATATGATCTGGCCCTCCTTATCTACTGCTCCCATCTTTTCTAGTGTATTTCTGAATATTACCCACATTCCAGTCACAAGACCACTTTTCAATTCCTTGAGGGGACTAAACTCTTCTATCCCAGGGCCTTGGCATATGCTATCACCTGTGGCCCCTTCTCAGCCTCAGCTTAGATGCCATTCCTCTTCTCTGATATCATAAACTAAGGCTTATGAGCACCCTCTGACGCTTTGTTCCTTTTATCAGACTTTGAAAGTATATATTTAATAGTTGGTTCACTTTTTAATTATTTATAGTAATTCATGAATGTAGGATCCCTTCCCCCCCCAACTATTGTTACAGAAGCTGACAGGGGGCTAGGTGCCTGGTAGGCAGCTCAGGTGTACCGCCTACTGTTAGGTTACATAACCTGAGTTCAAATCCCAGCTCTACCAAAATCATTTATGTGATCTTGGGGATATTACTTCACCTCTCTGTGCCTTTGTGCTTTCCTACCCCATGTGTAAAATGGAGAAAATGGTATTTGTTTCATAGAGTAGATGTGGACTATAAATAACATATGCAGTTGGAATACCTACCACAAAGTGCTTGATAATTATTTGCTAAAGGATGCTGCAAGTAAGTCTTATTTGATTGAACTTTCTATTGTGTATAGATTTGTTATAAAAAAAGCTCTTAGTTGCAAAACCATAGTTTCCAACATTAAGTAACCAAAACACTTTTGTTCAGTTTCTTCCACTATAAAATGAAGAAGATGGTATTGTGATCTCCATGGTTTTTCTCTTTTAAAAATCCTCAGTTATATGAATACAGAATAGATTTTCCTCCTTTTACTCATCATGAAAGTAGTTATACTTAATTACTTAAAACACTGAGGTATTTTTTCATTTGCTTGTTTATTGTTTTAATAAGAGTTGGGGGAATCATAGTGGAATCACCTAGAAAGCGCTTGCAAATTACAGATGCTTTCCCTCTTCCTTGCTTCTGATCCTGGCACAAGTGTGAGGGTATTAGAGTTGAAAAATCTCTCCAACTAAATCAAATCTCCTCCTGTGGTGTCTCCCACTGATCACCTTCTGCCAACTGTCCTATTAAGAACCATCGTTTAACAGACACTATGATGGAAGAGATGCCTAGTATCACTACATGGATGTGAGCCAAACATAGGAGGCATGATGACTGAAACCATGTACCATTTATTCTCCCCACTTGGAATTTTTTGCATGTCCCTGTTCTGAAAACAATTCTGTTCACAGCTCTGTGCAACTCTGTATCTCCAATCCTTAGAGTTTCTGTATCAAGTGCATATTTATTATCACAAATCTCTCTAAAACATCTCTCTAAAAAAGTGAAAGGATTTAGTCACTTGAATTTCCTTATATTCTATTTCAGTGAAATTCTGTGAGATTTTAAAAGTCATTATATCTGTGAAACATGTTGCAATCAAATCCCAATGTCAAAGCACAATACATGTAGGTTTCAAGTGTAAAATTTTGAGTGAAGGCTTTATTCTGCTTCTTCTCTGGACTACTTCAATTCTTCTCACTTACCTTCCAACCGAATGAAGGGAAGTAGTGACAGATTCATAAACAACAGGAGGCGTGAGTGGGGTTAGAAGTGGGATGCATGATTTTGGTATCTACCGAATTTGGGTGCCAAGATATTGACTTCTTTGATGGTGGGAATTGATTTGTTGACTTAGGTGGAGGCTACTGATCTGGATGACTGCATGTGCATGTTCTTTGCCTGCTTTGGACAGATACCTGTGGAGGCCCTCATTCTCTGCAGCTGCAGCCTGGACATTTTCTACAGTTCGAGAAGGCCTACTCTACAAAAGTCAGCATGAGAGAAACATTCTGTAGGAAACTCTGAAACCTAGTCTTACTTGCATTTTTTTCCAGTAGTCTTACATTTTCCAACTATAATCAATTTTGTTGTGTGAAATTTCCATTTCAATCAGCACCTGCCAAAAAAACTTTCCAGATTGTTTCTAATTTATACCTGCTAAAGTGGCTCCTGTTTTGAAAGGCATTTGGATAGGGAAATGTTCTCGATTGAGAAATCTGCACGTTCTTGTTTACATTTGTGATTGCAGATATAACTGAAGCACTCATCACCTCATTTTCTCAACATTCTCTTAAGGAAAAAACATCCCAGTGTTTCTGGTATTGCTGAACATTTGAAGTATAAAAAAGAGTTTCTGTGAAACCTCGAATAGAAAAACCAGACAGTTTGTCCATTCCTTAGTGCTGAAAAAACTCAGGCAATTTACTTTATGCAGGCTTAGTGAGAACACTTCAGAAAATAACTTGTGTAAATGGGTGTCTTGGAAAATTCTTACACAAAGAAAGGTTTGTGTTTCAATTTGTGCTTAAGAGAGAAAAGTCTCTCTTTTGGGTCCAAAATACAGAAGCATGAGGAAAATGACTTCACTATTCCAGATGTCTTTTTTGAACTTAAAAGAAAAATTTCAATACATACTTGATGGTTAAGGTAAGATCAGAGTATACAAGTGTGAGAGACTGCATTAACCTCCCAGATACCCCAGAAAATGCTCCCACTTTTGGGTGTGGATTATATGCATGTTTTGATTCAATTCCACAATTGAGTATGTGCAAGGCATTATGGAAGGTAAGCATGAATAAGACAAAGAACCAAACTTCTGGAAGAGTTCACAGTCTAAAGGGGAGACTGAGATTTATGCACATGACTTGCATTGGGAGACCAAGGGAAGTGATGTTATGGGGATATACAGGAGGGGCTTTGGGCTCATGGAGAGGGACTAGGGCATCCTGGGAGGCTTCCTGAGCTGAGTCTGGAAAGATGTGCCTGGCAAGGTATATTCTGAAATGCTTTCCATTTCTATAAGGTATCACATCATCCTAAGAAATACATTAACTCTATCACTTAATCATTCATTTATTTACTCAACAATATCTTAGACTCACAGTAAACCAGTTACTGGGACTCCCTGGATTTATTCAATATTTAGTCATTCGGTATATATTATTTGAGCACCTATCACACTCCTGTGTTGTTTTTTTTAATTTTTAAAATTTAAGGTATAGTTGATATACAATCTTTCTTAAAAAAATTGAAGTGTAGTTGATATAGTCTTTCATTGGTTTCCAGTATTCGCAGAGTAGTTCAACAGTTACCCGTATTATTAAATCCTCACCCCCACTAGTGCAGTTACTGTCAACATGGGAAGATGTTACAGAATCACTGGCTATATTCTCCATGCTGTACTACCCTCCCTGTGACCAACTTATATTATGAACGAAAATTTTTGTGCCCCTTTATCTCTCTTATGCTCCCCACCCACCCCAAACCCTCTCCCACAGTAACCACCAGCCACTTCTCAGCGTCTGAGTCTATTGCTATTTTTTTCCATTTTGTTTTGTTTTGTTTTTATATTCCACAAGTAGGTGAAATTTTATGGTATTTGTCTTTCTCTGGCTTATTTCACTTAGCGTCATGCCCTCTAGTTCCATCCATGTTGTCACAAACGGCACAATTTCTTTCTGTGACTCCTGTGTTTTTATGCACAGCAATACAACTCTGTTCAGGCTCCCGGACCCAATTCCAACGCGTGTGTGTTGGCAAGGGTACTTCCCATGCACAACGCCAACAAGTTCTTGAACACCAGCAGGGTCTCCAAGAACTCAGCTCAGTTCTGATGCTATGTGCCTAGAGATAGCACCAGATTTGCAGGCTAAGGGCTCCATCCTACAAAACTGCTCTCTACCCCCCACTCCAGATGCTAGTCACAAGCCTGTCCTAACTGGCTACAGATTGGAGGTTCCAACGACCTCCCTCTTAGGTTAGATTAATTGGCTAGAATAACTCACAGAACTCAGGAAAACATGTATGTTTACCTGTTTAATAAAGGATACCATAAAGGGTACAAGGTAACAACAGCCTGATGAAGAGATGCATAGGCAAGGTCCCAAATAAAGGAGCTTCTATCCTTGTGGAACCTGGGGCCTGGCTCAGTGGCATGTGAATGCGTTCTGGTTCCCCAGGCATGGAAACTGTCTCTGACAGAGAAGTAGGACACAAGAGAGTGATATGCTCTTCTCAGGGTTTTCGTGAGGGCTTCTTTGCATAGTCATGATTGACTAAATCATTGGCCATTGGCTGATTCAACCTTCAGCTCCCACCCTTGGGTTCCATCCAAAAGTCTCTCAACACGACAAGACACCCATTTTCCACCTTTAAGGCTCTGAAGTGTTTTAGAGAACTTTGAGTGAAGACCAAATATATTTGGGAAATGTGTATTTGGTTATCTGAATGGCCAAACATGTACTTCTTATAATTTATTATATTGCAGCTCCTTACCATAATCTCTCCCTAGGACTAAATCTTGGCAGTTTTGGAAGGTCAACCATGAGAAACTGCTTGTGGCCATGGAACGCAACTCCAACTATTTCATTCTCCCAGTAATTCACAACCAACCCAACATTGGTACCTTAATATTTATGACTGCAATTTTTCCAAGCCAGGGGCCATTTTTAATTTAATTGCTGTCATAGTTCAGAAAAAAAAAAGGGGACTAGGAGACAAACACTTGAGTTCAAGTTCTGGACTCACCATGTATCATCCTCTCCATCTTGAGCAAGTCAGCCTCTCCTTTCTCTTCTGCACCTTTTAAGATAAGGCTAATGATTTTGACTTGATAATATGAGAGTGGGGAGTTGTGAGGACTGAATGAGAACGGGTACCCAAAAGTCCCTCATAAGCTGTGAGGCCATATAAAAATGGAATGTTTTATTGATTAACAATTTGCTTACTACATCAAGCACTAGACATTTGCAAAATACTTGAATATGATTATTAAGTTGATGGTTAATTCTCTTTGGTGGTGAATATTATCAATACAGCCAGTAAATTATATTGAAAGTGGGTCCATTCTGGACTGAATTGTGTTCTCCCCAAATCATAAGTTGAAGCCTTAACACTTCATGTGATTACATTAGATGATAGGGCCTGTAAAGAGTTAATTAAGGTTACATGAGGTCATATGGATGAGGCGCTAATTCAATATGACTGGTGTCCTTATAAGAAGAAAAAAAGATACCAGTAATGCTTGCACGCAGAGGAAAGGTCACGTGAGGACACAGCAAGAAGGCAGCCATCCTCAAGGCAAGGAGAGAGGCCTCCTGAGAGGCCAGCCCTGCCAGCATCCTGATCTTGGACTTCTAGCCCCCGGAACTCTAAGAAAATTAATTTCTGTTGCTTTAGCCACCCAATCGGTGGTATTTTATTATGACATCCTTAGCAAATTAATATAGGATCCTTAAGTAAACTTCAGTGATTTTTCTTTTCTTAATGGTTTACACATGTCACAAGTAAAAAGGTCACTTAAGTAGAGAAATTATGGAATCAGACTCACCTAGAGTTTTAGAACTGAGTCACTTAAAAGCAGTAACTACAGATTCAGAGGATTACCAGATGTTTAATTGCTATAAATTTGAGAAAGAAGTTGTGATAGTCCAGCTGATTCAATTGTTTCTTGTTGAAATTTCACCTCTAAATTTTGGGATTATACTCAGCAACTTTTGTACTAATGCACATTTTTTGTTAAGATGCATAGATGTGTTATTTGCAAAAAATAGCTAAGTAGAAGTGTCAGATCTTCGTATAATGTCCGTCAAAGAAATGAAATCCCAGAAGTCTGCAATTCTTTACTGGGATCATTTTTTTACTCTGTAGGGATTATATGTATATATGCTTTGATACTTATTTTCATTCAATGTGGAAGGTTTTTCCTTTGCAACATACATATTCTTCTTCAAATCTCCAAATATATGCAGTAAGAAATTCTACTTGTTTTATTTTTGTTTTTCATGTATATGTAACACTGTGATTTTATTTTGAGTATTTTATTTTTTAATTAAACAGGAATTATTAATTCCTGGCTAAAAAGACAACTAGTGTTCAGAATGAATTGCTTGGTTCTAAAATGTGGATTTTAGAATACATGTAACACTTCTTATTCTCTGATAACTGTTTTGCATCATTTTATTCAGATACCACCTCTCTTTAAAAAAAATAAAAGCTTTAAAGCCATTTGTTAAAACTGGTTAACATAAAAAGTGGTAGAAAGGATAGTTTTTTTGGCATCTGATACTGCCTCAAGTGGAGGCTTATTGTAAAGATTTGACTGAACAAACATACCCTTAACAAAGAAGTTGAATGATCTGAAAGTTCAGAAACTGATCTGGGACAGCCACACCATCTTTCGGTTACCAATTTGGTGTAATAGCCAATAGCATGATGACAATCCAGGAATAGCTATTTCGGACAAATATGCGGTGTAGTAACACTGTCATGAACAAAGAGGACATTTCCCAGAGATACACTTCATGGTTAGAGACTTTGTCACCAAAAGCAGAAATAAAGCAGGAAGAAAAGACATGCATGCATGATAGAGAAGTGAGGGTGGTGGGAGGGGGGCAGGACTAGAGCCAAAATTTATCTGCAGTCTCTCAAACACTGACGTCACTCACCTTGCACGTTTAACTTCGAGACCAACTCCCTGTTACTCTGTGTGCAATGCAGTTACTGTTTCTTGTCTGTTTAACACCATGAACTGTCCCACTATTAGTCTAGATCCTTGCACCTCCACATGTGGTCCACAGACCAGCAACTTGAGGCACCTGGGAGCTTATTAGAAATGCTGACTCTTGACGGCGCCTGATATACAGACCCACTGAGTCAGAATCTGCATATTCCCAAGACCCCATGCGATTTATTTATACATTAAAATTGGAGGACACAGCGCCCTGCTACTTTAAGGTGAGGAGGAAGTACCCGAACACCTCGTTAACAGGCAGATCCTGATTCAGTAGGTGCGGGGTGGAGCCTGAACCTCTGTCTGAGGGCCGGGCTGAGGGCTGTCGGGCCGCCCTCTGGGCCAGCAGGATAGAGTGTGGTGGCCGAAATTCTCCAGTGATGACACAAACTTGTAGAGAACTCAAAATGCCAGGCACCTCATGGAACCACTGAATTAGAACGCTCTGGGGAGTATGCTGGGGAAAAAATTCTGACTGTGTGTTTTTTTTTTTTGTTTTTTTTTTACCATGTCAGGTAATTCTTATCATCAGAAGTTAGGAAATTCCCGCAGAGGCCAGTACACCCATTTTGTTCTTCCCATCTAATACCTCTGACCAGGACACATTCCCCAATGGCTCAGTGGCTGGGGTTGTACAAACACTCCCATCTGAATGTTCCATGAAGTCTGAAGTCCTGGCCCTTTGTGCCTTCCCCAAAATGATTTTACCCTGCGTAAGGATGCGGTGCTACAAACCACATCCTGCTTTATGGTGGCTCTCCAGGAGAGGGGGAGAGGATGGGAAGAAGAGGAGAATCCAACGGCCAAGAACCTATCTCACCCCGAGGTGCATCAGTCGGCCCTCTCCCCATCTTCCCCAGCTCAGGGAGTGGCTGCCCCAGCCTCTCAGTGTGCTTTCCTGAATATAAAGCCTTTCCCTGGGGCCTCAAACCAGGCTGGCTGGCTGAAAGTGAGTCTGTCTGGAGGCTGCTGGCCAGTCTTTCGATGGCACCCCTTGCGGGGCAAAGATGGTGAGTATCACAGACTCTCCTGAACTCTCCAGTCTTGTCCTTGCCCAGCCCACGTAGCTTCCTGTGCATTGTAATATATTTTGACGTCATGATCTGCAGTTGTAAAGAAACTCCTTTTTTGATGATTTGTTAATGCAGCTCTTGATGGTTTCCAGTCCCTGACCCATGTCTGCTGGCACTGCTCCCTTCACTTGGAATGGCTCTGCTTCCTCCTCGGCTTGCCTGGAAGTTGCACTGTCAGCCCCCGTCTCACTCACTCTCGGGCTTCTTTGGGACGCCTCATCGCTCATCAGTTCTCTCTCCTCGAACTACTACAGTACCAGTATTTATACACATGGAGGCATATGGGTGACACAGTAAGAGAAAGAGCATGTTTTCAGCTTATCTCTGCCACTTATTGATAGTGCAACTTTGTGCAAGGCATTTAATGTCCCTGGGCCTCAGTTTCCCAATATGAAAATGGGAATAATAGTATTTACTAGTGTAGAGACTCATATGAAATCACATATGAGAAAGCTAACAGCATATGAAGCACAGCAGATATCCAATAATCCATCGGTTTTGTTACTATGACCACTATTATCACGTATTACAAGGTGACTGCTCCACATGTCTGAGTTTCTAACCACCTTATGAACAAACAAAGACAGATAATATTTGACTCTGTTTTTGAATTCTCTTTAGTCCTCAAAAGGCTGCAGGTCTTTGGACAAAGGCTTGAAAGTCCCACTGGAAGATGAAATGTGAAATCCTAGAATAAGTTAAAGAAGCTCTGCCCTCAGCGTTAGGAGCCAACAGAGACACAGACACAAAACTCAGCATGCCAGGTACAGTGGCATTTCCCAAATGATGCTCTAGAGAACTGTGATTTTAGGAAACGCATAAATGAGGAAAACAAGGCTTGAGTTTAAATTAGTTCAGGAAACACTGCTGGCAATAGCCTCCTCCTGACGAGTGACTAATATTAAAGCCTTGCTGGAAAGAAACCTGTTTAACTTTCCTTCCAAGCATTTTCCAAAGGTTGTTACTGAAACATTTTTTTCAACTAACATCCATGCAGAGAGACCTTTGACTGGTGTAAGAACATGTTAGCACGTCCTTCAGAGACAGCGGTATAACCGATCTTTGCTCTATTTTCAGATCTTTGCCCGCCAAGTACTCACCTGGGCTGTATTAACCTAGAGGGTGGCATGTGTCTATCTCCACAGATGAATCTTCCTGTACTCTGTTGTGATGTCCTGTTGTGACGAGTTGCCCCTGGCGCAGACGAGGCAGTCCCCAGCACATCATCTAGATAGCATTCAGCAGAACTATGCCAGCAGGATGTATATAAACATATCTATAGGGCTTACACATAAACACGATTTGGAGGAGGGCAATTGAGCCTCATTCACTGCATGTTCAGGTAGAGAGAACTGGGTTTCTAGGAGATCATAGCCCCATCTGGCTAGGAAAGTATTGCTGATATCTCTATTTCATCTTACTGATTTCTTCTCTATCCTTTGGTAACTAAAACCTGTTTGCAATGTCTGTGCCTGACTCTTCTGTTGATCTAAACCTACTTCTGGCATTTGTCTACACAGGGATCATATAGTCCAGTAAATGCCAGAAATATTTTCCCACAAATAACTCAATTCACCACTTGGATTTAGAAGCAGTTTATATCTTTGTATGTTTTCAAGAAGCTATCATTGTCAAATGTGACAGATGAAAAACATACTTTTAATTTAGAAATCACATTATAAAATTACAGGCTTTTAAGCTATTGTCATTAAACTAACTTGCCAGATTGATTGTGCTCTCCATTGAGTTGTATGCTTACCGAGTGGGGTGTGCTTTATCTCACGCCTGTTTATGCTAGTTCTACTTTTGTTACATGGTCCTAATTTAATTAGATATTGCATATTTGATAAGAATGCAAAAAAGATTATTGTTGAATGCTTTGTATAAAAAACTAGATAAAAAGTTAACTATCTTCCTAAAAAACATCCCCAAAATTAAGGCACCAAAATACTATTGCTGTAAAATTAGGTGTAGGCAAAACAATTACACAAGTTGGGGAAGGGGAGTCATAAAAATCTGGAGGTGACTTTAAATTCCTGGTTCACTTATAAGACATTAAAACTTGGCATTACAGAAAACATATTATCAATCATGAAAAGACAATGCAGAATTCCAATCAGTGAATCCATATGCTAATGAAAAGTTTGGTTCTAGACCAAAGTCTTGGTCAATTAATGTGTTATTATATGTTTTTAGTCAAAGTGAATAATGTGGGGTATGTGTCAGGTATCATTTTTTATGATCTTTTGGTTTAACTTTGTCAGTTAACCAACCAACTTGTTGGTGTAATCCTGTTACACTGGATTTATGCAAGCTCTTATACAGGCTTCTATTATTTGAACCTTGTGATAAATAAAGCATGAGTTGCCCCTTGTGATTTCAGCTCTCCTCCTTCCCTAGCTGTAGTGTGGACGCACTTCAAGCCACAGAGCCCTGTGCTCCCTTTACCTGTGGTTGCTCCATCCCTCTCTCAGCTCTTTTCTGTTTAGCAGTCCAGAAAACATGCAAAAGACAATAAGGAGGCTCTTTTTAATGAAAGGCTGAAAAGGAATAGAAAATAATGTTTGTGTTTAGAATACTCTGTAGGAATTAGGTTTTTTAGAGTTTAAAGTGTAAAGAAGAAACTAGAGTATTTTAAAACGTATTTTAGACTTAATTTTATTATAGTAATAGAGTAATACATAGTGAGTACATGCACCACACATAGTTCTGATCCTCACACCACTCTCCTCAAATACCCTTGAATGATGCTGTATTGCTCTGTCCAGGGACAGCAAATAACAATCCATATAAACAAGTACAAAGGTCAGTATGCCTACACCCATTATTACTTGAGTTGAACCTCCAATCTAACCATTTATTTCCAGATAGACTCATGAATGTCATTACATGATTTTATAGCTCATTCAATATTGAGACTTTCTAGTCTTCTGTTCATAATTTATCAGATTTAGATAGCACATATGTTGGAAGTATTAACAAATGTGACTCAGTCTCAACTTAAAATATATTATAGTTATTCTGTCTCTAGTTTCTTTCAGTTCCTGATGAGCAAGGCAAAAGCTTAGGAATGTGATTCAGTGATACAGAAAGTAAACACAGCATATACTGCATATGATGCTAAAAAACCCCAAACAAACCCTAATATCCTGGGCAGGTATAGGAATAATTTCACAACAGCAGACACAGTGTCTTTAGGTAAAGTAATGCTGGCAGTGCAGGCATGTCATTGTACACAGTACTGGGCAGTAGATGAACAGTGTAAAGTTGCTCTCCAGATAACTTCAGCAAAAGGACAACAACCTGTGTCATTCAGCCAAAAGTTACAGGCAAAATATGTGTAAACAATAAAGAATCTCATTTGTATTAGTTGGCCATTTCTCCTAGATACAATGAGGGAGGGATGATAATTCAAACCGAAGGGATTTAAATGCATGGTGTTAACTAGCACATGCCAAGTAGCAGTAATTTAAAATAGTCATTTTCACTTATAATGATTATTAATATTATGCAAAGATTTTAAGTCACACATCAAAGACTCCTTCATTGATATATAAAAAATTGGTATATAAAAATTTTTTCCACTTAAGCCACTTTGCAAGAAGAAGATCCAATAATAACATTCAGGCATATCAGGAGGTTTTCATGAGGTTTGCTTTCTGCTTTTGGTCGTAAACAGGGGGTTGCCCCATGGATACTTTAAGAAAGATTGTTCTGGGATATACTGGCAGCAGGCCAAGTTCACTAAGACTAATGAAGTTATGCTTAGATAATCATGTGTAAGGCCATGATTCAGCTCTGAGCAAGTGCTTTGGGCCATTCATCACACAGCATTTTTAATACTAAGCAGTTGTGCACCTGTGCGGTGGCCTTCCCTCATCCTCGGATGGCAATCAGAACCAAGTTTCTACTCCTAAACCTCTCTGCTCCTGCACACCATTACCTCCTGATGTGATGCACATGTAACTGGTGTAGTGAACAAACTGGGTGCAAGAAACCGGGAGCCGAAGCAAATTTTTTTCTTTCTGATGACTGCCTTCAAACTGGGTCTCGATTTTGTTCTTCCACACTCCTTGAAAAATATCCTTCAAGCAAGTCCTAGAGTTTTGGGCACTCTTAAAGGAAGAACAGGCTCACTTCAGAAATTAAAATATCCAGTTGAGGGTAATAGTCAAACCTCCAAATCTCATTCTACTGATGTTTCCTCTTCTGCTTAAGGGCCTGATTCGGGTTGGTAGCCTGTAATGGGGAGGTCATGTGATTGGCTCTAACCTCCACACCACTGACTCCCTTTCTCAATTGTCAGATGAGGTCTTTGAGCTCTTTGACCTTGAGCCAAGAGGGAGAGGGAATCAACAAGAGGCGTGGTCTGTGCAGTTTAGGAGAGGCTGAGGTTCTAATGTTGCCCTAGTCCCTGCTGGGGGACTAGGAGCGCCCCCTCCAAATCCCTTCTCAGTCCTGGGACCCAGGGATTCTTTTCCAAGGGGCCCTGACCCTGCTTTCCAGTCCCTGCTCAGGCCTCTTCCCCAGGTCTGTCTTCCAAGAGTAGGCCACACCTGCTGCATGCACTCCTAAGCCCAAAGGATGGCCAGGGGTGACATTTTGCTGGGGTGTAAGTGGGTGGAGCCTGGTGCTTTGGGCTTGGGGCTTCCTATGCATGCACCTGGATCTCCTTGTGCTGGATGGTGGAATCAGGGGTGAGGGATCTAGGCAGAAGACTGGGCGCTGGCAACCTCCACCCCCCCAACATGTTGCCTTCTTCTGCCATGGAGCTTAGAGTAGTCTAAAAATTATAAATCTGACCCTGGTCTTCCAGATGATTCTGAAGCTATATTTTTAAGGTAGGAAGATGAAACATGTTATTCAACAATTTATTAGCTTTATTTACACTTTTAATTATTTAGGTAATGGTAGGTGTGCCTCCAACTGTATTCTTGCTGTAGGCCCATCAAATGTGTGTGTGTATGTGTCTGATACTTCCGAGGGACCTCTGATTATAGTGGCATTACTGTTGTCAATGACTCATTTTCACATGTTTACTTGTTTAAACTTTACCTAGCTCTGCCACTGGAGTTCTTATGGACCATACCGAATGTTCTCTACTGGGTCCCTTCATCCATTCAGGAAGATGGAGATACTTTTAATTTAAAATAACTAGAGGCTGGTTCTCCACCACAGGACCCCTGGGCCATGAGGAATCTCAGGCCTCCTTTCCCCATCATCAGAGGATATGAACCTCACCCCCATAGAAGTTCTTTTTCTCCTTGGTGCTAGGCAAGTGGTTCCAGCCTCAGCTTCTCTTTCGGTTTGCTACCGGCAAGAGTTTCCTCTTCCTCAAATGCAGGGAACACGTGACAAATTCTCACAGTAGTTCTTTCAAGGTCACTTTCACTTCGTCATGGAGGTGTGAGGCTCTGCACAGCCCACTGATGACCCTCTGGAATGGCCCTTTCTCCCCAGCATCTCTGCCATCACCCCCATTAGGCTAGAAGTGGGTAAGCATTCATGTTGGAAGAACTGGGCTTCTGTATTCTTAGCTTGCCCAACGTAGGTAGTCTAGGACCTCCCTTTAGGGAGTCCTTCACAGACATTATTTTATGGAACTTTGGGGTTTCTGCCAAAGTTCCTCAACACCAAGAAAAGCAAAACATCCCATTATATTTGCATTTGAAGGATGCCCCAAACCCATGTCTTTTTTCCTCCCATTCTAGGCAGAAACAGAGACAGGGGGATCAACAGAAAGAGCCTCCAGACGTGTGTAAGAAAAATAACTATTTAGATCCTCAAATAAGGGGAAAAATATTAAATTCAGCTAGTAATATTAGATTTACAAGCAGAAAAGGAAAGGGACCAATTTAAGAAGCAGGTTAGAATGTTAAAAATCATGTGAGTGGGATACATTGGAGGAAAACTGAGCACTCAAAATACTTTCTTTGACACCAAGAAAAAGGCAAGGAAATGATGTCCTGAAATAAGGGAAAATTCAAGAGCTGAGGATTTCAGGACTTTTGAGCAATAATGTGGGTTCACACTCAACCTTAAAAGGCACAGTCTTTTAAAGTATCAGGAGGAGCTTCAGCAGGAGACTGCCAGTGGTGATGATCCTGCTGAGACAGGGGTGGCCACAAGGAGCAACCCGCCCTATGTACACTTAGTAGACCTACTATCTGCAAGAGCGAAAGGCACTGGCAATGGCAGTAATAACTGGGGGAAACATGTCTGGAGACCTGTCGCGCACCCCGTCCTCGCCGGCAAGAACAGCACGCAACAACAGCAGGATTCTTCTGCAGAAAGCTTTAATCTTCAGCTCTTTGTGAAACAAATGTGTCGGGCAGGACCCAGACTAAACGAAGGGGCCAGCTTATATAGCTCTCATGCTCTGTGCTGATTGGTGCTGCTATACGTGCTTCATTAGCATGGCAATTTTTAGTAGATCTGATTGGTTCTTATGCTAAGGAGTGATTAGCATGTGGTTTTGTGACGTAGGGTATTTTGCAACTGGGAAGTATGGGACTTTCCAGTTGCCCCACGTTGAGCGCCACCCTCTGGGTGCGGCTGCCAACATCTCCCCCTTTTTTGTTTAATAGAAGCTCAGGACGGAACTTGTCAGCTGAGGTGGGATAGAGGCCTGACCTCCAGCAAACATTTCTTGATGCCCCCTTTTTGGAGAGGGGTCTCTGGGCATCTACCCCTATGCAGTCAGGCGTGTCTCTCAGAGGGGTCCAAAACCTCTTGCAGTGCTTTGCCTCGCATCCTCTAGCAGACGTTGGGACCGCCTGGTACAAAGGGTCTTGGACCTTTTCTTTGACCCTCTTGCACCGCGAGTTTCTTAGGGAAAGCTGCAGGTAAGCGATAAGGTACCCGGGCCTGGTGCAATGCCACAAGGGCTCAGGGTGCAAGGGCTACCTCAAGCTAAAGCTGAGCTTCTTTATTGAGCATGTTGAGCCATACTTGGGGAGAGGCGCCAATATCTACCGCCATTAAGGCTTGAGCAAGGATTACTTTATCTTGCCTATGTCGGGCACGGAGCCTGCATAACAAACAACCAGAGTAGGAGCATGAGACCTCCAAGCATGAATACACTCATCCCAGCCATGACCGCCCACTCTTTAACGTGGGAGAGAGCTCTGTGGAACCAGGAAGAGAGTCCTTCTGCTACGGAGATATCTAGCCGGGTGGAGTTGATGTGGATTATTTCTCGCCGTAGCTCTTCCAATGCTCCATCAAAGTCTTGGGACCAGTTTCCTGAAAGATACTGGGACAGGCTTCGTGACAGATTAGCTGCTCGCGTAAAGTTTTTATATTGTATGCTAGTAATGCAGAGAGCGCGAAATTTTCGCTCACATCCCAATTGGGCTAACTGCCAGAGCACATCTAGTTGCTCTTCCACTAGATCTACTCGCTGATTGAGGACCATTATTCCTCCTTTCAGCTTGCCATCAAGCGTGGACTGATGGTCAAGGGCAGAGGATACTGATTCCGCAAGGTTATTGAGTTCTGTAGCTGTTTTGATAGAGGTGTCTAAAGCTATGCCAGCTGCGGTGGCTGCAACTGCGGTTATGGAGATTAGAAGCACTATAGCGGCTGTAGCACCGAAGTCGCGTTTCTCTCGAAACAGTGTCATGGTATTAGGTGCGTCTACTGGGACGGGGACCCAACGAGGAATACGGGCTATTAAGGCATTGGTAAAGTTAAGTGCATCACAGCACTGAGACAGAAAACAGGAGGTATTGGAACAGGAGTTAAAACCATCATTGGACAAGATAAACAGGAATGGGGGGGAAAGGCATACTGGAGCTGGTGGGAAGGGGAGCTTGGGGGCTCCCTGCGTAGAATTGACCGGGGAACAGAAACGAGTGGTAGGGCTTGAGGATTTCACATCAGTATAGCACTGATAGGTCATGTTGTAGCTGACGCCTTTTCCTCCACCCAAAAGGGCGGATAGTGGGGACAGGTCTGTACAAGAGCCATTAATGCCACACAGCATCCATTTGTGAAAAGGATTCCTGTTCATAGGCTGGGAGTAATTGCTATCTTTTACCATTGCTGTTCCCCAACTTCTACCTTCGGTCATATCTGGGGAGATAGTGAACCTCTGGTGTGTGTCTGCCCAAGTCACTGTAGCTGACTGGCAGTCTGTCCAGGGCCATGGTTCTCCCTCATAATCACCTAAGCAGTGGGGAGCATATTTGGGTTGACGGAGGCTGGTGGTTGAGTTAAGGCCTCCGGGAGGGTCTACAAATGTTCCATTGATCCAGAGAACATTCTGGGGGATCGTTAGGTTCTCGGGCCCCCCAAGCACGATCCCCGTTATTGGATCACTGAACCAGCCATATTTTCTCTGCTTTAGGGAGATACAGTTGGTTAGATTCTTAGTGGTGAAACATAATGATCCGTCGGTTACAAAGGATCGGTTTTCTCCCAAAGGAGCTGTCATGGTGTCTTTTGCCAGGTATGGCAGATTTATGCTAGAGTTGGAAGTAAAAAAACGTGGAAAAACCGCTGCATTGAAGCGGACGGGCATGGGCTTAGGAAAGGCAGACAATATTCCCCATCTCAGTACTCCCTGATTCGGGGTTCCCAGCGACGAGAGCAGGATCAGTAGGCACAGAGAGGTCATCTCCTTTGTCCAGGACCTTCCTTGTCAGGCGCTCTGGGATCCAGAAGGGGTTTTCTTCACCCTGGGGGAAAACACATACAGCTCCCCTGGATCTCATTATAATTGGATCCGGGCCTTTCCATTGGTTAGATAATACATCCTTCCATTTCACTAGTTCCTGTGGGTCTTTTGGCCACTGATTGTGGCGGTCTGCTGCTGTATGGCCTCTAGCATCCAGGTTCAAAAAATTTATAGTGAAAAGTGCTAGGGCTATTGCTGTTTTTGGTGTGGGGGGTACATCCTCAATTCCCCCTTTTTGTTTAAGTAAATAGGATTTGAGAGTGCGATTTGCACGCTCTACAATCCCTTGACTTTGCGGGTTGTAGGGAAGACCAGTGACATGTTTTATCCCCATGTGATGGCAAAATTGAGCAAATTTGGTAGAGGTATAGGCTGGACCATTGTCTGTTTTGAGAATTTGGGGTAACCCCCATGCGCTCCAAGCCTCAAGACAGTGCTGGATGACATAGGAAACTTTCTCTCCAGACAATGGGGAGGCAAAGATGACTCCCGAACACGTATCTATAGACACATGTACGTATTTCAGCTTCCCAAAGGAAGAAATGTGTGTCACATCCATTTGCCAAATTTGCAAAGGCTTAATACCTCTGGGATTGATCCCAACATGAGGTGTGGGAAGAAAACTGGAGCAATGTTGGCAGCTAAGAACAATGTTCCTAGCTTCAGCTCTGGCTATGCCAAAGCGCTTGCGCAATGTTTCAGCAGTGACATGGAATTGTGAATGGAATTTTGAAGCTGTGGCGACAGGGTCTAGCAGAGGGAAAGCTATACTTCTAGTTGCAAGGTCTGCTAAGTGGTTGCCTTGGGTCATAGGCCCGGGAAGGCCTGAATGTGCTCTAATGTGGGTCATATATAAAGGAGAGCGTCTAAGGAGTAATTGTGATTGTATTTGTTTGAACAGGGTAGCTACCGAACTTGATGCTTTGATCAGTCCAGCTACTTCTAGGGAATTAACTGCATTAACAACATAACTAGAGTCTGACACAATATTTAAAGGTCCATGAAAGGTTTGTAGTACTTCCAAAACTATATGGCATTCTACTATCTGTGGAGTATTGGGTGTATAGTTTTTTGTCACAACTTCGCCATTATGGACATAGGCACCTGTACCTGTCTTGGATCCATCTGTGTAGACTGTTTCTCCATGTGGCAACGGGGTTTGGCTAGTGATCCGAGGGAACACTAGGGGATGAGTTTTGGCAAAATTGAGGAGGGGATGTTTTGGGAAATGGTTATCAAAGGTTCCTGAGAAGCTATAAGCAAGTATGGCCCAATCATCATTCATAGCGCATAATGTTTGTATCTGCTCCATATTGTAAGGGGTTATGATTGTTGCTGGAGCTTTCCCAAAATGTGTTAATGAGTTTTTTACTCCCCTCAGAGCGAGATTGGCTATGGCAGCTGGGTAATATTCTATAGTTCTAACTTGAGAGGCTTGGGGGTGGACCCAGATCAATGGGCCTTGTTGCCACAGGACAGCAGTTGGCAGTCCCGGAGTAGGAAGGACGCATAACTCAAAGGGTTCATTTAATTGTATCCTATTCAATTGTGCTGTCATAAGGGCTTGCTCTACTTTGTGGATAGCTTGTACTGCCTCAGGCGTAAGAGAGCGCAGAGGTGTTAGTTGTGAGTCCCCCTCTAGGATTTTAAACAGTGGTTTCAAGTCAGTGGTAGGTATCTTTAAAAATGGCCGCAACCAATTAATGTCTCCTAGGAGTCTTTGGAAATCATTCAAGGTTCGCAGCTGATCATGTCTTATCTCAAGCTTTTGGGGGTAAATAACATCTGTGGAAATAGTGGTTCCTAGGAATTTGCTAATACTAGACTTTTGGACTTTCTCACTGGCTATATTCAGTCCCCAAGTTTCTAGGGATTTAGTGAGCTTTACATAGGCCTCTTCTACCTCTGCTGATTGTGGGGAGCAGAGAAGGATATCATCCATATAGTGAATAATTTTTAGTTTGGGGTAGTTCTCGCGGATTGGTGCTAGCGCTTGCTGAACATACAGTTGACATATGGTGGGGCTATTTGCCATCCCTTGAGGGAGGACTTTCCACTGAAATCTGGCGTCGGGTTGTTCATGGTTAATAGCTGGCAGGGTAAAAGCAAACCTTTCCCTATCTTTGGTATTTAGGAGTATAGAGAAAAAACAATCTTTGATGTCTATTATGATTACTTTCCATTCTCTGGGTAGAGCAGAGAGGAGTGGCAGTCCTCGCTGGACAGGTCCAAACAGCCTCATTTGAGCATTTATTGCTCTCAAATCATGAAGCAATCTCCATGATCCTGACTTTTTTCTGATTATAAATATGGGCGTATTCCATGGAGATACAGAGGGTTCTAAATGTCCTAATTGGAGCTGTTCTTGTACTAAGTGGTGAGCTGCTTCCAATTTCTCAGAGGATAGGGGCCACTGAGGAACCCATATGGCCTCCTCTGTAAGCCAGGGTATGGGCATGGCGTCTTCAATGGCCCCTACGAAAAACCCAAGCCGTGACGGTCATTTTTTACTTTGGGTAGGATAGGCTCCGCGCGTCCCTGTTGATGTTTCCCTAGCCCTCTGCCAGGGATGTATCCCATATCCATCATCATGCCTTGGGCAGGGGTGGAGTACTCATTAATGAGTTTAAGGCCTAGGCCTTGCATAACATCTCTCCCCCACAAATTGACTGGCAGTGGGAGCACATAAGGGGTAACTGTACCTTCTTGCCCTTCAGGCGCTTGCCATCTCAATGGTTTGGCACTAATGGTAGGACTAGACTCATATCCTAAACCTTGTAAAGAGTGTGAGGACTGTGTTACAGGCCATTTGGAGGGCCACCAGGTTGCAGAAATAATACTTTTATCCGCTCCAGTATCTAGGATTCCTTCAAAACCTTTTCCTTCTATTTTGAGGGTCAATTTTGGTCTGTCTGCTAAATCTAATACTATGAAAGCTGAATTGTAGTTGGAGGAGCCGAAACCCTTTTCTCCTCTCTCCGCTGCGATGGAAGGGTAATTGGCGTGGAGACTAGGTAACACTAAAAGCTGGGCTATGCGGTCTCCTGGGGATATGGGGTAGATACCTCTGGGGGCTGAACACATAATTTTCACTTGTCCCTCATAGTCTTGGTCAATAACTCCGGGGTGGACTACAAGGCCTTTTAAGGCAGCAGAAGAGTGCCCCAAGAGTAATCCAACTGTGTTTGGTGGTAAAGGGCCTTTGAAGTCCGAGGGAATAGGTTGAACTCCCATCTGCGGAGTTAACACTATTCTGGTGGTGGCACGGATGTCCAATCCCGCGGAACCTGGAGTGGCTCTCCTTGGGGGGCTTTGTTGCTCCCGAATGACACTTGTGTGCTGGTTGCCCCATATATTTGCGGGCCATGACGGCGGGGGCCCCTCTGGGCGTTTTTTGGCAGCTCTAAGGGTTTCCCTTCTATGTCTTTAACAGATCGGCATTCATTGGCCCAATGTCTGCCTTTTTTGCACTTAGGGCATAATCCAGGGGTCTTTTGGGTTGTGTGCTCTAAAGTTGGGCTTCTACATTCTCTCTTTATATGTCCTAATTTCCCACACTGAAAACATTTAATATTTTTATTGGTAATTCTGGCTTGTTTGTGGCTTTGTAATATAGCCGCGGCTAGGCCCGCATTGGTGAGTGGTCCCCCTATTTCTCTGCAGGCTTTTAGCCAAGCATGCATCCCCTTCTGTTTCCAGGGTGTTATCGCTTGCCTGCATTCTTTGGTACACTGCTCGAATACTAATTGCTCCACCAGGGGCATAGCTTGCTCTTGGTCCCCAAATACTCTACCCACGGCCTCCATCATGCGAGCGACGAAATCTGAAAATGGCTCGCTCGGCCCTTGGATAATCTTTGTCAAATTGCCTGACACTTCCCCTTTGTTAGTGAGGGCTTTCCATGCCTTAGCAGCGCACGCGTTTATTTGTGCGTACACCTGTGTGGGGAAGGCGGTCTGGTTGGCCACCCACTGTCCCTGGCCTGTCAACATATCATACGACCACACGGGTTGCCCTTCGGCAGCGTTTGCACGTGCCTGGGTCATGCTGATATCATGCCACAACGCTTTCCACTCTATATATTGTCCCATGCTAGTAAGGCATGCTTTAGTCACATACTGCCAATCTGTAGGTGTCATAGCTGTCTCTGTCAACCTTTCAATCTGTGCTAAGGTGTAGTTAGCACTGACTCCGTAAGCCCGAACGGATTCTGCTAAATCTTTAACTTGTTTATGGCTCAGGGGCTGGTGGGAGCGTACCCCGTTGTCCTCAAACACAGGGAACATTTGCTTAATTGCTTGTATGGTATCTGGGTGACAGAAAGTATGTGTACCGCTCACATAAGGTGGCGGAGCAGTGGGCGACGGAGAGCACCCTTTCATTTTCTCTTTGGTCTGCCTTTCAGCCTTGCTAGTTCTCTCACTTCCGCATTTCACGGTCCTGGTCTCTCCCCCCTCTTCCGAGGATATGAGCTCCTCCTCTGGCTCCCTGTCGGAGAGTTGAAGCTCTCTCAACTCTTCCCATGGGTACTTGCTACTTTCTCCGAGGTGGTCGTCACCTGCTCCTCGGGGCTCTTTCACTTTTGCCCTGGGTGGACTTTCCCCCTCACTCTGGGGTTTTTTAACTTTCATTTTAGCGGTCCTCTTTCGGCCGCGAGCTAGCTCTGTCTCCCGTTCCGTTTCTGACATGCTTTCTTGGATCTCTGTCAAAGCTCTCTGTCCTGCCTTTATCACCTTTTCACATTTTTCATCTTGCAGGCAAGCTCTAATCAGCTTCCATAGTGGTCTAGTGCCTCCTCTCAAGTGTCCCTCTTCTTCTTCTCTATCAAGATCTTTCCCTAACTTGTCCCAACTCGGGATGGAGAGGGACCCTGAACAGATAAACCAGGGAGCAACGCGGTCTACCTCCTTCACAAAAGATCCTAAGACTTTGCTGGAGACCTTCAAATTTCGCTCTTTGAGCGCTGTCTGCAGCGCTGTGACTAATGACGGCGCGTTTCCCATAGTGTCTCTTTATCTACCGAGAACCATCAGCCCCTACCCTTAAAAGCGCATCTCTCGGAACTTACCACTACGGGTTTTCTTCAATCCTGCAGTTCTGAATCCTCTCCAGATGTCTGAAGGGTCCTCCCTGTGCCGGTGATGTTCTGGTCCCCGGGTTTCGGCACCACTTGTCGCGCGCCCCGTCCTCGCCGGCAAGAACAGCACGCAACAACAGCAGGATTCTTCTGCAGAAAGCTTTAATCTTCAGCTCTTTGTGAAACAAATGTGTCGGGCAGGACCCAGACTAAACGAAGGGGCCAGCTTATATAGCTCTCATGCTCTGTGCTGATTGGTGCTGCTATACGTGCTTCATTAGCATGGCAATTTTTAGTAGATCTGATTGGTTCTTATGCTAAGGAGTGATTAGCATGTGGTTTTGTGACGTAGGGTATTTTGCAACTGGCAAGTATGGGACTTTCCAGTTGCCCCACGTTGAGCGCCACCCTCTGGGTGCGGCTGCCAACAGAGACCTTGTCATCAATGAGAAAATGCAGAGACAGGAGGAGGACTGTGGAGAATGCAAAGCTTCTACAAAGTAGGATGCTCTGATTTTGAAATAAGGGAGATAGTATCTCCAACACCCAGGAGTTTAGACACAGCCCACGCTCAGTGCAGCATTTCCACACCAGGGAGGAGAGGCTCCAAGGGGAAATGGAAATTAAAAGTATTTAAACGGAGGGCGGAGCAAAGATGGCGGCGTGGGTAGGACAGTGGGAATCTCCTCCCAAAAACATATGTATTTTTGAAAATACAACAAATACAACTAATCCTAAAAGAGAGACCAGAAGACACAGGACAACAGCCAGACTACATCCACACCTGCGAGAACCCAGCGCCTGGTGAAAGGGATAAGACACAATCCCCAGACCGGCGGGACCCGAGTGCCCCTCACCCCAGCTCCCGGCGGGAGGAGTCAGAACGGGGAGGGAGAGGGAGCCCAGGACTGCTAAACACCCAGCCTTAGCCATCCGCACCAGAGCGCAGAAACAGTGCATGCGGGGAGTGCTGGAAACTAGGGAAACAGGACAGCAAGACCCGTGAGCGGATCCTGAAGCCGGCGCCCCTGTGACAAAGAAAAGCGAGTGCTTTTTGAAAGTCTTAAAGGGACAGAGATGCCACAGCTGGACGAAAACATACTGGGTCACAGTCCAGCTGCTGGAAATTCCAGGGAACTCTGGGCGCACTAACCCCCTGGACAACAGCTCTGAGACCCCTCACAGAGGTAAACAGCCAAACAGCCCCCCGTCCATTACCCCTCCGGGGCCCCACCATAGCAGAGCTGCGGCCTGAGGCTGGCAACACCCACAGCAAGGGAGCTTCCTCCATGCCATACGGGCTGGGCAAGATACAGAGACCCAGTCTACATGCAATTGCCCAACACAAGCCACTAGGGGTCGCAGTTGTCCCAGTAAAGAGGCCAGGAGCAAGTGGAAAGCCTTAGCTCTCCCAGCTGACAGAAAGCCAATAGCTCACCACTGCACCTGTCAACATGAAAAGGCAAAAAAAAATTTGATCCAGACAAGACTAACCCAGACAGCTTCAACATCTGCTACATAGTCCCCTGAAAAGGAACCCGGGGAGATAGATTTAACCAGTCTTTCTGAAAAAAGAATTCAAAACAAAAGTCATAACCATGCTGATGGACTTGCAGAGAAATATGCAAGAACTAAGGAAGGAGAATACAGAAATAAAAACCTCTGGAAGGACTTCAAAACAGAATGGACGAGATGCAAGAGACCATTAATGGACTAGAAAACAGAGAACAGGAACGCAGAGAAGCTGATGCAGAGAGAGATAAAAGGATCTCCAGGAATGAAAGAATTTCAAGGGAACTGAGTGACCAATCAAAACGGAACAATATCCGCATTATAGGGGTACCGGAAGAAGAGAGAGAAAAAGGGATAGAAAGTGTCTTTGAAGAAATAATTGCTGGAAACTTCCCCAAACTAGGGGAGAAAATGGCCTCTCGGACCACAGAGGTACACAGAACTCCCAAGACAAGGGATCCAAGGAGGGCAACACCAAGACACATAATAATTAAAATGGCAAAGATCAAAGACAAGGACAAAGTATTAAAGGCAGCCAGAGAGAGAAAAAAGGTCACCTTCAAAGGAAAACCCATCAGCCTATCATCAGACTTCTCAACAGAAACCTTACAGGCCAGAAGAGAATGGCATAATATACTTAATACAATGAAACAGAAGGGCCTTGAACCAAGATTACTGTATCCAACACTATTACCATTCAGATATTTAAATATGAAGGAGGGATTAAACAATTCCCAGACAAGCAAAAGTTGAGGGAATTTGCCTCCCACAAACCACCTCTACAGGGCATCCTACAGGGACTGCTCTAGATGGGAGCACTCCTAAAAAGAGCACAGAACAAAACACCCAACATATGAAGAAGGGAGGAGGAGGAATAAGAAGGGAGAGAAATAAAGAACCATCAGACTGTGTTTATAATAGCTCAATAAGCGAATTAAGTTAGACAGTAAGATAGTAAAGAAGCTAACCTTGAACCTTTGGTAACCACAAACGTAAAGCCTGCAATTGCAATAAGTACATACCATTCAATAATCACCCTAAATGTAAACGGACTGAATGCACCAATGAAAAGACACAGAATAATAGAATGGATAAAAAAGCAAGACCCATCCATATGCTGCTTACAAGACACTCACCTCAAACCCAAAGACATGCACAGACCTAAAGTCAAGGGATGGAAAAAGATATTTCATGCAAACAACAGAGAGAACAAAGCAAGTGTTGCAATAGTAGTATCAGACAAAATAGACTTCAAAATAAAGAATCTGACAACAGATAAAGAAGGACATTACATAATGATAAAGGGCTCAGTGCAACAAGAAGATATAACCATTATAAATATATATGCACCCAATACAGGAGCACAAACATATGTGAAACAAATACTAACAGAACTAAAGGAGGAAATAGAATGCAATGCATTCATTCTGGGAGACTTTAACACACCACTCACTCCAAAGGACAGATCCACCAGACAGAAAATAAGTAAGGACACAGAGGCACTGAACAACACACTAGAACAGATGGACCTAATAGACATCTACAGAACTCTACATCCAAAAGCAACAGGATACACATTCTTCTCAAGTGCACATGGAACATTCTCCAGAATAGACCACATACTAGGACACAAAAAGAGCCTCAGTAAATTCCAAAAGATTGAAATCCTACCAACCAACTTTTCAGACCACAAAGGCATTAAACTAGAAATAAACTGTTCAAAGAAAGCAAAAAGGCTCACAAACACATGGAGGCTAAACAACACGCTCCTAAATAATCAATGGATCAATGACCAAATCAAAATGGAGATCCAGCAATATATGGAATCAAATGACAACAACAACACTAAGCCCCAACTTCTGTGGGACACAGCAAAAGCAGTCATAAGAGGAAAGTATACAGCAATCCAGGCATATTTAAAGAAGGAAGAACAATCCCAAATGAATGGTCTAATGTCACAATTATCGAAATTGGAAAAAGAAGAACAAAAGAGGCCTAAGGTCAGCAGAAGGAGGGACATAATAAACATCAGAGAAGAAATCAATAAATTGAGAAGAATAAAACAATAGTAAAAATCAATGAAACCAAGAGCTGGTTCTTCGAGAAAATAAACAAAATAGAGAAGCCTCTAGCCAGACTTATGAAGAGGAAAAGAGACTCAACACAAATCAACACTATCAGAAACGAGAAGGGAAAAATCATGACGGAACCCACATTAATAGAAAGAATTATTAGAGAGTACTATGAAAACCTATATGCTAACAAGCTGGGAAACCTAGGAGAAATGGACGGCTTATTAGAAAAATACAACTTTCCAAGACTGACCCAGAAAGAAAGAGAAAATCTAAACAGACCAATTACCAGCAACGAAAATGAGGCAGTAATCAAAAAACTACCAAAGGACAAAACCCCCGGGCCAGATGGATTTACCTCGGAATTTTATCAGACATACAAAGACATAATATCCATTCCCCTTAAAGTTTTACAAAATATAGAAGAGGAGGGAATACTCCCAAACTCATTCTATGAAGACAACATCACCCTAAATCCAAAACCAGGCAAAGACCCCACCAAAAAAGAAAACTACAGACCAATATCCCTGATGACGGTAGATGCAAAAATACTCAAAAAAATATTAGCAAACCAAATTCAAAAATATATCGAAAGTATCATACACCATGACCAAGTGCGATTCATCCCAGGGATGCAAGGATGGCACAACATTCAAAAATCCATCCACACCACCCACCACATAAACAGAAAGAAAGACAAAAACCACACGATCATCTCCACAGATGCTGAAAAAGCATCCGACAAAAATGCAACATCCATTCACGACAAAAACTCTCAACCAAATGGGTATACAGGGCGAGCACCTCAACCTAATAAAGGCCGTATATGACAAACCGTAAGCCAAAGTCATACTCAACAGCGAGAGGCTGAAAGCCGTTCCTATGAGATGGGGAACGAGACAGGGGTGCCCACTCGCCCCACCGTTATTCAACATAGCCCCGGGGGTCCCAGCCACGGCAATTAGACCAGACAAAGAAATACAAGGAATCCAGACTGGTAAAGAAGCAGCTAGGCGGTCACCATCTGCAGATGACACGATACTGTACGTAAGGAAACCCTAAAGACTCCACTCCAGAACTGCTACAACTGATAAATGGAATACAGCAGAGCTGCGGGACACAAAATCAACACACAGAAATCTGCGGCTTTCCTGTACACTAACAATGAAAACAAAGGAGAGGGAAATCAGGAAAACAATTCCATTCGCAACTGCATCAAAAAGAATAAAATACCTAGGAATAAACCTAACCAAGGAAGCGAAAGACCTATACCCTGAAAACGATAAGACACTCTTAAGAGAAATTAAGGAGGCCGCTAACAAATGGAAACTCATCCCACGCTCTTGGCTACGAAGAATTAATATCGTCAGAATGGCCATCCTGCCCAAAGCAATCTACAGATTGGATGCAGTCCCCATCAAATCACCAACAGCATTCTTCCACGTACTGGAACAAATAGTTCAAACATTCATATGGAAACGCCAAAGATCCCGAATAGCTAAAGCAATCTTGAGAAGTAAGAGCAAAGCATGTCTGTGTGTGAGTGTGTGTGTGTGTGTGTGTGTGTGTGGTGTGTGTGTGTGCTGTGTGTGTGGTGTGTGTGGTGTGTGTGTGTGTGTGTGTGTGTGTGTGTGTGTGGTGTGTGTGTGTGTGTGTGTGTGGTGTGTGTGTGTGTGTGGTGTGTGTGTGGGGGGGGTGTGTGTGTGTGTGGGGTGTGTGTATGTGTGTGTGTGGTGTGTGTGTGTGTGTGTGTGTGTGTGTGGTCTGTGTGTGTGTGTGTGTCTGTGTGTGTGTGTGGTCTGTGTGTGTGGTGTGTGTGTGTGTGGTCTGTGTGTGTGGGGGGGGTGTGTGTGTGTGTGTGTGTCTGTGTGTGTGTGTGTGTGTGTGTGTGTGCGGTATCTCGCTCCCCAACATCAAGCTCTACTACAAAGCCACAGTCTTGATCAAGACAGTTTGCTCCTGGCACTAGAACAGAGCCACAGACGGGTGGAACAGAATAAGAGACTCCAGACATTAACCCAAACATATGTGGTCAATTAATATATGATGAGGGAGCCGGGGACATACAATGGGGAAATGACACTCTCTTCAACAGACGGTGCTGGCAAAACTGGACAGCTACACGTAAGAGAATGAAACTGGATCACTGTCTAACCCCATACAGAAGAGTAAATTCGAAATGGATCCAAGACCTGAATGTGAGTCATGAAACCATAAAACTCTCAGAAAAAAAACATATAGGCACAAATCTCCTGGACATAAACATGAGCGACTTCTTCAAGAACATAACCTCCCCGGGCAAGGGAAGCAAGAGCAAAAATGAACTGGTGGGACTACATCAAGCTGAAAAGCTTCTGTACAGCAAAGGACACCCTCAATAGAACAAAAAGGTACCCTAAAGTATATGCGAGAATATATTCATCAATGACAGATCCGATAAAGGGTTGACATCCAAAATACATAAAGAGCTCACGCACCTCAACAGACAAGAAAAGCAAATAATCCCATTAAAAAATGGGCAGAGGATCTGAACAGACACTTCTCCAAAGAAGAAATTGAGGTGGCCAGCAGGCACATGAAAAGATCCTCCACACCGCCAATCCTCAGAGAAATGCAAATTAAAACCACCATGAGATATCACCTCACACCAGTCAGGATGGCCACCATCGGGAAGACACACAACAACAGACGGTGGCGAGGATGTGGAGAGAGGGGAACCCTCCGACACTGCTGGTGGGAATGGACATCTCAGCTCAACCATTGTGGAAAGCAGTATGGAAGTTCCTCAGGAAGCTCAAAATAGAAATACCACTTGACCCGGGAATTCCACTTCTAGGAATTTACCCTAAGAGTGCAGCAGCCCAGTTTGAAAAAGACAGATGCGCCCCTATGCTTGTCGCAGCGCTATTTACAAGAGCCGAGAAACGGAAGCAACCTAAGTGTCCACCAGCAGATGAATGGGTAAAGAAGACGTGGTACGTATTATACACAATGGAGTATCACTCAGCCATAAGAAGGAAACAAATCCTACTGCTGGCAACAACACGGATGGAGCTAGAGGCTATTATGACTAGGCTCAGTGAAATAAGCCAGGCGGGGAAAGACAAGTACCCAGTGATTTCACTCACATGTGGAGTATAAGAACAAAGAGAAACTGAAGGAACAAAACAGCAGCAGAATCACAGAACCCAAGAATGGACTAACAGTTACCAAAGGGAAAGGGACTGGGGAGGATGGGTGGGAAGGGAGGGATTACGGTGGGGAAAAAGAAAGGGGGCATTCCAATTACCACACATAATGGGGGGTGGGGGTGGGGGGGGTGTTGGCACGTAGGGAAGGCATTACAACACAGAGAAGACAAGCTGTGATTCTATAGCATCTGAGTACGCTGATGGACAGTAACTGTAATCGGGTATGGGGTTGCGACTTGAAATAGGGGGGAATCTAGTCACCATGTTGTTCATGTAATTGTACATTAATTATAACAAAAAAAATTAACAACAAACTTATCACCTCACATCAGTTAGAACAGCTTGTACGAAAAAACAAGAAATTGTTAACAAACGTTGATGAGGATGTGGAGAAAAGCGAACCCTCGTGCTTTTTTGGTGACCATGTAAATTGGCGCAGCTATTGTGGAAAACAGTGTGGAGGTGCCTAAAAATATTCATAGCGGTACCATGTGACCCAGCGTTCTTTTTCATACACAGCAGTGGAACTCCCTTCAGGATACCGGACCTGTTCCCAATGCATACAACACCAAGCAATTCTCCAACACCAGCAGGGCTTCTGAGAACTGAACTCTGAGGATATCTGCCTGAACACAGCACCAGACTCCCCAGGGGTAAGGTTTCTATCCTCAAACTGCCCTCCACCCCAACTCCAGAACCCGGTTACCAGACCCATGCAATTAGCCTGTGCTTCCCACCTACAGGCTATTATTGGAGGTTCCAACGACCTCCCCCTTAGGTCTGACCAAGTTGCTAGAGTGCCTCAGAAGCTCAGGGAGCACGTTTACCCGTTCAACAAAGAGTACATACCATGAGGCACAGAACTGCCAGATGGACACACACATACGGCAAGGTCCCAAATAAAGCAGCTTCTATCCTCCAGGTGCTTGGGGTCTGACATGGTGGCCTGGGCAGACGACCTGGTTTCCCAAGCATGGAAGCTCTGATAGAGAAGCAGGAGATGAGAGAGAGAGATGTGCTCTTCTCATAGGGTTTTGTGAGGGCTTCACTGCAGAGTCATGACTGACTAAATCGCTGGCCATTGCTGATTCAACCTCCAGCCCTCATCCTTTTACTCTTCCTTCCCTGGAGGCTGGGGGCTGAAAGTTCCCACCCTCTAACCACAAGCCTGGTGTCCCTGTCGACCAGCCTCTACCCTGGGCTAGGGCCCCAAAGCCTCTGCATTAACCTAACAAGACACTCATTGGACACTTATGGCTCAGAAGGTTTTCAGGAACTGTGGATGAGGAGCAAAAATACCTAGGAAATGTATTTTGGTCATCTGAATTACCAAATATTTACGTCTTATCAATCATTACATCACAACATGTGTACCCACATACCCATAATGCCTGCAGGGACCTCTCTCTCCCCGAGAGGAGGCACAGAGTTCCCCACTTCCACTATTATTTCCTTCCTTCTTGTGTCATTGATCTGCACCAAAGACGACCCCTTTCAGGAGAATGAAGTCAAGGCTTCCGGTATATGCCAAGGCCGAGGCCCTCCTCCCCAGGGACATGGACAGAGAGATGCTAGAAATGGCTTCAGGAGTCTGTTTTCCTGTCAGCCGCTCTCCACTCTCCCAGCCTCAGCTGTCACCTCACCACCCAGCCTTACACACTGGGGCCTATGTAGACCAAAACCCTGGAGTCAGAGCATCTGGATAGCTGCCGTATGTGCTCAGCTGTGCAATGCTAGGGGCTCCGCTCCCCTCAGGGCTCAGATTGGAAAAACCCGACAGGGAAGAGGAGGTGGCCCAGTTACTCCCCCTCGCCATGTCGAATGTGGCAGCGTAAGCTCCACTTCCGCCAGAGATTCTTCCTGGCTGTCTGAGCACTTGCAAGGCAGCACGATAGGGTGTAGTTAGGGGGGGAATTTCCCAAACCTAGAATTTTAATTTCCTGAGTATGAGCAGTCTTTATGCTGCTCTGACTACAATGGAGCACAAAGAATGTCTATGCAGCAGGTCCCACTTCTGAGTGACAGCACCCACGTCACCCGTTCGCAGCTGCCTCTGGTGACCAAGATGAGAACTAACTGGATGTTACTGGGAAGTTTTGACTGTCAAAGAAAGTGCAGAAGTTTTTGAGACACCTTCTCCATCCACTCTCTGCATTCGCAGTGACACAGAGCAGGGAAATGGGATGAGGGTCATGCCACTGTAAAATACACTCAGCCTTTAAAAAGCCCACTTTATACTTTAACTTCATCTACATGCTGTTCTGCTTCTTCCAGCCCCTCTATCAATTAAGGAACATTGTAACCACGATGGGAGAGAGACCTGAGAAGGGCAAATGAACCTAGGGTGATAAAAAATGCTGAGATCTGGATCAACACAGTCCCATGAATAATTCTACTCTTAAGACAAAACTTCAGAGGAATTAGGAATCAGCTGTATGCAGCATGCCTTACACCCAGAGCTACCCAAAAGGCCCTTAACTGCGCCTCCTCTCAGCTCACCTGCACTCCCGTCTGGGTGTGTACACTGTCTGACAGTAAATGAACCTTCTTGTTGCACAAGCCAACTGGACTTGTCTCTGAACTATTTACCCTAAGACAAAAACCCTCTGACCTCCACGTCCAGAGGTAAATGTCTCTGTCACTTCGCTACTTTATTCAGCTCTCTAGTTTTATAATCCTTTTCTCTCTCCCTGTTTTATTTAAGGCCAATGGGGAAGCAGTAGTTCTTAGGACATAATCTCACTCCATCCAGTGCTCCATGGCTCCCCAAATTCTGGGACTGTAGGGATATAATTCTCACGCCGTACAGATCAAGTGGACACCGGGTGCCAGGAGTTGCCAAGGAACATGCCCTGTGCCAAGCAGCAATTCAGTGAACTTTCTTTTCTCCCTCTGCTCTGCCTTGCTCTCTGCTGCCTGCACAGCTGCTGACATTCGCTTTCTACTCTTGCTTTAATGAATTCCTTTCTTCCTGGCACACATTTGACCTGGTCGAGAATTCTTTCCCTATCAGAGTCAAGAACTGTCCCTGATTCGGGGTGAGGTTTCACCTAGTACCCAGGGAGAGACCTGCCCAGCAACACCAGCATTCAGCTGCTGCTGTATAGGAGAGAGACCCACATGGGCTGAGTCCACACCCACAGCCAAGTCCCTGGAAAAGCAGGTGAGGCCAGGCTTCCACTCCTAACCCAGGGCCTTGGGCTCCTGAATTCTCTCCAATTCCCCTTTCCCGTCCGTCCGTCCCTGGACAGTGTCTGCCACTGCCGCACCTTCTATAGCACTGCAGTCCATCTGGCTCTCTCCAGGTCTCCCCCAGGACTCCAAATAAAAATACTTGCTATAATTCCTATTTTAATGAAAAAATTCAATCCACGATCTATAGAGGCAACAACAAAACATTTCCTAGTACAAGCTACCGCCCGCATCTATATTACTAATGCTAGCCATCACTACCAATCTCATATTCTATGGACAATGGGCTATCACAGAAATGTATGATACCATGGCATCTATCATCATTACCACAGCCACAGCCATAAAACTGGGAATAGCCCCATTCCACTTCTGACTTCCAGAAGTAGCACAAGGAACCCTGCTGTCATAGGGCATACTACTATTAACCCGACAAAAAATCACACCCATCTCAGTTCTGTGTTAAATTTCACCCACAGTTAACATAAACTTGATAATACCTATGGCAACACTCTCAATTTTAATTGGAGGCTGAGTGGGTCTAAACCAAACACAATTACAAAAAATTACAGCTTACTCCTCAATTGCCCACACAGGTTGAATAATAATAATAACAACATATAACCCAACTATTACTATTCTAAATCTCCTAATGTATATTATAATGACCCTATCAATATTCGTAATTCTAGTATACAACTCATTGACAACAACCGTATCTTTGTCTCACCTATCAAATAAGACACTGCTAACTACAACCATTATGCTCACAATCCTAACTATCACTTGGAGGCCTTCCACCATTATCCAGATTTTTACCTAAGTGCATGATCATTCAAGAACTTAGCAGAAACAACAACATAATATTGCCAATAATAGCAGTGACAGCTCTACTAAACTTGTATTTTTATATGCGCTGACTTACTCCACAACACTAACAATATTTCCAATAACCAACAACATAAAAGGACAATTTGAAACTATGAAACACATAAAATTAGCCCCACCCCTAATTATTCTATCCACAATAAATACTTCCACTAATTCCGACCATATCAATTCTAAACTAGAAATTTAGATTACACAGACCAAGACCCTTCAAAGCTCTAAGCAAGTATAAAACACTTAATTTCTGATCCTAAGGACTGTAAGACTCTATCCTACATCACTTGTATGCAAATCAAACACTTTGATTAAGCTAAATCCTCACTAGATTGATGGGATACAAACCCATGAAACTTTAGTTAACAGCGAAAAACCCTAATCAGCTGGCTTCAATCTACTTCTCCCGCCATAAAAAAAAAAAAAAAAAGGTGGCGAGAGAAGTCCCGGCAGAATTGAAGCTGCTTCTCTCAATTTTCAATTCAGTATGTAAAACACCTCAGGACTTGGCAAGAAGAGGACTTTACCTCTATGTTTAGATTTACAGTCTAATACTTATTCAGCCACCTTACCCATGTTCATCAATCATTGATTATTTTCAACTAATCACAAAGACATCGGCACATTATACTTTCTTTTTGGCACTTGACCTGGAATAGTGGGACCCGCTCTAAGCCTCCTTACAGTGCTGAACTAGGCCAGCCTGGGACCCTCTTAGGTAGTGACCACATCTATAATGTAAGCATAACCGTGCATGCCTTTCTAATAATTTTCTTTATGGTGATACCTATTATAATAGGGGGCTTTGGAAACTGACTAGTGCCTTTAATAATTAGTGCCCCAGACATAGCATTTCCCCATATAAATAATAACATAAGCTTTTGACTCCTCCCTCCCTCCTTTCTTCTTCTCCTAGCATCCTCTACAGTCGAAACAGGAACTGGAACCCAGTGAACCGTATATGCCCCCCTTAGCAGGTAATTTAGCACATGTAAGGGCCTCAGTGGATTTAACCTTTTTTTCTCTTCACTTAGCAGGTGCTAATTTCTAGGGGCTTTAGTAACTGCATCACAACTATTATTAACACAAAACCTCCCACTATAAGCCAATATCAAACTCCACTACTTGTGTGATCAGTTGTAGTTACAGCCGTACTCCTACTACTGTCTCTACCATGTTCTAGCTGCCAGCATTACTATGCTTTAACAGATATCAACCTAAACACATTTTTTGATCCTGCTGGTGGAGGGGATCCAATTTTATATCAACACTTATTCTGATTTTTGGTCACCACAAAGTATATATTTTAATCCTTCCTGGCTTTGGAATCATCTCTCATATTGTAACCTACCATTCTGGGAAAAATAACCTTTTGGGTATATGGGCAGAGTCTGGGCAATAATGTCAATTGGCTTTCTAGGCTTCATTATATGAGCATATACATTTACAGTAGGCATAGACGTTGATACACAAGCCTCTTTTACATCCGCCACTATAATTATTGCAATTCCAACAGGTGTGAAAGTATTCAGTTGATTAGCAACTCTGCATGGTGTAAATGTAAAATGATCCCCAGCCACATTATGGGCCCTGAGCTTTATTTTCTTGCTTACAGTAGGGGGCTTAACTGGTATTGTACTACTTAATTCACCATTAGATATTATTCTTTAAGATACTTACTATGTAGTACAGCCCATTTTATTATGTTCTCTCCATAGGTGCGGTTTTTGCTATTATGGGGGGATTTATAGATTGATTTCCTCTATTTTCAGGATATACCTTCAACCCGACATGAACAAAGATTCACTTTACAATTATACTTGTAGTTGTTAATATAATTTTTCCCCCCTCAACACTTTCTCAGACTTTCAGGAATACCACATTATTCTGATTACCCAGATGCTTACACAACACGAAATACTGTGTCGCCCAGAGGATCCTTTATTTCACTAACTGCTGATAGTTTTTATAATCTGAGAAGCTTTAGCTTCTAAATGAGAAGTGCACATAGTAGAACTAACTAATACCAATCTTGAATGATTACACAGCTGCTCCCCACCTTACCATACATCTGAGGAGCCTGCCTTTGTCAACTTAAACAAACAAGGAATCAAACAACCAAAAAATGCTTTCAAGCCAATATCATAACCTCTTTCTCAATTACTGAAGTATTAGTAAAATTTACATAACTTTGTCAATGTTAAATTATAGGTCTAAGTCCTTCATACTTCCATAGCATGCCCCTTTCAACTCAGGCTAAGGCCTTGGGAGCCACAAGCCTAGAGGGAGAATGAACTCGATGCTACCTGACATTTACCCCAGGAAACTGACCCTCTGGCTGGGCTTCCCGGTGCTCATCAGGGTCTGTAAGTAACGCCAAGGAGAGGGGGGCCAGGAGATTATGTGCGCTGCAGGCCTCCTCACCTCCTCTGTCCAAAAGCTACCCTCTGTTTTGATAGCACCATGGAACAAAATATTAACTCCTATACTGTACTTCATTATTCAATTTTCTAATAGCACGTATCAGATTGGGTGGCATTAGCAAGCAGGAATGACCACTTCACTAAGTAACCTGCCTAGATGGCTGCACGACAGAAACTACCCACTCCTACACCCACGGATGCATGTATATTAGAGCAGCCCAAGTTCACCTCCACAGAGTGCGAGAATACACGCTGTGTGTCTCTCCAACACTGACCCTTGTCAAAGGACCATAATTTTTGTTCTTAAAAAAACTTTACACCAAAATACATACAATAAAATGCACAAATCGCAAAGCTTGATGAAGTCTGATGTATGTACACACATCACCATCGCCTAGATCAAGATATCAAATATTCTCATTTTCTCACCCCTCACCTACTTCAAAGACATTTTTGCCAAGGAGGCATACAGATGGCCAACAGACATAAAAAGATGCTCAATATCACTCATCATCAGGGAAATGCAAGATTAAATCCTATGAGATGTCACGTCGCATTAGTCAGACTGTCCAAAATTCAAGAGACAAAAAAATTACAGGTGTTGGCAAGGATGTGGAGACAACGGAATGCTGGTGGGACAATGGCTGCAAGTTGATGCAGCCACCACAGAAAGCAGGAGGGAGGTTTCTTAGAGAACAGCTGTGCTCTCTGTAATGCTATCGGATTAGGAAGGACACTGAATGGTGGCTTGCTAAGGATGCTAAAAGGACTTACCTACCTGCCTCGTGTGACCCTGAAGGTAGGGAACAGCAGATGTTTACACAAATGGATCAAGTAGAACTTTCATGAGTTGACTTCAGACAAAGTTGTTCTCTGTGGAGACCTTATAGAGAAAACAAAAATGTCACTAAGAGGGTGAACCTCACCCACTGGGCTTCCCCACTAAGAAGGGACAGTCCACTAGCAGATGGCTTTTTCGGAGGCAGGGGCAGTGGGTCACAGGGGAAGCCCTGATTTGCAGGCAACCTGCCAAGTGGAAGGGGGTGGGGAAGGATGCTCTCACCTATGACTATGCATGCTCCAGGGGCCTCCCTGCTGAGGCCAATCTCCCCAGCAGCCCGCCCCAGTCTCCCCACCTGACTTCTCTGCTAGGCAGTTATGGAAAACCAGCTGCCTTCCTCAAGCTCTCCTAGTGCACAGGCACCCAGAGACACAAACACTGTCCCAGGCCGCACAGTGCTCTCACACAACACCACACGTGCAAGAGCTCCGGCGCACACACGCGCGGAGGGCAGCAGACACCACAGCGACACACTCATCAGTGGGCCAAGCCGCCAACACGCAGCCGCAGGTACCTTGACACACTTCCTGGACTACTGGCCTACTCCCGCGCTGACCCGTTTGGGAGCACAGGAGACCCCCCGAACCCCGCGGATGCACCCTCGCAGCAGCCATGCCCGCGTACCCACGGACCAGACATCTGAACCATTACCCGAAGTCAGAGAAGCTGGCAAGCCTGGGGAGCTCCTGGCTGAGACCCAGTCACCTTCCTGGCTGGGTAGGTGCATGCGCTGCCCATTGCTTTCCAATGCCCACCCACAGCTTTCCACTTTCCTCCCAAGGACCATACAACACCCCCAAACTCCCTGATAGAAAAGCCAACATGGGGGTGGCTACTTACTATGAACTGAGGTTGCTGCAAGGCGGCGAGGCCTGCAAGGGAACCAGGGAGCCGGGTCCCTGGCAGGGGGGCCCCTGCTGGCGGTGGTACGAGTCTGAGGGATCTCGCAGTGGAGGGCCATGAGCGCTGGCGAAGGCAGCAACATCGGCATCAACGGAAGAAGGCATTGGAGGGCGGTGATAGCGGCAGGCGTCTAGGGCGGGTGTTAGCGGGAGGCACCGGCGGGCAGGGCAGGAGAGGGGCGGGCTCCAGGACGGTGGCTGCGCTTTGGTGGAGAGAAGCGGCGATGGAGGCCAGTGGCTTTGCCTGGCGCGGGGGGGGGGGGCATGCTGGGCATTGGCTGCGGGCCGACTCCGTCCCCTTACGCCGCTGCCGCTCAGCCCCCAGAACCTACACAATCACCAGCCATGGACGCTGCCCTCCCACTGCCAATGCTTCCGTCGCCTTGCCCTCGCCTCTGGCTGCGCACCTGCCAACAGCAGCCTCGGAAGTCCACCTCGGGCACAGACACCCGCGCAGCAGACGCCACGGCCCACCATGGAGCGCAGCCTGTCCACGCTGCCGCCCACTGGAAACCCTGCTCCCCGCCACCGCCTCTGCCGCCTCTCACGGCGCACCTGCAGATGGCGGGCTGGACTCCGCCCCCGGCCGCAGACCCCGCCGCCGAGGAGCAACAGCCCGCAGCTCCCCGCAGCCGACTCATTCCCCAACCCGAAGCCGCCTGCCCCCTGGGGATGGCTGCTTACGGTGAGCTGCCGCTGCGAGGCCAGGCCTGCGTGAGAAGGGCACAGGGACCCTGGCAAGGTGGGGCCCTGGAGCCGGCGGTAGGCAGCCGCTGTTGGAGGGCTCCGGCCGGCGGTGCAGGGCTTTGGCGAGCGACGGCGACATCAGCGGGAGGAGGCCTTGGCCGGCGGGGACGGTATGAGTGGGAGGCACTGGCGAGCGGCGGGCGGGATCAGGCAGGAAGCTTCCTTCTCTGCAGCAGGTGATGGCGCAGCTGGAAGAACACGTGGCGGGCACCGGAAGTAGGTGTCGCTGGCCGGCAGGAGGAGCATGCGCAGCAGGCACTGGAAGTGGGCGGTGCTGGAAGGCGGGAAGAGCGTGCGCAGCCTTGGTTGCGAGCAGACCCCGCCCCCGTGCCCGGCGGGCTCCGGAAGTGGGAGGTGCTGGTAGGTGGGACGAGTGTGCGCAGCCTTGGATGCGGGCAGACCCCGCCCCCCTCAGGCGCTGCCCCCAAGCCCCAACGACAGAGCACGCGCATCAATCCCACACTCCCCTTTCTGTGCAGCATCCATGTAAAATAAAAGATGGTATTCACAGAACCCAAGAATGGACTACAGTTGCCAAAGGGAAAGGGACTGGGGAGGATGGGTGGGAAGGGAGGGATAAGGGGGAAAAGGGGACATTACTATTAGCAGACATAATGTAGAGAGGGGCACGGGGAGGGTTGTACAACACAGAGAAGACAAGTAGTGATTCTATAGCATCTTACTACACTGATGGACAGTGACTGTAATGGAGTATGCGGGGGGACTTGGTGATAGGGGGAGTCTAGTAAGCAATGTTCCTCATGTAAATTGTAGATTAATGACACTGAAATTAAAAAAGCAAAGAGGGCATACAACAAAAATTTAGGTGCTCAAAATAAGTTAGCAGAAACAATATTCTGGGAAAATCTTGGTAGCCGGAGTCCAACCTTCATGCCAAAGCCTCCTCACCATGTCTATATATATGGAGAAGCTGGAAGGATAGGGTGGGAGGGTAAAATATGGGAACAGGAACCAGTACTTGCACTGAGCTGACGGAATAGACAAGTATACTGGACACACACACACACACACACACACACACACACACACACTTCCCTTAGAGAAACACACACACACACACTCACACACACACTTCCCCTAGAGAAACACACACACACACTCCCTCCCTCTCTCTCTCTCTCTCTCTCTCTCTCTCTCTCTCTTCCCCTAGAGAAACCTAGTCAAACAAAAAGGACTTAAAGGCCATTAGCTTGGGGTTGGTTTGGCCGTCCCCACAACTGAGCAGGGCAGGACGTGGCTCTAATAGGGCAGGGGGATGTTATCAGGCCAGCCCAGAAGGCTTGGAAACGGCTCTCTCAGGAAGCCAGCTCCACTCAGACAAGGCACACGGACGCCCACACATGTCAACAAGCATCTCTCAGAGACTTCAAGCCCCAGTTCAGTCCCTGCCCTCGGAAAGTATGATCTACAGGGAGAAGTCTCAACAAGTCCTGACCTGGTGGTGTGGACAGGCCACCAGGAAACTCAGAAGGGTGTCAGAAGGAAGTGAGGTCTGAGCCGGGCTTGAGGAATTTCTCCAAGTGAGACTCCAGGCAGAAGGGAGCCTGGACACAAGTGGTGTGTGTGGTGGGGCAGGGGCAGAGGCTACCACAGGACGTGGGCAGCTGTGAAAGGACTGAGGGAACCACTGTCAGAGGCCTCCAAGCCCAAGAGCGGACTCCCTTGGCCCAGTGGACAAAAGGAAGGGAGTGGTATTTACTGCACACCCCTGGCTTGGCACCACCAGCACTGTCACCTCACCGAGTTGGATGCTCCCCCCTACACCCAGCTGCCTTGACAGAAAACACTGCTTCCTTGTTAGGCTGGATCCGACGAGGGTCAGAGAGGGCAGGTCTCAGGGAGAAGGCCTCACAGCAAAGCGACTGAGCCACCCATATGTGAGGAGAGCAGGACAGGAATGGTCAGCAGAACACAGGAGTCCAAGAACACCCCTGAGAAAGGCTCTTCAGCCAGGGTCCACCCCACAGTGCACAAAATACATGGGGAGAGAAGGTCACAGGCATTCACTCAGCCCAAATAGCAATCCATCAGACACTCAGCCCCAGGAGGGCAGGGCCCAACACAGGCCCCACACAGGACACCAACAGTCCTAGCATCTCAGGTGACCCCACAGCCCTTGTCCTCTACCACTGCAAGCCCTGACCACATACATGTATGCCCAGCCTCAGTATCCGAGACTTGAGCATAAGGATGGTCTTCATGATCACTGCAATCCAGGTCCTCAGGACAGGGGCTGACACACAGTGGGGGCTCAGCAGGTATCTGATGAGTAAATGAACCCAAGTTAACTCCTTAAAGGCTGAGGCCGAGTTGTTCCTTTAACAAATAGTTGACAACCCACTGTGTGCCGGACATGTTATTGGTGCTTGCTACATAACCATGAGCAAAAGAGCAAAAGAGCCCTGCTCTCCTGGGGCTGACAGCCCAGTGGCCACTTTCACCTTTGTGTCCCCATCACATCACATGTCAGAGCATCCCCACCCCCTATGCCAGGCTCACTGAAGCAGAATGAATGGACTGTGGGAGGCGGGGTGTCTCAGAACTGGGTTGAAGCCCTGGCTCTGCACTGACTAGTTCTGAGCCCAGCTAACACCAACTGTCATCAGACGCAGGCGGTAAGCAGCATGCAGTACACCAGAAGCCCCATCCGCATCCACACTCCCCACCCCCACCCCCCCTGCGGCCACTGCTGCTCTGCCGGCTTCCTCCCCCTGTACAGGACTGAGTATCTGGACCTTTCCATTAGTCAGGCTGCTTCAGACAACACTGATGCCCAAAACATGGCTCTCTCAGGAAGCCAGCTCCACTCAGACAAGGCACACAGACACCCACACGTATCAACAAGCATCTCTTGGAGACTTCAAGCCCCAGTTCAGTCCCTGCCCTCAGAAAGTATGATCTACAGGGAGAGAAGCCCCCCCAGGAACCCAGCTGCACCCTGCAGTCCTGGAAACGATGCTGTCATTGCTCTCCTCAAGGAGACATTCTGTCCCACCACTTGGACAGTCATGTTCACAGTCTAGTCCTGGGACTCCCGGAGCCACAACCACCTGGAAGCTAGTTAACAATCCTGCTTCCTGAACTCCAGCCGCACAAAGACCTCCCAAAGCAGAAGACCACCCTCCACGGGCCAGCCTCACTCCTCATCTCATGGCCACGAGATGGCTGCAGCTCCAGGCCTCAAAAGTGAACAACATTCTCAGAGGGAAAAGACCATCTTTCTTCCCTCTTAGGCATGTATGGTGCCCACTCCTACCACCAGTGCCTCTAATGTCTCATTGGCAGGGACTAAGTCACTCGACATGCTCATACCTCAGCCAATCCCAGGCAAGGGAGCGGACCCACGAAGCCAGAGCCCAAGGCCACTGTCTCGACAATGGGTTTCAACCCCGGGCAAGTTCGCTATGGATTCAGTGTGACCAAAGTAAATGACAGCAAAACGTTCTTGGGGTGAAAAGGTTATACCCAACTTTATTTCCAGGTGGCAAGTCAGTCACTAAAATCCCATTCACTCAGAGCGAGTCTGCATGCAGCAAGCTGGTCTCTGCCTCTGGGCCCCTCTGTCCTCACAGCCATCCTCAGGGCCCCTCTGTCCTCACAGCCGTCCTCAGGGCCCCTCCGTCCGCACAGCGATCCTGCACAGCCATCCTCCGGGCCTCTCTGCACAGTCGTCCCACACAGCTGTTCTCTGGGCCTCTGTCCTCGGCACTGCCACCACTCCAGCCTCTGCTCTGCTCTCCTGCAGCCTTGCAGCCCTGCCACCGTGTCGCATCCAGAACACTGGGCGGAGCTCTTCATATAGAGTCAACAGCCCTGTATTGCCCACAGGTGTGCAGTGAGCTTAGTCAACGAGGGCCAGGTGAGAATCCTGGCCACAGGAACTCTCATTTTATCCACAGCCACCGACAGTGAAGCAGAAGGCAGGCAACTAGAGGGGCTGAGAACTGAGCAAACCTGAGCTCAGTCTGGTAAACAGTGAGTGCAGTGGAAAATGCTGGACTGACAACCAGGGGGCCTCTGGATGTCCCCAGGCCACCTGACAACAGCAGCCCCAGAAGTGAACACCAGTCCTCACAGGACACCACTTCTCAGGGACAGCCACCACCTGTACTTTGGCCCTCACTTCCATTCCAGAAGGCCCTTGGCCTCACTTCTCTAAGCCTGTTCTGACTGCTAAGGCCTCTAGAGAAAGTCCTGTGTGTCAGTTCAGCACGGCACACCAAGTGTGAGCCTGACAGCTCATGACCGCACAAACAGCCCTCTGTCCTCTCGACACCGACCACCTAGGTGAGGAGACAAGGCCTGCACTGAGATGGGCAGTGTAGGGGAGAAACAGCCCTGAACTGGGAGACGGGGGAGAGGACGACAACACCCGCCAGAGACGGTGGCTGAAGGCTCACCCCGCATGGGCACCTGACCGGCAGTTACAGGCAGGGGTGCTGGTTGGGGTTTTTCCTTCCCTCTCATCTGGTCTTTACAACCACCCTACAAGTTTGGCTCTATTATTACAGGTTCATAATCCCTTATCCATAATTTTTAAAATCCAGAACTCTCTAAAAACCAAAAGCTGATTTTGTTGTTAACTGATTGGGCAGCAGAGCTTCAACTGAACAACACAAGACTATGACCTATCTACCCCTTCTGCAATGACTGCTCATATGTTTTGAATCAGAAATAGTGACATGTTTTATGCAGTGCTGCCCCTAAACCCCACCAGCAGTGCCATATAATCCAGTATATGTTCCACATTTTGAAAAATTCTGCATTCAGAAACACATCTGGCCCCAAGGGTTTCAGAAAAGGGACTGGGGGTGTGTATTACTACTCTACACAAGATAAAGTAACTCTCTTAGGAAAAAGCAGAACCGCACTTGGGACTAAGCAACTGAACTCACAGGCCAGAGCTATGACCCACTGTGCTTCCATCACTCACCCACTGGTGATTTTGAGGAAGACACCCCCCACCCCACCCCACCGCCGAAGACCTCATATGTCTTCTCATCCATAAAATGTGGAGCTTGGACTAGATCAGCAGGTTTCAAAATGTGGTTTAAAGCCGATTGGCCCTTCCTTCAAGGACACCTTAAGAAAAAGTGTCACTGCTCCAGTGAGCATGTTCCCACCAGGGTTCCTCAACAGCACAGTTTGAAAACTGCTATGCAGTGATCTTTCAGGGCCATCTGGTTCTAACATTATATGGTTGGATTGTCGAGGCAAACAGCCTTTCCTGTGAAAGAAGGACACCTGGAAAGAACGTGAACCAGACCCTGACAGACAGATAGGCTTCTGACCTGCAGAGAGGACTCCAGAGCCAAGCAGCATGCATGCAGGTGGGAAGACCATAAGTAAGGTGTGTGAGAGGTTCCAGGAGGCCAGGCCAGCCAAGGGGGTTCCTGGGCCAAGGTGACAGGAGGACATACATGCTGGAAAGGTTGGCTGATCAGGCAGATGAGTGTCAGGAATCCTCTTCCCTACCCCCTCGGAGCCTGAAATTCCTCCAAACAGGAGGCCAGGGGACAAGTTGGGCAGTCCCGGCCCCACTGTGTGCAACCACAAATTCACAGTCCTGTCCTCACTATAGCAACCAAGAGCCTCAAAGCTTAGCTCACAGCCATCAATATGTTATTGTCAAATAAGTGACTCTTGTGATTCCAAAAATCAGAGCATATGATCTGCCACAAAGACACATCCTTCAGAGGACAACAGGACAGAGTAAGAGCAGGACGGCGGCCCTGGGCAGGCCAGAATGGAGGGTCACCAAGGTCTCACTGGTGTCCTTCCCACTCTCTAGGGGCAGTATGACTCCAAGGAGTCTGTAGCAGCCCAGGAATGTCCAGAAGCCATTCTAAACAACAGTGCCACCTTCTCGCCTCAGCCCTGCAGACTCTCAGGCTGTTTCCAAAGAAGCCCTTCAGGTCAGTGGACAGCCCCCCAGTCCACCATTAACTCTTCCCTCTTTGGGAAGGCTCCAGAGGCCTTACTGAGACCAGAGAGTGGTCCAGGAGCCCAGCCTGCCTCCAGGAGGGGAAGCCCCAGGGCTGGCAACAGTGCCATAAGAAATATCAGCTATTGGCAAATGCAAGAACTTCACTCTCACTCAGTGGTGTAAATACATTTTGTAACCGAACTTTGCCCTAGAAATAGTCTTTGTTTCAGGCACCATTTCCCTACCTACCCATCACCAAGAGGTAATTAGAGTGTCTCATAATCACACCTAATCAGAAGGGCAATGATCCCTTAAAGGACAAACTACCATTTGGGGCCCACTTGCTCTCTCTCAGGGAGCTCACTAGCTGAGCTCCTGTAAAAAGATTAACAGATGGGCAAAGGGAGAAAGAAGCAGACACTGCCTCAGAAGGGAGTGGCTAGCTGTCAGGGCTGGCTCAGGCCTCCAAGATGCCTGCTTCTGTTACTGAAATATGTGGGAGGCATGAGTTCAGGTGTGTCACTTCTAGCCAGGTCTTCCTCCCAGCCAGCTGACATCAAGGACTTGGCCTGCCTTGCCTGGGGTTACTGCGAGTCAGTAAAAGGAAGTGAACACCAGAATTTTGCATATACCAAGGTTTACGTATCATCAAACCATTACATCCTCACAGCCACCATAGAGGAACAGGACTACTAACCCTATGGTACCCATGTGGAAACACAGGCTCTGATGGGTCAAGTGACCAGCTCAAGGTCACGCAGCCAGCTATAGGCAGAGTCCGAATAGAGTAATACAGTTTCTCATAGGGCAATGAACCTTGCCATCAGGAGGCTGAAGGGTGACATTCTAGGGAAAGAGGGCAGCTGGGACCTAGTCTTGAGTGGATTTTTCTCCCACCACCCCCTTAACTTGTGTGATGACACTCTTGCTGGAACTCACCAGGGCCTGGCATAAAGCTGCTGCACATTTTGCTTTCTTGAGATGGAGTGATTTTGAGATGGAGTGATTACCATTTGGGGCCTAGTTGCTCTAAGTGAGCTCACTAGCCTTCATGGGGGAGTATGAGGCAGAGAAGGGATTTCTGGGTTCTGTTTTCAGCTTGGCATTTGCCCTTTTCTTCCTTATCCACCTCTTGGCAGAACTGTCTAAACCTGTTTATCTCCAAGGAATCAGGCTGGAGCAGAATGCTCTGAGGGTGTCCGCTATTTAGAGTCCTCGTGGGGAGGGGCCGCCAGGCTCCCTTCCCATAGTTACCAAAGGCTGCTGAGGGGGAGGCCCACTGCAAGCAGCAGCATGGGGATTGGATGCTTCCTCTGTTCAGAACCCTCCATGGCTCCCACCTCACTCACAGAAAAGCCAAAGACTTGACCATGACCTCTGAGGCCCCACGTGATCTGGCCCTGCCACCCCTCTGCCCTTATTAGGCCTCTGCCCTTGAGACCCCCCGCCCTGGAACACACTTCTCCATCACCTCAGGCCTTATCTCAGATGCTGCCCTCCTAGTGAGGCCCTACCTGGTCACCCTAGTTAAACCAGGAGTCCTGTACCCCCACAGCACCACACTCCCAAAGCACTGTCTTTCCTCCCCTCTTTATTCCTTTGCTACCACCAACCACTCTCTCACATCCTGTAAATCTGACTTAATGATTTGATTTATCTGTCTCCCTGCCCCTTCCCCACTGGCACATGTGCTGCATAAGGAGAGGATGTTTATCCGTTCTGTTTTGTTCACTGGTATACCCCCAGTGCCCCAAATGGAAACTAGCACACAGCAAGTACTATTTGTGGAATGAATGAATGAATGAATGAATGAATGAATGAATGAATGAATGGCTTGCCTACTAAGGCATCAGGCTCTGTGCCCAGTCCTGGGATTCATTAGCTCCTTCGATCCTCCTCACAACCCAGACCAACTAAGTCTTTAACTCTCCATTCTAAGATGAGGAAACACATTCAAAGTAGTGAAGGATCTGGCTAAGGACACAGTTAGGAAGTGGCAGGGACTCAGGCATTGGTCTGGGTGGTTCCAAATATGATGGTCTTTTCTGCCTGGGGCTGCTTTCAAACTGTCTTAGTACAACACACAACATTAACTTGCTTTCCTTATTCTCAGCAACAAGTGCTGTAGCTTAAGGATTTTGCCAAACATGCCCAGAATCTGATGTCTAGTGTAACCAAAAGGATTTAAGGGGGAGGTGGTATGACCAAATCTATACTTTTAAATCACTGGCTTTGACTGCATCAGGACCTCTTCTTTCCCAATTCTATCCTTAAGCACAGACAAATCCTAAGGCCCATTAAAAGTTATGATAGAGTGTACGTTTAAGTAAAAGATGAATGCTTTGGTTGAAATATGCACTCCTAGAAGTCCTGGTTTCTATGGAAACCTCTTGACTATTAAGTGACAGTTGTTCTTAATGTTTACGTTATTGTGGTCCCCAAAGGAGCAATTCTGTGGCTTCCTTATCTGTGGCCATTCAACTTCTGCTTCATTATATCCTTGGGAACTACAATTCTACTACTGAATACTCTTTTCATTTGCATGCTTTGCCTAGATCAAGCCCAAACTGGCCTCTGTTTAACCTCTTGTGCAGCCTTCTGGGGAGTTCTTCTATTACATCTTCTACAGGCCTGACTGATCCCATGTCCCCCCTTCAAATTTAGTCTTGTTCACAAACAGCCCCATTTCCTACAATAGCTCCTTATGTGGTTGTCTTGTTAGCAGAAAAAGGGAAACAGGAAGGGTGATCTGATTTGGTGGTGAATAAGATGAGTTCAAAATTGAGTCACTCAGAGGTTGAGTTGCCCTCCGAATGGAAATGTACCACAGCAGGAGTGGAGCCCAACTCATTCTGAAGATGGACATTGACAATTACCCTTATAGAGGGGCTTGATTTACTATAGGAGTGAGTGTAGAGAGGGCTGTAGTGGTGAGGAGAGGGGCAAGAACCAACAAAGAAGAAAAGTAAGTGAGCTGGGGGGAAGATGGGAAATAACGTTTAGTAAATATCTACCAGAGGCCAGGCACTGGGGGCTAGGCAAACACTACCACATTCCCGTCTCCCATTTCTGGGTGCCATTCTTCCTGCTTTACAGACAGAGGGAACAAGACTCGGCTCCCTAGGTCGCTCGGTAACTTGTCTTAGGGCAAGAGAAGCCCAGAGGCTATATCTGTAACAGTGGGGCTGTGTGGCCCAAGGAGAGGCAGAAAGGCTTCCTGGAGGGATGGAGCAGAGGTTATCTAACCTAGACTTACTTGATTCCCAAATCCATGCTTTCTCTAGCCCCGCAAATTAGAATACATCTAGAAAGGAGTAGGAGGTCAGCAGAACTGCAGACCTACAAGAAGTCCAAGAGATGGGGCCTGGAAGAGGCAAAAAGTCAGACAGAATGGAGCCACTGTGACCCTGAAGGTGGGCTCTCTGCAGACCATGTGAATGGGAATGAGACTGGGTGGGGGATATGTGGGAAGGAACAAGAGGCTGTAAGCACCGATCATGTTTTTGAGAAGAGTGGCCAGGAAAGGAAGGAGGAAAATGCTTAGGGGTAGTGGGTTTGTGGGGGGGGCTTTACTTTTTTGTTCAGTTATAAGTTTTTTTGGAAGAGTAAGAAGGGTATGAGAAATTGATAGTATCCAAAAACAGGATTGTTTTCCTGACCAAAGGTCAGAATGGAATAATCACAGGCTCCTGGCAGAGGGTGAGGAGGGAGGAACTTATTTGGCAGGGTGCTCACCCAAGTGAGAGAGGCAGGTTTGAAACTGATATTTGAGGGAGAGGCAGGAAAAACCTTGACTGAAAAAGAGGAGCCAAATGCTGTGGAGACTGAGTATACAAGGAAATGGAAACACCGCCAGTGTTGCAGCCTGTAGGAAGCCTCTACAGGAAAGAGGAGGATTAAATCTCATAGCTCCGTATTACTCTGTAATATGGCTATCACAGAGAATGGCCAAAATTCAAATAATTGCATTTGATAAATACAACATCTATTACTACTGAGTGTTTCCTAAGTGCAAGCTTACATGTATTACCTTTCTGCATGGCATGAAAAATGAAATGAAACTGAAGTTTCAGGGAAATTAAGTTAATTTACTCAATTCATACAAGTTTGCATAACGAGAAAGTTGCAGTCGAAACTCAAACCCAAGTTTGTCCATTTCCTGAACCATCAGCCCTACTGAGTCTTCAGGCTGGCAGAGATGACCTCAGGGAACATATCTGGATGGAAAAGATGAATATCAATAAGAATTCCTTTCTGAAAGACAGTAACCAACAGAAGCAGTAGAGAATGAACTTGGGATGTCTGGGAAAGAGGTATATCGGAGTGGGGATTCATACCCTTGGGGACAGAGGTCGGGTGGTGAGTCACTGGACAGGAACTCATCATAGGAGAAGCTACAGGTTACATGTTCTTGGCCTTTGAACACTATGGATAGGGAAGATGTGGCTTTCCTAACATGGATCTCAAAGCTGGTCTAATAGAGGCAAGACAGAATAGTTTTGTCTACCATCTCCTAAGCAGTAAAAATCTCATGTACTAAAAAGCAGAGCTTCAGATTATTTCTTGAGTTTCTCAGTAGACAATACGATCTCCCTAGAATACAGATGGCAGCAAAAGAAAATCCCATCTTGCACTGAATTCAGCTACTTAAAAAAGAACTAGTTGTGAAGTGGAAGGAAAGGAACTTTGGGGAAATGAGTTACTTCATATGAGCCAGGCAGATCATACATAAACCTGGACATGAAGAAAGCATATTAAAAAGCAGAGAAGATTTAGATCAGAGACTGTAAAGAGAGGATAGCTTGAGACCAAAAAGTTCACAAAAGCAAAGTTGTGAAGACACAACCATAATCAATAGGCAGAAGTAAGTAGAATAAGGAGAAAATGGACATGTTGGCATATGTATTAGTAGTTTATCAGTCACTCAGAAATGGCAGTTGTATAGTGGTCCAGTTATTGAAGATCAGAGATGGATTTCCAAGGGACACGCACCATGAGGGAGCTCTGGAGCACAGGCAAGATTATGACATGATTCCTAGCTCTGAGTTGTATACAAAAGTGTCTCTCTCAGTGCTTAAAACAGAGTAAGGACTCAAAAAGTGTTCAGACAAGCTTGGGGAAGAACCAAGTGAAATTCTATAAATCGATTTTATTGTGTTGAGTCTGATGAAAAGATATTGTCAGTATTACAATAGCCATCATTTATTGAGTGGATCCCACATGCTAGGCATTGTTTGAAGTATTTTCCATGCACTTAATATTTACAATAATCCCAAGAACTCGGTATTATTAATATCCATATTTTATCTTCATATGAGGATAGAGTTGATTAACTTGTCCTGTAGAAGGTGATCTATAGTCATTACTGTAAGTGAAAGTGTTACCTTCACCAAAGGCTGATTCTCTTTGTATGACATTCAGGAATCCTACTGGAAGGGATTTCATTATAGTGGTTTCTGTGTCTGTTACTGCATCATATGGATCCTGCTTTACTCATGGTGAGACACATATCCTGTTAGAAGAGTAATTCTGCTTCCAGATTTGTTCTCTTCTTGAGTCAGTTGACTTTGATGCTGAGCTTCTATGCTGTAATTGTTCCTGGGAATCTGAACAGTGCAGCTGAGGCACAGTGGACCTGGAGCAGGAAGACTTGGCATACAGGGCCTGCCCTAGAGCTTGGACAGGTCACCTGCCACCATGGAGACAGTCAGCAGCAAGCTTAGATCAGGACTTTGGTTCATGGTCAGTTCTGTCTCACAGATGGTGAATGACTGTGCAAGTTAATGTCAGCAACCCAACCCCACTGCTGTGGGCTGGACTGTATCCCCCCAATTCATATGTTGAAGCCTTAACCCCCAGTGTGACTATAATTGGAGTTTGGGCCTACAGGAAGGTCCTTAAGGTTAAATGAGGTCATAAGAGTGGAGCCTCATCCAATATAACTGATGTCTTTCTAAGAAGAGGAAGATAGAGACCTCTCTCTCCATACATGCACAGAGAAGAGGCCATGTGAAGATACAGCGAGAAGGCAGCCACTTACAAGCCCAGAAGAGAGGCAGGCCTCACTGATAACCAACTTGAATGGCACCTTTATCTTGGCCTTCCATCCTCCTGAAGTGCGAAGATAAATCTGTTGTTTGAACTATCCAGTCTCTGGTATTTTGTTATGGCAGCTCTAGATGATTAACAAACCTGCCAAGCCTGCTTTCCTACGAGGTGGGGATTAATGATAATACATACTCATAGCCCCTGTCTGCTCGTGTGTTCTAAGAAAGGCCGTGTAAAAAGCTGAGGGTAGTGCCTTGTGCACAGTAAGAGCTTGATGATGTTCAGTTATGTTATTAATACTGAAATGTAGTTTCTTCCCCAGTATCCTGGACATGACAGTTCTACTTCCCGCACAGTAGTTATGGGGATGCAATGAGATGTGTTTCTTAAGTCTTCCCTCCCTGGCAACAGTCCAACAGGAGTCAGTGCACACACACACCTGGGGACAGGGGCGTGACAAGAAAGGTCTACTGGAATGATTTTTGGTCTCATGTTTTATCTTAAAAACACATATGCATCTTGCACTCTAATTCATATATAGTCATGTTTGCTTTAATTCGTAAGATGTTTGCCATTATTTATCAGGTAGACAACTTAAGATCTAGATAGATAACTTGGTCTTGTGTGCCTCACCCACATGACCACTTCATTCAAATTTTAAGAAGGCCTTTGCAAGTCACAAAGAACTGTCCTGATGTGAGGATTTAGTTATTATTTTTTAAAAATCAACATTGCAATTAATTAATTTGGGGGGAACCATAAGGTGTGTTTCATATTACTAATTAACTAACTGAACCAGCCATGTTAGTGAGCTTCTACTATGTGCCAGTAGAGCAACCACACAGATCCCTTCCCAGCCTTCCATTAGCTGACAGTCAGGCAGGCAGGTGGACACCAAACACACAGTCCAATAACTAACTGTTAAGAGTTATGGCACATCATGACAAAAGCTGTGAAGGAAGAATGCTAGGAAAGCCTGCAGCAGCAAGGGAGATGGTAAGAGCCCTAGAACATTCTGAGTATGAACAGATTCCTGGGAAGTTCAGATTCCTAAGGAGAATGCTCTGGAGGCAGCCTCCTGAAGTGAGGTGTCAATTATTATGCTTTTAAAGCTCAGTTATTGTCACCCTTGGTTTGTCTAAGGAGGATATTGTTTCCACAAGTCTGGGAAGGCTAGGTATGAATTTTTATACTGGGGACCAGACAGGGTGATATTTGACAACTTCCAGGGAGGTGATGGACTTGGGGGCAATGCTCTTTGCCTTAGATGTACGGTATGATGTTGGAGGTGGGAAAGTAGGCTTGAGGGACATTAGAGGTGCCTCCTTTCTCTTCCTATTTTTCTTCCCTAGTGAGCGTGTATGCACTTTGCACACTTGTCCAGGAGTCACTTAACACATGAGAACTGCTTTACAGATCACAGTCTTAGTGCCCAAAGAGTCAAACAGAAGCCCCATCCATTTTCTGTCTGCCCTTCCAGGCCCTGAAAGGAGGAGGTGTCTGCAGTATTTTGTTGGGATGGGGTGAGGGGGATGTTGTTGCCATCATATTGGACTGGAAGCCAGGGGTTCCCTACAGAACTCCTGCCACCTGGCTTTGCCTGTACTAGGAGTGCAGGGAAGCTTATGCCAAAACCTGCTCTTGTGCTCATCCCTGTCACCAGCCCTCATGTAGCTTCCACATCCCCAGTCAGTGCATGTTTCCTTCCTGGGGGCCTCAGCACAGCAGCGAGGCAGATGGAAGAAAGGTGTAAAATTAATGTAGGGAGGCGGAGGGACTTTCACAACAGCAACAATGCTTCAGTATGTTGGCACAGCACTGCACGACTCACAAGTAAATTCACACCTGCTATCTGGCTCTCAGAGGTGGGCGCTGATCCCCAGCCTTAGATTCTGCCTCCCATTTCTTTACAGACACATGCCCTTTGAGATGTCTAGGTCTTTTCTAGACCATGGTCCTGGAGGAAGAATGAACTCTTTCCTCATGTCAATTCCAATTTCTGCAAGCCCTCACCACTTCTGTGAAACTTCTATCAAACACATTTCTGAAAGAGTCGGGACAGGAAGGGGCTGCAGAGACCATCTAGTCCAACTTTGTCACTAGCCCAAAGAAGAAAAGGGACTGAGCTAAGGCCACACAGCCTGTCAGGAACCCAGCAGGGCTCAGACACCTGAAGGTAGACATGCACACATACTCCCAATGCTGCCCCCATTCTCCCAATGCCTTACATAGCTGCAAACTTCACCCTCCTGGGGCTTCTCACGGGCGCACCATGGGTGCTTCCTAAGTTGGGGTGTTTGGGAGTGTAACCTGTCAACCTTATTTTACCTTTCCTGAGGGGAATGGGGTGGGAGGAGCTTGCCATTCTCAGGGATCCTGTAGGGGATTCTTTTACAAAATAAAGACTCTAGTATGAAAACTGGTTTTGCACACAGGAGGTGACTCAGTCCTGGGACTGAGGGACTGACACACACGCGGGCTGCCCTAGCAGGAGGCACCTGTAAACACAGCATCCGGCCTTCCAAACCCTGATCGCGCGATCCCTCTGAATGCTGCTCAGCCCCCACCCCACTGGCACCTCTCCCCTCCTCCTCCACCTCTCCTGATGGTTCTCCCAAGGTGGGCTGAGAGGTCTAGTCTGTTTGCTAAACAGTAAGTTAAGAATCTTACTTCTTAACTTCCTGGGTGTTAAAATGCAATCTTATCTTTAAGATGTGATCCTTCCTGCCTTTTACTATATATTGCTTGTGGCTGGGCTTACTTGCTATATTAATTGCCCAGGTTATATATTACTTGATTAGGGGCTGGAGGAGGAAGAGCAGCATCTAGGCAGTTAAAGATAAACTGGGTCTTTTAGCAGGCTAAAGTAAATTTTACAATAGCCTCATTTAACTGACACAATGAAGACATGGGCTATGCTGAGGTATTTTCTTATCTGGGGGATGTTCAAACATTCCAGGCCAGGTTACTCCTGGCTTTTTAGTTTTAACTGATCTTCACGGAAGAATGCTTATACTCCTAGTTTGGTATATTACTTTAGAGAATTAATGTGACTCTGACTTTGCTGAATTGTTTAATACGGAGTTTTGGTAGGGGTCTTTTTCCAGAGACCCCCACCCTACTCTGACTACACCCACGGTCCCTGTCTCAGAATCCCTGTGGCTGGTTATAAGTTACTCAGCTACAGATTTCAAACCAAAATGACAGAAAGATATTAATTTCTAAATACAAGAAACTGCACTGTCAGTTCCCAGATCAAAGTAAAGAAACTTCATGACAAATAAAAAATATGAGAGATACCTCATGAAAAAAATTTAAACATTTAGCTAGACTTATCAAGAAAACATGGGAGAGGACTCAGAATTAGAAATTGAAAGAGAAGGTACAAGTGGCACCACTGAAATACTAAGTATTGAAGAGATAACTATGAAAAATTATATGGCAATAAATTTTGACACCCTAGAAGAAATAGATTAGTTCCTAGAATAATGCCATGTTAAAACCTCTTCTGGAGGAAGTAGGAATCTGAACAGACTAACAACTAGTAACGAACTGAATCAGTAATCAAAAACTCCACACAATCAAAAAAAGTCCAAGATGTTTTCATAGGAGACTTCCATTCAGACATTGAAATAAGAGTTAATACCTATCCTTCTCGAACTATTCCTAAAAATTGAAGAGGAAGGAAACCATACAAATTCGTTTCTATGAGGCCAGAATCACAGTCACCAAAACAAGATTAAGACACTACCAAAAAAAAGACAATTACCCACCATATTCCTGAAAAGCATAGTTGTAAAAATCCTCAACAAAATATTAGCAAACTGTATTCAAAAATACATTAAAGGATCATTCACCAAACCAAATCGGATTTATTCTAGGGATGCAAGGATGGTTCACTACCAGCAAATTAATAGATGCAAACACCATGTTAACCAAAGGAAGGATAAAAACTATATGATCATCTCAATAGATGCTGAAGGAGGATCTGTCAAAATTCGTATCCACTAATAATAAAACATCTCACCAAAGTTGGCACAGAGGGAATATATGTATCAACAAAAAAAAGGCCTTATATGACAAACCCACAGCTAGTATCATACTCCATGGTGAAAAGCTGACAGCCTTTTCTCAAGATGACACAAATACATGACAAGATATTCCATGCTCATGGGCGGGAATAATCAATATGGTTAAAATGACCATAATACCCCCAAGCAATCTATAGATGCAGTGCAATCCCTATCAAATACCGATGACATTTTTTACAACAGTAGAGAAATAAATGTAAAATGTGTACAGAACAAATTCAAGGATGTCCAGTATTACCACTTTCATTCACCATAGTACTGGAGAGTCCTAGCCACAGAAAATTACAAGAAAAAGAAATAAAAAGCATCCAGATTGTCAGCCTTTGCAGATGACATGATACTCTTTTTAAAAAACTCTAAAACTCCACAGAAATAACAGAATTAATAAATAAGCTCGGTAAAATTTCAAGATGTAAAGTCATAATACAGAAAAATGTTGCATTTCTATGTACAAAAAAATAAGCTACCCAAAACAGAAATTAACAAACCAACCCCATTTACAAATGCATCCAAAAGAATAAAATTCTTTTTTTCTCTTTCGTGATTACCACATATGTCATGAGTATTTTGTTACTATGTAAATCCATTTCTCCTCAGACTTTCACTTAATGGATTTTGCTGACTTCTTTTTTTTAAAGGTGCAACTAGACCAAACTATGGTTCAGTGGTCTGCTGAACCAAATTTGGGTTGCTGTCTGTTTTTGTAAATAAAGTTTTATTGGAACACAGCCATGCTCATTTGTTTAAATATTGTCTGTGGCTGCTTTCCCATTACTGTGGCAGGGTTGAGTACCTGTGACAGAAACATATGGTCCTGAAAAGCCCCAAATATTACTATTTGGTTCTTTAAAGAAAAAGTTTGCTGGCCATTGATATAGGATATATGTTTTGTGCCTTTTTTCAAATTTAATTTAATTTAATTCTGCTATTATTAATGTACAATTACATGAACATTATGGTTACTAGACTCCCCCTATTATGAAGTCCCCCCCACATACCCCATTACAGTCACTGTCCATCAGCATAGTAATATGCTATAGAATCACTACTTCTCTGTGTTGTACAGCCTTCCCTGTGTCTCCCCCCTACATGATATGTGCTAATCGTAATGCCCCTTTTTCCCCCTTATTCCTCCCTAATCCCTTTCCCTTTGGTAACTGTTAGTCCATTCTTGGGTTCTGTGAGTCTGCTGTTGTTTTGTTCCTTCAGTTGATAATAGGGACAGTGGGTGTTTCAAAAATTAAGGAAAAAGTGTTTATTGTACTCACACCACCAAGAAAACTATGGGAAATAATTTTTCGTAGGCAGAAAGGAGATTAAAGTAACAATGTATAGGGAGATTTTGTATCTTCCTTAAAACTAAGTGAAGTATTCTGGATTATCCCTAATTGGTGAAAGCATTATCCTAACCTGAGAGGTTCAAGGACACTTCTCTGAAACTGGCTCTGTGCCCCTACATTATCTCCGTGTACAAACATAAGATGGTACATACCCATATATGAGACTCTGGGACCCTATATGAAGAAATGTGTCTGTGCCTTCCTGGAGAGCTCAATGAGATGCTGACTGAGACCAACGTATATATGTTCATTAATGGACATTCTTATTTTTAGCCAGCGTGAACTAGGGCCCATCACCCCTTCCTCCTCCCTGAACTGAAGAGGGAGGCAGTCATAACTTTGGAGCTTTAGACCAGAGGACATCTGAGGAGATCACAGCCCCTTACCACCCCATCCCGGCCCTGTCCTTGCTGCCCTTGGGGCACAGTAAGAGGAGGGAGCAGGCAAAGGGGGTAAGGGGGTGTCCTTGGTGGACTCCACTCACCCCACTCTGTGGCCCAGCCTTCCCCCATTCCAGCTCAGTTCTCCCCTCTGGTGTGGCGTTAAGCAGGGCGCTGCAGGCCCCCCACAAGGAGGGAACAGGGAGGCCTGCACCTGCTGCCTGACATGCAGGGGGGCTGCCTTTTGTCTCACTTCCCCCACCCCCACCCTGCCTGAGTCCTTGTTTGGGGTAGGATATTTTTAGAAAATGAGTCTCCAATCTGAGCTGCCCCAGCTGAGAAATGTACAAAGGGAGGTATACTGGGAAATGCTTACTCCTTACTTTAGAGTGGGACTATCAAAATGCACATTTTCTGAGTGCCTCTGGGGTCATCTGAAGCAGATCCTGTACACTAAGGATGGACCTCTGGGCTGGCCCAGAACATGTGCTTTTGGGAGCCAGGATGACCTCAGGCTCCCAGGGTCAGCCGTAGGCCTCCTACCCAAGCATGCAAGTGGGAGCACATACACGGGACACATACACGCTCACCCCAACTTACTTTTTGCAAGTTCGTGTCAATGCAAATTGACTTTTATTAAAGACCAGCATTGGTACCTGATTTCGCTAACTGGAGGATTTTTGCTTTTACAAAAAAAGTGAAAAGCAAAAATAGTGTTCAGTGTTTATTTTGCAGCAGCCGTTACAAGGACAGCAAAGAGCAACAAGGAGAGCCCACCAAGCTCCTTCCCCAGGAACCACACTCAGCATCTCAGTATCTAGCAGCCACAGCTTTGATCTGTATCTGTGAGCATCTGTGCTTCATTCTTAAGGTATTCTCTGCATCCATTAGAGAGCTGTGTCCTAAGATATCAGAAAAGCCTAAGCAAGGTAATTTTTTGGGGGGTCTGGGAATGCCAACCAAAAACTTTTCCATATACATTAACAGTAATTGCTTCTTCATTTAATGTCACTTTGGTTTACGTAAGGTTTCACAGGAATGCTCTACTTTTGGATAGCAGGGGAAACCAGTAATATGCTTTAACCCAGACACACAGCTATTTAGATTTTTCTAAAGAAAATAATATTGTATTGTCCAGTATTACCCATTACATATGAAATAGGATTGTTCTTTTAAAACAATAGCTCTTAAAAAACTCTGAAGATAAGAATTAATAAAGATGACCTCTGCTTCTTACACGGTGGAATACTAGGATCAGATTTACCGCCTTTCAGTAACTAAAAAGTGGAGAAAGTATGATACTGTTATCAGACACTGGCTAGCAGAGAGATTAAGTCTGTGACCCCTGAAAAAGAAAAACAAATTAGGTAACTCCTATAACTGCCCTGACGTTCTGCCTGGGGGCCCAGTCCACCCCACTGTGCAGAAAGAGCCGAAACAAAACACAGCTTGGCGGTTTGTCACTGAGCTAAAGGAACTTCATGGAGCTGATCAAGAGGTAAAGGTGTCTCGAATCTAGTGAGCAGAGTAGAGACAAAAGAGCTGCTTGGAGAAGAACTCACTCCAGAAATCAGCATACGGTCCTCTTGCGTCTTTGGCTGAATGCTGATCTAGACATGGATAAGGCAAAACTCCACTAATCTAATGAGGCAAACAACAACTGCCAGAGCTATACAGCAGACGAACAATTCCCAGAACTCATTCAGAGTCAAGAACAAAAGCTACCACAGACTTCCCTTCTGAAGGTGTCCAAGTCAAAGACAAGGAAACTACAACTTTAAAGTGCTGAAAGATAAAAATGTCAACCTAGACATACATACTATTTGCCTTTTTCACTCTCACGCTCTAATAAATGTAGTTTTCCAAAGATATTACAACTGATTATTTTCTTTTGAAAAAGTTATTTTTCATTAAAAAGTTAGTTCAACAAATGTTGGCAAGGATGTGGAGAAAGGGGAACCCTCCTATACTGCTGGTGGGAATATAAACCAGCTCAACCATTGTGGAAAGCAGTAATGAGGTTCCTCAGAAAACTCAAAATAGAAATACCATTTGACCCAGGAATTCCACTCCTAGGAATTTACCCTAAGAATGCAGGAGCCCAATTTGAAAAAGACATATGTACCCCTATGTTTATCGCAGCACTATTCACAATAGCCAAGAAATGGAAGCAACCTAAGTGTCCATCAGTAGGTGAATGGATAAAGAAGATGTGGTACATATACACAATGGAATATTATTCAGCCATAAGAAGAAAACAAATCCTACCACTTGCAACAACATGGATGGAGCTAGAAAGTATTATACTCAGTGAAATAGCCAGGTGGAGAAAGACAAGTTTTAAATTATTTCACTCGTCTGTAAAGTATAAGAACAAAGCAAAACTGAAGGAAAAAAACAGTAGCAGACTCACAGAACCCAAGAGTGGACTGACAGTTACCAAAGGGAAAGGGACTGGGGAGGATGGGTGGAAAAGGAGGGATAAAGGGGGAAAAGGGGCATTATGATTAGCACACATAATGTAGCAGTGGGGAGGGCACGGGAAAGGCAGTATATACAGAGAAGACAAGTAGTGATTCTATAGCATCTTACTATGCTGATGGACAGTGACTGTATTGGAGTATGTGGGGGGGACATGATAATAGTGGGAGTCTAGTAACCATAATGTTGTTCAAGTAATTGTACATTAATGATATCAAAATTTTTAAAAAAGTTACTTATGTTGACTTGCAATTGTTTATTTTGTAAATTGATAAATGTTTTATAAAGTTCTTAAATTTATAAATAAAGTAAATTTCAATAGCTGTAACCACATAAAGCAAACCTCTTTGAGATCATCAATATTTTTCAGAACATAAAGACATTCCAAGACTAAAGAGTTGGAAAATCACTGCTTTAGGAGTAGTGGCCCCATCAAATTAGTGTTCCTTTGTGATGCACAGAGGCTGTGGGAAAGTTTTTCCTTACAAATCCAGTTTTTCTAATGAACACACAGGTATATCCTTGAAAAGAAATTGTCTGTTTCATCTAAGTTGTTTAACTATCACTAAATAGTTGTCTGTAATATTCCCTTAGTCTGTAGGATATTTTGTCATGTCCCTCTTTCACTCTAAGAGATTGATAATTAGTGGTCTTTCTTTATCCTGATCAGCCTGGCTACAGACAATTTTGCAGATTTTTTACTAATTATTAATTTTAAATCAATTTGTTGACCTTATTATAAATTATTTTGTAAGTTATTGTAAAAGATGTGTAAATTTAATTAGTAATTGTATAAAATTCGATCCTTGAACACTTAACACAAATGAGATTTTGGTGATGGCCCTGTGAGTCCTTATAACACATTATGACAATGGTGATGTAATGAACTGCAGCAATATTCAGAAGATCTACAGGCCTCATTGACCTAGTGCTTTCCAATACACAGGCAAAAGATTCATTGAAATGGGTAACAGACTGATAGGTTTTAATATAATAAAGTATGAAAAATTCATTTATATGGATTCAGATTTCACACTGCAGTTAAACTGTTCAATTTTGATGTAGTATGAGAGGAATATCTAAATTAACCCATATGATGAACGGCAAGTCCACATAAGCACTTCCGTTGTACACTGAAAAATAACGGTTGTCTCAAGAAAAGCACCTGTGCAGCATGAAAAATTGAAAGCAGAACATGACTTTCACTTGAAAAAATAACTGACAAACTATTATTTGGACTTGGGTACCTGGAAGACACTTTGTTAAAAATTAACAAAGTGAGCCTATTACTTCAAGAAAAACAAATTACGTTATTTACTGCCAAATTAAAACTTTCAAGTACAAATTCAAAGTTTGGAAAATGTATACCTATGAGCCTTAGCACCTTCCCAAGAAGTCTGTGGTAAGCAAGGCAGTGATTCTAACAAGTGATATTTTGATATATAATGCAACAGCTCTGAAACCTTTTGATCTCAGGACCTTTTCATTACTTTTTTAGATGATTAAGGTTCCCAAAGAACTTGAATTTATGTGGATCATATGTATCAATATTTACTAATCAGACATTAAAACTAAGCACTGAAAATGTTTAAAGCTTATTTAAAAATAACAATGACAAACCTATTACATGCATTTTGATGGAAAATAACTATATTTTTAAAATATCTCTAGTGAGAAGAGTGTCACTGTTTTGCATTTTGAAAAATCCCTTTCCTGTCCTGAATCAGCTAGATTCTCTTACATGCTTCTGCAGTCACTGTTCCCACATCACAGGTCAGGTCATGTGGCCTCTGGAAAACTCTTTGAGAACAAGCATAACATCTTAGTATTACTATGAAAACAGCTTTCACTTCACATAACCCTGGAAACCCTTTCCCGTATTTTACTCCATTAAGGACACTCTTTTAAGCAAAATCTATTTTTTTAGGCTTTATGCCTAATCAAATCAAAGCAGTTACCACTACTCTAGTCCCCAACTAATGTATACTAATACTACTTCTGGATCCCTTATAAACATATATAAATAAATACATGTATGTGTGAGTGAGCCTGTGTGTATAAATATATATAATCTCTTATACATGCAAAGAATATATGGAAATACACCAAAACATTATTAGCAGGATTACAGGTAGTTTTGATCTTTTTATCTTTATTTTTCCCAATATTCTGAACGTAGTTGCATTAAAAAAAAAAGTAGAAAATGTTTTCTGCTATCCTCTTCCTGTGGTAAGCATTCTTTTCTAAAGGAGTGTGCCCTGGCCTTGGGGAACCAGGAGGCCTTAATAACTACAGGGAACCAGAAAACAAGGAGAAAATTACACCAGGAAACAGGATACAGTAGACCCATGTTAAGAATAGCAAAGAACTAAAACTGAGAATTCTAATCCATGAATCTAGGAATTTTTAGTAAAAATATGTTCTTACAAAATGATGATGCTTCTTATAGTATCAGCAGGAACTATGTACACCAATAAACTTGTTACTAATATTTAGCTCTCTGTACCTTTTGAAATGTTTAAACTTACTCTCCGTTTTGAACTTATCAAGGAATTTAGTTCTTTAAAATTCATGCTCTAAATGAATTAAGTAAATTGTTTTTTTTAAAGGTGACATCAGTCTTTCTGGAGGTTTTCACTGTTCATGAAAATGTGCCTTGGCCAAAAAGAACTGAAGCAAAGGGCCAGTAACTCAAAGCAATGAGATAAAAGGCTCTGAATTCTTCTAATTAAGGATCTCAACTCTATTGCTTAAATAACTGGTGCCTGCAATGCCTGAAGGCATTACAGCTGTGTCAGTGCCACCCCTTACACCATAATGAACATGAAGAGATGGACAGAACCTGAAGTAGAATCACTACAAACTCTTCCACTTAATCTGCAGAGGAGAGGCAGCACAAAGCAGTAGTTAAATAAAACCCAGGACTCTGGAGCAAATTATCTGCGTTCAGATTCTGGCCCCACCACCCTGGGCAATTTACTCAGAGTCACTTGCCTCAGCTTCCTTACCCAAGAAATGGAGAAGATAGAAAAATAAATTATCTACCTGTAAGATTGTTAGAAGGATTAAATGTGTCAATATTCATGAAGGGCTGGAACATAGTAAATAAATGTTGGAAGAAAAAGAAACAGAAACTCTGAACTTAAAGTTCACCTTAAAATAAATGATGAAATAACTGTAGAGATACAGAAAAGCCAAATCAGGTAAATTCAGAATACTGCATACTTGATTTTCTAGCATCTTAAAAAGGTATACCAGTGTGGTGTTCAATTATCTTTTAACATCACAAGAGTCCAAACTGCTAAAGAACAAGTAATTTTCAGGGACTTCACAGAAGACTTTAGCTATATATAATGTAAAGTATCTTTTTGTGTATGTAAACTTTACAAGAAAATGTTCTGTTTTTGAATTAAGGAAGGATACATTAAATACTAGCAAGGAAAGGGGGCCTCAATTGCTCTATAACTATTGAAGAAAAGCAAAAAACCTGCCCATGTGTAGTAAATATGTTCAAAGTTTAAATGGGAAAAATGAACAATCATGTAAAACTAGGACTGAAACCAATTTCCTAAAGAATGGAGTGTTCCAGGTTGAGGCGGAGTAAGCAAGTACAAGCTCATTCGCACACATATTGTTCTGCCAGAAAGCAGGAGAGCACTCAACGACCCACCAGGTCAGATCACAATGACAGAGCAGTCTGTAAGTCCGGGGAGACGAAATCCCGGGGCAAAATACGTCTAGAAAAGAAAATTAATCAAAGGGAAAAATACAGTTTAAAACCCGTTTATTGCTTACAAACTGCACTCCAGGGTCGGGTTTCTCTCTCCTGATCCAGCAGGAGCAAGCAAGCAAGCACCTCCCCCTAACCTCTCAGGTTCAGATAAACCCTCAGTTGCCCAGGTAATTACCCATTGATATGCAAATGAAATTCTCTTCACCCCTGAGGATATTCAAATGAACTAAAGCCAAACTAGATATTCTGGAAATATAATTTTATCGACAGGCCACCCTTTCAGAAATCTCGCTTTACAATCTACTCATTCCCCCTCTTCCACAACGGACACTGGGTGAGAAAACGGGCATTGTGACCAGACTAATGACACAAAAATAGAAACAGCAATGGAATCATGATAATCCTCAAGCCAGAGGATTCACCTAAATTCAAAGTCCCAAGCAGATTAAGTCCATAGCCCGTCTACTCCAGAGTCAGGCAGTAGCTGAGGGTTCAGAGCAATCATCACGTGGCAGATGCAGCCAGGGGGTGCATTCAGGCCACAAGGACTGTAGGAGAAAATAATCTTAAGGGCAATAAGATACATGTTTTAATGACACCATAGGGAAAGCTTGTCCATCAGGTAGGATAAATGCAAGAGAGTGCTCCTGGGATAAAACAGTAGTAGGAATGGGATCTGATCCTGGTCTAGTATACCAGATTTTCACTCCCCTCCTTGTGGGAGTTACAGTTGGGTCGATATATAGGGCTACGGGAGGTACATGCAATGGCCATAAAGACAAAACAAAACTTCCCTGCAAAATGCTCTTACCTCCTGGATGTTTTGGGTATACTGCCAAGATTTTGGGGGGCCATTTGGCTGTTACTCCAGGATGCACACGAGGCCAGGTTCCAGGCCTTTCCCCCAAGGAGCCAGAAGGGCCAGCCTTTGCTGGTCCATGTGTTGAAATGGGCCATGTCCATTCAACAGTGTATCCAGGGTTTAATGCAGTAGGGGCAGGCAGCAAGATGTTGCTCTGCTGGCCATAACCTGGCTTTAATAACTCTTCTTTGGTTTGCACATACATTGTATAGGAGAGGCAGCAAGGTGTCTGAGCATATCCACAGGGCTCAAAGCTCCTTTAGGTGGCTTCTCATTCAAATGCAGCAGCACTGTCTATAGGCGAACTGACCGACCAACCCCGCAAACTATTGATGTCTGGCTTCAGGCCAAATTTCAACAAACCGTTGTGCCTCTCTATCATGCCTGCCCCAGTAGGATTATATGGTACATGAAATTTGCTGCACCCATTCTTGTAACCTATGTCCAGTAAAGTGGGTGCCTTGATCGCTCTCAATAACCTGCAGTCGGCCATAGGCTGCAAAGAGACACTCCAGGCTCCTCTTGGTGGTTTGCTGATCTGCACAACGTGCAGGAAAAGCAACCAATTGTCCAATAGCCATGCCCACACAAGTCATGGCATATCGATATCCTTCTAATATGGACAGAGGCCCAATACAGTCTATCTGCCACCTGACAAGGGGTATTGGCACCCTTACTATTGTCCCATGTTGCTGTAGGACTCGATGTAAGGCCCCTTAGAGCACACAAGGCACTCCTTCCAGGCTCTGCTGACTTCTTAAAATGTCATGGCAAGCCCCACCTACGGGCTATAGCCCACATTGTGTTTTACCCCACGTGCAACAAACAAAAATTGGGCCACATCAGAGGGAGGCTTTTCTTGAAACCAGCGCACCTGGGCAATCAATGTCTGCTTCATCATTCCCTGGGGATGCCAAAGGCAAATGGCCAGTCCCATGACATATGGTAACAGTCTTAGTCTGACCAGAGGCCCATAGGTCTTGCCATAACTCTTGCCCCCAAAGGGGCCGCTGACCAACCATCCAGTTGGCATGGTACCATGTCAGTAGCCACAGGGTCAAGCCCCGATAGATGGCCCAGCTGTCAGTGCAGACAACTATAGGAGAAACCTCCTGGTTGATCAAGAGCCATACTGCCCACAGCTCAGCCCATTGCCTGCTCTTCCCCTCTCCATCCTCCATCCGTATTGTCTCAGTCTTAGGATGGAAAGCCACAGCCCTCGAATTCAGGGGCTGCCCACAACTGGAGCCATCTGTGTACCAAGCATCTTCAAGTACAGGGGCTTTTCCCTCCTGATAAGGAGTCTCGGTTACCAAGGGCTCAAAATCAAGTTCTTCCTGCTTTCCACTGGTATAGGTCACTGGCCCCAACAAGCATTAGAGTTCTCCACTTAAGGGGCTAGTAGGGAGGGCGCTGTGCTGCTGTAAATATGTGCCACATTTGGCCAGTGTAGGTGTCTGTGCTACACCACTTGGTGGCCTTTGGGTCCAGTCTCACACCCACCCCGCGATGGGATAGGTGTTTATTACCTTAGTCAGAGCTGTTCCAGCAATGGGCTCTGTAGCCAGCAAGGCATGGTACACAGCAGCCAGTCGCTTCTCTATCAAGGTATACCGGACCTCTGCTCCTTTCCATAGTTGTGATCAGAATCTAATAGGTTGGTGTGTCTGTTCAAGCTGCTGCCAAAGACCCCATCAATAACCAACTTTGGTTACATGAACATCTAGTTCACAGGGCCTTGATGAGTCCATTGCATTCAAGGCCTGTACAGCCTTGACTGCCCACTTGGCAGCGTAAAAGTAGCTGCACATGTCTCATCTCAGTCCCCCCTGATGCCCTTTCATACCAACCAGTATAAGGGCTTCACAGTCTGTGCCAAGTGCGGGATAAACACTCTCCAGAAGCCCAAAAGAACCAAAAACTCTTTTAATACTGCCACAGTGGTAGGGGTGGGAAAAGCCTGGACCTTGTCTATAACTGCTTCAGGAACAACTTTAGTTTTTACCCAACCACACAACCCCCAAGAATTTCACAGACAAACCAGGTCCCTGAACCTTGGTGCTGTTCACAGCCCATCCCTTTTTCCTATAGATGTTGCAATATTCTATCTAGGAACTGCTCCTTCTAAATCTGAAGGAGAATCAGATGTGAGCATAATATAATCAATGTAGTGATATATCTGTTTGCGGTTTCTTCCATGTGGCCAAGTCCTGGGCCTCAAGTCCATGACAGATGGTGGGACTGTGGAGATATTCCAGTGGAAGGACAGTCAATGTCCACTGCCAGCCTTCCCATGTAAATGCAAACTGTTCCTGGCTTTCCTGTGCTATGTCAGTAGAGAAGAAAGCATTAGCAAGGTCTATTACACAACGATACGCTCCCAGTTCGTGGCTGAGGGTGTCCAGAATGTCTGCTATAGAGGGGACAGCAGCATGCAAAGGGGGTGTGAGTTTATTCAATTCCCTGTAGTCTACAGTCATACGCCAGGAGCCGTCTGGCTTTCTCACTGGCCACACTGGGGAATTAAAAGGACTATGAGTGGGCTTTATGATGCCCACCCTCTCCAACTCCTGTAGAGTTTCCCAATTTTCTTGTGCCCCCCGAGCAATTTGTACTGCTTAATATTTGTCACCCGCTGAGGTACAGGCAGAGCTACAGGTGGCTGCTTAGCATGTCCCCTCAGAACTGCCTTTACCACACACATACCCTCAGTCTGAACTCACCTGCAGTGGTCTGTATGTAACCACAGGCCCTACAGGATATCTACCCCCAAAATATATTCAGGAATGGGAGAAATGTACATGGTACACTCCTTTGGGGGTAAATGCCCTAACCCCAATAGGATTTGGGCTTTCTTCACTCTAATTGCCTTACCCCCATAGCCATCTATCACAGCAGGGGGCCAGGGAAAACGCTCAGAGTTGCCATGAATCAGAGAACACTCAGCTCCTGTGTCCACCAGTGCCAGGATACGCTGTACATCCATAGGGGACCAATGAATTGCTAATTCTACATGTGGCCTTCGGTCCCCACCATGTCCCCCAAGGTGAGGACTTTGACCCCCCTTTCAGTCAAACTGTGATGCCCAATCGTCCTCCTGTGGGGGTGAGAGCTCAGGCAAATCCTGAGTACTGTCTCCTATGAAGTTTTGCAGGCACACAGGCCGGGCATGAGGCCTTGACTCTGGTTTCTGTGTCCTGGACCTCAGCAGCTGGAACTGCTGCTCTGGCTTTAATTGGTGCCACAGTTCTAACAATATTCTATTGGGCTGCCCCCCGAGTTTTTCTTTCAATAACCTGGCCTTTATCAAATCAACCCACATCTGGGTCCTCGAGACTTTCATGGGCCCTTCTGGACATCTCCTTTCAGTCTTGGCCCTTACTTCCCTCTGTGCCTTTATTGTTTCAACCTCCCCCAGATCTGCTAAAGTATGAGTAGCCTCTCTTACGGGTTGCCCTAGGTGGGGGGGTGGGGGGCAAGAGTATTCACTAGGGACCCAAAGAAAGATGTGGGATCTGTATGCAGCATCAGGTTTCTCATTCCTACAGTGAACTCCTCCTCATCAGGGCCCTGGGGGTCCATATAATAGACAATGTTTTTCATACCCAATTCCTGCAGTATCTGTTGGAGCTCTGCATATGTTTTCCAACTATTGGGAAAATATGGTAAATCACCCTGATTAGGCCAAACTACCCTGATGGCAGCTGTCTGCCTTTCCAGGAGTATCTGATTCCCTGAGGCGTGACAGGCATTTTGCAACCACTGCCAGAGGGAAGGGCGAGTCTCAGGGAAGCCATTCTACTCATCTCAGTACCCAACACAACAATGTTTTCCACCCCGTATCCCAGAGACGTAAAAGCCATGTAGGCAGAGGTTCCAATGGCCTCTGCCTGTACCTGACGCTCATGGCCACCAGCTCCTCCTGGGTATGGAAACAGAGCAAACAATGCTCCACAACCCGGGTAGGGGGCTGCTCCTCGCTCTGAGGAGTCCGAGGTTGTTTCGTTTTTCCCCGTCGCTGAAGGCACCACTCTTTCCTCCCCCTCCCCATGGCCTCCTGCAACATGGTTTTTCCTGCTGCCTTCCCCCTCGCCACTAAGGAATCTTTTCAGTAACTGTCTCTCTTCTTTAACAGCATCCCATAGGTTATCGCCCAGCTCCTCCAAGTGATGCTGAAGAGTCTCTCCCCCGCCTAAGTACCTCTCTCTCCAGTATAACAGTTCCCACTATCGCGATGAAAAGAGAACCTACAATGCCAGCCGCTCCACGACGCCCTAGCCCTAAGGTCTCCAAGCAGTCTTCCAACTCACAGAGGGCTAAATCAGCCTCCGGTGTTTCCACCCTTCCCCAGTACTGATTACAAGTACATTAAACAGATAAGAAAGGAATATTATGAGAAATTCTATACCCACAAACTTGATGACTGAGATGAAATGGGCGAATTCTGTGAATGACACTACCTACAAAAATCCATGCAAAAAGAAATAGATAATCTGAACAGGTTTATATCAATTAAAGAAATTGAATCAATAATTAACCCTCCCAAACTGAAAGCACCAAGTCCATACAGTTTCACTTGGTGAATTCTGCCAAACATTTAAGGGGAGAAAACTATATCCATTCTCTACAATCTCTTCCAAAAAACAGAAAGAGAGGAAACACTCCCTAACTCATTCTCTGAGGGCAGCATTATCCTAATACCAAATCAGAAAAACAAGACTACAAAAGCAATATCTTATTGATAGGGAAAATTTACAAGGACAGCAACCTAGTGGGTGGCTCCACTCTGTCCCGCACCCCTCCCTCCTCAACATAAACAGCACTACAAGGACAGTAATGAGGTGGCTCCCCTCCGCCTCGCCCCCTCCCTCAACCAAAACAAAAAGAAAACACTCCCTTGGTTTCCCCGTGCTGCTGAGCACCGGGTCCCAAGGTTTGCTCCCTAAACTCCCTCCCCCTTGCCTGCTCGCTTGCCCTGTAGGAATGTTACAGATAAGGCAGCAGAAAGGTATAAATTGCTCTCTTTTCCTTTGTTCGGGGCTCAGACTTTTTGGGAGATTACTCCCCTCTGAGCCTGCCGGTGTGAAATAAAGCCTCTACACTACAAGACCTCCGAGAGCCGCTTGGTTTTTTCCGTTGGTGATCCAGTCCAGGCTTTTTTTCAGTATTTTCCATAACATTATGAACATAGATGTAAAAATCCTCAGCAAAATACCAACAATGTATAAAAAGAATTCTACACCACAACCAAAGGGGATTTGGTATGCAAGGCTGGTTCTATAATCTATTAATGTAACCCACAACAACAGACTAAAGAAGAAAAATCATATGATCTTATCAATGAGTAAGAAAAAACATTTGACAAAACCCAATACACAAATGATTTTAAAAACTCTCAGAAACCTAGGAATAGAGGGGAATTTCCTCAATTTGGTAAAGAACACTACCAAAAAAAAAAATCCTACCATTAACATTATACTCAACAGTAGGAAAATGGATACTTCTTCTGTAAGTTCGGAAACAAAACAAGGATGTTCACTCTCACCACTCTTTTCAATACTGTACTAGAGGTTCTAACTATTGCAGTGACAGCGCAAGAAAATAAAGGGTACACAGACTGTGAAAGAAGAAATAGAACTGTTTTTGTTGCAGATAACATGATTATTTATATGTAAAAGAAAACGGGCCTCCTTGGCTGATTTTCGGTCTGGTCTGAGGCAGGAAATACTCAAGATGACCTAGTAGCATCTTGTAGTGCTGGAAACTAGGGAAGTCCTCAAACATAAACAAATAAAAACAGTCATTTTGATAAAGTTATGTCAAAGGGGCACGGGAGTCAACTGAAAGATCTCTCTCTCAATGGCTAGAGCTGGAACAATTCAAGCAAAATTAAGTAGTACTGGGTTATAACCCAAAGTATAAAAATAAATGTCCATGAAACTATACTATAAATAATTGAAAAAAAATTAATAAATGGGGAAGAGACAAATCTACCATGAAGGATTCCAAATAATTTATATACTCCATTCTCAAGGATGGAGAACATAACTCGTCACTCTTTAAGTGTGTGTTGTAAATAGTGACTTTTTCCAAATAGTACAGTAGGGAAAGTGGGGGGAAGAAGTTAACTTTAAAGAGGAGAAATTTGACAAACACTACCTCAGCAAGGTGATCAAGGTAAACATCAAGTCATAAATTATCTTAGTATTATGTACCCTTGATATTAAGTGATGAAAATGGCATTTTACATCTGTGACCTTCCTTCCCCAAACCCATAACCCCAGTCTAAAAATGAGAAAAACATCAGACAAATTACAACAAGACAGAATCCTACAGAATACCTGGCTAGTACCCCTCCAAAATGTCAAGATCACCAAAAACATTCAAGAAATGTCTGAGAAACTCAAAGCCAGATTCTAAGGAGACATGGCAACTAAATGCAATGCAGTATCCTGGATGGGATACCTAGAACAGAAATTGAGCAGAAATGGGGTAGGAAAGAAAAAAAATTAGGTAAAAGCTAAGGAAAGGTAAAACCTTGATAATATGGACCTTGATAATAACCTATCAATATGAATTCACTAATTGTAATAAATGTACCACTGCAACATAGGATGTTCCTAATAGGAGAAACTGGGTACAGGGTATATGGGAACTCTATTAATACATTCTCATTTTTTTTCTGTATATCTGCAATTTCTAAAAAATTAAGTCCAGTAAAAAAAGGAATAGTGACCGAAAGGATAATAAAAACACTGGGAAAACAAAATTTCTGTGATACTGAGAGAGAGAAATAAAGTTGTTTGCTACCACTAGAGATGACTAGTAGCCAATTTTCAGAGTCAAAATCGAGTTGAGAATTTCAGAGTTTAAAAAACTTCTGAGTTTTAGAGTTTAAAAAGTTTTCAGAGTTAAAGAGAAAAGTAAGCATTTACCTCATCTTTTTAGGAAGAACTATAGTTCAATCCTAGTTGACAAGGGAAAGGTCTTTTTAAGGGAGGAGAGTTGACTAATAGATTGAGGACGGTAGAGTTAGGAAAAGCATTTTGTAAGCCCAAATTAAGTAACTGATTTAGATGAGGCTCATCAATAGATGCTAATAAACATCAGACAAAAGACTCCTGGTAAAGAGAATATTAGCAAAATATCACCATACTTATTAACTGCTAACTGAGAAGGGAAGTAAAAAATTCCATCTTTAGAATGGATAGATCTGGTGAATACCATCTTAACCAAATGACCACACTTTAGGTAGACAACCTATGTTATATGACTTTTGTTACGAATCAATATTATGTACACAGGAGCATCTAAGCCAGTAAATCTAAATATAATCCAGCCTTTGGTCCAATCTTCTGTTCTTAGGCAATACAGTGGCTGGAGATGGAATTAAACAGATAAATCTAGAGTGTGGGAACATTCTGTAAGATGACTGACTTCATCTCCTAAAGAAGCCAATTTCGGGGAAAAAAAACTGGGGGTGAGGACAATTGTAGGACAGTAGTCCCCTTCTTACCCCAAGTATCACTTTCAAGGATTGTTACCTATGGTCCACTGCTGCCTGGAAGTAGATGATCCTACTCCTGAGACACTGTCAGAAGATCAACAGTAATTACACTGCATCCACAAGGCCATGTCATTAGCCATTCACCTCACTTCATCTCATCATGGAGCTATTTTATCTCCCAGCATCACAAGAAGGGTAAGTGCAGTACAGTAAAATATTTTAAGAGAGACCACATTCACTTAACTTTTATTGCACTATATTGTTATAATTGTTTTATTATTTGATTATTGTTAATCTCTCACTGTGTGTGTTAAAATTTCTCATACATTTGTATGTACAGGGAAAAATATGGTATTTATGGGGTTCTGACACTATTTGTGGTTTCAGGCATCCACTAGGAGTCTTGGAACATATCCCCCACAGATAAGGGGGACACATAAGAAGTATCTAAAGCAACAAAAAATGTAATGAACTTTGAACCTGGGTTCCAGTTACAAATGGACAACTGGAGAAACTTGAATATAAACTAAATATTAAGGGTTTTCATAAAAATATGACATGTTTAATTTTAGGAGATGCTTGCTGTACCATTTAGGGTTCAAGTACACAAAAGAAGTCTCTGTTTAAGATAGATGTAAAGAAATATAACAAAAGATTGACTTATATTTAAGGGGTGGATATGGGTGTTCATTGTACTATTCTTTGCATTTGTATGTTTGAACATTCTTAATAAAGGTTGGGGGTGTTGTGGGAGAATAAGGTCATTAAAAGGAAAAAAGCTGGCCAAATGAGGAGTTGTATAGCACCAAAGAACAGTAATAAGAGTCTATGGACAGAAGTAACAAAGAAACATGGATTTTAAACCACTCTCCTATGATGTACACCACACAAACATTAGGAAGGCAGGGGCATCAAAGAGAGGGTATTAGTTTAAGAAACAATTCCTACCCTCCAAAAGTTTAAAATACCAACCTAAACTCTGTTGATAAAACCACTTGAGACAACACACCTCCACTAGCTCTCACTTGCTCAGGAGAAGGGGCTACAGAAGAGGTATCATTTTGACTTTTCAATTACAACGCTTTAACAGTGACAGAAAACTCTACTTTTAAAATAGCAGAAATATTAGAAACAAACTGAAGGATTAAGAATATAAATGGACTCATGAAACCGTAAGTTAATTCACATATATGTATGATGATAGCACACTAAATCAAAATCAAACATTTCACCTATCTTGTATTAGTAATGGGTTTCACGGAGTTAAGTTGTCTCTGCAAATGGCCTACTATATTAGTGGCTTGCTATAGATATATGCTGCTACAAGGCACAACCTAAGTCCAGCCCCAAAGTCCCCCTTCCATTTGATGACTTGGAATGCCTTCCTGAGGGTTTCCTGTGGAACAAATTTAAAAATTTTACTCATCCTAAGTGAGTAGATGCTTCTCCATGCCTTCTTCATAATATCTAAGATTCTATAGCCTTATAACTATGACAATATCATGCTGATAAATGTCAGCTCCTTTTATATGTGACTGCTCTTCCCAACCCTGATTAACATGAAAATGTCACTCTATCTTTATCTCTCCCAAACTCTGTGAATTTTCTCTGCCATTTGTTTCCTCCCTTTCTATTCCTAATCCTGTTTTCCCCTTCTCTAATTATTACAATGTATATAATATGAATATATAATGTACATATAATAACAGTGGTACCCAAAATCTCACCTGAGAAAAAACTAAAACCATATACACTGGAATTTCAAATAGAGAATATTACAAGATAAACCTTCATCAAGCTAACAAACTGCTTTCCCTTATAATGGTAAACTAGCTCATTCAGACCAATTCAATCACTGAGAGCAGCTAAAAAACTGGACATCCCCTTCCTGCAGGCAAAATTAGAAAAAAAAAAAAAACTCCTCTTTGAAGGCACCAAAGTGTTGACAAGGCAGTTTAAAAAATGCACACACCCACACACACATATAAGAGAGTTATCCTCAGGAGAAATCTTCACAGGTGAGCCAGGTGTCTGGTGCCATTCTTCCCAGGGGGAATCTGCCAATTCCATAAAGGTGACTGAGAAACTGAGAAGAACTTTTCACAGATGTACAAGGCTGGGGGGCACTAAATATCAGAGGTAAGAGCCCAACACAGTGTGGAAGTTGATTAGTAGGGGGCTGATGACATCCCTGGTTTTATGTTGGGAGCCCAAAGAGTCACATACTAGGAGTAAAGAAAGCATAAAGTAGACCAGCCTGTGCAGACTCTGGAGCTCAGTTTTGGAACATCTTAATCCCTGACTGAATTAAAACGATCCAGGATTGCTAGTGCCCCTAGCTAGCCTCCTTCCAAAAGTAAACAAAATCCTTTTTGGAAGGAGTTGTCATTCCTCAACCTTAAATTATCTCTACAATTTTTCATATATAATGTCTTACTAAAAAAACCAGGTATACAAGACCAAAACAACACAATAAAAAACTGAGTGACACAAAGCCTACAGAAAAACAGAGGATCAAGATAATGAAGTTACCCATTACACACATGCTTAATACATTCAAAGACATTTTTTAAACATCGAGTCAAGAAAGACTGGCCCAATACAAAAACCTGCTAACTTTGAAATTTCAAATCATACTTTATTTTCTAATCCTTAATGAAATTTCAAATCATACTTCAGTTCATGTTCTAATCCTAAAATTCATTTCTGATTGATTCTTTAGGAATATCCATAGCTGTTCTAAATTCTCCATATTCCACCTTAGGTTCATACATACCCAAAAAGAACATTTTACCTACCAAAGAAAGAAAATTAAGCCATCCAATCTAATAAGAATTCATATACTCAGACAGGCACTCTAACCTGCCTTCCTGGAACATTCCCCCAAAGAGAGAAAATAATCCATTAAATTGCCACAAGAGAGTAAACTGCTGTAGGGAGCCACCATTTCTCAAGTCAGAGGTTTTTACATCAAGCATTTTACATCCTAACCCATTATATACACATTCCGTGTGTATTTACATACAAAGTATACTCAATTTAATTAAAACCCAAATTTCAAAAAACAATTCTTCCCATAGATCAATAGAATAGAATAGAGAGCCCAGATATAAACCCACACATATAAGGCCAATTAATATATGAAAAAGGAGCCATGGATATACAATGGGGAAATGACAGCCTCTTCAACAACTGGTGTTGGCAAAACTGGACAGCTACATGTAAGAGAATGAACATGGATTATTGTCTAATTCCACACACAAAAGTAAACTCGAAATGGATCTAAGACCTGAATGTCATGAAACCATAAAACTATTAGAAGAAAACATAGGCAAAAATCTCTTGAATATAAACATGAGCAACTCTTTCCTGAACCCTTCTCCTCATGCATGGGAAACAAAAGCAAAAATGAACAAATGGGACTACAACAAACTAAAAAGCTTCTGTACAGCAAAGGACACCATCAGTAGAACAAAAAGGCATCCTATAGTATGGAAGAATATATTTGTAAATGACATATCTGCTGAGGTGTTAACATCCAAAGTATAAAAGAACTCACATGCCTCAACACCCAAAAAAGCAAATAACCCGATTAAAAAATGGGCAGAGGATATGAATAGACACTTCTCCACAGAAGAAATTCAGAAGCCAAGAGGCACATGAAAAGATGTTCCACATCGTGAATCATCAGAGAAATGCAAATTAAAACCACAATGACAGGACAGAGCTGGAGGGATTATGCTACTGGAAATAAGCCAGGTGGAGAAAGACAAGTACCAAATGAGTTCACTCATCTGTGGAGCATAAGAAAAAAGCAAAAACTGAAGGAACAAAACAGCAGCAGACTCAGAGAACCTAAGAATGGACTAGCAGGTACCAAAAGGAAAGGGACTGGGGAAGGGGGATGGGAAGGGAGGGAGAAGGGGAATAAGGGGCATTATGACTAGCACACACATAACATAGGGGGGGGCACTGGGAAGGCAATATAGCACAGAGAAGAGAAGTAGCAATGCTATAGCATCTTACTGCACTGATGGACAGTGACTATAATGGGTTATGTAGTGGGGACTTGATAATGGAGGGAATCTAGCAACCACAATGTTGCTCATGTGATTGTATATTAATGATACCAAAAAGAAAGAGTTTAATAAAAACAAAACAAAACAAAAACCACAATAAGATGTCCTCTTACACCAGTTAAAATGGCCAACATCAAAAAGACAAGGAACAACAAATGCTGGCAAGGATGGAGAGAGGGGAACCCTCCTACACTGTTGGTGGGAATGTAAATTAATTCAACCATTGTGGAAAGCAGTACAGAGGTTCCTCAAAAAAGTAAACATATAAATACCATTTGACCTAGGAATTCCACTCCTAGGAATTTACCCAAAGAAAACAAGATCCCAGATTCAAAAGGAAATAAGCACCCCCATGTTTGGTGCAGCACTATTTACAATAGCCAAGATATGGAAGCAACCTAAGTGTCCATCAGTAGATTAATGGGTAAATGAGATGTGGTACATATACACAATGGAATATTATTCAACCATAAGAAAAAAACAAATCCTACCATATGCAACAACATGGAGGGAGCTGGAGGGTATTATGCTTGGTGAAGTATAAGCCAGGTGGAGAAAGACCACTACCAAATGATTTCACTCATTTATGGAGTGTAACAACAAAGTAAAACTGAAGGAACAAAACAGTAGCAGACTCACAAACTCCAAGAAGGGACTAGTTAGTGCTTACAAAAGGGAAAAGGGGTGGGAAGGGTGGAAAAAAGGGATGATGAAAGGGTATTATGATTGGCACACATAATACAGGGGGGGCATGGGGAAGGCAGTATAGCACTGAGAAGACAAAGTAGTGACTCTATAGCATCTTACTACCCTGATGGACAGTGACTGCAATGGGGTGTATGGGGGGAACTTGTGAATGTAGTAACCATGTTGCTATGTAAAACCTTCATAAGATTGCATATCAATGATACCTTAAATAAAAAAATTCTTAGCTACAGTAATCAAGACAGGATGGCTGGCATAAAGAGACATAAATTAATGGAATAGAATTGGGAGTCCAGGATTCCCCTGCCTCTCTTTCTTTTTAACAAGAATGACAAGACAGTTATATAAGAAAACACAGTATTTGCAACAAATAGTGCTAGGACAACTGCATATCTGTATGTAAAACCATGAAGTCAAATTCTTTCTTCATACTACACAAAAAATTTAATTCAAAATGGATCACAAACCTAAATATGAGAGCTAAAAACTATGAAACTTAGAAGAAAACACAGGAGTGATCTTCATGACCTTGAGTTAGGCAGTGGTTTCTTAGACACAACAACAAAAGCAGAGGCAACAAAGAAAAAGTAGATAAATTAGATTTCATTAAAATTAAAATCTTTTGTGCTGCTAACAATACTATTGAGAAACTGAAAAGACAGCCCCCAAATAGAAGAAAATATTTGCAAATCACATGTCTGATGAGGGACTTGTATCTACACTACATAAAGAATATACCTTAATAATGAAAAGATAAAAATGATCTGAATATGTATTTCTCCCAAGATATACAAATGACCAATAAGCACCTGAAAAGATGATCAACATCATTAGCCATGTGACATGTGAAAACACATGTCACATACACAGAAACTTGTGCACAAATAATCATACTACATATTATAGCTAAATGTTCATCAACTAAAGAGTGAATAAATAAAAGGTGGTATATCTGTACAATGGAATATTATTAGACCATGAAAAGGAGTAAAGTACTGAACCCTGAAAACATTCTGCTAAGCAAAATAAGCCAGTCACAAAAATACAACATATTGGATGATTCCATTCATACAAAATACCCGGAACAGGCACACCTATAGTAACAGAAGATAGAAAATAAACGGTTGCCTGGCACTAAGGCAGGGGTGGGGATGTACTGGTATGGGAAGTAACTAATGAGTATGGAGTTTCTTTCCAGAGTGACAAGACTGTTCTGAAATTAGTGGTGATTGTTGCATTATTGCATGAACATACTAAAAAAACTTTGAATTGCATACTTCAGGTAGGTGAATTGTAGTGATAGGTGAATTAAGTCTCAATAAAGCTATTAAAAATTCATACATATTATTACTTGTGATATACTCTGATATTTTCTACTTTATTTCATTTAAAAATGCATCATTATAGTTGTAGTCCCCTCAAGTCACTGCATAACCCACAATGGGTCATGTCTGACAATTTGAAAAACACTGCAATCAGTCCTCTACCACAAGAAGTGACGCTTACTTTCTCCTATCATCAGGACTAATCCCATCACATTTACATCCTGGAAAAAGTCCACCTCTTCTGGTCATCTATTATTCCCCCAGTTCTCATTGCCACACTAATGTGCACATCTTCCATTTTACCCAATTTCTCACAGCTCGTAAGTCCTTCACTGCACCTCCTGAAATTCCCAATCTATGGCAAGCACACGCAGCCAATCAGACTACCTTTACATTCATTATCATCATCTCTGCTACTTCCCATTCTTCCTCACTGACTGGGGGACTTTGGCGATCAGTTTGCAGTATGTATCTTCACCTGCTGCCCCATCTGCTGACTTAACCATTCATGCAGATTGACTGACCTTTAACATTTCAGCCTCTTCAATTCACTGGCCTCCTCAGTTCCATAGATTTTTCCCTCAATCCACTTCAGCAGCCCAATCCTAAGGCCATCTTGGTTGTATTATCATAGCCAGAAACTGTTAAACTTGCCAAATCTCTATTTCAAGCATATCACTCCAACCAACACATTCAACACTTCATTCCATCCAAACCTCCCCCCAAAATTCTAATTTAAGTTTTCAATATGTTGACGCTACCACTTCCTTACTACCCATTCTGACCCCACCTCCTTTCCTGTCCGTGTCAGCTTTCCTGACTCACCACTCCTCTAAGCACTCCCTTTAAACAGTCCTAGTTTCCCTTGTCCCTTTTCCTTCTTTTATATTGACCTAGTTTTATGTGTCAGCTTGGCTGGGCTACAGTCCTGTTACTTAACACTAACCTAAGTGTTGCTGTGAAAGTATTTTTGTAAATGTCATTAACATCTCCAATCAGTTAACTTTAAATAAAGGAGATCATCCTTTAAATGTGGTGGGACTCATCCAATCCGTTGAAAGGTCCTAAAAGCAAACTGAGGTTTCCCTGAGGAAAATCACATGTTTGCAGACAACAACAGGAAATCCTTCTTCACGATAACAGCATCAGCTCCTGCCCAAGATTTTCCTTCCAGCCTTTCCTAGAGATTTCTGACTTGCCAGTCACCATAAGTATGTAAGCAAATTCTTTGAAATTTCTTTACACACACATACATACATATCTATCTACTACTGATTGTTTCTCTGGAAAACTTTGATTGACGTATCTCACCCCCAAGGGAAACCAACCATCTGCCTTATCTGTACTTATATCTAACCAGTTAAAAACTGCTGAGGGGGAAAAAAAATCACAAAACCAGGCTGACGGATATCACTTTGAATTCAATACTTCAAACCTTAAGTGAACAATCAATATTTCCTGGCAAACTCCTTCAAATTTCCCATATGCCCATCCCCCTCACCCAAACCAACCTCATACTTCTTTGAAAAAACAGTAACCACGAGACAAGAACACCACCAGAAGGGAAAGTCTTCATCTTCCAACCACCAAACTTCCTCGCAAGGGCACACACAGCTTCTGCAGTCCCTCCTGACAAAGTAGGGAATACTCTCCACACCCTTTCTTGCAGACTGCTTTCATTTGCTGGACCCTGTATTTTTCTTCGTCTACCAACTCAACTTCTCTGTGCCACTTCACAGCTAACCTTTAAAAAGTTGTTTATGTATACTGTGTCTGTATTTGCTCATTTCTCATTCACTCATTTGAAAAAATTTTCATTCGGTGTTTTTCAATTTATTTCAGTTTGGCTTCTTTCTCCACTTTAATAAAACTCATCGAAATCACCAACAATTGCCCACGTAATTTCTCTGTGGCTGCTTCCTGATCTACAAAACTGGAATAATGGTATGACAGTGCCTACCCTCCTAGAGTGGTTGTGTGATGTTTGAACAACTTAATGATTTAAAAAATTTAATATGTAAGTTACAGAATAGTGCTGTACAGCTGTTATACTATTAGGATATTCTGGATTATTATTTTCCCTCTGTTTTGAGATGTTGTATTTCTAGCTTATTCAACAATGTGTGAATCCTAGAGTAGCAAACTGCCTCAAATTTTTTTTTTGGTGGGGCGAGGAGAGGTGGAAAAAGACAGAAAATAAACCATGAAATCTCCAATAAAGAATGAGATAGATCCCTACTGAATTTCAGCCAAGTATCTTCAATCAATCACCACATATTTTCATAAGGATGAGCTACCTCAAGCACAACAGCCAAATCAACTCCCTCACTGTGGGTAAAATTGTAATATTTCCAGAATATCTCACCGGGCTTTACCGCACCTGCATATCAACAGGAGTTCGTCCGGGGTAAGGAGCACTTCATCTCCATATCAATGAGTAATTACCTGGGCGACCAAGGGTATATCTGAACCTGAGAGATTAGAGGGAGGGCTTGCTTGTTTCTGCTCCAGCAGGGAAAAGATGGCCCTGGACTGCAGTTTGTAAGCAATAAACCAGTTTTAAACTTTATTTCTCCCTTTGACTGATTTTGGTTTTAGAGGTATTTTGCCCCGGGGTTTCCTTTTCCCAGAGTTACATTCACCCATCTCCATGCTTTCTTGACTTGCAGATTTTTTGACAATAGCATTTTTCTAAGCACAAATCCTTCCTGTCCACATTCAGTCACTTCTCCCTTCTACGTGGCTTTGACCCTCTTCTTGATTATGTACTTCCAGGCAACAGACTAAGTTGTATTTCTGGAATTGCCTCTGGGTGCTATGCACACTGAAAACAGTATGTATGTACTAGCAAATAAGAAACAAACTTAATTACTAATTCTGCATTCATGGCTGAATGATCACTACCTAGCCTTAATATCATTTTAAAAACCACAATTCAAGTTTATTTACACTAATGGTAGAGAGAAACCTTCTCTCAATTCTAATTACTCCCATAATCCCTCCCTAATTTCAGTCATTACTCATATTCTTTCAATACTTAGTAGGTACACATATATTTTGGTTCTTGTTTCACACATTGTGGAGGAAAACTATAAATGATGTTTTAAAAATCACTGCTACCAAAGCAATGAGAAAAAACTAGGAGTATAAAAGTTGGAAGAAGGGAAGTAAACAATTGGAGGAAGTAAAAAAGGAATGGCATGATTTACATCTGAAAAGTAAAAATATTCAACCACAGCATTACAAACCGTAACAGAATTTTAGTAGGGGGTTTAATATACAAGTATTAATATGCAAAATAAACAACCTTCTTATATACAACCAGGCAGAAGATAAAATAGGAGTAAAGATGTCATGTCTAACATAAAAAAATAGAAGGACTTAAATATGTAAAATTAATAGCAAAAACTTAGAAATGCTTTTAGGAACCCAAAAAAGATACTTAAATGAAAATGTTAGGTTTTCCATATTCTTGCACAGAAAGACAAAACACCATAAAGCTGTCAATTCTCCTATTAATACAAAGAAAATGCTAATGGAAAACAGAATTTATATGATCAAAGTTAATAAAGGTGGTGTGGAAAGGAGGAGATATTAACTTGAAAAGGGCATGAAAACTTTCTGGGTGATGGTAATACTCTATAATTTGATCTGGTGGTTACAACACAAGTGTGTGTGCCTACATATACACACATACACATAGGCAAACATTCATTGGGCTGTACATTTAAGATTTGTGTATCTTACTGTATATAAATTTTGCCTCAATAAAATAAAAAATAAAATCATCCCAATAGAAACAGCAACTAGACTAGATGGGTTAATTCTAAAAGTTCATATAAATAAACAAGATAGAAGTCAGAAAAGATTCTGAAAAAGAAGAGAAATGAGAGGGAATTAGCCTTAAAAGAGAACAGTGTAAAATACAATCATTAAAGCAGGAATGGTTTTGTTCCCAAATGGTAAGATGGATCAGTGGACCACAGAAATCTTAAATACACGTGGAAAACCAGTAAATATAAAGGTGGCACTTCAAATATGCAAGAAAAAAATGGATTATTCAACAAATGATGTCAGTATTTACTGGTAAACTTAAAAAAATGTTTAATCTCACTCATAATGGCCATGACGAAGCAGCAGGCATCCTTAACACAGTATGGTGGAATATAAACTGGAACAATCTCTACAGACAGCACTTTCACACTACCTACCAATTTACAAATGCACATACACCTGACCTAACAATTCCAATTCTGGGTATGTATCCTATACATTTCTATACAAATTTGAAATGATATATATGTACAAGGTAACCCACTGCACCATGACTTTTGATAGCAAAAGACTGAAAACCTAAATGTACATTGAAAAGATCCTAGTTAAATGTTACACCTGTACAGAAGTGTTGACTGTGTTTTTGTGTCCTCCCCAAAACACACATGTTGAAACTCGAACCCCTGGTATTTACAGTGGGGACTTGGGAGGTAAAGAGGCTTACAAGAGGTCATGAGGATGAAGCTTCATTACGGGATTAGTGTTAGAAAAAGAGGAAGAGAGAGATCAGAGCTCTATCCATCTCCAAGGGAGAACACAGTGAGAAGGCGACATCTGTGTGAGCCAGAGTCCTCACCAAATCTCTTGGCACCTTGATCATGCACTTCCCAGCCTCTAGAACTAAGAGAAATAAATTTCTGTTGTCTATGGAATTTTGTTAAGCAGCCCAAACAGACTAAGACAAATGGTATATCATGAAAATGTTAAAAAAAAAATCATGCTATTTATGTACTGCTATGACTAATGTGAAATCATCTCCAAGCTATACTGTTCAATTCAAAATAAAAGGTAAAGTATAATGTGCACGTAACAACTTAATTGAAAAAGAGGATAAGGGCAGAGGACATATACATCTAAGACATACAACCCCTCACTGACAATTCTAAAACCCAGAATTTCCAAAATGGAAATTTTCTTAAAACTTTAGTACAAACCTATTTGGCATCAAAATACGACAAAAATTTCCATAAAAAATTTTTTTATGATCTTTATTTACCCTTTTTACTACTTATGGTTTCAATACAGAAATATTAACATATTTGAGTATGAGATGCCACTATGCCCTACTCCTATTAATGATTTTGAATAATATGGTAGATACACTGTATTACCTTCTGAAGTTCCCCCCACCCCCAAAAAAACAAATTTGAAATACATCTTCATCAAAGGTTTTAGACAAGGAATTATATATCTGTATTTATTTGCACATACATAAATATCTTTGGAAGGACTCACAGGAAACTTAATCAACAGTTTACATGTAGATGGACTGGGTGGCTATACAGCATGGAAAGGAGACTTTTTACTATTTATCTTTTTATATCATTGGAATTTTTGAACACAAGTGAATATATTCCTCAGTCAAAATACAAATTAAAATGTAAATAAAATTATTAAAACTTTTAAATTCTCTATAGTAACAGACAAAGCCCGATGCTTTGGTTTCTTGTTTTGACTGAAAAGTGACCCTTTCAAGTCACAAGGAAATCTACACAGTGGTAGCTTTCCTCCACCTCACTTTCGGTTGATCCAAATGTCAGCTACGAGTCAGTCACCCTCTCAGGAAAAAGTTAGGGAGTGGTGAGTATCTGGTCTCATGAACAGCTTTTAGGAAATAGCAACTTCAAATGTTTTTGACACCTTAAGCCAGCAAAGCAGGTGTGCTTGACTATTTTTCTTTTCTAATATCCCCAGAAATATGCTGGGGCTTGGCCCTCTAAGCAACAGGAAGCACTGAAGCTCATACTTCTCAATACCAGAGAAAGTCTTAAGAAAATGTTCCTGGCATACATCTAGTCTTAAGTCTTCAGAGCTTCAAAAGAGAAGTCTGAGGCCTCCAGTTGGTATTTGAGTATAATCTTTTCTACTATCTGCTTTTCACGCTTTTGATAGAAAGATGATCCTTGATCAGTGAGGAGTGAGCTAACAGTGCTGACCCACCATGCAGTTGAGAATCCACATAAAACTTCTGAATCCCCAAAAACCTCATGCTAACAGCCTACTGTTGACTGGAAGCCTTACCGATAACAAAAAGTCAATTAACACATACTGTGCATTTTATGTCTTGTATACTGATTATTGTAATAAAGCTAAAGAAAAAAATAAAATCATAAAGAAAATACATTTATAGTACTTTACAGTAGTTACTGAAAAATACTCACATGTAAGTGAACCCGTGTGATTCAAACCTGTGTTGTTCAAGGGTACTTCTTTTGCAACCTTGTCATGTTCTAACATGGATGAGGTGATCATGATGTTAGCCTGTTCTTATGATTTAGACTTAGACTAATCTCTACCACACTCTCAACTTCACATAGCATGAAAGATTCCAATTAAGATTAAAAATGAGACAAGCATTCCGTTTTCTTCAGATATGGGTACATGATAAAGCTATTCCCAGCTCCTGAATTCCCATTCCTTTAGATATCTAAATCTAAATCTAGTCAAAATCAACCTAGGAAAGCCTGGGTGGTTCTCTGCAGTGGGAAAGGTAAATATGGCAAAACAACTTTGTCTCAGAGAAAGTGGCAAATAATTTCCCTTGGATATTTGCTTGTCAAGCATTTCCAAATTTGAGGAAAGGATTATACTGGTCCAAATGTTAAATAATTTCAGTCAACTCAGATTAGATGAGACCATGAAATTTAAGTAAACTGCCCCAGAGATGCAGAGGGAAATAACTGGCATATTCCAGAGAATTCAAATGTACACAGCACATCAAACTGGTCTTAAATTTACTCATCATTTTGCATTTGTTCCAAGTTAAAAATAATTAAGTGATAACAATACCTATAATTTCTTGAATACTTACATCTAGTGTTCCAGGCAATGTACTAGGCACTTTACATGCAGTACCTCATTTAAACCTCTAAGCCCTATGAGATAATGTGCTATTATTAGTCTCATGTGACAGATCATAAAAGATGTTACATAACCTGAACTAGGCTGGGCCATATAGTTAGATTTGGGGCATGGATCAGAATTCAGGGCTTGACCCTAAAGCCCAGGCTAGCAAACACTATTAAGTCTGGACTCCTTAACTTTCTAAAGAATTGTTAGATTTTAACCAGGTCTGTTGTACTACTAAAGGGTGTAACAGAAGACATGATATGTGTGTGCTGTATTCATGATATACCCCACCACCTTGAAAAAGAATGGCAGTTAATAAGTTTTCTAAAAGGCCATATACATGTACTCACCTATAATTTTAAAAACTGGATCTCAAAGAAATTTGACCTGCCAAGAGATTTGGGGTAGACTTTTATTTGGGGGAAGCCCTCCCACAAATCTTTTAAAAGAACATGAATTCATTTTTAGATTTGCTTTAAGTCCCATCCCTGATCATAAGCTTCCAGAGACTAACAAACTCTTCATTTTTACATCTTCCACTTAGTCTCTGACAGCATGGGTCTTGTAAGAATGCTGCTGTGGAATGAATAAAAATCTATCATTCAAAGAACTCCGAGCTTATGGTGAAGGTGTTTGTTTGTTTTATAAGTATGAATACTACAGAAAATATCTGACTAAACAATTTTTTTCTGCCTCTGAAAATTACAAGTCTTTCACTGCTGTTCCTACATGCTGGGAATGGCCTCATTGAAGACCGTACTCTCTCTTCTCTGTCCTAGTGGGTTATGGAGAACAACTACTTCCCAACTAAATGTAAATGTTGAAGACTTCTAAAATGAGTGTTCCTGTGTATGAGTATCCTTGCACTCTGAAGGAATTCTCCACTGGTGTCAACAATTTCAGTGTAGTGAGCATTCATTGCCCATCTTCCAGACAATGTGGGCTGCTTAGGATCACAAAAATGGGTTCTCACTGGACGGTGAGTGGCATAGTTGAGGGAAAAGTGAAGGGAGAGATCTTCCAAAACGAAAACAATTGAAACAGTGGAATTCATGGCAGACTTATCCAAGGATTTTCAAGAATTTCCCATTGATGGTTGCATTAGATGTCCAAGACAGGTTAAAAAGAGTAATACACAATCAAGTTTTTTTTCTAGCTTTCATACTCCAAGTACAAATGGAGACTTGTGTGGCTGGGCTCCCTACCACACTCTGTCTTAGTTGTTCATCTTTTCATTGCTGGTTGGCATCCCTATTCAGTGTTGTGTGGGTAAATGACAGAGTGGAAGATGCCACATCCACATAGGCCACCCATCTCATGAGGCAATAGAATGCAAGCTGGAAAAAACACAGGCCTCCCACAGACCTATGGGAATAAGGGTGAAGAAGTAGAGCAAATAAGACTCCCAGGCATCCACAGAAGGGAGCAGGAACAGTGCAGAGGGACTTAGAAGTCCTTAAGCCTAGATTCACTTGAATTTATTTCTCATCTCCTTCACAATCACTTGGCTGAAAACAAAATAAAGTAATTCTGTCCAACGACTCAGGGAATATTTGGAACTGAATGCCCAAGTCATCTCATCTCTATTTTTCTCTTTCCTTCGGCCCTCTGACAGCGCAGTAATTCGCAAATGCTTTTAAAGTCGTGGCTCCAGGTAGAGGACTCCCATGCGAAGTACTCAAACTTGGGGTTAGGTAACCTCTCTTTCTCTTCAAAAAGGATCAAGAGATAGCTAAAGAGTGAGAAAGGCATCCTGGGAAAGCAGAGTCGGAGAAAATTTGGGTGAGTGGTCCAGGTAGTCACTTCCATTTCCCCTATGGTGGGCTAATCTAGACTTTGACCCCACCCCCTCAGTCGAACCATGATGCACAATCATCCTCCTGTGGGGGTGAGGGCTCAGGCAAATCCTGAGTACTGTCTCCTATGAAGTTTTGCAGGGACACAGGCCGGGCATGAGGCCTTGACTCTGGTTTCTGTGTCCTGGACCTCAGCAGCTGGAACTGCTGCTCTGGCTTTAACTGGTGCCACAGTTCTAACAATATTTTATTGGGCTGTCCATCGAATTTATCTTTCACTAACCCGGCCTTTATCAAATCAACCCACATCTGGGTCCTCGAGACCTTTACGGGGCCTTCTGCACTTCTCCTTTCAGTCATGGCCCGTACTTCCCTCTGTGCCCTTATTGTTTCAACCTCCCTCAGATCTGCTAATGTACGAGTAGCCTCTCTTATGGGTTGCCCTAGGTGGGGGGCATGAGTATTCACTAGGGACCCAAAGAGAGATGTGGGAGCTGTACGCAGCACCAGGTTTCTCATTCCTACAGTGAACACCTCCTCATCAGGACCCAGGGGCCCATATTACACATGTTTTTCATACCCAATTCCCACAGTACCTGTTGGAGCTCTGCATATGTTCTCCAACTACTGGGAAAATGTGGTAAATCACTCTGATTAGGCCAAACTATCCAGAAATGTCTGATTGCCCGAGGCCTGAAGGGCATTTTGCAACTGCTGCCAGAGGGAAGGCTGAGTCTCGGGGAAGCCATTCTGCTCATCTCAGTACCCGACACAACAATGTTTTCTACCCCCATATTCCACAGACATAAAAGCCATGTAGATTCCGATGGCCTCTGCCTATACCAGACACTCATGCCCACCAGTTCATCCTGGGTGTATGGGCGGAGCACAGAGTGCTCCAAAACCTGGGGAGGGGGATGCTCCTCCCCATGAGGAGCCTGCAGTTGTTTCATTTTTATTTTCTTAATTACAGCTGAGCTGGCCTTTAAAACAGGGGAAGATAGTACATCCAGCAGTGGCCTGGGTAGCAAATCTGCCAATAGATAGAAAGTGTCTTTGAGGAGGTCATTGCTGAAAACTTCCCCAAACTGGGGGAGGAGATAGTCTCTCACGCTATGGAGGTGCACAGATCTCCCAACACAAGAGACCCAAGGAAGACAACACCGAGACACATAATAATTAAAATGGCAAATATCAAGGATAAGGATAGACTATTAAAAGCAGTCAGAGAAATAAGCTCACATACAAAGAAAAGCCCATTAGGCTATCATCAGACTTCTCAGCAGAAACTTTACAGGCCAGAAGGGAGTGGCATGATATATTTAATGAAATGAAGTAGAAGGGCAATGAACCAATAATACTTTATCTGGTAAAATTATCATTTAAATTTGAAGGAGTGATTAAACAATTTCCAGAGAAGCAAAAGCTGAAAGAATTTACCTCCAACAAACCATCTCTACAGTGTACTTTGGAGGGACTGCTATAGATGGAAGTGTTCCTAAGGTTAAATAGCTGTCACCAGAGGTAATAAAAAGGGATAGACAAAGAGTACAGAGTATGAAACCTAATATATAGAGTGGAGGAGGAAGAAAAGGAGGGGGAGAAAAAAAGAACCTTTAGATTGTGTTTGTAATAGCATACTAAGTGAGTTAAGTTAGACTCTTAGATAGTAAGGAAGGTAACCTTGAACCTTTGGTAACCACAAATCTAAAGCCTGCAATGACAATAAGTACATACTATTGATAATCACCCTAAATGTAAATGGTCTGAATGCACCAATTCAGACACAGAATTACTGAATGGATAAAAAAAAACAAGACCCAACTATATGCTGCCTACAAGACACTCACTTCAAAAACAAAGACATATAAGACTAAAAGTGAAGGGATGGAAAAAGATATTTCATGCAACTAATAGCAAGAAAAAAGCAGGAGTTGCAGAACTTGTATCAGACAAAATAGACTTCAAAACAAAGAAAGTAACAAGAAACGAAGAAGGACATTACATAATGATAAAGGGGTCAATTCAACAAGAAGATATAACCATTATAAATATTTATGCACCCAACACAGGAGCATCTAAATATGTGAAACAAATATGAACAGAATTAAAAGGGGAAATAGAATGTAATGCATACATTCTAGGAGACTTCAACACTCAACTCACTCCATAGGACAGATCAACCAGACAGAAAATAAGGAGACAGAGGCACTGAAAAACAAATTACAACAGATGGACCTAACAGACAGTCTACAGAACCCTACACCCAAAAGCAGCAGAATACACATTCTTCTCAAGTGCACATGGAACATTTTCAAGAATAGATCATATACTAGGCCACAAAAAAAGCCTTGGTAAATTCAAAAAGATTGAAATTGTACCAACCAGCTTCTCAGACCATAAAGGTATAAAACTAGAAATAAATTATGCAAAGAAAATGAAAAATCCCATAAACACAAGGAGGTTTCACAGCATGACCCTAAATAACCAATGGATCAATGCCCAAATAAAAACAGATATCAAGCAATATGTGGAGACAAATGACAACAATAATTCAACACCACAAAATCTGTGGGACGCAGCCAAGGCCGTGCTAAGAGGAAAGTACATTGCAATACAGACCTACCACAGCAAAGAAGAAAAATCCCATATGAACAGTCTAAACTCACAATTAACAAAACTAGAAAAAGAAGAAATGAGGCCCAAAGTCAGTAGAAGGAGGGACATAATAAAGATCAGGGCAAAAATAAATAAAATCGAGAACAATAAAACAATAGAATCAATGAAAGCAAGAGCTGGTTCTTCGAGAAAATAAACAAAATACTTAATCTCCAGCCAGATTTTTTCAAGAAAATAAGAGAATCTACACACATAATCAGAGTCAGAAATGAGAAAGGAAAAATAACAACGGACACCACAGAAATACAAAGAATTATTAGAGAATACTATGAAAATCTATATGTTAACAAACTGGATAACCTAGAAGAAATGTACAACTTTCTAGAAAAATACAACCTTCCAAGACTGACCAAGGAAGAAACAGAATATTTAAACAGACCAATTACCAGCAATGAAATTGAATCGGTAATCAAAAAAATACAAAAGAGCAAAACTCCTGGACCATATGGATTCACCAGTGAATTTTATCAGACATACAGAGAAGACATAATACCCATTCCCTTAAAAGTTTTCCAAAAAACAGAAGAGGAGGGAACACTTCCAAACTCATTCTATGAAGCCAGCATCACTCTAATACCAAAACCAGGCAAAGATACAACAACAAAAGAAAACTAGACCAATACCCTGATAAACATAGATGCAAAACCACTCTACAAAATATTAGCAAACCGTATATCTGGTAAGGGGTTAATATCCAAAATGTAAGGGAACTCATACAACTTAATAGCAATAAAAAAAATTAAAATATGGGCAACTCTACTGTGTAACTGAAATCTGCAAGAGAGTAGAACTTGAATAAATAAAGAGAAATATCTGAGGTGATGAATGGGTTAATTAACTCAATGGGGGCGACCCTTCCCCAATGTGTAATACATCAAACCATCACTTAGCATACTTCAAATACATGACAATTTTATTTGTCAATTATACCTCGATAAAGCGGAAAGAAACAGAAAACCCTCTTTGCAAGGGAGCAGCAAGTGGGTGTGAGGGATCATGGATGCCAAGAGAGCGCAGAGGGGCAGTGCCCAGGATATAACAAAGGACAAAAGCATGTCCTTTGCCATATTTGCATGTCCAACTGTAATCTCTCTTGTAGTTCCTAATGTATCCCATTAATCTAAACCAGTTAACCACCTAAAATTTTTGTAGATTCTAAAACAACCAAACATCTCTGGAATATTTATGTGGAATAACCATGATGGGACGTGGAGTTGGCAGCCGTTTCTGCTAATTATGTCAACTCTACTTTAGAAAACAAGATGCCTTTTCAGAGAAGACACAGAGAGATTCAAAGACCCAACACTGTTGGCTTTGAAGGAGGACAACAGCCTGGAAATATGGCCTCTTGGTGAGAATGACCCATGTCAGACAGTCAGCAGTGAAATGGACTGGTTCCTACCAGTCAAGCCATACTTCACCCGGACTTGGGACCTTACAGAACTGTGGTATAATAAATTTCTGTTGTTTTAAACCACTAAAAAAAAAAATTATATAAAAGCAAATGTCCCCCTTTTATTCCTACCCTATCTCCCTCCTTTTTCCAGAAGTTAACTGTTTAGTGCGTATATTTCTAGCCCCTTCTCTATGCATTTATGAAAAAATATGTGCATGTATCACTGTATGGTGTTATTTCTGGTGTGTGTGTTTATAAATTGGATCATTGTGTGAAAAAAAAATGCCTTTTCATGCTGGCTGGTCAGCATTCAGTTATGACTGGAATTAGAGTGACCTTTCACAGAATTATACTACCTCGCTCTGTGATGAGTCATTAATCACTCCAAGGACATGAGACACACTTCATGTCTGGAACACAGAGTTAGGAATGACTGCAGGCTGTCCTCGCCTGTCCTTACAAGCATGCACAGATGGCTCTCGACAGCCCCAGGAAACCAAGAGAGCTGAAAGGATGCTGCTGACTGTGTGCTACAGAAGAAGTCTCTTCAAATAACAGTTCCAGATTGTATTTTTGTACACATTTTTGATGGTCCAAATATTCACAAAGTTTTGGAGAGCTGGAATCATCAGTACTTTTTTCAAAAATCTTAATTTGAAAACGATATTGAATCACGTTCCCCCACTAAGGGAACCTTTCCAGTTCTTTGTGATGCATGTAATACCATCCCTGAGCAATCAGCCTTATTTGGAGGGGGTGTTTTCGAGGTTTTTGCAGGTAGACTTCTATAAAAAGATAGACTATTTAGGGAAAATATTCACTGGGCATTTCACATGGTAAGACAAATACATATTATGCTTACAATGGGAAGTTGTATAACACTCACATTTATGAACCTTCAGTCCTTCAAAGGAAACTGGTCCAATCTCATAATACTCATATTCCCAGGTGTAATCAGAATTAGATGCAGGTTGCTGGGATGTTCTGTTAGAAATTAACCTCTGGGCAGACATCTCCACCCTGCAAAATGGAGAAAGGCAAGTGTACAAACTGTTAACTCATCCACAACTACACAGTTCTCTAATTGCTCTTGATCACACTCAGAAGATCAGTAGATAAAGAACTCAGGTAGGTCAGAGAAACATGAATAAAAACCACAATGAGATACCACCTCACACCAGTTAGGATGGCCAGTATAGAAAAGCCTAAGAACGACAAATGCTGGCGAGGATGTGGAGAAAGGGGAACCCTCCTACATTGCTGGTGGGAATGTAAGTTAGTTCAACCATTGTGGAAAGCAGGATGGTGGTTCCTCAAAAAACTAAAAATAGAAATACCATTTGAGCCGGGAATTCCACTCCTAGGAATTTACTACCCAAAGAATATAATTTATCAGATTCAAAAAGACATATGCACCCCTATGTTTATTGCAGCACTATTTACAATAGCTAAAATATGGAAGCAACCTAAGTGTCCATCAGTAGATGAATGGACAAAGAAGAGGTGGTACATATACCCAATGGAATACTATTCAGCCACAAGAAAGAAACAAATCCTACAATTTGCAACAACATGGATAGAGTTGGAGGATATTATATTCAGTGAAATAAGCCAGGTGAAGAAAGACAAGTGCCAAATGATTTCCCTCATTTGTTGAGTATAGCAATGAAGCAAAAGTGAAGGAACAAAACAGCAGCAGACTTACAGACTCCAAGAAGGGACTAGTGTTACTAAAGGGGAGGGGTTGGAGAGGGAGGGGAAGGGGTTTGTGGGGTATCATGATTGGCACACATGGTGTGAGGGGTCATGGGGAAGACAGTGTAGCACAGAGAAGGCAAATAGTGACTCTGTGGCATCTTACTACACTGATGGACAGTGATGGCAGTGGATTAGGCGGGTACACGATAACATGGGTGAATGTAGTAACCACATTGTTTTTTCACCTGAAACCTTCATAAGAGTGTATATCAATAAAACCTTAATAAAAAAATGATCTAAGTTTCAGTTGTCCCACCAGGAGCAGGAAAATAACAACAGTACCTACTGTCGTTACCATGGAGCAGCTGTAAAGGTTAAATGTGATGTTGCCTGAAATCTGAGTATCCAGGACCCAGGGTAAGATCAATGACTAGTAGCTAGAACTGTATTATCAGAAGCAAAGAATGCTCGTCTGGGATGGAGGAGCTGAGGCTTGTTCTTCAGGCGTCACCAACAGCCCTCTGAGGAATCAGTCAGTTCCTACCAAATTCACCATGCGGCTCATCGATCTATGTGCCCTAGACAACTGAATAAAATTATAATAAAAAACTCACAGGCACTCATTTAGTTTAACAGTTATAAGGAGAAACATGGGATTCACTTTTCTCCCTTATATCAAAAACATAAGAATAATCCTTCCATTTGTTTAAGGAAAATAAGATTAAGTCTGCTTTTATCATATCATTTTCACTGAAACAAGTATCACCGTCAATGTAATACAAAGAGCAAAGGGAGGCATGAGGCTTCATCTAGTATCAAAGTAGGTAACGGAAAAATAGCAGTAAGTATGCAAAACAATCAAGAAAATAAACATGGAAGAGTGTTTTCCGTTCCCTCAGCAGCACGCCCCACAGCTGTGCTGTTCCCCACATCTGCGCACAGCCGGGACCCCCAGCTGGGGGCCTGGCCCGGGGACAGCAGGTGGTCCTGCGACTCGCTCGGCTCAGGAAGAAGCACCGCCACCACCCTCCCGGGGCCGGCCAGGAGCCGGCAAGTCAAGTCTCCCTCTAAGAGTCAGCTATCAAGAAATACGAACCCCTTACCTACCCTAGAGGGGGAGTTTTCCCTACTTTCTCTCCCTGACACAACTCCTGCTCATCTAAGTGGACTGTTCAGGGAGGGACAGAAACCGAAGCCAGAGAGTCACATGTGCCAAGGTCCTGAAAGCGGAAAGGCCGTCGTGCAAAGGCGGAGCAAAGCGCTAACCGGGACCGAAGACCAGAGTGGGTGAGGGGCGCAGCCGGCCCCTTCGGGGGCTTTCCGCGGAGGTCGGGGCACGGCAGACCAGCTCCCCCACACCGCCGCCGTTTCGGCGGCCTGGGTAACAGGGGGGCTCTTGTATCCAAGAGATCGGCTTGGAAGACAAAATGCCTGCCTCTCCTTTCTGCCTAACCGCCTTGAAACAGTGCACGAGGCAGTATTTTTTCCATCCAAGTCTCCCATTAATCACCTCGGGCCATCAAACGCACAAGGACAAAAAGGCAGACAGAAGGCCGTCGTAGGGCGGTGTTTGTGTCACGTCCATCACCGAGGCCCAGAGGGGCCTTCCCGAGCTTTGCAGAACCCAGGCGGGCCCCGCGTGACCCTTCGGGAACGGCCAGCGGGCCTGGGAGCGGCCCCCGCGGTCCGACACTTCCGGCGCCGCGAGAACCGCGGGGACCGAGCCCAGCGCGGGGAAGGCGGTCCGGCCCGAGGCGCACACGCAGCGCGCGGACCCCAGGCCGCTGCTCCCCTGGACACGGCGCGGGAGACGGGCGCCCGGCACAGCGCTGCCGGCTGCTCCACTGCCGCTGCCGAGCGGCCCCTCCGCACAGCTCCTCGGGCCAGATTTCCCCATAACGTCAGCATCTGTAAAACCACCTCTTCCAGAGGAGATGCATCCTAGGCAAGCTTCCCGGCGCAGCACACGGAGACTGATAGCTCTCCTGAGCCCCTGCAACCTCCCTCAACCACGACAATGAAAAACCACTAGCGCGCCCCCAAGGCCCCGAGAAGGAAGTGTGCCTTTCCCTGGCGGACACGGGGCTCTTTAGGCCAACGTCGGACGGGAGGGAGCAGGGACTCAACCCTGCCTGGGAAAGCCTGGCCTGCAGGCCCCAGGCACCTCTCACCGCTGGCCGGCACCGCCCCTTCCCCTGTCCACACTCGCAGCCCTTCCATCCTTCTCCTTGAGCCAAGACCCCACACCAGCCCTGGGGACTCTCCTTCCTTCTGGAACACAGGTCAAACAACCCTGTCCGCCCCCCTTAAGTCAGGGAGATGTATGTGGGCATGGAGCCTCCTGAGATGTGACTAAAGGCTCTTCATCAAAATCCTTGGCAAGTCAGAATGAGACATGCTGAGGGGGCTGTTTTCCTGGCATTGGACCTGTATTTCCATGTGAAGGGGTAAATACTGACAGATGAATTTCCAAGTGCCTGCCAATTCATGCACAGGACGAGCACATTAAGGAGAGTTCCCAGAGATGTCTGTAAACCCTAAGGTGACCCCATACACATGCCCGACTGCACAGCCAGAAAGGCACTCCATGCGGTTGCCCACCACAGCTGCTGATCCAGGCCCCGTAGTGCCCAGCTTGTACGTACACCTAATGACCCATTCGAATTTGAGATCAAAATTCCCAACTGCAGTCATTCTATCTTCTTCTTCTTCAATCCCCAAACTCACAATCGGGCATGCCACTGAGGATGCCAGTGCTTACTCTGGCCTGGTCCACAACCGTCTCAGTAGTTACCTATTCTGATTCCTTTCCTCCACCTATTCCTAGAAACAACTTTCCCCAGCAGGACACGGAGAAGCCACCTTGGGACCCATCGCCCATTCTCTCTCCCACCAAGGCTGCTGAGACGCCAAAGCTAAAGTCCAGCCAGGCCACATCCTGGTGGCTGAGGAGGCTCAAGTGGGGACTTCAGAAGTGCAGCTTTAGAAGCTTAATTCTTTTATGGCAGGAAGATGTGGCTGGGCACCCCCCTTAGCCGCACCCAGGTGGGTGGGACCACACAGAGAGTAAACAGGAGTCTGCAAGGTTATGAGCCAGGCCCATGGTTAGACTGGAGCCAGCTGGATCTTCCTTAAGCATTTCCATGAGGCGGCACATCTGTCCCCGCAAGGACCCGTGTTTGGCCCTGCCTGGTCAGGGCCTCGGTGCTGTATGCCCAGGCCAGGGACTAAAACAACTCTTGTTCCCCCATTTACTTTTCCTTTTTATAGATTCCATATGAGCTTCTACTTGGACTTATCACTCTAATTCTCAAGTCTGCAGGTTCCTTTTCTGAGAATGCATCTTAGGTCAGCAACTTCTGTCATGAGGTTTGGGTTTTTATTTCCTTCAATTAAAGAAGTCACACTTCAGGGACTTTAGAGTCTTCTCCTCCTCCTCACTGCTGTCTTTTGACTTGAGCACATCCTACTTTTGAAGTCTGACACTCCAGCCACACACACATGCACACACATCTCTTCCCTTCTCAAATGGACATACTTCTCAAGCTTAGTTACACTATCAGGTTTCATGTCATCCCCAGGTATTCCCTGGAAAGTATGCAGTTAAGCAGCAGACCTCAAAGCTGACAGCTGGCAGAGAAATTCCAGCTGCGTCTCCTTCCTGTCTGTCTCCACTTCTCCTCTGCACAGCAGCAACTTGTTTCCAGGAGAAAAACATGGAACAAAAAATGTTCCCGAGCCTGAAGACCTCTTCCATCCTAAAATCAGAATTAATATAATAGAAGAACAACTTCTAAAATGAGGAACAGGACTAAATACTTTGTTCAGATAAATATTCAACCAACACCTGAAACAGAGAGATGCTTAATTCATGAGTGGACATCCTTCTTCCAAGAGGCACAGTGGTTTGGGCTCCTAAATCCTCCTCTTCAGTTGCCGTGGACGCCCACACAGTACTGAATAGACCAGAATGCAATGCTTAAAAGTCAGCATTTCCTGGCCCTGTTGTGCTCCCTGACTCAGTCCAGCAAATGCTTCCTGCATAAACTAGGGGCTGCTGGGACACAATGACTGTCCCAGAGCCCTCTGGGGGTCTTTGGAGAGGGTTAAGATCTGTGCAGCACGCTGTAGCGCAGGTGAGGAGAGGCCTGCATGGACCAGTCCTCTAGTGCCTTCCCTTTCCTTGGCCTCCTTTCTGTAAGCACCAGCTGTGCAGGGGCCTCTTCTGCTTTGCTCACCCCCTGCTCCAGCAACCTGCACAGGGTCTGGTTCATACCAGAAATGCAAAAAACACTTGTTGAATCAGTTTCTCACGATATGGAAAAGCCACAAAATTGTCTTCCTTCATTCTTTTTCTCAGCCCTGCAACTGAGGGTAAAGTTCTAACAGGGACTTCAGTTGGACGTGAAGAATGTCATGCACACACAGGGAAAAGACACCCCAGAAAGAAGCTATAAAGCCTCCGTCTAGCAAGGCTTGCCTGAGGAAAGGGGAGGCATAGCTCTGAGATATGTGTGGGAGGTGCAGCACGCCACCCTCAGCGATTCACCCCAGCCCCAGCTCCGTGGATTTGGGACACTGGGTTTTCACAGCTCTCCAAGCTAAGAAAGCTGTTATAACCTGAGTCACACTCACTAAGCATAGGAGAGTGATTTGCAACCAGAGCAACAATTTGGTAAGTTATGATTAGGAATAAAATGGCCAAGCAGACCAGAGCACATGTTTTACTTGGTCTGGGAAACAAAACTTAAGATCAGATTAACTAGTGAATGTGGAATTGGGCAAAGGAATTATATATACAATCTGTAATATAATACAATATAATATGACAGGGCCCTAGTCCTCTGTGCCACTGTACATGTGCCAGGATGCTAGCTGTTTGTCTGGTACTCCAACATGGATGCCCTGCTGCAGCCACTAAGCGAGGCAACTCCTGGGGTGGGGCTTGGGACCCCACACAGAGCTGCCACAGGGTTACATCCTGCATCTTTCTGGACCTTGCTTTCCCTGGTTTGAACTTCAAGAAATTCTCAGCGTGTTGAGCACACCAGGAATACCAAGTTGACCACATTAGCAGAGTTAGGTTTTCTGGGTTCTCAGTACTATCCGTTTATCTTTGCTCTAAGCCTGAGCCTTTGGAAAGAGCATGTTTAAAAGTACTGCAGTCAAGTCAAAGAACCAACTATCAAAAAAGCAGAGCTTCATAATGACACACCACTTCATACCCATTAGGATGGCTGTTAGTGAAAAAAAACAAACAGAAAATAAAAGTGTTGGTAAAGACGTAAAGAAATCAGAACTCTAGTGTTTTGCTGGTGGGAATGCAAATTATGCAGCTGCTATGAAAAACAGTATAACAGTTCTACAAAACTTTAAACATGGAATACCTCTTGATCCAGCCATTCCACTTCTGGGTATAGACTGGAAAGAACTGAAAGCGGGGATTCCAACAGGTATCTGTGCTCCAGAGTCCACAGCAGCACTGTTCACAGTGGCCAAAGGTGGACACATGCCAAATGTACGTTACCCAGATGAATGGGTAAACAAACTTTAGCATGTACATGCAATAGAATAACATTCAGTCTTAAAAGGAGGGAAATTCTGACGTATGCTACAACATGGATGAGTTTTCAAAATACCATGCTAAGTGGCATCAGCCAGACACACAAGGACAAGTGCTGCAGGATCTCACTCACAGGCAGTCCTAGAGTGCTCGGATTCACAGGACAGAGCAGGATGGCGGCTGCCGAGGGCTGGCAGAGGGGTGACAAGGAGCTAATGCTCAGTGGATATAGAGTTTCAGTTGAGGAAGATGACAAATTTCTGGACGGTGATTATGGTTACACAACAGTGTGAATCTGCTCAATGCCATTGCGTTGTACACTTAAAAATAGTAAACTTTGTGTTATCCATATTTTACCAAAATTTTTTAAAGTTCTAAAAATTTAGATACTTACATGTGGGTCTGCATCACATTGCCCCTGCCCACTGTGTTCACATGCTAGCTACCTAATTGGCTTAAATATGCTCCCTCTCTGAACGAAAGAAAAAGACTGAAAAGGATAGAGTGAAATTCCACCCCAGATCTGTGTGTGTACAGTGCGATGTGGATTTGGTGCTATGATGGGCTGAACTGAGTCCCCCAAAATTCATGTTGAAGTCCTAGCCCCCAGTACCTCAGAACGTGGCTATATTTGGAGACAGGGCCTCTAAGGGCTGACAAGGGCATGCCCCAAACTCACTCTGCTGCTTTCACACCACTGTTTCCTTGTCTTCAGATTAAATCCAGAGATTTATTATCCGAGATTCCCCATGTCATCTAAAGCACTGCGGAAACCACAAAGCCTCAAAACAAGTTTCTAAACCACAAAGCCTCAAAACAAGTTTCCAATAAGGAGACTCTGTCTTCTTCAACCACTTACACAAAAAGAATGGAAAAGGGGTAAAAAACGAAACATATTTCAGCAGAAAGACCTGCGCGCAAACTCCCCCGCGCAAACCCAATGAATTACCTGCCAGACCAGGGCTCATTCTGCAGGGGGCGCTCGGGGCAGCCCGCGGCGCGCTTCGCCCGGGTGCGCGGGGCCCCAGACGGGCTCGCAGAGGCCTGGCACCGGGCGGGCGGCCGGCCAAGGAGCGGAAAGTTTGCGGGCCGGGGAAGGTGCGAGCCGGGCCTCCGGGCGGAGAGGGGGACAGAGCCCAGAGCGCCGGGCCCGCGGACGCCCCGCTGCGGGACGCGCACCCAGGAGGCCGCGAGGAGGGTTTAACCTCGGAGGCTCTTCCTGGGGCCCCGCTCGTCCCCGGGGCAAACCCGTTTCCCCGGCCCCCCCCCACCCCCGAGCTCCAAGTTAAAGGCCACTCCCAGCGCGGTCGGCCCCGCCGGAGCTCCCGCCCTTACCTGCCGCCGTCCAGGCCCGGGGGCCGCGGCTCCGAGGTCGCGGGCGCCGGTGCCGCCCGGTGGCTCCCGGCGCTGTGGTGCGGCGGGGACGCGCGCGCCCGACCCTCGCGGAGGCGGCTGCGGTGGGCGGCGCGGCGCCTCCCGGGGCCGAGAGCGCCGCGCCCGGCGGAGGCGAGCTCTGCGTAGTGCCTCCTGCACACGCCGCCCCCCGCGGCCCGAGCAAAGGCGAAAGGAATTTAGGGGGATGGTTTGCCCTTCCCGGCTCTGCAGCAGGTCCCCAGACCGACCTCCAGCAGCAGGAGCGCGGGCGCTGGGCGAGAGGAAGAGGGGCCGCGCGAATGGCAAAATCCTCAGCTCTGGGGTCAAGTTCAGTAAGGCCGGGTCCTCCATCGCGTGCCGCTAAAATCACTACCTCAATTTCGATTCCTCCTCCTGGTGCTAACGGACAATCAGATGGCCCAGAGAATGTTGGCGGGGGTGCAGTTTTCAGCGGGGTGTTTGGAGATGGCGCCGCAGCGAAGAAGGGACTGAGTAAGGGACTGAAGACGGGAGAGCAAGTCAAGCGGCGTCTGAGGGGAAGCACTGCTGCCTTCCAGACACTGAGATGTTCTTACTTGCAGGAGCCAGTTCTTCCACGACTCGCAGGCACTTTATCAGGCAGGATTAGTACTATTTCTACGGTACGGGTGAGGAAACTGCAGCTTAGAGAGGTTAAAAGGATTGTCCAAGGTCGCAGATCCGTTAAGGAAGGAGCTTGCCTTCGAGCTCAGGAGGCCTAGCTCCACAGAAGCATAGTTCAACCAGGACGGTACTGCAGTGGGGCAAATGCGGCATTAGCAGCAGGCATGCAGGCTGGGGGCGGTATGATTAACTCAGCCTCCTGGTGTTTGGAAAGAATTCCTGGAAATGACGTCTGATTCAGTGATTTTTTTTTTTAAACAGCTACTTTAATCACTGCATGCAAAATGAAATACTTTGCAAGCCATCTTTACAGCTGTGTGTATATTCCACAGCCTCATCCACACGCAATTTAATTCTCAGTGACCCAATTGGACCATCTGTGAGGAAATTCACTGGGTCTTCCCTAATTCTCCACATTGATTCCTGGTGCACATGCCTGTTTACAGGAATGCGACCCATCGTGCATGTAGCAGAGTCCGTACGGCGTCAGCGGGTCATGGGGAAGCTGGTCAGAGCAAAGCAACACAACTGCTGCTGAGAGGCCACAGCCACACAGGCCAGTCCCTGACTCAGCTGTCAGGATCACGTGGCCTTTGCAGGGCAGGGTGCCAACCGCTCATGAGGCAGAGAACAAGGGCACATTGTACTATGTGGAAAAGGCCACTAACCACCAGTGTCAGGAGCTGAAGCTGCAGCATCCCCTGGGAGCAGCTTGGTCAGTAAGGTGGCAGAGCTCCCGTTTCTCTGCAGGTACCTCTGCTTTCCCATGCTGTATCCATTCGCTTCTTCCCTCCCCTCATGCCAGCGACCTTCCCACCTTTCCTTCAAGGTTCTTCTCAAATGCCACTTTTTTTCAGGAAGCCTTATGCACTGACCCAGTGCAGAACTTTTGTTCTAAAATCTGATACCTCTCTTATAGCACCTGTCTTCTGGGTAAACTCTAAAACAGGCTCTTCCTACTCCTCCATGGCCTGCAGTATACTTAATTTCTCCACAGGTCTTAGCATAATACCTTGAACCCAGTGGACCTTAATGAGTATTTTGTTATTGTTGTTATTAATAAATTAATCTATAAGAACACAGCTTCATTGTCCCTTAATTTTGTCTTTTCATTCAAAATACCAGTCAAGCTCATAGAAATTTAGTGATAGGACTGATGTATACGTAGCTATATATGTCAGTATAAATTGACATCAGTTTACTTTGAGGTAATTCTGAAACTGAATAACTGGGGTTTAAGAGTGATTTCCCCAGGTCATAATACTGGTCATTGACAGAGCCAAGATTTAAGCCCAAGACTGACTCCAAAGTGCACACATTCAACCACAGCACTGCTGCCCCCTCGATCATGCATGCCTTCATCTGAGATCCAGCAAATACTTACGGTTACTCAGCTCTGCGCCAGGCATTGTGAAGATAGCAACAATTAAAACACAGTTCTTGGAGAATTGGAGGAGGGTCGACAAAAGATACAAATTTCCAGTTATAAAACACAGAAGTTCTAGGGATGCAGTATACAACATGACAACAATAGCAAACATTATTGTATGATATATAGGAAAGTTGTTACGAGAATTAATCCTATGAGTTTTCCTCATAAGCAAAACCTCTTTTCATTCTTTGTCTTATTGTACCTGTATGGGATGATGGGCGCTAACTAAGCTTGTGGTAATCATTTCACAATATATGTGAGTCAAACCATTATACTGCAATGCCTTAAACTTAACCCAAGTGACTCATGTCAATTACGTCTCAATAAAATGGGGAGAAAATACAGTTTTTGCCCTCAAAACTGCTTGCAATCTAGTAGAAGGAACAGGCAAATTAGGAAATAATCAGACTTAAGTGTTTTATGTTTTATAAAAGAAATACATAGGGACCCTAAAGAAACACTTTGTTTTGCCTTATAACAGTAAGGATTCCCTGAGAAGCTAGAATATAATTTTAATTTTGAAGGATACAGAGTAGCTTGCTATAATGATAATCAAGAAAAGTATATGGTAGGCAAAGTGAAGAACATTTACAAAAATGTGGGAGCATGGAATGCATTAAGAATGCCAGCTGTGATTCATGCGGGCCACAGTGTGATGACAGTGGCCCAGAGATGAGGCTGGAAAGGGAAGCAGAGCCAAACCACAAGGCACCCGTGGGTCAGCTTCATGGAGTTCGTTACACCTTGAAAATGTATGAAATCACGTTTACATACGTGAACTTTTCAGGGGACAGGTTTGATAGCTTTAGTCAAATTCCCAGAGGAACTAACTGACCCAAGGCCAGGAGGGGCAGAAGTCAGTTTCCCTTGCCATGGCCTGCTGCCCAATCCATGGGCCAGGTGAAACATCAGCCAGGATGTGCTGCAACCTGGATTGGTGCTAGGTGCAAGGTTCACCCCTGCCAAACACCTTCAAACGTGCAGTGGCACGGCCAGCCCTGGGCAGGGATAGCTAGACCCTGATTCTCTCAGCACCTGCATCTTCACCCCTTGAGGGCAGAACAATGGAGTAGCTGGGCAGCTGACAAGCCACAAGGTGGGGAGCTGGAAGTCATATGAGAACATTCTCTAGGGAGACAGCAGAGTGAGCCAAGATGCTAAGCCCTCAGTGCATGCCCCATTGTTCAAAGACTTCCTTTACTGTTATGGGCTGAATTGTGTCCCCACACCTTCCTATGTTGGAGCTCTAACTCCTAGTACCTCAGAATGTGTCTCTTTGGAGACAGGGCCTCCTTATGAGGCCCTATGTCCTTATGAGAGGAGGAGATAAAGACACACACAGACTTGTGCACACATAGGGCTGAGCACATGAAGAGACGCCCAGAGAGTAATACACAATCCATGGAGAGGCCGTACAGGGGTTAACCCTGCTGGCACCTGAATCTTGGATTCCAGTCTCTAGAATGGTAGGAAAATAAATTTCCGTTGTTTAAGCCATCTAGTTTGTGATACTTTGTTATGGCAGCCCTAGAAAACTCAGATTTATAAAATGTCAATTCAAAATTCAAAAATAAAAATTTTAATAAATTCACTATGGGGACCACAGAGCATTAAATCTCAAATGAGAGTTCTCCTAGGCATGAAGTCCTGAGCCACTGCACTGACCGCATGCCCATGAAGCCAGGTCTTGAGAATACAGGAGTGGCAATCTGTAGAAAATTTGGGATCTGTCCCTGGAAAAGTGTGGCTAAAGCTGTGGGAATGGGTGAGATCACTCCCTGGGAACATAAAGTGAAAAGGCAAAAGTAAAGATGGCTAATGTCTGAAGTTCAGAACACAAACCTGGAAGGAAGAGAGAAAGAACAGCCAGAGAAACAGGAAGTGCACAGGAGAAGGTGGAACCTGACGGGAAACGGGCAGCAGTGTCGAAGCCCAAGACCATGTGAGGAAGAACTGATGCCTGTGGGTCTTTGCACGGAGGTCATGCAGTGGGAGCCGAGGCCAGATAACTGCTGGGAAGGAGTCCGGACTGTGATCACAGGCTGCTGTCCAAAGAGGCTGGGGAGGGGAAGTGGGTGGGACTGCTGGCCTTTGTGTAGGCCTGTGGAAGCCCAGGGTCCAGGGACTGAAATCCAGCTCCCATTCAGTCACTAAGGCTGCACCAGCCTGGAGGAAAGGACGAGGGAAGGCCTTCCAGCAAAGGCACCAAAGGACCCAGCCTTGAAAAACAGAGATGCAGCCGGAGTGTGTCTGGTTTGTCAGCTGAGTCCCTGTCAGGCTTGGTGAGGTCGGCAAGCACTCCGTCTCCATCTGGCAGCAGCCGTAGTGACCGGCACACAAGCAGGCACAGTGACGTATGGTGAGCGAATGAAATGCAGGGTCAGGTGAAAGGCTGTGTGTGTTTTTATCTTCAGTCATTTCTTTGTTTCAGATGAAAGACACTTAAACATGTTTATAGATTGAGAACAAGGACCCATTAGGAGGAGAGGAGTTTGAGAGAGTTAGAAGAAGAAATAATTGATGAAATAAAATGCTATAGGTTAGAGCGAGAAAAAAAATCAGCATAATGACTGAAGGCAAAAAAAAAAAAAAAAGAAATTTATCTGAATCATTCTTTGGGAAATCCAATCGTTTATTCAATCAATGGTGAGTGGCTTTGTCCTGGACCCTTCTGGGGATGAGGGACTTTTGGGAAGGGTTGTGTGGATCCATAAGAAAACAAAGGAAATATTCCCTTCTAGCTGTTCAAGATGACACCATCTAGTTAAGGAATTTATCACAGAAAAAGACAGACAACAGTGAAGCACAGCCAGGATATTCCCAAGTGTTTGAGTAACAAAGAAAGATTTAGAAACAGAATGAACGGGGAAGAACCCTGGAGGCATTAGGAGAATCAGTGGCCAGGGAGGAGAAGAGGTAGGAGAAGGAAGCGGAGAATGAGCAGGGGATGTGGGCTGTGGCATGGCCTGCTGGCAGCGGGCCCAGCTGGCAGCCTTCAGGATCAGGAGGCAGGGGCTCAGTGCTGCCCCAAAACCTTGGACAGCTCCTTTCATTTTGCAGGTGACTCGGGCCCACGCTGTCGGACCCAGCAGGAGGCAGTGAGAATCTGGACCTGTCTCAGGAAAGGATGCGTCCCTAACAGCTAATCTGTCTAGGTAGAGAAAACTTGGCAGCACTTTAGAGAGCCCAATAATGAGTCAAGGACCAAATGACGAAAAAGATGAGAGAGAAAAATTGACAATGTTTTCAGATGTCAAAATATATGACACTATTGGTAATGAAAAAACTACCTAAAAATAAAACTCCAGGCCTAGATGGCTTCACAGCTGAATTACATCAAATATTTAAAGAAGCACTAATACCTATCTGTCTTAAAGTATTCAAAAAAGTAGAAGAGGAGGAAATACTTCCGAACTCATTCTAGGAGGCCAGCATCACTCTAATACCAAAGCCAGACAAAGACACCACAAAAAAAAGAAAATTATAGACCAATATCCTGATGAACACAGATGCAAAACTCCTCAACAAAATATTAGCAAACTGAATTAAAAAATACATCAAAAAGATCATCCGTCATGACCAAGTGGGATTTATTCCAGGGATGCAAGGATGGTATAATATTTGTAAATCAATCAATATCATACATCACATCAACAAAAAGAAAGACAAAAATCACATAATCATCTAAATAGATGCTGAAAAAGCACTTGACAATATTCAACATCCATTCATGATAAAAGCTCTTAACAAAATGGGTATAGAGGGTAAATACATCAACATAATAAAGGCCATATATGACAAACCCACAGCTAACATCGTACTCAATGGTGAAAAACTAAAAGCTCCTCCTCTAAGGTCAGGATCAAGACAAGGATTTCCACTCTCACGACTTTTATTTCACATAGTACTGGAGGTCCAAGCCACAGCAGACAACACGAAGAGATAAAAGGCATCCAAATTGGTAAGGAAGAAGCTGAACTGTCATTATTTGCAGATGACATGGTATTATAGATAGAAAACCCTAAAGACTCCACTGAAAAACTATTAGAACTAATAACTGAATTCATCAAAGTTGCAGGGTACAAAATTAATAAACAGAAATCTGTTGCATTCCTATATACTAACAATGAACTAACAGAAAGAGAAATCAGAAAAACAATTCCATTTACAACTGCACCAAAAAGAATAAAATAGCTAGGAGTAAACCTAACCAAGGAGGTGAAAGACCTTTACTTTGGAAACTGTAAGACACTCATGAGAGAAATTAAAGAGGACACCAATAAATGGAAATGTATTCTGTGCTCATGAATAGGAAGAATTAATCTTGTCAAAATGGTCCTCCTGCCCAAAGCAATTTACAGATTCAAAGCAATCCCTACCAAAATAGCAAACATTCTTCAATGAACTAGAACAAATAGTTCTAAAATTGATAAGGAACCACAAAAGACCTCAAGTAACAAAAGCAATCTTGAGAAAGAAGAACAAAGCTGGAGGGATTATGCTCCCTGACTTCAAGCTCTACTATAAAGCCATAGTAATCAAAATAATTTGATACTAGCACAAGAACAGACCTATAGATCAATGGACAGAATAGAGAGCCAAGATATAAAACCATGCACATGTGGTCAATTAATAGATGATAAAGGAACCATGAATATACAGTGGGAAAAAGATGGCCTGTTCAACAACTGGTCTTGGCAGAACTGGACAGCTGCATGCAAGACAATGAAACTGGATTATTGTCTAACTCCATACACAAACGTAAACTCAAAATGGGACTAAGGGGCACAATAATTCTCAATCACAATATAGGTTGGTCACAGGCATGGTAATACAGCACAGAGAATACAGCTAGTGATTCTGTAACATCTTACTACATTTCTGGACAGTGACCACACTGGAGGGAGTGAGGACTTGATAATATGGGTAAATGCTGAACCACTGTGTTGTGTATTTGAAATCAATGTAAGATTTTATATCAGTGATACTTTAATTTAAAATATATATATATATATATATATGATACTGCATGTTACCCAACTCAACTGTTTTCTTTAAAGAATAGGATAATCTATCATTGATCCAAATTGAAGGCAAAAATCACACACACACACACACACACACACACAGAGGTAATGCACCATGCAACGTCATCCAAGGATGCACAAACACAACTTGCTTCAGTGATATAGTTGCTCAATAAAGTTTTAGAAAATAGTGTGAGTGTTTGGAAATTCCGCAGTTCCTAAGATGTGAGGAGAACAGGCTGCAATTAGTCATGCTCTAATCATCAATTTTTCCTACATTAATAATAGTAGCAGCTCTCTATTATTAGAGAGCCTCTGGGTGCCTATGATCTGGAGCAGGCTGGACAAGCTCCTGGGGAGGACTGAGTCGCCATACAAGGCTGCACAGGGCGCTCTGCAGGACCTCTTCCAGCCCTGGGGAGCACTAACTCTAGAAGTTACACAAAATGAGATGTTTCCTTATGTAAAATAGAAAAAAATCAATTACCATAACTTTGAATGGCTTAAAGTGAAAAGCGGAGTTCTTTTATAATGATCTGCATTTATTCAATAAATGCGCATTGTGCATATATCATGATTCATGCTTTGTTGAGATATAAAAATGAACAAAACAGGTAAAAATTAAAAATGTGTGCCTTCATGAAGTTTATAATTACCTGGCAGAGTTTTCAAAATGTCTTTGCCTGTATTCTCTTACTTGACCGCATGAAGGCTGGATGAGGTGAACAGAGCAAGGATTCTCCCTGCTTTTGCACAAGAAAGCTAAGGACGTGCCCCACTGCACACATGGACTGATGTGGGAAAGAATGGCCCAGCACTCTAAGCGCTGCCAGGTTGAGCCTGCTTGTGGAGAGGAGCCAGGGTCCTAGAGTCCCACCTTACACTTCGAGAGTCAGCAACATGTACTGAAGTCCCTAAAAATTACAGTATTCTAAATGTAGCAAAGGGATTAAACCTCAGAAGCAGTGCTCATTACAACCTAATATATTTTAATTTCTAAGCTATGAGTTCTCAGAGGACAATGTTATACTTTATTCATTTTTTAAAACTACATGCCTGGCCCATAGCGTGTGCATTATCAGTGTCTGTTAATGGACGTCTGTACCTCATAAGTATCAAATGCTATTCTTATATTCTGTTTCTTAAAGTGTGATGTTTTTGTGAATTTATGGTACCTGAGAAATGGAAACTAGGACATTTCATATGACTTAGGAGAAACTAGAAGGGTAAGATAAAGATCTGTGCCTATAAAATATGTAGGATGGATGCCTTGGAAAAACAGGGGTGACTTAATCTCTATTTTAAAGCATTGGTTATTTTGAGAGTTGCATGATTTTCAATGCATTTCAGTATGTTCTGCTTAATTAAATTCTGGCCTTTAGTTTTCCAGTATTTTAAGTGCATTCTTCATTACAATCATTAGATTGCATTTACCCAGAAATAGACTCTTGCAACATCATAGGCATTCTCTGCTGCTGGAAATTGGGAAAAGTAAATACATCTTTCCATGGCAGGTTTCTAGCAGGTCTTTGTTTGGAGGGAGAAGTGGATGAGAAGATAGCAGCATGCTCCCGTTTCAAGTTCCCATTAATTGAGAACAAAGCCATATTCCACCTAAAGTAGAAGAGGCTATGTACATATACATATGTACACACATATACATAACATACATATATTACAATTATTTATAAATATATATGCAGTCATACTTGGATATATGCATTTGGTTTTAGGCTGCAATAAAATGAGTCAAATGAAATTTTTACTCCCAGTACATATAAAAGTTATCTTAACACTGTACTGTAGTCTATTAAATGTACAATTATGTATATTTATAAATTTAAAATACACATTTACACATTAAAAATGTAGATTATATCTAAAAATAAATACATAACCAAAAAATACCAAAATACTTCAGTGCTAAAAACTGCTAACCACCATCTGAGCTTTCAGTGAGTCATAATCTTTTTGCTGGTGGAGGGTGTTGCCTCAGTCTTGATGGCTGCTGACTGATAAGTTGGTGGGTGCTGAGGGTGGGGGTGTGTGGTAATTTCTTAAGATCAGACAACAATGAAATTTGCTGCATCGATGAACAATTTCTCTGTAGCCTGTGATGATGTTCAATAGCGTTTCACCCACAGCAGACTTCTTTCAAAACTGGAGACAATCCTCTCAAAGCCTGACCTTATCAGCTTAGTTCATGTACTATTCTAGTATTGGTCTATATAATATTAGCTTAGTCTATGTAATATTAACTTAGTCTATGTAATATTCTAAATCCTGCTGTCATTTCAATAATCTTCACAGCATCTTTGTTAGAAGTAGATTCCATCTCAAGAAACCACTCTCTGCTTATCCATACTAAGCAACGTCTCATCAGTTCAAGTTTTATCATGAGTTTGAAGCAATTCAGTCTCATCTTCAGACTCCACTTCTAATTCTAGTTCTCTTGCTCTTTACAGAACATCGGCAATGATATCCTCTACTGAAGCCTGAACCCCTCAAAAATCATCTATGAGGGTTGGACTCAACTTCCTCCAGACTCCTGTGAATATTGATACTCCTCCCATGAATCATGAATGTTATTAATGGCATCTGTAGTTATGAATCCTTTCCAGAGATTTTCAATTGACTTTGCTCAGATCCATCAGAGGAATCACTACCTATGGTACCTGCAGTCCCTGGAAATATGTTTCTTAAATAATAAGGCTTTAAACTCAAAATGATTCCTTGATCCATTGCTGTATTAGCAGGATTGAAAGCAATATTAGTCACATTGTACACCTCCAGCAGAGCTTTTGGGTGGCCGGGTGCATTGTAAGTGAGCAGTCATATTCTGAAAGGATTCTTTTTTTTTTATTTCTGAGCAGGTCTCAACAATGGGCTTTGTAAACAGATGTGCTGTCATCCAGGCTTTGCTGTTTCTTTTATAGAGCTAGGAAAAACAGATTTAGCATAAGTTTTAAGGGCCCTAGGATTTTCAGAATGGTAAACAGCATTGATTTCAATTTAAATTGACCAGTTGCTTTAACCCCTAACAAGAGTGTCAGCCTGTCCTTTGAAGCTTTGAAGCCAGGCATTGACTTCTCTCCAGCTATGAAAGTCCTGGGTGGCATCTTTTTCCACTACAAGGCTGTTTCATTCACATTGAAAAGCTCCTGCTTAGCGTCATGAAGCATCTTAGCCAGATCTTCTGGACAGCTTGCTGCTTCACCTTGCACTCGATGTTGTAATTTCCTTCCTTAAACCTCATGAACCAACCTCTGCTAGCTTTAAACTTTTCTTCTGCAGCTTCCTCACCTCTCTCAGCTTTTACAGAATTGCAGAGTTAGGGCCGTGATCTGGGTGAGGCTTTCATTGAAGGGAATGTTGTGACTGGTTTGATCTTCTGTCTGGACTCCATAACAATAATAAGGCTGTTTCACTTCCTTATTTGTGTGTTCACTGGAGAAGTACTTTTCATTTCCTTCAAGAAATTGTCCTTTACATTCAAAGCTTGGCTAACCACTTGGCACAAGAGGTCCAGCTTTCTGCTTATCTCAGCTTTCAACATGCCTTCCTCGCTATGCTTAAGTATTTCAAGCTTTGATTTAAAGTGAGAGACATGGGACTCTTCCGTTCACGTGAACACCTAGAGGGCGCTATAGGTTTATTAATTGGCCTAATTTCAGTATTGTTTCTCACGCAAAAGGGAGTCTGAGGTGAGGGAGAGAGTCAGGGAGACAGACAGCTGGAGGAGCGGCCAGAGAGCACGCATTCACCAGGCAGGTCTGCCTTCTTATGTGGGTGTAGGCTGTGGCACCCGAAGGCTATTACAGCAGAGCATCAAAGATAACTGATCAAGGATCACCTTAACAAATATAACAATAAAAGATTAGAAAAGATTCGAAATATTGCAAAGATTACCAAATTTGACACAGAGACACTGTGTGAGCAAATGTTGTTGGAAAAATGGTGCTGATACACTTGCTCAATACAGGGTAGCCACAAACCTTCAGTTTGTAAACAATGCAATATTTGTGAAGTGCAATAAATGAGGTGTGCCTGCAATACATTTATATATTACATGTAACATAAAG